>NW_028142915.1:0-638755 GCF_977018435.1 Lepisma saccharinum
TACAATGGATGTCAAGACACGTGGAAAAAACGTACAAAACAAGAGATTGAGGTCATCAAGATTTTGGACGGATTTTTTAGGAATTTTCAAATTTTCAGATGGGAGGTTCCAGATAAGGTCAAAAACTACATACTCAGATCTTCACCAAACTTTGCAGGGATACATTGGATGTCAAGACACGTGGAAAAAACGTACAAAACAAGAGATTGGAGACATCAAGATTTCGGACGAATTTTTTAAGAATTTTCAAATTTTCAGATAGGAGGTTCCATATAAGGTCAAAAACTACATACTCAGATCTTCACCAAACTTTGCATGGATACATTGGATGTCAAGACACGTGGAAAAAACGTACAAAACAAGAGATTGGTGTCATCAAGATTTTGGACGAATTTTTGAAGAATTTTCAAATTTTCAGATAGGAGGTTCCAGATAAGGTCAAAAACTACATACTCAGATCTTCACCAAACGTTGCAGGGATACTTTGCATGTCAAGACACGTGGAAAAACGTACAAAACAAGAGATTGGAGACATCAAGATTTTCGACGAATTTTTTAAGAATTTTCAAATTTTCAGATAGGAGGTTCCAGATAAGGTCAAAAACTACATACTCAGATCTTCACCAAACTTTGCAGGGATACATTGGATGTCAAGACACGTGGAAAAAACGTACAAAACAAGAGATTGGAGACATCAAGATTTTGGACGAATTTTTGAGGAATTTTCAAATTTTCAGAAATGAGGTTCCAGATAAGGTCAAAAACTACATACTCAGATCTTCACCAAACTTTGCAGGGATACATTGGATGTCAAGACACGTGGCAAAAACGTACAAAACAAGAGATTGGAGACATCAAGATTTTGGACGAATTTTTGAAGAATTTTCAAATTTTCAGATAGGAGGTTCCAGATAAGGTCAAAAACTACATACTCAGATCTTCACCAAACTTTGCAGGGATACATTGGATGTCAAGACACGTGGAAAAACGTACAAAACAAGAGATTGGAGACGTCAAGATTTTGGACGAATTTTTTAAGAATTTTCAAATTTTCAGAAAGGATGTTCCAGATGAGTTCAAAAACGATATACTCAGATCTTCACCAAACTTTGCAGGGATACATTGGATGTCAAGACACGTGGAAAAAACGTACAAAACAAGAGATTGGAGACATCAAGATTTTGGACGAATTTTTCAAAAATTTTCAAATTTTCAGATAGGAGGTTCCAGATAAGGTCAAAAACTACATACTCAGATCTTCACCAAACTTTGCAGGGATACATTGGATGTCAAGACACGTGGAAAAAACATACAAAACATAGGATTGGGGATATCACGATTTTGGTCAAATTTTTTAAGAATTTTCAAATTTTCAGATAGGAGGTTCCATATAAGGTCAAAAACGACATACTCAGATCTTCACCAAACTTTGCATGGATACATTGGATATCAAGACACGTGGAAAAAACATACAAAACATAGGATTGGGGACATCAAGATTTTGGACAAATTTTTTAAGAATTTTCAAATTTTCGGAAAGGAGGTTCCATATAAGGTCAAAAACTACATACTCAGATCTTCACCAAACTTTGCAGGGATACAATGGATGTCAAGACACGTGGAAAAAACGTACAAAACAAGAGATTGAGGTCATCAAGATTTTGGACGGATTTTTTAGGAATTTTCAAATTTTCAGATGGGAGGTTCCAGATAAGGTCAAAAACTACATACTCAGATCTTCACCAAACTTTGCAGGGATACATTGGATGTCAAGACACGTGGAAAAAACGTACAAAACAAGAGATTGGAGACATCAAGATTTCGGACGAATTTTTTAAGAATTTTCAAATTTTCAGATAGGAGGTTCCATATAAGGTCAAAAACTACATACTCAGATCTTCACCAAACTTTGCATGGATACATTGGATGTCAAGACACGTGGAAAAAACGTACAAAACAAGAGATTGGTGTCATCAAGATTTTGGACGAATTTTTGAAGAATTTTCAAATTTTCAGATAGGAGGTTCCAGATAAGGTCAAAAACTACATACTCAGATCTTCACCAAACGTTGCAGGGATACTTTGCATGTCAAGACACGTGGAAAAACGTACAAAACAAGAGATTGGAGACATCAAGATTTTCGACGATTTTTTTAAGAATTTTCAAATTTTCAGATAGGAGGTTCCAGATAAGGTCAAAAACTACATACTCAGATCTTCACCAAACTTTGCAGGGATACATTGGATGTCAAGACACGTGGAAAAAACGTACAAAACAAGAGATTGGAGACATCAAGATTTTGGACGAATTTTTGAGGAATTTTCAAATTTTCAGAAATGAGGTTCCAGATAAGGTCAAAAACTACATACTCAGATCTTCACCAAACTTTGCAGGGATACATTGGATGTCAAGACACGTGGCAAAAACGTACAAAACAAGAGATTGGAGACATCAAGATTTTGGACGAATTTTTGAAGAATTTTCAAATTTTCAGATAGGAGGTTCCAGATAAGGTCAAAAACTACATACTCAGATCTTCACCAAACTTTGCAGGGATACATTGGATGTCAAGACACGTGGAAAAACGTACAAAACAAGAGATTGGAGACGTCAAGATTTTGGACGAATTTTTTAAGAATTTTCAAATTTTCAGAAAGGATGTTCCAGATGAGTTCAAAAACGATATACTCAGATCTTCACCAAACTTTGCAGGGATACATTGGATGTCAAGACACGTGGAAAAAACGTACAAAACAAGAGATTGGAGACATCAAGATTTTGGACGAATTTTTCAAAAATTTTCAAATTTTCAGATAGGAGGTTCCAGATAAGGTCAAAAACTACATACTCAGATCTTCACCAAACTTTGCAGGGATACATTGGATGTCAAGACACGTGGAAAAAACATACAAAACATAGGATTGGGGATATCACGATTTTGGTCAAATTTTTTAAGAATTTTCAAATTTTCAGATAGGAGGTTCCATATAAGGTCAAAAACGACATACTCAGATCTTCACCAAACTTTGCATGGATACATTGGATATCAAGACACGTGGAAAAAACATACAAAACATAGGATTGGGGACATCAAGATTTTGGACAAATTTTTTAAGAATTTTCAAATTTTCAGAAAGGAGGTTCCATATAAGGTCAAAAACTACATACTCAGATCTTCACCAAACATTGCAGGGATACATTGGATGTCAAGAAACGTGGAAAAAACGTACGAAACAAGAGATTGGAGACATCAAGATTTTGGACGAATTTTTGAAGAATTTTCAAATTTTCAGATAGGAGGTTCCAGATAAGGTCAAAAACTACATACTCAGATCTTCACCAAACGTTGCAGGGATACTTTGCATGTCAAGACACGTGGAAAAAACGTACAAAACAAGAGATTGGAGACATCAAGATTTTCGACGAATTTTTGAAGAATTTTCAAATTTTCAGATGGGAGGTTCCAGATAAGGTCAAAAACGACATACTCAGATCTTCACCAAACTTTGCATGGATATATTGGATGTCAAGACACGTGGAAAAAACATACAAAACATAGGATTGGCGACATCAAGATTTTGGACGAATTTTTTAAGAATTTTCAAATTTTCAGAAAGGAGGTTCCATATAAGGTCAAAAACTACATATTCAGATCTTCACCAAACATTGCAGGGATACATTGGATGTCAAGAAACGTGGAAAAAACGTACGAAACAAGAGATTGGAGACATCAAGATTTTGGACGAATTTTTGAAGAATTTTCAAATTTTCAGATAGGAGGTTCCAGATAAGGTCAAAAACTACATACTCAGATCTTCACCAAACGTTGCAGGGGTACTTTGCATGTCAAGACACGTGGAAAAAACGTACAAAACAAGAGATTGGAGACATCAAGATTTTCGACGAATTTTTGAAGAATTTTCAAATTTTCAGATGGGAGGTTCCAGATAAGGTCAAAAACGACATACTCAGATCTTCACCAAACTTTGCATGGATACATTGGATGTCAAGACACGTGGAAAAAACATACAATACATAGGATTTGGGACATCAAGATTTTGGACGAATTTTTGAAGAATTTTCAAATTTTCAGAAAGGAGGTTCCATATAAGGTCAAAAACTACTTACTCAGATCTTCACCAAACTTTGCAGGGATACAATGGATGTCAAGACACGTGGAAAAAACGTATAAAACAAGAGATTGAGGTCATCAAGATTTTGGACGGATTTTTTAGCAATTTTCAAATTTTCAGATGGGAGGTTCCAGATAAGGTCAAAAACTACATACTCAGATCTTCACCAAACTTTGCAGGGATACATTGGATGTCAAGACACGTGGAAAAAACGTACAAAACAAGAGATTGGTGTCATCAAGATTTTGGACGAATTTTTTAAGAATTTTCAAATTTTCAGATAGGAGGTTCCAGATAAGGTCAAAAACTACATACTCAGATCTTCACCAAACGTTGCAGGGATACTTTGCATGTCAGGACACGTGGAAAAAACGTACAAAACAAGAGATTGGAGACATCAAGATTTTCGACGAATTTTTTAAGAATTTTCAAATTTTCAGTTAGGAGGTTCCAGATAAGGTCAAAAACTACATACTCAGATCTTCACCAAACTTTGCAGGGATACATTGGATGTCAAGACACGTGGAAAAAAACGTACAAAACAAGAGATTGGAGACATCAAGATTTTGGACGAATTTTTGAGGAATTTTCAAATTTTCAGAAATGAGGTTCCAGATAAGGTCAAAAACTACATACTCAGATCTTCACCAAACTTTGCAGGGATACATTGGATGTCAAGACACGTGGCAAAAACGTACAAAACAAGAGATTGGAGACATCAAGATTTTGGACGAATTTTTTAAGAATTTTCAAATTTTCAGATAGGAGGTTCCAGATAAGGTCAAAAACTACATACTCAGATCTTCACCAAACTTTGCAGGGATACATTGGATGTCAAGACACGTGGAAAAATCGTACAAAACAAGAGATTGGGGGCATCAAGATTTTGGACGGATTTTTTTAGGAATTTTCAAATTTTCAGATGGGAGGTTCCAGATAAGGTCAAAAACTACATACTCAGATCTTCACCAAACTTTGCAGGGATACATTGGATGTCAAGACACGTGGAAAAAACGTACAAAACAAGAGATTGGAGACGTCAAGATTTTGGACGAATTTGTTAAGAATTTTCAAATTTTCAGAAAGGATGTTCCAGATGAGTTCAAAAACGACATACTCAGATCTTCACCAAACTTTGCAGGGATACATTGGATGTCAAGACACGTGGAAAAAACGTACAAAACAAGAGATTGGAGACATCAAGATTTTGGACGAATTTTTGAAGAATTTTCAAATTTTCAGAAATGATGTTCCAGATAAGGTCAAAAACGACATACTCAGATCTTCACCAAACTTTGCATGAATACATTGGATGTCAAGACACGTGGAAAAAACATACAAAACATAGGATTGGGGACATCAAGATTTTGGACGAATTTTTTAAGAATTTTCAAATTTTCAGAAAGGAGGTTCCATATAAAGTCAAAAACTACATACTCAGATCTTCACCAAACTTTGCAGGGATACAATGGATGTCAAGACACGTGGAAAAAACGTACAAAACAAGAGATTGAGGTCATCAAGATTTTGGACGGATTTTTTAGGAATTTTCAAATTTTCAGATGGGAGGTTCCAGATAAGGTCAAAAACTACATACTCAGATCTTCACCAAACTTTGCAGGGATACATTGGATGTCAAGACACGTGGAAAAAACGTACAAAACAAGAGATTGGAGACATCAAGATTTTGGACGAATTTTTTAAGAATTTTCAAATTTTCAGATAGGAGGTTCCATATAAGGTCAAAAACTACATACTCAGATCTTCACCAAACTTTGCATGGATACATTGGATGTCAAGACACGTGGAAAAAACGTACAAAACAAGAGATTGGTGTCATCAAGATTTTGGACGAATTTTTGAAGAATTTTCAAATTTTCAGATAGGAGGTTCCAGATAAGGTCAAAAACTACATACTCAGATCTTCACCAAACGTTGCAGGGATACTTTGCATGTCAAGACACGTGGAAAAACGTACAAAACAAGAGATTGGAGACATCAAGATTTTCGACGAATTTTTTAAGAATTTTCAAATTTTCAGATAGGAGGTTCCAGATAAGGTCAAAAACTACATACTCAGATCTTCACCAAACTTTGCAGGGATACATTGGATGTCAAGACACGTGGAAAAAACGTACAAAACAAGAGATTGGAGACATCAAGATTTTGGACGAATTTTTGAGGAATTTTCAAATTTTCAGAAATGAGGTTCCAGATAAGGTCAAAAACTACATACTCAGATCTTCACCAAACTTTGCAGGGATACATTGGATGTCAAGACACGTGGCAAAAACGTACAAAACAAGAGATTGGAGACATCAAGATTTTGGACGAATTTTTGAAGAATTTTCAAATTTTCAGATAGGAGGTTCCAGATAAGGTCAAAAACTACATACTCAGATCTTCACCAAACTTTGCAGGGATACATTGGATGTCAAGACACGTGGAAAAATCGTACAAAACAAGAGATTGGGGGCATCAAGATTTTGGACGGATTTTTTAGGAATTTTCAAATTTTCAGATGGGAGGTTCCAGATAAGGTCAAAAACTACATACTCAGATCTTCACCAAACTTTGCAGGGATACATTGGATGTCAAGACACGTGGAAAAAACGTACAAAACAAGAGATTGGAGACGTCAAGATTTTGGACGAATTTTTTAAGAATTTTCAAATTTTCAGAAAGGATGTTCCAGATGAGTTCAAAAACGATATACTCAGATCTTCACCAAACTTTGCAGGGATACATTGGATGTCAAGACACGTGGAAAAAACGTACAAAACAAGAGATTGGAGACATCAAGATTTTGAATGAATTTTTTAAGAATTTTCAAATTTTCAGATAGGAGGTTCCATATAAGGTCAAAAGCTACATACTCAGATCTTCACCAAACTTTGCATGGATACATTGGATGTCAAGACACGTGGAAAAAACGTACAAAACAAGAGATTGGTGTCATCAAGATTTTGGACGAATTTTTTAAGAATTTTCAAATTTTCAGATAGGAGGTTCCAGATAAGGTCAAAAACTACATACTCAGATCTTCACCAAACTTTGCAGGGATACAATGGATGTCAAGACACGTGGAAAAAACGTACAAAACAAGAGATTGAGGTCATCAAGATTTTGGACGGATTTTTTAGGAATTTTCAAATTTTCAGATGGGAGGTTCCAGATAAGGTCAAAAACTACATACTCAGATCTTCACCAAACTTTGCAGGGATACATTGGATGTCAAGACACGTGGAAAAAACGTACAAAACAAGAGATTGGAGACATCAAGATTTTGGATGAATTTTTTAAGAATTTTCAAATTTTCAGATAGGAGGTTCCATATAAGGTCAAAAACTACATACTCAGATCTTCACCAAACTTTGCATGGATACATTGGATGTCAAGACACGTGGAAAAAACGTACAAAACAAGAGATTGGTGTCATCAAGATTTTGGACGAATTTTTGAAGAATTTTCAAATTTTCAGATAGGAGGTTCCAGATAAGGTCAAAAACTACATACTCAGATCTTCACCAAACGTTGCAGGGATACTTTGCATGTCAAGACACGTGGAAAAAACGTACAAAACAAGAGATTTTAGACATCAAGATTTTCGACGAATTTTTTAAGAATTTTCTAATTTTCAGATAGGAGGTTCCAGATAAGGTCAAAAACTACATACTCAGATCTTCACCAAACTTTGCAGGGATACATTGGATGTCAAGACACGTGGAAAAAACGTACAAAACAAGAGATTGGAGACATCAAGATTTTGGACGAATTTTTGAGGAATTTTCAAATTTTCAGAAATGAGGTTCCAGATAAGGTCAAAAACGACATACTCAGATCTTCACCAAACTTTGCAGGGATACATTGGATGTCAAGACACGTGGAAAAAACATACAAAACATAGGATTGGGGACATCAAGATTTTGGACGAATTTTTTAAGAATTTTCAAATTTTCAGAAAGGAGGTTCCATATAAAGTCAAAAACTACATACTCAGATCTTCACCAAACTTTGCAGGGATACAATGGATGTCAAGACACGTGGAAAAAACGTACAAAACAAGAGATTGAGGTCATCAAGATTTTGGACGGATTTTTTAGGAATTTTCAAATTTTCAGATGGGAGGTTCCAGATAAGGTCAAAAACTACATACTCAGATCTTCACCAAACTTTGCAGGGATACATTGGATGTCAAGACACGTGGAAAAAACGTACAAAACAAGAGATTGGAGACATCAAGATTTTGGACGAATTTTTTAAGAATTTTCAAATTTTCAGATAGGAGATTCCATATAAGGTCAAAAACTACATACTCAGATCTTCACCAAACTTTGCATGGATACATTGGATGTCAAGAAACGTGGAAAAAACGTACAAAACAAGAGATTGGTGTCATCAAGATTTTGGACGAATTTTTGAAGAATTTTCAAATTTTCAGATAGGAGGTTCCAGATAAGGTCAAAAACTACATATTCAGATCTTCACCAAACGTTGCAGGGATATTTTGCATGTCAAGACACGTGGAAAAAACGTACAAAACAAGAGATTGGAGACATCAAGATTTTCGACGAATTTTTTAAGAATTTTCAAATTTTCAGATAGGAGGTTCCAGATAAGGTCAAAAACTACATACTCAGATCTTCACCAAACTTAGCAGGGATACATTGGATGTCAAGACACGTGGAAAAAACGTACAAAACAAGAGATTGGAGACATCAAGATTTTGGACGAATTTTTGAGGAATTTTCAAATTTTCAGAAATGAGGTTCCAGATAAGGTCAAAAACTACATACTCAGATCTTCACCAAACTTTGCAGGGATACATTGGATGTCAAGACACGTGGCAAAAACGTACAAAACAAGAGATTGGAGACATCAAGATTTTGGACGAATTTGTGAAGAATTTTCAAATTTTCAGATAGGAGGTTCCAGATAAGGTCAAAAACTACATACTCAGATCTTCACCAAACTTTGCAGGGATACATTGGATGTCAAGACACGTGGAAAAATCGTACAAAACAAGAGATTGGGGGCATCAAGATTTTGGACGGATTTTTTAGGAATTTTCAAATTTTCAGATGGGAGGTTCCAGATAAGGTCAAAAACTACATACTCAGATTTTCGCCAAACTTTGCAGGGATACATTGGATGTCAAGACACGTGGAAAAAACGTACAAAACAAGAGATTGGAGACGTCAAGATTTTGGACGAATTTTTTAAGAATTTTCAAATTTTCAGAAAGGATGTTCCAGATGAGTTCAAAAACGACATACTCAGATCTTCACCAAACTTTGCAGGGATACATTGGATGTCAAGACACGTGGAAAAAACGTACAAAACAAGAGATTGGAGACATCAAGATTTTGGACGAATTTTTTAAGAATTTTCAAATTTTCAGATAGGAGGTTCCAGATAAGGTCAAAAACTACATACTCAGATCTTCACCAAACTTTGCAGGGATACATTGGATGTCAAGACACGTGGAAAAAACGTACAAAACAAGAGATTGGAGACATCAAGATTTTGGTCCAATTTTTGAGGAATTTTCAAATTTTCAGAAATGAGGTTCCAGATAAGGTCAAAAACTACATACTCAGATCTTCACCAAACTTTGCAGGGATACATTGGATGTCAAGACACGTGGAAAAAACGTACAAAACAAGAGATTGGAGACATCAAGATTTTGGACGAATTTTTTAAGAATTTTCAAATTTTCAGAAAGGATGTCCCAGATAAGGTCAAAAACGACATACTCAGATCTTCACCAAACTTTGCAGGGATACATTGGATGTCAAGACACGTGGAAAAAACATACAAAACATAGGATTGGGGACATCAAGATTTTGGTCAAATTTTTTAAGAATTTTCAAATTTTCAGATAGGAGGTTCCATATAAGGTCAAGAACTACATACTCAGATATTCACCAAACATTGAAGGGATACATTGGAGGGCAAGACACGTGGAAAAAACGTACAAAACAAGAGATTGGAGACATCAAGATTTTGGACGAATTTTTCAAAAATTTTCAAATTTTCAGATAGGAGGTTCCAGATAAGGTCAAAAACTACATACTCAGATCTTCACCAAACTTTGCAGGGATACATTGGATGTCAAGACACGTGGAAAAAACGTACAAAACAAGAGATTGGAGACATCAAGATTTTGGACGAATTTTTTAAGCATTTTCAAATTTTCAGATAGGAGGTTCCAGATAAGGTCAAAAACTACATACTCAGATCTTCACCAAACTTTGCAGGGATACATTGGATGTCAAGACACGTGGCAAAAACGTACAAAACAAGAGATTGGAGACATCAAGATTTTGGACGAATTTTTTAAGAATTTTCAAATTTTCAGCTAGGAGGTTCCAGATAAGGTCAAAAACTACATACTCAGATCTTCACCAAACTAAGCAGGGATACATTGGATGTCAAGACACGTGGAAAAATCGTACAAAACAAGAGATTGGGGGCATCAAGATTTTGGACGGATTTTTTAGGAATTTTCAAATTTTCAGATGGGAGGTTCCAGATAAGGTCAAAAACTACATACTCAGATCTTCACCAAACTTTGCAGGGATACATTGGATGTCAAGACACGTGGAAAAAACGTACAAAACAAGAGATTGGAGACGTCAAGATTTTGGACGAATTTGTTAAGAATTTTCAAATTTTCAGAAAGGATGTTCCAGATGAGTTCAAAAACGACATACTCAGATCTTCACCAAACTTTGCAGGGATACATTAGATGTCAAGACACGTGGAAAAAACGTACAAAACAAGAGATTGGAGACATCAAGATTTTGGAAGAATTTTTGAAGAATTTTCAAATTTTCAGATGGGAGGTTCCAGATAAGGTCAAAAACGACATACTCAGATCTTCACCAAACTTTGCATGGATACATTGGATGTCAAGACACGTGGAAAAAACGTACAAAACAAGAGATTGAGGTCATCAAGATTTTGGACGGATTTTTTAGGAATTTTCAAATTTTCAGATGGGAGGTTCCAGATAAGGTCAAAAACTACATACTCAGATCTTCACCAAACTTTGCAGGGATACATTGGATGTCAAGACACGTGGAAAAAACGTACAAAACAAGAGATTGGAGACATCAAGATTTTGGACGAATTTTTTAAGAATTTTCAAATTTTCAGATAGGAGGTTCCATATAAGGTCAAAAACTACATACTCAGATCTTCACCAAACTTTGCATGGATACATTGGATGTCAAGACACGTGGAAAAAACGTACAAAACAAGAGATTGGTGTCATCAAGATTTTGGACGAATTTTTGAAGAATTTTCAAATTTTCAGATAGGAGGTTCCAGATAAGGTCAAAAACTACATACTCAGATCTTCACCAAACGTTGCAGGGATACTTTGCATGTCAAGACACGTGGAAAAAACGTACAAAACAAGAGATTGGAGACATCAAGATTTTCGACGAATTTTTTAAGAATTTTCAAATTTTCAGATAGGAGGTTCCAGATAAGGTCAAAAACTACATACTCAGATCTTCACCAAACTTTGCAGGGATACATTGGATGTCAAGACACGTGGAAAAAACGTACAAGACAAGAGATTGGAGACATCAAGATTTTGGACGAATTTTTGAGGAATTTTCAAATTTTCAGAAATGAGGTTCCAGATAAGGTCAAAAACGACATACTCAGATCTTCACCAAACTTTGCATGGATACATTGGATGTCAAGACACGTGGAAAAAACATACAAAACATAGGATTGGGGACATCAAGATTTTGGACGAATTTTTTAAGAATTTTCAAATTTTCAGAAAGGAGGTTCCATATAAAGTCAAAAACTACATACTCAGATCTTCACCAAACTTTGCAGGGATACAATGGATGTCAAGACATGTGGAAAAAACGTACAAAACAAGAGATTGAGGTCATCAAGATTTTGGACGGATTTTTTAGGAATTTTCAAATTTTCAGATGGGAGGTTCCAGATAAGGTCAAAAACTACATACTCAGATCTTCACCAAACTTTTAAGGGATACATTGGATGTCAAGACACGTGGAAAAAACGTACAAAACAAGAGATTGGAGACATCAAGATTTTGGACGAATTTTTTAAGAATTTTCAAATTTTCAGATAGGAGGTTCCATATAAGGTCAAAAACTACATACTCAGATCTTCACCAAACTTTGCATGGATACATTGGATGTCAAGACACGTGGAAAAAACGTACAAAACAAGAGATTGGTGTCATCAAGATTTTGGAAGAATTTTTGAAGAATTTTCAAATTTTCAGATAGGAGGTTCCAGATAAGGTCAAAAACTACATACTCAGATCTTCACCAAACGTTGCAGGGATATTTTGCATGTCAAGACACGTGGAAAAAACGTACAAAACAAGAGATTGGAGACATCAAGATTTTCGACGAATTTTTTAAGAATTTTCAAATTTTCAGATAGGAGGTTCCAGATAAGGTCAAAAACTACATACTCAGATCTTCACCAAACTTAGCAGGGATACATTGGATGTCAAGACACGTGGAAAAAACGTACAAAACAAGAGATTGGAGACATCAAGATTTTGGACGAATTTTTGAGGAATTTTCAAATTTTCAGAAATGAGGTTCCAGATAAGGTCAAAAACTACATACTCAGATCTTCACCAAACTTTGCAGGGATACATTGGATGTCAAGACACGTGGCAAAAACGTACAAAACAAGAGATTGGAGACATCAAGATTTTGGACGAATTTGTGAAGAATTTTCAAATTTTCAGATAGGAGGTTCCAGATAAGGTCAAAAACTACATACTCAGATCTTCACCAAACTTTGCAGGGATACATTGGATGTCAAGACACGTGGAAAAATCGTACAAAACAAGAGATTGGGGGCATCAAGATTTTGGACGGATTTTTTAGGAATTTTCAAATTTTCAGATGGGAGGTTCCAGATAAGGTCAAAAACTACATACTCAGATCTTCGCCAAACTTTGCAGGGATACATTGGATGTCAAGACACGTGGAAAAAACGTACAAAACAAGAGATTGGAGACGTCAAGATTTTGGACGAATTTTTTAAGAATTTTCAAATTTTCAGAAAGGATGTTCCAGATGAGTTCAAAAACGACATACTCAGATCTTCACCAAACTTTGCAGGGATACATTGGATGTCAAGACACGTGGAAAAAACGTACAAAACAAGAGATTGGAGACATCAAGATTTTGGACGAATTTTTTAAGAATTTTCAAATTTTCAGATAGGAGGTTCCAGATAAGGTCAAAAACTACATACTCAGATCTTCACCAAACTTTGCAGGGATACATTGGATGTCAAGACACGTGGAAAAAACGTACAAAACAAGAGATTGGAGACATCAAGATTTTGGTCCAATTTTTGAGGAATTTTCAAATTTTCAGAAATGAGGTTCCAGATAAGGTCAAAAACTACATACTCAGATCTTCACCAAACTTTGCAGGGATACATTGGATGTCAAGACACGTGGAAAAAACATACAAAACATAGGATTGGGGACATCAAGATTTTGGTCAAATTTTTTAAGAATTTTCAAATTTTCAGATAGGAGGTTCCATATAAGGTCAAAAACTACATACTCAGATATTCACCAAACATTGCAGGGATACATTGGAGGTCAAGACACGTGGAAAAAACGTACAAAACAAGAGATTGGAGACATCAAGATTTTGGACGAATTTTTCAAAAATTTTCAAATTTTCAGATAGGAGGTTCCAGATAAGGTCAAAAACTACATACTCAGATCTTCACCAAACTTTGCAGGGATACATTGGATGTCAAGACACGTGGAAAAAACGTACAAAACAAGAGATTGGAGACATCAAGATTTTGGACGAATTTTTTAAGCATTTTCAAATTTTCAGATAGGAGGTTCCAGATAAGGTCAAAAACTACATACTCAGATCTTCACCAAACTTTGCAGGGATACATTGGATGTCAAGACACGTGGTAAAAACGTACAAAACAAGAGATTGGAGACATCAAGATTTTGGACGAATTTTTTAAGAATTTTCAAATTTTCAGATAGGAGGTTCCAGATAAGGTCAAAAACTACATACTCAGATCTTCACCAAACTAAGCAGGGATACATTGGATGTCAAGACACGTGGAAAAATCGTACAAAACAAGAGATTGGGGGCATCAAGATTTTGGACGGATTTTTTAGGAATTTTCAAATTTTCAGATGGGAGGTTCCAGATAAGGTCAAAAACTACATACTCAGATCTTCACCAAACTTTGCAGGGATACATTGGATGTCAAGACACGTGGAAAAAACGTACAAAACAAGAGATTGGAGACGTCAAGATTTTGGACGAATTTGTTAAGAATTTTCAAATTTTCAGAAAGGATGTTCCAGATGAGTTCAAAAACGACATACTCAGATCTTCACCAAACTTTGCAGGGATACATTAGATGTCAAGACACGTGGAAAAAACGTACAAAACAAGAGATTGAGGTCATCAAGATTTTGGACGGATTTTTTAGGAATTTTCAAATTTTCAGATGGGAGGTTCCAGATAAGGTCAAAAACTACATACTCAGATCTTCACCAAACTTTGCAGGGATACATTGGATGTCAAGACACGTGGAAAAAACGTACAAAACAAGAGATTGGAGACATCAAGATTTTGGACGAATTTTTTAAGAATTTTCAAATTTTCAGATAGGAGGTTCCATATAAGGTCAAAAACTACATACTCAGATCTTCACCAAACTTTGCATGGATACATTGGATGTCAAGACACGTGGAAAAAACGTACAAAACAAGAGATTGGTGTCATCAAGATTTTGGACGAATTTTTGAAGAATTTTCAAATTTTCAGATAGGAGGTTCCAGATAAGGTCAAAAACTACATACTCAGATCTTCACCAAACGTTGCAGGGATACTTTGCATGTCAAGACACGTGGAAAAAACGTACAAAACAAGAGATTGGAGACATCAAGATTTTCGACGAATTTTTTAAGAATTTTCAAATTTTCAGATAGGAGGTTCCAGATAAGGTCAAAAACTACATACTCAGATCTTCACCAAACTTTGCAGGGATACATTGGATGTCAAGACACGTGGAAAAAACGTACAAAACAAGAGATTGGAGACATCAAGATTTTGGACGAATTTTTGAGGAATTTTCAAATTTTCAGAAATGAGGTTCCAGATAAGGTCAAAAACGACATACTCAGATCTTCACCAAACTTTGCATGGATACATTGGATGTCAAGACACGTGGAAAAAACATACAAAACATAGGATTGGGGACATCAAGATTTTGGACGAATTTTTTAAGAATTTTCAAATTTTCAGAAAGGAGGTTCCATATAAAGTCCAAAACTACATACTCAGATCTTCACCAAACTTTGCAGGGATACAATGGATGTCAAGACACGTGGAAAAAACGTACAAAACAAGAGATTGAGGTCATCAAGATTTTGGACGGATTTTTTAGGAATTTTCAAATTTTCAGATGGGAGGTTCCAGATAAGGTCAAAAACTACATACTCAGATCTTCACCAAACTTTGCAGGGATACATTGGATGTCAAGACACGTGGAAAAAACGTACAAAACAAGAGATTGGAGACATCAAGATTTTGGACGAATTTTTTAAGAATTTTCAAATTTTCAGATAGGAGGTTCCATATAAGGTCAAAAACTACATACTCAGATCTTCACCAAACTTTGCATAGATACATTGGATGTCAAGACACGTGGAAAAAACGTACAAAACAAGAGATTGGTGTCATCAAGATTTTGGACGAATTTTTGAAGAATTTTCAAATTTTCAGATAGGAGGTTCCAGATAAGGTCAAAAACTACATACTCAGATCTTCACCAAACGTTGCAGGGATATTTTGCATGTCAAGACACGTGGAAAAAACGTACAAAACAAGAGATTGGAGACATCAAGATTTTCGACGAATTTTTTAAGAATTTTCAAATTTTCAGATAGGAGGTTCCAGATAAGGTCAAAAACTACATACTCAGATCTTCACCAAACTTAGCAGGGATACATTGGATGTCAAGACACGTGGGAAAAACGTACAAAACAAGAGATTGGAGACATCAAGATTTTGGACGAATTTTTGAGGAATTTTCAAATTTTCAGAAATGAGGTTCCAGATAAGGTCAAAAACTACATACTCAGATCTTCACCAAACTTTGCAGGGATACATTGGATGTCAAGACACGTGGCAAAAACGTACAAAACAAGAGATTGGAGACATCAAGATTTTGGACGAATTTGTGAAGAATTTTCAAATTTTCAGATAGGAGGTTCCAGATAAGGTCAAAAACTACATACTCAGATCTTCACCAAACTTTGCAGGGATACATTGGATGTCAAGACACGTGGAAAAATCGTACAAAACAAGAGATTGGGGGCATCAAGATTTTGGACGGATTTTTTAGGAATTTTCAAATTTTCAGATGGGAGGTTCCAGATAAGGTCAAAAACTACATACTCAGATCTTCGCCAAACTTTGCAGGGATACATTGGATGTCAAGACACGTGGAAAAAACGTACAAAACAAGAGATTGGAGACGTCAAGATTTTGGACGAATTTTTTAAGAATTTTCAAATTTTCAGAAAGGATATTCCAGATGAGTTCAAAAACGACATACTCAGATCTTCACCAAACTTTGCAGGGATACATTGGATGTCAAGACACGTGGAAAAAACGTACAAAACAAGAGATTGGAGACATCAAGATTTTGGACGAATTTTTTAAGAATTTTCAAATTTTCAGATAGGAGGTTCCAGATAAGGTCAAAAACTACATACTCAGATCTTCACCAAACTTTGCAGGGATACATTGGATGTCAAGACACGTGGAAAAAACGTACAAAACAAGAGATTGGAGACATCAAGATTTTGGTCCAATTTTTGAGGAATTTTCAAATTTTCAGAAATGAGGTTCCAGATAAGGTCAAAAACTACATACTCAGATCTTCACCAAACTTTGCAGGGATACATTGGATGTCAAGACACGTGGAAAAAACGTACAAAACAAGAGATTGGAGACATCTAGATTTTGGACGAATTTTTTAAGAATTTTCAAATTTTCAGAAAGGATGTCCCAGATAAGGTCAAAAACGACATACTCAGATCTTCACCAAACTTTGCAGGGATACATTGGATGTCAAGACACGTGGAAAAAACATACAAAACATAGGATTGGGGACATCAAGATTTTGGTCAAATTTTTTAAGAATTTTCAAATTTTCAGATAGGAGGTTCCATATAAGGTCAAAAACTACAAACTCAGATATTCACCAAACATTGCAGGGATACATTGGAGGTCAAGACACGTGGAAAAAACGTACAAAACAAGAGATTGGAGACATCAAGATTTTGGACGAATTTTTCAAAAATTTTCAAATTTTCAGATAGGAGGTTCCAGATAAGGTCAAAAACTACATACTCAGATCTTCACCAAACTTTGCAGGGATACATTGGATGTCAAGACACGTGGAAAAAACGTACAAAACAAGAGATTGGAGACATCAAGATTTTGGACGAATTTTTTAAGCATTTTCAAATTTTCAGATAGGAGGTTCCAGATAAGGTCAAAAACTACATACTCAGATCTTCACCAAACTTTGCAGGGATACATTGGATGTCAAGACACGTGGCAAAAACGTACAAAACAAGAGATTGGAGACATCAAGATTTTGGACGAATTTTTTAAGAATTTTCAAATTTTCAGATAGGAGGTTCCAGATAAGGTCAAAAACTACATACTCAGATTTTCACCAAACTAAGCAGGGATACATTGGATGTCAAGACACGTGGAAAAATCGTACAAAACAAGAGATTGGGGGCATCAAGATTTTGGACGGATTTTTTAGGAATTTTCAAATTTTCAGATGGGAGGTTCCAGATAAGGTCAAAAACTACATACTCAGATCTTCACCAAACTTTGCAGGGATACATTGGATGTCAAGACACGTGGAAAAAACGTACAAAACAAGAGATTGGAGACGTCAAGATTTTGGACGAATTTGTTAAGAATTTTCAAATTTTCAGAAAGGATGTTCCAGATGAGTTCAAAAACGACATACTCAGATTTTCACCAAACTTTGCAGGGATACATTAGATGTCAAGACACGTGGAAAAAACGTACAAAACAAGAGATTGGAGACATCAAGATTTTGGAAGAATTTTTGAAGAATTTTCAAATTTTCAGATGGGAGGTTCCAGATAAGGTCAAAAACGACATACTCAGATCTTCACCAAACTTTGCATGGATACATTGGATGTCAAGACACGTGGAAAAAACGTACAAAACAAGAGATTGAGGTCATCAAGATTTTGGACGGATTTTTTAGGAATTTTCAAATTTTCAGATGGGAGGTTCCAGATAAGGTCAAAAACTACATACTCAGATCTTCACCAAACTTTGCAGGGATACATTGGATGTCAAGACACGTGGAAAAAACGTACAAAACAAGAGATTGGAGACATCAAGATTTTGGACGAATTTTTTAAGAATTTTCAAATTTTCAGATAGGAGGTTCCATATAAGGTCAAAAACTACATACTCAGATCTTCACCAAACTTTGCATGGATACATTGGATGTCAAGACACGTGGAAAAAACGTACAAAACAAGAGATTGGTGTCATCAAGATTTTGGACGAATTTTTGAAGAATTTTCAAATTTTCAGATAGGAGGTTCCAGATAAGGTCAAAAACTACATACTCAGATCTTCACCAAACGTTGCAGGGATACTTTGCATGTCAAGACACGTGGAAAAAACGTACAAAACAAGAGATTGGAGACATCAAGATTTTCGACGAATTTTTTAAGAATTTTCAAATTTTCAGATAGGAGGTTCCAGATAAGGTCAAAAACTACATACTCAGATCTTCACCAAACTTTGCAGGGATACATTGGATGTCAAGACACGTGGAAAAAACGTACAAAACAAGAGATTGGAGACATCAAGATTTTGGACGAATTTTTGAGGAATTTTCAAATTTTCAGAAATGAGGTTCCAGATAAGGTCAAAAACGACATACTCAGATCTTCACCAAACTTTGCATGGATACATTGGATGTCAAGACACGTGGAAAAAACATACAAAACATAGGATTGGGGACATCAAGATTTTGGACGAATTTTTTAAGAATTTTCAAATTTTCAGAAAGGAGGTTCCATATAAAGTCCAAAACTACATACTCAGATCTTCACCAAACTTTGCAGGGATACAATGGATGTCAAGACACGTGGAAAAAACGTACAAAACAAGAGATTGAGGTCATCAAGATTTTGGACGGATTTTTTAGGAATTTTCAAATTTTCAGATGGGAGGTTCCAGATAAGGTCAAAAACTACATACTCAGATCTTCACCAAACTTTGCAGGGATACATTGGATGTCAAGACACGTGGAAAAAACGTACAAAACAAGAGATTGGAGACATCAAGATTTTGGACGAATTTTTTAAGAATTTTCAAATTTTCAGATAGGAGGTTCCATATAAGGTCAAAAACTACATACTCAGATCTTCACCAAACTTTGCATAGATACATTGGATGTCAAGACACGTGGAAAAAACGTACAAAACAAGAGATTGGTGTCATCAAGATTTTGGACGAATTTTTGAAGAATTTTCAAATTTTCAGATAGGAGGTTCCAGATAAGGTCAAAAACTACATACTCAGATCTTCACCAAACGTTGCAGGGATATTTTGCATGTCAAGACACGTGGAAAAAACGTACAAAACAAGAGATTGGAGACATCAAGATTTTCGACGAATTTTTTAAGAATTTTCAAATTTTCAGATAGGAGGTTCCAGATAAGGTCAAAAACTACATACTCAGATCTTCACCAAACTTAGCAGGGATACATTGGATGTCAAGACACGTGGGAAAAACGTACAAAACAAGAGATTGGAGACATCAAGATTTTGGACGAATTTTTGAGGAATTTTCAAATTTTCAGAAATGAGGTTCCAGATAAGGTCAAAAACTACATACTCAGATCTTCACCAAACTTTGCAGGGATACATTGGATGTCAAGACACGTGGCAAAAACGTACAAAACAAGAGATTGGAGACATCAAGATTTTGGACGAATTTGTGAAGAATTTTCAAATTTTCAGATAGGAGGTTCCAGATAAGGTCAAAAACTACATACTCAGATCTTCACCAAACTTTGCAGGGATACATTGGATGTCAAGACACGTGGAAAAATCGTACAAAACAAGAGATTGGGGGCATCAAGATTTTGGACGGATTTTTTAGGAATTTTCAAATTTTCAGATGGGAGGTTCCAGATAAGGTCAAAAACTACATACTCAGATCTTCGCCAAACTTTGCAGGGATACATTGGATGTCAAGACACGTGGAAAAAACGTACAAAACAAGAGATTGGAGACGTCAAGATTTTGGACGAATTTTTTAAGAATTTTCAAATTTTCAGAAAGGATATTCCAGATGAGTTCAAAAACGACATACTCAGATCTTCACCAAACTTTGCAGGGATACATTGGATGTCAAGACACGTGGAAAAAACGTACAAAACAAGAGATTGGAGACATCAAGATTTTGGACGAATTTTTTAAGAATTTTCAAATTTTCAGATAGGAGGTTCCAGATAAGGTCAAAAACTACATACTCAGATCTTCACCAAACTTTGCAGGGATACATTGGATGTCAAGACACGTGGAAAAAACGTACAAAACAAGAGATTGGAGACATCAAGATTTTGGTCCAATTTTTGAGGAATTTTCAAATTTTCAGAAATGAGGTTCCAGATAAGGTCAAAAACTACATACTCAGATCTTCACCAAACTTTGCAGGGATACATTGGATGTCAAGACACGTGGAAAAAACGTACAAAACAAGAGATTGGAGACATCTAGATTTTGGACGAATTTTTTAAGAATTTTCAAATTTTCAGAAAGGATGTCCCAGATAAGGTCAAAAACGACATACTCAGATCTTCACCAAACTTTGCAGGGATACATTGGATGTCAAGACACGTGGAAAAAACATACAAAACATAGGATTGGGGACATCAAGATTTTGGTCAAATTTTTTAAGAATTTTCAAATTTTCAGATAGGAGGTTCCAGATAAGGTCAAAAACTACATACTCAGATCTTCACCAAACTTTGCAGGGATACATTGGATGTCAAGACACGTGGAAAAAACGTACAAAACAAGAGATTGGAGACATCAAGATTTTGGACGAATTTTTTAAGCATTTTCAAATTTTCAGATAGGAGGTTCCAGATAAGGTCAAAAACTACATACTCAGATCTTCACCAAACTTTGCAGGGATACATTGGATGTCAAGACACGTGGCAAAAACGTACAAAACAAGAGATTGGAGACATCAAGATTTTGGACGAATTTTTTAAGAATTTTCAAATTTTCAGATAGGAGGTTCCAGATAAGGTCAAAAACTACATACTCAGATTTTCACCAAACTAAGCAGGGATACATTGGATGTCAAGACACGTGGAAAAATCGTACAAAACAAGAGATTGGGGGCATCAAGATTTTGGACGGATTTTTTAGGAATTTTCAAATTTTCAGATGGGAGGTTCCAGATAAGGTCAAAAACTACATACTCAGATCTTCACCAAACTTTGCAGGGATACATTGGATGTCAAGACACGTGGAAAAAACGTACAAAACAAGAGATTGGAGACGTCAAGATTTTGGACGAATTTGTTAAGAATTTTCAAATTTTCAGAAAGGATGTTCCAGATGAGTTCAAAAACGACATACTCAGATTTTCACCAAACTTTGCAGGGATACATTAGATGTCAAGACACGTGGAAAAAACGTACAAAACAAGAGATTGGAGACATCAAGATTTTGGACGAATTTTTGAAGAATTTTCAAATTTTCAGATGGGAGGTTCCAGATAAGGTCAAAAACGACATACTCAGATCTTCACCAAACTTTGCATGGATACATTGGATGTCAAGACACGTGGAAAAAACGTACAAAACAAGAGATTGAGGTCATCAAGATTTTGGACGGATTTTTTAGGAATTTTCAAATTTTCAGATGGGAGGTTCCAGATAAGGTCAAAAACTACATACTCAGATCTTCACCAAACTTTGCAGGGATACATTGGATGTCAAGACACGTGGAAAAAACGTACAAAACAAGAGATTGGAGACATCAAGATTTTGGACGAATTTTTTAAGAATTTTCAAATTTTCAGATAGGAGGTTCCATATAAGGTCAAAAACTACATACTCAGATCTTCACCAAACTTTGCATGGATACATTGGATGTCAAGACACGTGGAAAAAACGTACAAAACAAGAGATTGGTGTCATCAAGATTTTGGACGAATTTTTGAAGAATTTTCAAATTTTCAGATAGGAGGTTCCAGATAAGGTCAAAAACTACATACTCAGATCTTCACCAAACGTTGCAGGGATACTTTGCATGTCAAGACACGTGGAAAAAACGTACAAAACAAGAGATTGGAGACATCAAGATTTTCGACGAATTTTTTAAGAATTTTCAAATTTTCAGATAGGAGGTTCCAGATAAGGTCAAAAACTACATACTCAGATCTTCACCAAACTTTGCAGGGATACATTGGATGTCAAGACACGTGGAAAAAACGTACAAAACAAGAGATTGGAGACATCAAGATTTTGGACGAATTTTTGAGGAATTTTCAAATTTTCAGAAATGAGGTTCCAGATAAGGTCAAAAACGACATACTCAGATCTTCACCAAACTTTGCATGGATACATTGGATGTCAAGACACGTGGAAAAAACATACAAAACATAGGATTGGGGACATCAAGATTTTGGACGAATTTTTTAAGAATTTTCAAATTTTCAGAAAGGAGGTTCCATATAAAGTCAAAAAATACATACTCAGATCTTCACCAAACTTTGCAGGGATACAATGGATGTCAAGACACGTGGAAAAAACGTACAAAACAAGAGATTGAGGTCATCAAGATTTTGGACGGATTTTTTAGGAATTTTCAAATTTTCAGATGGGAGGTTCCAGATAAGGTCAGAAACTACATACTCAGATCTTCACCAAACTTTGCAGGGATACATTGGATGTCAAGACACGTGGAAAAAACGTACAAAACAAGAGATTGGAGACATCAAGATTTTGGACGAATTTTTTAAGAATTTTCAAATTTTCAGATAGGAGGTTCCATATAAGGTCAAAAACTACATACTCAGATCTTCACCAAACTTTGCATAGATACATTGGATGTCAAGACACGTGGAAAAAACAGTAGTTGTATTTGTGGTGGGATAAACTCAAGAAAGTATGAACCCCCCTCTCAAGCAGATTTGCTATACTTAAAACTATCTTAACATGAGCATATGAGCTTTTTGCTCAAGTGTGAAACCCCCGTATAATCCAAGATTTTTATGAAAAAGCCCTCACGGATTCCATGAGAAAGTATGACCCCCTCAGATTGATGAGGCTACACTTATAAAAGCTACTTCTGTGAGATTGTTATCCATAAATTTGTTAAAAATATGCCCCTCTTGTGGCCATACTTAAAACTAGGCTATCCACACACATACACATGCATACACCTACATACATATATACATATACACACACACACACACACACATACACACACACACACACACACACACACACACATATTTACTTCTGGTTTAAGTTCAATTGGGCACCAGCTTCAATTTGTTTATCTAATATTAAAACAATGTAGTTCTTCTAGAATTGCTCTGTGACAACAGACCCATCTATGTGCAAATGCCTGAACTCGGTGAATACTTGGGAACAAGTCCATTTTTTTCATTATGTCAATATTTTTAACTTCTTTTGCCAGTAATAGGGAAATGGTAGCAAGCAATAAACAAAGTACTTTGGAGCTGAATATTCCTTTCTTAGACGTCGTATATTACTAAAATATCTTTAATTCACATATTTTCTCATACCGCCGTATCTTGTTCTATTAGGCCTCTTTGAGAACATTGCCTATTAGGACTCTTCAAGAACATTGCCTATTAGTAAAATAATAGGACAAGCATATGGCGGTATGGGGATATGTGAATTGTTGGTTTCTTCAATTCAGATAAAAGGATTGAATAGAAACTGGGATATTTTGCATTTGTTACATTCAGTTTCTTTGTTGTAATCTGTTCATATATAAAATCAAGCCCCGAGAAAGTATAAGATCAATACTTGAACAATATGTGCGCATGACGGCCCCAAAGCGGTGGGATCGATACTTTCCGCACGGTGCACAGTTCTATTTGCCCGCATTGAGTCTTATTAGAGCGAGCTCCGGCAGTTTTATTCTGATCGATTAGTTCCAGAGTTGTCCACCGCCGCGCCGGGAGGCAATGGCGCTGCGGTATGGATTGCATCGATTAGTTCCAGACAATTCCGCTCCCCTAAGCGTGGAGGCGCTGCGGTACGGATTGCATGTATGCTCAGCAGAAAAACGGGAGGTTCATTCAGAAGAAAGTACTTCGGCAAAAATGTTAGAGAATAGCTCATGTTTCTGAATGTACCCCTACAGTGTTTCTATTGGCTCTGTAAAACTATAAAAGCCAGGGTACAGTGCAGATTCTTCACCATTGCTGGATTGGAGACTTGAAGCATATAATTTGGCGGAATAACCCAAGTAATGTCATATATACATACACACATACAAAGCACAGTGCTAAACCCAACTGATCCAGCATAGAGATTAGATTTAAAACCCAAGAAATTGTATATAAATACCAAAGCCAAAAATATTAAGTGTATACACACATATATACATATACACACACAAAGTGCAGTGCTGAACCCCAACTGATATTTTTTATTCAGTATAAAGTTTTGAATTGAAACCCAGGAAATTGTATATAATAAACAACAACAAAAATGCCAAATCAAAAACATTGTAATCAATGCAATAAGAATATATCCAGCCCCAATTGGGCCAAGCATAAAAAAATTTGTAATCCAGACAAAAGCAGAACTCCCACAAAAATTTGCCCCAAATGCAATAGAAAATATAACATGCAATACTTCACATATATACATAAAAATACTTGCTCTGCACAGTCATCAACATTGCCCTCACAAGCACTGAAAAGAAGGCATGAAGCACCTGTTAATGCCAGAGCAGCAAAGCAGCCACGCCATGAACCTATCCGTAGCAGTTTTAACGGCCAATTAAGGGATCACAAGTTTGTATCAGAGCCAAGATGTGGCATTGAGAATTTCTTGAACAGTATAAATTCTGATCTGCAGGCAATTCTTAATGCACAAAATGGCTCTTATAAGCTCTCCCTCAAATTGTTTGTACAATATAAGAAACCAAACGGCACAAAATTTATACATCCCCACTTAACAGAAACTGTACCGGTATATTCAAATACAAATTTAGACAGAATAATAAGCAGATTGATGGATCAATTGAATATGAAACACTCTGAATTTGCAGCAAAAGAGTCCGGATGGAGCCTATGTGGCTCTCCGCACAGGCTCTATGTTAATATTTCTGAATTCAACCCGTTACAAGGATCTACATATCTGCCATTACCTGCTAATATCAAAAACAAAAGAGCCGTGGTCAATATTGAAAATACTGACCAGAAATGCTTTTTGTGGTGTATATTAGCTGCTCTGTTTCCAGCTTCAAGGAATCCTGAGAGAATAAGTTATTACAAACAGCATGAACATCTTTTTGACGATGTAATGGAGGGTTTGGAATATCCAATGTCAGTTCAGAATATTGATAAATTTGAAAAAAGGGCCAGGCACATCAATGGCAAACAATTATCTATTAATATATTTATTTGTTCCACTGGCAATTGCCCGATAGCACCTCTCATAATCAGTACACTTGATGATGAATCTGCAATTCCGATTGATCTGCTCTTAATTGAAGGGGATGGCTCATATCATTACACTCTGATACATAATCTTGAAGCTTTAGTGAGAACACAACTAGACAAATATAAAAAAATATTTAAGTTGTGCAGAAGATGCTTAACTGTATTTGATGGTAGAAAAATGGTGAATGGTGTTTGTGAAGAGAGTGTAGAAATTGCAAAAAACAAGTTAATTGAGCATCTGAAATACTGTGGCAATCATAAACCTGTTCATATGGTGATGCCCAATCCAAGTGAAAATTGCAAATTCAAAAAGTTTGAAGCCTTGTTGGAACACCCAGCATATATTGTCTGTGATTTCGAATCGAACCTCAAACCTATTGCATTCTGTAGCCCAGATCCAGAAGAATCTTCAAGTACACCATACCAGCTACATGAACCTTCCAGCTTTTGTTATGTAGTTGTACAGGATGGTGTTGTTATTAAAGAATATTCATACAAGGGACCAAATGCCATCAAAATATTTGCACATAGAATAGAAAATGTGTGCCGTGACATAGCATCTAACATCTTATTAATATCAAAGCCTATGTTGCCTTTAACAGAGGAACAGATTGAGGATTTCAACAATGCAGAAAAATGCCCGGTATGTGATTGTGAATTTTCAGATACAAATATCAAGGTTCATCACCATTCTCATACAGATGGTAAATTCTTAATGGCCCTGTGTAATAGCTGTAATATTCAGATCAAGAGACCAAGATTTATCCCCATATTTTGCCATGGAGCATCCAATTATGATTTTCATCATTTGATCAGATACGAGGGGTTTGACAAGCAGAATTTAAATATTTTAGCTGAAAATGATGAAAAATATATATCTATTAGCAAGATAATTAAAGTTGATGGTGTTCCTATTCACATAAGATTTCTTGATTCTTACAGATTTTTACCGGCTAGCCTGGATACACTGGCCACTCAATTATCTGATGATCAATTCAAAATCACACGTGCATTGTTTCCAAATCAGGACCTGAAATTAATTAGGCGGAAGGGTGTATATCCATATGACTATGTTACAGATTTTTCTAAATTTGATGAGTGTTCCCTGCCACCGCAAGAAGCATTTTACAGCAAAATCAGAGGATCTGGAATCACTGATGAAGATTATCACCATGCCCAGTTGATGTGGAAGAGTTTAAAATGCAAGACATTTCGTGATTATCACATGGCTTATTTGAAACTTGATGTGACCATCTCAGCCGATGTAATCCAGACATTCAGAAAATCTTCTATGCAAAATTATGGACTGGACCCAGTGTATTTTTTCAGTGCCCCGGGCCTAGCATGGTCTGCAATGTTTTTCAATACCAAAAAGCAATTGGATCTGATCCACGATCAAGATAAGTATCTGTTTATGGAGAAATGTATAAGAGGAGGGATGGTGCAATGTTCTCAGAGATATGCCAGAGCAAATAATAAATATATGCCTGATTATGATCCAGCACGGCCATCAAATTATATACTGTATGTAGATGCAAACAACCTCTATGGTCATGCCATGATGCAAAAACTGCCATATGCAGGGCTTGAGTGGGTTGAAGATTTCAATATTGAAGATCTTCAGAATTTTGATGACAGTGAATATGGCCTCTTCTTA
Organism: Lepisma saccharinum; assembly: GCF_977018435.1. NCBI lineage: Eukaryota > Metazoa > Arthropoda > Insecta > Zygentoma > Lepismatidae > Lepisma > Lepisma saccharinum. Next base: position 27,626 of record NW_028142915.1, read on the forward strand.
GAGGTTGATCAGATATTTCCAGATCATTTGCACAACAAATTTTCTGATCTGTCCCCAATTCCCGAGGTTAAGTGCTCACCTGGCTCTAAACAGAAGAAGCTCATGATGACTCTGGAGCCGAAACAGGGATATGTCATATATTACAAAAACCTCCAGTTCCTGATGAAACATGGTGTCCAAGTGACCAAAGTTGGCAAAGTTTTGAGGTTCAGGCACTCAAAATGGTTGAAACCATACATTGATACAAACACGGAGCTTCGAACATCTGCAAAGAGCCAATTTGATAAGAGCCTGTTTAAATTGATGGTGAATTCTGTATATGGCAAAACAATTGAAAATGTCAGGAAACATACCGATGTTAAAATAATTACTGACCCCAGCCGGAGCAAAAAATTGGTTGCAAAGCCCAACTTCAATTATAGAAGAATTTATGATGAGCACATGGCACTTTTCAACATGATGAAAACAAAGATCAAATTTGATAAACCTATTTATGTAGGGGCTGTGATATTGGAATTGTCCAAATTACATATGTTAATATTATATTATGATGTGCTGAAACCTTTTTATGGTGATCGTGTAAAATTATTGTACATGGACACGGATAGTTTTATTCTTGATATTCAAACAGAAGATGTTTATCAAGATATGTCACAGCCTGAATTGTTTCAATACTTTGATACCAGTGAACATACAATAGTTCAACCCCACAACAAAAAGGTGCCTGGCAAGTTAAAAGATGAGACACTTGGTGATGTTATTGTGGAATTTGCTGGGTTAAGTGCCAAGATGTACAGTTTTAAAACATGTAGTGGTGTTGTCAAAAAGGCCAAGGGCATTGGCAGAGTTACTGTTGAAAAAGAGCTTGTATTTGAAGATTATAAAAATTGCATCAAATCCCAGAATTCAATCAGAACATCAGAAAATAGAATTCAGAGTGAGAATCACTTGCTGACTAGCAATATTGTAACAAAAGTGGCCCTGGACCCACATGATGACAAGAGATGCATTTTATCATGTTGCATACATACTCTACCTTGGGGGCATTGTGATTTGAAAAATGGGGATCAATGCCCAATTACAGAGCATGATTGAAATAAATAAACATGCCTATGAACTTATTTGGGTTCAAGAAACAGGCTATTATGGAGCTACCGACACCACAATCTTCTCCTGATTTACAATCTGTAATGTCTAAACTGAGTGGCTTGTTAATTATTCATCTGAACAGCATACTTACAGATAATGATGAAGAAACAGGCAAAATATTGTACATATTTAACAATAATTTAAATCATTACCAATTACCTGTAGGTGGGCAATTGCAATTTATTACAACCCCTGAGGGTGATGTCAAGATTTCAGTAGGGAGAAATATTTACAGAATTAAGCACTCAAACATGATTTCTGGCACTGTATATACTGTTTCTGCTGGTGACTGCTTATATATTGAGGTCCCTGGATCCTATGACAAGCTCATACCCTTTTTTATAGAATTAAGAATCAGATACTCTATAATAAATAACCAGTAAAACAAAATGCCTAACGATATATTTGGCCATACAAGACATGAAGATCACAGTGATGAGATTCTTATGCTTGATGTCAGAGTCAAGAAATTAAGAAGTGATTTACAAGCTTTACAAACCACACTCAATGCCAGTCTTCAATTAGAGATTACAAATTTACAATCACAATGCATGGACCCTCTTCTTAAAATTGATTCTGAACTCAAGTTATTGCTTCAGAAATATACTGATTTGGCAACATTAGATAATTTTCAAAGTTTGGAAGAAGCTGTTGCAGCTCTTCAAGCCAAATTTAAGACCCAGGCTAACAACTCCGAGCAATTGAAACAACAATTGGAAGAGCAGATAAATAATGTCCAGACACAGCTCCAAACAATTGTCAAAAGCATAAAATCACAAGAAGATTTTGATCTAGTCATTTCCACTCTAAAAGAACAGATTCAATCACTCCAAATACCTAATCTGGATCCTCTGCACAATGCCATAGCCGAGGTTAAAGAAAAAATTGAGACACTTGAAAATTTTATGAACAACTTGCCATCTTCTGATGCTTTGAATGCAATAACTCGGAGTGTAGCAAACATCAAGCTGCAACTTGAAACATATGAAGATTTTGGAAAAATTCAAAGTTCCATAACCCATCTTGAAGGTACAATAGCAGCAGTGCAAAGTGATTTGGCAAATGTACTAGAATCTCGCCTGCCCGGGATTGTAGATACACTTGTCAGTGTCCAGCAACAGATCACAAAACTTGAAAACCTCAACACTGAATCTGAGCTATCTCATTTTCATCACTTGATCGATGATATCCAAACAAAACTTGAAATTTTACAGCAATCCACACCCTCTCAGGCAGATATAGCCCTGCTCCAAAATGCTATGCAAAATGTGGCTGATGCATCTGAATTAAACAATGTAAAATTGGCACTTGAATCTTTGCAGAATACTGTATCAAATCTTCCCACATCACAGGAACTTAAAAATATTAAGAGAGCTGTGAATAGGATATTGAAATCAGAAGATATCAAGAATATCCAAGCAGAGATCAAACATCTCACTCAGACAGTGGCCACTCTACCAACGAATCAACATATTAATGAACTGCATGCCCTGTTTGAGGATATCAGAAGACAGGTCCATGATCTTACTGCTCAAAATTCAAAATTGGCAGTTGTTGAAAATTTGCAACAAATTGTAGCTAATATCAAGCAACAGCTAGGAACCATGGAATCCAATCAAGCAAATGCTCTGTCTGTTTTTGCCACCCAGCTACAAGAGATTGTGCAACAATACAAAAAACTTGTTGTGGACATAAAAATAAAGCCAGGCCACGATGATGTTGTTAGAACCATCAATGAGCACCTTGAATCTGTAACAAGCAGATTGCTCACAGCAGAAAAGGAAATAACGGGCATAATCGAGAATCCAAAACATACAGTAATTCTTGAATTGTACAGCATCCCCAACAAAGAATATGATTCACCATTTACACCAGGTGGCAAAATATATATGCTGTCCCCTGCACAATTTTATTACCAGTTTTTTGTTGGGGGCACATTGAGACCAATCAAGATCAAATATTGGCATCAGCCACAGGCACACCACTACCCCACCTTATCAATAACAAATGCTGACAACAAACCAAAAATCACCAGTGTAGAATTGGAGGATTTTACAGACCCCAATACATTAGAAACAGCCTATACTGAAGATGATGGCTCTCTGGAATTTAAAATACAAATAGGGGACAAATTATATTTAGAAAATCCTGCAGTCTCAGCTGCTGAACACCCCATAGTTGCAATATTCTTGTTTACATATTATGTCTAGAGAAATTATTGTTGATGAATTACACAGACAAGCCAGACATAATTATAAGAGACTCCCAGTAGTTACAAAGGGCATAGATGATTTATGGCAGAGCGACTTGATTGAGTTGGCAAGTGGACAGTTGAAAAACTTAGACAAAATCAACAAGGGCTACAAGTATCTACTCACTGTAATAGACACATTTTCAAAATTTGCCTGGGCTGTGCCACTCAAATCCAAGACTGGAAAATGTGTTACAGAAGCCCTCAGGACAATCATAAATCAGAGTGGAAGATCACCGCGCTATTTGCAAACAGATAATGGCAAAGAATTTTATAATTCTGTGTTTCAACAATTTATTAAAAGCCAGGCAATAAAACATTATTCGAGTTACAGTGACCTCAAAGCCTCAATTGTAGAGAGATTCAACAGAACCCTAAAAAATCTTATGTATAAACAATTTACCCTCCAAGGTAATTATAAATGGCTTAATATTCTTCCAGAACTTCTACATAAATATAACAACTCGGTCCATTCCACAATCAACATGAAACCCTCTGAAGTAACTTCATCTGATGAGCAAAAATTGATCAGGACTGTTTATCATCCTAGATACCAGCCAACAACAAGAAGGGCCAAATACAGGGTGGGTGACCAAGTAAGAATCAGCAAATATAAGCACTTATTCAAAAGAGGCTTTACAAGAAACTGGAGCACCGAATTATTTACAGTGGTTCAAGTTAAACCCGGGAGCCTTAACACATATATAATAAAAGATCACCGAGGAGAAATTCTCAAAGGCAGGTTCTATGAACAAGAGCTCAGCAAAACTAAACAGCCTGACACATATCTCATAGAAAAAATCATCCGCAGAAAAGGCAGCAAGTTATTTGTCAAATGGCTGGGTCATCCGGAAAACAGCTGGATCGATGCAGACAAAGTGATAATATGAGCACCTGGGATGTTATAAAAAGGCTGCCAGAACCTGAACAGCAGAATAAGAGAAATGGCAACTTGCTGCCTGATAATATTAGGTGTCTTATTGTTGGGCCATCGGCTTGTGGTAAAACTACACTAATGGTTGATAATTTTTTATTGGCACCCAACTGGCTAGACTGGAAAAACAGGCACTTGTATATCTTCTCTAAGAGCTTGGAACAATTAAAATATCAGCAGTTAATGAAGCTATATGATGGATTGGATATAGCCACTTTTGAATCAGATGTTAAGCCACTTCATGAATGTCTCGATAATTCTGTTGTTGTGTTTGATGACATTATACTGGATAATCAAAACAAGGTTAGAAATTTCTTTACACAGGGCCGGCACAAAAACATTGATTGCTTCTACCTGGCACAGACTTTTTCAAAAATACCCAAGCAACTGATCCGGGACAACAGCAACTTTATATGTGTGTTTCATCAAGATCATACAAACCTCAAACACATACATGATGAATATGTAGGTGGGGACTTGAGCTACAATGATTTTTCTAAATTTTGCAGCAGGTGCTGGAACCAGGACAGTTATGGGTTTGTCACAATTGATATGACAAGAACACCTAATACTGGCAAATACAGAAATAAAATCAACGATTTTCTAGACGTTGAGACATAAATAAACAACCATGAAACGACCAGTCATTGATGATCTTAAGTTAAGAGATTATCTTGTAAAAAGATTTAAGGGATGGAAATCAGAGAACCGTGGAATTTATGAAAAACACAAACAAACAGAACAGCCTGTCATTGATGCTATTAATAATTTAGGTAAGAATATCAAAACTGTTACAGAGCAAAATCAAGATTTGATCACGGAGCTTGTGCCTGTAGCTGCAAGGAACATATTAGATTATCCATTCACCCCACTTTCCAGTATTCATACACCTAGTCCTGTTGCCCCTCGAAGAATTGAAGCTACTCTGGATCCTATTGAATTGGGTCTTCTTGCTCAAAAATATTTAACCACACCTAAAGACAACAAAGATGAGGTCTTTGGCTTATATGCCGACACAGAGCTTGATGGCAGCATTATTCATAGAATTGGTAATTTCAGAGTAACTTTTATGGGGGATGATATAATTGTTTATTCAGAATCTCGTCTCGGAGAAAAAGGTGCTTTTCTTAAGTACCCCGGCACACCTGGATTGTGGGAACTGATGACTAGGAAAAGGCCTGGCAGCTATACAGATCAAGACTATGAGCACTACAAAGAAATATTAATAAAATCAGATGCTCTATACCAGAACAATGATCCCACACAAAAAAGAGTCAAGTCTAGCAGTGGGGCAAAATACAATAATTTAATCAAGCCCATATGGTCTCAGATCAAGACTGGCAGTGGAATCAAACAATACAACACCCTGCCTAAAGAATTTGTGTGGGTTGATGATGTCAGGAAACTTGTAGATAGGTTATTGGTGATAGCTGGGGAGGAAAATGCTGGCAACCACAATTTTTACAATGAAAAGGTTGGAATTATGGACATGATAAGCACCAAATTGTCTAATTTTATAGTGAATGACCCTAAAGGGATTGGATATCTCATAAAAATTATTAATACTCTACCCCCCAAATTTTGGAATATTTCTGAGGGTCGGGGGTTGGTTAATGACATTATAAACAAGCTGCCATTTGAACTACACATTCCAGGATATCAGTATTGTGGTCCCGGTACAAAATTGGACCATAGATTAAACAGAGGGGATCCTGGTGTAAATCCCCTAGATGCTGCTTGTAGAGACCATGACATAGCATACAACACACATTCTGATCTTGACAAGAGACATGTTGCAGACAAGAAATTAGAAGAGGCTGCATTTGGTAGATTTGTAAGCAAAGATGCTTCTTTAAGTGAGAGAATATCAGCATTGGGAACCACCATAGCTATGAGCACCAAACAAAAACTGGGGTGGGGGTTGTGAACATGTATATAATAAACCTACAATGAAGGCCAAGGGTGTTATGTATCAAATACCTTATGCAGGTCTCAAATCTCTTAAAACTATTGACAGCCTTTTGACCAAAAAGCAGCGCAAGAAAAAAAACTCTTGTCTTGCAAAGGGACATGGTATGAAATTGTTGCTTAGTACACCCCAATTAAAAAAATTACAGCAATCTAGAAAAAAATCACATGTGGGGGGTTTCATATTTACCATCCCTGCCATCTTAGCTGCTCTCGGGGCTGTTGGGAGCTTGGCCGGGGGATCAGCTGCCATAGCAAAAACAGTAATAGATGCCAAGAAGAATAGGGCAGAATTAGATGAGCAGAGGCGCCATAACCTGGCCATGGAGAAAAAAGGCAAAGGTTTTAAGAGAGCCATGAATAAGTTTAAAAAAAACAAGAGCCGCTTACAAACCAAGATATTGAAGCTTTAATCAAGCCATTGGGCATCAAACATTTTAGAGGTGTGTACATGTCTGATTCTTTACCAGAGCAACCACTCAACAAAGAGTGTGGCATTGTTAATTTGGATGAGTACAAAAATCAGGGCACTCACTGGATCTGTTATCTTAAATATTTAAACAATGAGGCATTTGTGTTTGATTCATTTGGAGGTGTTCCACCTGAAAATTTAATAAAATATCTAAAATCAGTTAATCTTTATTACAATAATGCCCGTGTTCAAAACTTCAAAGATGTTAATTGCGGACATTTGTGTTTATCTCTTCTTAGATATATGTCTCAAATAAATAAACCATCAATTGAAAATTTTCAAAAAGCCCTGTGGTATCTGAAACATCATGGGGGTATTCCATCTCACCAGCCAAAATTCAATATTGAAACTTAGATTGCATGATGATATAGTGTATCCCAAAACAATAGCTCTCAGAGCATTTTACGGCATGTACTTGATACCTAATATTACGCACCACAACAACACAATTGCAGTAGGGGATCAAAAAATTGTCATCACTCCAGGGCAGTATAATCTGTCCACTCTAAATGCTCAATTACCCAGAGGTATAGTTTTAAGTCAAAATTCTGTCACTCACAGAGTAGAGATTGTATCTGCTACAGAAACAGTGCATCTGGGTACTATAGGAGAGCTGTTAGGCTTTGAGAACAACACGAAACTTGAACCAGCAATCAAACACACTGCTATGAATATACCTAAATTCTTAGCCATAGAGACTCTGAACATTCACTGTAATGTGGCCGAGGGTATGATCACCAAATCAAATGGCATAGGCACTCACAAACAAACTGGCATCATTGCGACATTCAAACCTAATTCCGAATTCATGGAGCCCATCATCTACAATCCATCCCCAACATTATATTTTCCTGTGTGTCATAATAGAATAGATTACATTGAATTGATGGTCACTAATGAAAAAGAAGAATTAGTTGATTTTGCTGGAGCCACAACAACTGCAATCATAGAGATTAATATTTAAATAAAAATACATACAATGGAAAATATTGAGAGTTATGAGCTACAATCATTCCCCCCAAACAGGAGGACATTTGCAAATTTAAATCAACCCAACACAGAAATCGAGGTTGATCTTGATGTAGGGGATGGCTTTATACACCCCCACAGAGCAGATCTATACATCAAATTTGATGTTGTAAAGCTCGATGGAACAGATTATCCGGCAAATTCGAATATAAGATTGGTAGACAATTTTGTGCCGCATCTGTTCTCTGAAATTGAGATCAGAAAGCATGGCGTTGTTATAAACAGAATAGATTATCCCGGTATTACCTCCACAGCTTTGGCCACACTAAAATTATCCAAAACCGAGGCTTCATACTACAGAATCGGTGGATTTGAAGCTGGTGATAAGATATTATCTAAAAACCACACAGTGCTGTTCCCGATGCGCCTGTTGCCAGGATTCTTCTCAGATTACAAAGATATTATGTGGAAGGGTGGTTTAAGAATCACATTTAGAAGAGCTGCAAATGATAATAATGCTTTGATGAGGTACAGTACATTAAATTCTACAGGGGAAGCTTTGCCTAATACCTTACCAGATGCAGGCAAATGCATTATTCAGACTATGGAGCTAAGAATCCCAGTTGTTGAATATGAGGCCAGTTACGCTCTTAAATACAAAGCTGATATAATAAAAAATCCACAGATTCCTCTGCAATTTTACACATATCAATGCGTACAGAAGCCCGCATCTGGCACATATTATGAATTTGATGCCACAAATTCATTCTCCAGTATACAATATGACATGCCGGATTTTGTGGTGGTACTGTTTCAGACTGGGAGACACAATAATCAGGAAAAAAATTCGAGTAGATTTGATAGCTGCAACATCAAGAACATATATCTTAAAAATGGCAGAAATGAGGTATTTCCTAGAGAAAATTACAATTTAGACATTTCCAAGGATGATTTTCTCAAATTATATGAGGCTTTTTCGGCTTTCAAGAGAGTCACTACTGGCAGTACTGATATGTATTACTCACCAGATGAATTCAAAGCACGGAGACCCATGTTTGTAATCAACACTTCAAAAAGGAAACAAGTTGTGGTAAATGACAGGACAAACATTAAAATTATCTGTGAATTTCACGAGGCTTTACCAGATGACACCATATGCAGTGTCATTCTCATAGGTGAAAAATCATATGTTTATGATGTAAGAAATGAGAGAGTCACAGAGCAATTCTAGAAGAACTACATTGTTTTAATATTAGATAAACAAATTGAAGCTGGTGCCCAATTGAACTTAAACCAGAAGTAAATATGTGTGTGTGTGTGTGTGTGTGTGTGTGTGTGTATGTGTGTGTGTGTGTGTGTGTATATGTATATATGTATGTAGGTGTATGCATGTGTATGTGTGTGGATAGCCTAGTTTTAAGTATGGCCACAAGAGGGGCATATTTTTAACAAATTTATGGATAACAATCTCACAGAAGTAGCTTTTATAAGTGTAGCCTCATCAATCTGAGGGGGTCATACTTTCTCATGGAATCCGTGAGGGCTTTTTCATAAAAATCTTGGATTATACGGGGGTTTCACACTTGAGCAAAAAGCTCATATGCTCATGTTAAGATAGTTTTAAGTATAGCAAATCTGCTTGAGGGGGGGGTTCATACTTTCTTGAGTTTATCCCACCACAAATACAACTACTAAAAACGTACAAAACAAGAGATTGGTGTCATCAAGATTTTGGACGAATTTTTGAAGAATTTTCAAATTTTCAGATAGGAGGTTCCAGATAAGGTCAAAAACTACATACTCAGATCTTCACCAAACGTTGCAGGGATATTTTGCATGTCAAGACACGTGGAAAAAACGTACAAAACAAGAGATTGGAGACATCAAGATTTTCGACGAATTTTTTAAGAATTTTCAAATTTTCAGATAGGAGGTTCCAGATAAGGTCAAAAACTACATACTCAGATCTTCACCAAACTTAGCAGGGATACATTGGATGTCAAGACACGTGGAAAAAACGTACAAAACAAGAGATTGGAGACATCAAGATTTTGGACGAATTTTTGAGGAATTTTCAAATTTTCAGAAATGAGGTTCCAGATAAGGTCAAAAACTACATACTCAGATCTTCACCAAACTTTGCAGGGATACATTGGATGTCAAGACACGTGGCAAAAACGTACAAAACAAGAGATTGGAGACATCAAGATTTTGGACGAATTTGTGAAGAATTTTCAAATTTTCAGATAGGAGGTTCCAGATAAGGTCAAAAACTACATACTCAGATCTTCACCAAACTTTGCAGGGATACATTGGATGTCAAGACACGTGGAAAAATCGTACAAAACAAGAGATTGGGGGCATCAAGATTTTGGACGGATTTTTTAGGAATTTTCAAATTTTCAGATGGGAGGTTCCAGATAAGGTCAAAAACTACATACTCAGATCTTCGCCAAACTTTGCAGGGATACATTGGATGTCAAGACACGTGGAAAAAACGTACAAAACAAGAGATTGGAGACGTCAAGATTTTGGACGAATTTTTTAAGAATTTTCAAATTTTCAGAAAGGATGTTCCAGATGAGTTCAAAAACGACATACTCAGATCTTCACCAAACTTTGCAGGGATACATTGGATGTCAAGACACGTGGAAAAAAAACGTACAAAACAAGAGATTGGAGACATCAAGATTTTGGACGAATTTTTTAAGAATTTTCAAATTTTCAGATAGGAGGTTCCAGATAAGGTCAAAAACTACATACTCAGATCTTCACCAAACTTTGCAGGGATACATTGGATGTCAAGACACGTGGAAAAAACGTACAAAACAAGAGATTGGAGACATCAAGATTTTGGTCCAATTTTTGAGGAATTTTCAAATTTTCAGAAATGAGGTTCCAGATAAGGTCAAAAACTACATACTCAGATCTTCACCAAACTTTGCAGGGATACATTGGATGTCAAGACACGTGGAAAAAACGTACAAAACAAGAGATTGGAGACATCTAGATTTTGGACGAATTTTTTAAGAATTTTCAAATTTTCAGAAAGGATGTCCCAGATAAGGTCAAAAACGACATACTCAGATCTTCACCAAACTTTGCAGGGATACATTGGATGTCAAGACACGTGGAAAAAACATACAAAACATAGGATTGTTGACATCAAGATTTTGGTCAAATTTTTTAAGAATTTTCAAATTTTCAGATAGGAGGTTCCATATAAGGTCAAAAACTACATACTCAGATATTCACCAAACATTGCAGGGATACATTGGAGGTCAAGACACGTGGGAAAAACGTACAAAACAAGAGATTGGAGACATCAAGATTTTGGACGAATTTTTCAAAAATTTTCAAATTTTCAGATAGGAGGTTCCAGATAAGGTCAAAAACTACATACTCAGATCTTCACCAAACTTTGCAGGGATACATTGGATGTCAAGACACGTGGAAAAAACATACAAAACATAGGATTGGGGATATCAAGATTTTGGTCAAATTTTTTAAGAATTTTCAAATTTTCAGATAGGAGGTTCCATATAAGGTCAAAAACGACATACTCAGATCTTCACCAAACTTTGCATGGATACATTGGATATCAAGACACGTGGAAAAAACATACAAAACATAGGATTGGGGACATCAAGATTTTGGACAAATTTTTTAAGAATTTTCAAATTTTCAGAAAGGAGGTTCCATATAAGGTCAAAAAATACATACTCAGATCTTCACCAAACATTGCAGGGATACATTGGATGTCAAGAAACGTGGAAAAAACGTACGAAACAAGAGATTGGAGACATCAAGATTTTGGACGAATTTTTGAAGAATTTTCAAATTTTCAGATAGGAGGTTCCAGATAAGGTCAAAAACTACATACTCAGATCTTCACCAAACGTTGCAGGGATACTTTGCATGTCAAGACACGTGGAAAAACGTACAAAACAAGAGATTGGAGACATCAAGATTTTGGTCCAATTTTTGAGGAATTTTCAAATTTTCAGATAGGAGGTTCCAGATAAGGTCAAAAACGACATACTCAGATCTTCACCAAACTTTGCATGGATACATTGGATGTCAAGACACGTGGAAAAAACATACAAAACATAGGATTGGGGACATCAAGATTTTGGACGAATTTTTTAAGAATTTTCAAATTTTCAGAAAGGAGGTTCCATATAAAGTCAAAAACTACATACTCAGATCTTCACCAAACTTTGCAGGGATACAATGGATGTCAAGACACGTGGAAAAAACGTACAAAACAAGAGATTGAGGTCATCAAGATTTTGGACGGATTTTTTAGGAATTTTCAAATTTTCAGATGGGAGGTTCCAGATAAGGTCAAAAACTACATACTCAGATCTTCACCAAACTTTGCAGGGATACATTGGATGTCAAGACACGTGGAAAAAACGTACAAAACAAGAGATTGGAGACATCAAGATTTTGGACGAATTTTTTAAGAATTTTCAAATTTTCAGATAGGAGGTTCCATATAAGGTCAAAAACTACATACTCAGATCTTCACCAAACTTTGCATAGATACATTGGATGTCAAGACACGTGGAAAAAACGTACAAAACAAGAGATTGGTGTCATCAAGATTTTGGACGAATTTTTGAAGAATTTTCAAATTTTCAGATAGGAGGTTCCAGATAAGGTCAAAAACTACATACTCAGATCTTCACCAAACGTTGCAGGGATATTTTGCATGTCAAGACACGTGGAAAAAACGTACAAAACAAGAGATTGGAGACATCAAGATTTTCGACGAATTTTTTAAGAATTTTCAAATTTTCAGATAGGAGGTTCCAGATAAGGTCAAAAACTACATACTCAGATCTTCACCAAACTTAGCAGGGATACATTGGATGTCAAGACACGTGGAAAAAACGTACAAAACAAGAGATTGGAGACATCAAGATTTTGGACGAATTTTTGAGGAATTTTCAAATTTTCAGAAATGAGGTTCCAGATAAGGTCAAAAACTACATACTCAGATCTTCACCAAACTTTGCAGGGATACATTGGATGTCAAGACACGTGGCAAAAACGTACAAAACAAGAGATTGGAGACATCAAGATTTTGGACGAATTTGTGAAGAATTTTCAAATTTTCAGATAGGAGGTTCCAGATAAGGTCAAAAACTACATACTCAGATCTTCACCAAACTTTGCAGGGATACATTGGATGTCAAGACACGTGGAAAAATCGTACAAAACAAGAGATTGGGGGCATCAAGATTTTGGACGGATTTTTTAGGAATTTTCAAATTTTCAGATGGGAGGTTCCAGATAAGGTCAAAAACTACATACTCAGATCTTCGCCAAACTTTGCAGGGATACATTGGATGTCAAGACACGTGGAAAAAACGTACAAAACAAGAGATTGGAGACGTCAAGATTTTGGACGAATTTTTTAAGAATTTTCAAATTTTCAGAAAGGATGTTCCAGATGAGTTCAAAAACGACATACTCAGATCTTCACCAAACTTTGCAGGGATACATTGGATGTCAAGACACGTGGAAAAAACGTACAAAACAAGAGATTGGAGACATCAAGATTTTGGACGAATTTTTGAAGAATTTTCAAATTTTCAGATAGGAGGTTCCAGATAAGGTCAAAAACTACATACTCAGATCTTCACCAAACTTTGCAGGGATACATTGGATGTCAAGACACGTGGAAAAAACGTACAAAACAAGAGATTGGAGACATCAAGATTTTGATCCAATTTTTGAGGAATTTTCAAATTTTCAGAAATGAGGTTCCAGATAAGGTCAAAAACTACATACTCAGATCTTCACCAAACTTTGCAGGGATACATTGGATGTCAAGACACGTGGAAAAAACGTACAAAACAAGAGATTGGAGACATCTAGATTTTGGACGAATTTTTTAAGAATTTTCAAATTTTCAGAAAGGATGTCCCAGATAAGGTCAAAAACGACATACTCAGATCTTCACCAAACTTTGCAGGGATACATTGGATGTCAAGACACGTGGAAAAAACATACAAAACATAGGATTGGGGACATCAAGATTTTGGTCAAATTTTTTAAGAATTTTCAAATTTTCAGATAGGAGGTTCCATATAAGGTCAAAAACTACATACTCAGATATTCACCAAACATTGCAGGGATACATTGGAGGTCAAGACACGTGGAAAAAACGTACAAAACAAGAGATTGGAGACATCAAGATTTTGGACGAATTTTTCAAAAATTTTCAAATTTTCAGATAGGAGGTTCCAGATAAGGTCAAAAACTACATACTCAGATCTTCACCAAACTTTGCAGGGATACATTGGATGTCAAGACACGTGGAAAAAACGTACAAAACAAGAGATTGGAGACATCAAGATTTTGGACGAATTTTTTAAGCATTTTCAAATTTTCAGATAGGAGGTTCCAGATAAGGTCAAAAACTACATACTCAGATCTTCACCAAACTTTGCAGGGATACATTGGATGTCAAGACACGTGGCAAAAACGTACAAAACAAGAGATTGGAGACATCAAGATTTTGGACGAATTTTTTAAGAATTTTCAAATTTTCAGATAGGAGGTTCCAGATAAGGTCAAAAACTACATACTCAGATTTTCACCAAACTAAGCAGGGATACATTGGATGTCAAGACACGTGGAAAAATCGTACAAAACAAGAGATTGGGGGCATCAAGATTTTGGACGGATTTTTTAGGAATTTTCAAATTTTCAGATGGGAGGTTCCAGATAAGGTCAAAAACTACATACTCAGATCTTCACCAAACTTTGCAGGGATACATTGGATGTCAAGACACGTGGAAAAAACGTACAAAACAAGAGATTGGAGACGTCAAGATTTTGGACGAATTTGTTAAGAATTTTCAAATTTTCAGAAAGGATGTTCCAGATGAGTTCAAAAACGACATACTCAGATCTTCACCAAACTTTGCAGGGATACATTAGATGTCAAGACACGTGGAAAAAACGTACAAAACAAGAGATTGGAGACATCAAGATTTTGGACGAATTTTTGAAGAATTTTCAAATTTTCAGATGGGAGGTTCCAGATAAGGTCAAAAACGACATACTCAGATCTTCACCAAACTTTGCATGGATACATTGGATGTCAAGACACGTGGAAAAAACGTACAAAACAAGAGATTGAGGTCATCAAGATTTTGGACGGATTTTTTAGGAATTTTCAAATTTTCAGATGGGAGGTTCCAGATAAGGTCAAAAACTACATACTCAGATCTTCACCAAACTTTGCAGGGATACATTGGATGTCAAGACACGTGGAAAAAACGTACAAAACAAGAGATTGGAGACATCAAGATTTTGGACGAATTTTTGAAGAATTTTCAAATTTTCAGATAGGAGGTTCCATATAAGTTCAAAAACTACATACTCAGATCTTCACCAAACTTTGCATGGATACATTGGATGTCAAGACACGTGGAAAAAACGTACAAAACAAGAGATTGGTGTCATCAAGATTTTGGACGAATTTTTGAAGAATTTTCAAATTTTCAGATAGGAGGTTCCAGATAAGGTCAAAAACTACATACTCAGATCTTCACCAAACGTTGCAGGGATACTTTGCATGTCAAGACACGTGGAAAAAACGTACAAAACAAGAGATTGGAGACATCAAGATTTTCGACGAATTTTTTAAGAATTTTCAAATTTTCAGATAGGAGGTTCCAGATAAGGTCAAAAACTACATACTCAGATCTTCACCAAACTTTGCAGGGATACATTGGATGTCAAGACACGTGGAAAAAACGTACAAAACAAGAGATTGGAGACATCAAGATTTTGGACGAATTTTTGAGGAATTTTCAAATTTTCAGAAATGAGGTTCCAGATAAGGTCAAAAACGACATACTCAGATCTTCACCAAACATTGCATGGATACATTGGATGTCAAGACACGTGGAAAAAACATACAAAACATAGGATTGGGGACATCAAGATTTTGGACGAATTTTTTAAGAATTTTCAAATTTTCAGAAAGGAGGTTCCATATAAAGTCAAAAACTACATACTCAGATCTTCACCAAACTTTGCAGGGATACAATGGATGTCAAGACACGTTAAAAAAACGTACAAAACAAGAGATTGAGGTCATCAAGATTTTGGACGGATTTTTTAGGAATTTTCAAATTTTCAGATGGGAGGTTCCAGATAAGGTCAAAAACTACATACTCAGATCTTCACCAAACTTTGCAGGGATACATTGGATGTCAAGACACGTGGAAAAAACGTACAAAACAAGAGATTGGAGACATCAAGATTTTGGACGAATTTTTTAAGAATTTTCAAATTTTCAGATAGGAGGTTCCATATAAGGTCAAAAACTACATACTCAGATCTTCACCAAACTTTGCATAGATTCATTGGATGTCAAGACACGTGGAAAAAACGTACAAAACAAGAGATTGGTGTCATCAAGATTTTGGACGAATTTTTGAAGAATTTTCAAATTTTCAGATAGGAGGTTCCAGATAAGGTCAAAAACTACATACTCAGATCTTCACCAAACGTTGCAGGGATATTTTGCATGTCAAGACACGTGGAAAAAACGTACAAAACAAGAGATTGGAGACATCAAGATTTTCGACGATTTTTTTAAGAATTTTCAAATTTTCAGATAGGAGGTTCCAGATAAGGTCAAAAACTACATGCTCAGATCTTCACCAAACTTAGCAGGGATACATTGGATGTCAAGACACGTGGAAAAAACGTACAAAACAAGAGATTGGAGACATCAAGATTTTGGACGAATTTTTGAGGAATTTTCAAATTTTCAGAAATGAGGTTCCAGATAAGGTCAAAAACTACATACTCAGATCTTCACCAAACTTTGCAGGGATACATTGGATGTCAAGACACGTGGCAAAAACGTACAAAACAAGAGATTGGAGACATCAAGATTTTGGACGAATTTGTGAAGAATTTTCAAATTTTCAGATAGGAGGTTCCAGATAAGGTCAAAAACTACATACTCAGATCTTCACCAAACTTTGCAGGGATACATTGGATGTCAAGACACGTGGAAAAATCGTACAAAACAAGAGATTGGGGGCATCAAGATTTTGGACGGATTTTTTAGGAATTTTCAAATTTTCAGATGGGAGGTTCCAGATAAGGTCAAAAACTACATACTCAGATCTTCGCCAAACTTTGCAGGGATACATTGGATGTCAAGACACGTGGAAAAAACGTACAAAACAAGAGATTGGAGACGTCAAGATTTTGGACGAATTTTTTAAGAATTTTCAAATTTTCAGAAAGGATGTTCCAGATGAGTTCAAAAACGACATACTCAGATCTTCACCAAACTTTGCAGGGATACATTGGATGTCAAGACACGTGGAAAAAACGTACAAAACAAGAGATTGGAGACATCAAGATTTTGGACGAATTTTTTAAGAATTTTCAAATTTTCAGATAGGAGGTTCCAGATAAGGTCAAAAACTACATACTCAGATCTTCACCAAACTTTGCAGGGATACATTGGATGTCAAGACACGTGGAAAAAACGTACAAAACAAGAGATTGGAGACATCAAGATTTTGGTCCAATTTTTGAGGAATTTTCAAATTTTCAGAAATGAGGTTAAAGATAAGGTCAAAAACTACATACTCAGATCTTCACCAAACTTTGCAGGGATACATTGGATGTCAAGACACGTGGAAAAAACGTACAAAACAAGAGATTGGAGACATCTAGATTTTGGACGAATTTTTTAAGAATTTTCAAATTTTCAGAAAGGATGTCCCAGATAAGGTCAAAAACGACATACTCAGATCTTCACCAAACTTTGCAGGGATACATTGGATGTCAAGACACGTGGAAAAAACATACAAAACATAGGATTGGGGACATCAAGATTTTGGTCAAATTTTTTAAGAATTTTCAAATTTTCAGATAGGAGGTTCCATATAAGGTCAAAAACTACATACTCAGATATTCACCAAACATTGCAGGGATACATTGGAGGTCAAGACACGTGGAAAAAACGTACAAAACAAGAGATTGGAGACATCAAGATTTTGGACGAATTTTTCAAAAATTTTCAAATTTTCAGATAGGAGGTTCCAGATAAGGTCAAAAACTACATACTCAGATCTTCACCAAACTTTGCAGGGATACATTGGATGTCAAGACACGTGGAAAAAACATACAAAACATAGGATTGGGGATATCAAGATTTTGGTCAAATTTTTTAAGAATTTTCAAATTTTCAGATAGGAGGTTCCATATAAGGTCAAAAACGACATACTCAGATCTTCACCAAACTTTGCATGGATACATTGGATATCAAGACACGTGGAAAAAACATACAAAACATAGGATTGGGGACATCAAGATTTTGGACAAATTTTTTAAGAATTTTCAAATTTTCAGAAAGGAGGTTCCATATAAGGTCAAAAACTACATACTCAGATCTTCACTAAACATTGCAGGGATACATTGGATGTCAAGAAACGTGGAAAAAACGTACGAAACAAGAGATTGGAGACATCAAGATTTTGGACGAATTTTTGAAGAATTTTCAAATTTTCAGATAGGAGGTTCCAGATAAGGTCAAAAACTACATACTCAGATCTTCACCAAACGTTGCAGGGATACTTTGCATGTCAAGACACGTGGAAAAACGTACAAAACAAGAGATTGGAGACATCAAGATTTTGGTCCAATTTTTGAGGAATTTTCAAATTTTCAGAAATGAGGTTCCAGATAAGGTCAAAAACTACATACTCAGATCTTCACCAAACTTTGCAGGGATACATTGGATGTCAAGACACGTGCAAAAAACGTACAAAACAAGAGATTGGAGACATCTAGATTTTGGACGAATTTTTTAAGAATTTTCAAATTTTCAGAAAGGATGTCCCAGATAAGGTCAAAAACGACATACTCAGATCTTCACCAAACTTTGCAGGGATACATTGGATGTCAAGACACGTGGAAAAAACATACAAAACATAGGATTGGGGACATCAAGATTTTGGTCAAATTTTTTAAGAATTTTCAAATTTTCAGATAGGAGGTTCCATATAAGGTCAAAAACTACATACTCAGATATTCACCAAACATTGCAGGGATACATTGGAGGTCAAGACACGTGGAAAAAACGTACAAAACAAGAGATTGGAGACATCAAGATTTTGGACGAATTTTTCAAAAATTTTCAAATTTTCAGATAGGAGGTTCCAGATAAGGTCAAAAACTACATACTCAGATCTTCACCAAACTTTGCAGGGATACATTGGATGTCAAGACACGTGGAAAAAACATACAAAACATAGGATTGGGGATATCAAGATTTTGGTCAAATTTTTTAAGAATTTTCAAATTTTCAGATAGGAGGTTCCATATAAGGTCAAAAACGACATACTCAGATCTTCACCAAACTTTGCATGGATACATTGGATATCAAGACACGTGGAAAAAACATACAAAACATAGGATTGGGGACATCAAGATTTTGGACAAATTTTTTAAGAATTTTCAAATTTTCAGAAAGGAGGTTCCATATAAGGTCAAAAACTACATACTCAGATCTTCACCAAACATTGCAGGGATGCATTGGATGTCAAGAAACGTGGAAAAAACGTACGAAACAAGAGATTGGAGACATCAAGATTTTGGACGAATTTTTGAAGAATTTTCAAATTTTCAGATAGGAGGTTCCAGATAAGGTCAAAAACTACATACTCAGATCTTCACCAAACGTTGCAGGGATACTTTGCATGTCAAGACACGTGGAAAAACGTACAAAACAAGAGATTGGAGACATCAAGATTTTGGTCCAATTTTTGAGGAATTTTCAAATTTTCAGAAATGAGGTTCCAGATAAGGTCAAAAACTACATACTCAGATCTTCACCAAACTTTGCAGGGATACATTGGATGTCAAGACACGTGGAAAAAACGTACAAAACAAGAGATTGGAGACATCAAGATTTTGGATGAATTTTTTAAGAATTTTCAAATTTTCAGATAGGAGGTTCCATATAAGGTCAAAACTACATACTCAGATCTTCACCAAACTTTGCATGGATACATTGGATGTCAAGACACGTGGAAAAAACGTACAAAACAAGAGATTGGTGTCATCAAGATTTTGGACGAATTTTTGAAGAATTTTCAAATTTTCAGATAGGAGGTTCCAGATAAGGTCAAAAACTACATACTCAGATCTTCACCAAACGTTGCAGGGATACTTTGCATGTCAAGACACGTGGAAAAAACGTACAAAACAAGAGATTGGAGACATCAAGATTTTCGACGAATTTTTTAAGAATTTTCAAATTTTCAGATAGGAGGTTCCAGATAAGGTCAAAAACTACATACTCAGATCTTCACCAAACTTTGCAGGGATACATTGGATGTCAAGACACGTGGAAAAAACGTACAAAACAAGAGATTGGAGACATCAAGATTTTGGACGAATTTTTGAGGAATTTTCAAATTTTCAGAAATGAGGTTCCAGATAAGGTCAAAAACTACATACTCAGATCTTCACCAAACTTTGCAGGGATACATTGGATGTCAAGACACGTGGCAAAAACGTACAAAACAAGAGATTGGAGACATCAAGATTTTGGACGAATTTTTTAAGAATTTTCAAATTTTCAGATAGGAGTTTCCAGATAAGGTCAAAAACTACATACTCAGATCTTCACCAAACTTTGCAGGGATACATTGGATGTCAAGACACGTGGAAAAAACGTACAAAACAAGAGATTGGAGACGTCAAGATTTTGGACGAATTTGTTAAGAATTTTCAAATTTTCAGAAAGGATGTTCAAGATGAGTTCAAAAACGACATACTCAGATCTTCACCAAACTTTGCAGGGATACATTAGATGTCAAGACACGTGGAAAAAACGTTCAAAACAAGAGATTGGAGACATCAAGATTTTGGACGAATTTTTGAAGAATTTTCAAATTTTCAGATGGGAGGTTCCAGATAAGGTCAAAAACGACATACTCAGATCTTCACCAAACTTTGCAGGGATACATTGGATGTCAAGACACGTGGAAAAAACATACAAAACAAGAGTTTGGAGACATCAAGATTTTGGACGAATTTTTTAAGAATTTTCAAATTTTCAGATAGGAGGTTCCATATAACGTCAAAAACTACATACTCAGATCTTCACCAAACTTTGCATGGATACATTGGATGTCAAGACACGTGGAAAAAACGTACAAAACAAGAGATTGGTGTCATCAAGATTTTGGACGAATTTTTGAAGAATTTTCAAATTTTCAGATAGGAGGTTCCAGATAAGGTCAAAAACTACATACTCAGATCTTCACCAAACGTTGCAGGGATACTTTGCATGTCAAGACACGTGGAAAAAACGTACAAAACAAGAGATTGGAGACATCAAGATTTTCGACGAATTTTTTAAGAATTTTCAAATTTTCAGATAGGAGGTTCCAGATAAGGTCAAAAACTACATACTCAGATCTTCACCAAACTTTGCAGGGATACATTGGATGTCAAGACACGTGGAAAAAACGTACAAAACAAGAGATTGGAGAAATCAAGATTTTGGACGAATTTTTGAGGAATTTTCAAATTTTCAGAAATGAGGTTCCAGATAAGGTCAAAAACTACATACTCAGATCTTCACCAAACTTTGCAGGGATACATTGGATGTGAAGACACGTGGCAAAAACGTACAAAACAAGAGATTGGAGACATCAAGATTTTGGACGAATTTTTTAAGAATTTTCAAATTTTCAGATAGGAGGTTCCAGATAAGGTCAAAAACTACATACTCAGATCTTCACCAAACTTTGCAGGGATACATTGGATGTCAAGACACGTGGAAAAATCGTACAAAACAAGAGTTTGGGGGCATCAAGATTTTGCACGGATTTTTTAGGAATTTTCAAATTTTCAGATGGGAGGTTCCAGATAAGGTCAAAAACTACATATTCAGATCTTCACCAAACTTTGCAGGGATACATTGGATGTCAAGACACGTGGAAAAAACGTACAAAACAAGAGATTGGAGACGTCAAGATTTTGGACGAATTTTTTAAGAATTTTCAAATTTTCAGAAAGGATGTTCCAGATGAGTTCAAAAACGACATACTCAGATCTTCACCAAACTTTGCAGGGATACATTGGATGTCAAGACACGTGGAAAAAACGTACAAAACAAGAGATTGGAGACATCAAGATTTTGGACGAATTTTTTAAGAATTTTCAAATTTTCAGATAGGAGGTTCCAGATAAGGTCAAAAACGACATACTCAGATCTTCACCAAACTTTGCAGGGATACATTGGATGTCAAGACACGTGGAAAAAACATACAAAACAAGAGTTTGGAGACATCAAGATTTTGGACGAATTTTTTAAGAATTTTCAAATTTTCAGATAGGAGGTTCCATATAAAGTCAAAAACTACATACTCAGATCTTCACCAAACTTTGCATGGATACATTGGATGTCAAGATACGTGGAAAAAACGTACAAAACAAGAGATTGGAGACGTCAAGATTTTGGGCGAATTTTTTAAGAATTTTCAAATTTTCAGAAAGGATGTTCCAGATAAGGTCAAAAACGACATACTCAGATCTTCACCAAACTTTGCAGGGATACATTGGATGTCAAGACACGTGGAAAAAACGTACAAAACAAGAGATTGGAGACATCAAGATTTTGGACGATTTTTTTAAGAATTTTGAAATTTTCAGATAGGAGGTTCCAGATAAGGTCAAAAACTACATACTCAGATCTTGACCAAACTTTGCAGGGATACATTGGATGTCAAGACACGTGGAAAAAACGTACAAAACAAGAGATTGGAGACGTCAAGATTTTGGACGAATTTTTTAAGAATTTTCAAATTTTCAGAAATGATGTTCCAGATAAGGTCAAAAACGACATACTCAGATCTTCACCAAACTTTGCAGGGATACATTGGATGTCAAGACACGTGGAAAAAACGTACAAAACAAGAGATTGGGGACATCAAGATTTTGGACGAATTTTTGAGGAATTTTCAAATTTTCAGAAATGAGGTTCCAGATAATGTCAAAAACTACATACTCAGATCTTCACCAAACTTTGCAGGGATACATTGGATGTCAAGACACGTGGGAAAAACGTACAAAACAAGAGATTGGAGACATGAAGATTTTGGACTAATTTTTTAAGAATTTTCAAATTTTCAGAAAGGATGTTGCAGATAAGGTCAAAAACGACATACTCAGATCTTCACCAAACTCTGCAGGGATACATTGGATGTCAAGACACGGGGAAAAAACATACAAAACATAGGATTGGGGACATCAAGATTTTCGTCAATTTTTTTAAGAATTTTAAAATTTTCAGATAGGAGGTTCCATATAAAGTCAAAAACTACATACTCAGATCTTCATTAAACATTGCAGGGATACATTGGAGGTCAAACACGTGGAAAAAATGTACAAAACAAGAGATTGGGGTCATCAAGATTTTGGACGGATTTTTTAGGAATTTTCAAATTTTCAGATGGGAGGTTCCAGATAAGGTCAAAAACTACATACTCAGATCTTCACCAAACTTTGCAGGGATACATTGGATGTCAAGACACGTGGGAAAAACGTACAAAACAAGAGATTGGAGACATCAAGATTTTGGACGAATTTTTTAAGAATTTTCAAATTTTCAGATAGGAGGTTCCAGATAAGGTCAAAAACTACATACTCAGATCTTCACCAAACTTTGCAGGGATACATTGGATGTCAAGACACGTGGAAAAAACGTACAAAACAAGAGATTGGAGACATCAAGATTTTGGATGAATTTTTTAAGAATTTTCAAATTTTCAGATAGGAGGTTCCATATAAGGTCAAAAACTACATACTCAGATCTTCACCAAACTTTGCATGGATACATTGGATGTCAAGACACGTGGAAAAAACGTACAAAACAAGAGATTGGTGTCATCAAGATTTTGGACGAATTTTTGAAGAATTTTCAAATTTTCAGATAGGAGGTTCCAGATAAGGTCAAAAACTACATACTCAGATCTTCACCAAACGTTGCAGGGATACTTTGCATGTCAAGACACGTGGAAAAAACGTACAAAACAAGAGATTGGAGACATCAAGATTTTCGACGAATTTTTTAAGAATTTTCAAATTTTCAGATAGGAGGTTCCAGATAAGGTCAAAAACTACATACTCAGATCTTCACCAAACTTTGCAGGGATACATTGGATGTCAAGACACGTGGAAAAAACGTACAAAACAAGAGATTGGAGACATCAAGATTTTGGACGAATTTTTTAAGAATTTTCAAATTTTCAGAAATGAGGTTCCAGATAAGGTCAAAAACTACATACTCAGATCTTCACCAAACTTTGCAGGGATACATTGGATGTCAAGACACGTGGCAAAAACGTACAAAACAAGAGATTGGAGACATCAAGATTTTGGACGAATTTTTTAAGAATTTTCAAATTTTCAGATAGGAGGTTCCAGATAAGGTCAAAAACTACATACTCAGATCTTCACCAAACTTTGCAGGGATACATTGGATGTCAAGACACGTGGAAAAATCGTACAAAACAAGAGATTGGGGGCATCAAGATTTTGGACGGATTTTTTAGGAATTTTCAAATTTTCAGATGGGAGGTTCCAGATAAGGTCAAAAACTACATACTCAGATCTTCACCAAACTTTGCAGGGATACATTGGATGTCAAGACACGTGGAAAAAACGTACAAAACAAGAGATTGGGGACATCAAGATTTTGGACGAATTTTTGAGGAATTTTCAAATTTTCAGAAATGAGGTTCCAGATAATGTCAAAAACTACATACTCAGATCTTCACCAAACTTTGCAGGGATACATTGGATGTCAAGACACGTGGGAAAAACGTACAAAACAAGAGATTGGAGACATGAAGATTTTGGACTAATTTTTTAAGAATTTTCAAATTTTCAGAAAGGATGTTGCAGATAAGGTCAAAAACGACATACTCAGATCTTCACCAAACTCTGCAGGGATACATTGGATGTCAAGACACGGGGAAAAAACATACAAAACATAGGATTGGGGACATCAAGATTTTGGTCAAATTTTTTAAGAATTTTCAAATATTCAGATAGGAGGTTTCATATAAGGTCAAAAACTACATACTCAGATCTTCACCAAACTTTCAGGGATACATTGGATGTCAAGACACGTGGAAAAAACATACAAAAAATAGGATTGGGGACATCAAGATTTTGGTCAAATTTTTTAAGAATTTTAAAATTTTCAGATAGGAGGTTCCATATAAGGTCAAAAACTACATACTCAGATCTTCATTAAACATTGCAGGGATACATTGGAGGTCAAGACACGTGGAAAAAATGTACAAAACAAGAGATTGGGGTCATCAAGATTTTGGACGGATTTTTTAGGAATTTTCAAATTTTCAGATGGGAGGTTCCAGATAAGGTCAAAAACTACATACTCAGATCTTCACCAAACTTTGCAGGGATACATTGGATGTCAAGACACGTGGGAAAAACGTACAAAGCAAGAGATTGGAGACATCAAGATTTTGGACGAATTTTTTAACAATTTTTCAAATTTTCAGATAGGAGGTTCCATATAAAGTCAAAAACTACATACTCAGATCTTCACCAAACTTTGCAGGGATACATTGGATGTCAAGACACGTGGGAAAAACGTACAAAACAAGAGATTGGAGACATCAAGATTTTGGACGAATTTTTTAAGAATTTTCAAATTTTCAGATAGGAGGTTCCAGATAAGGTCAAAAACTACATACTCAGATCTTCACCAAACTTTGCAGGGATACATTGGATGCAAGACACGTGGAAAAAACGTACAAAACAAGAGATTGGAGACATCAAGATTTTGGATGAATTTTTTAAGAATTTTCAAATTTTCAGATAGGAGGTTCCATATAAGGTCAAAAACTACATACTCAGATCTTCACCAAACTTTGCATGGATACATTGGATGTCAAGACACGTGGAAAAAACGTACAAACAAGAGATTGGTGTCATCAAGATTTTGGACGAATTATTGAATAATTTTCAAATTTTCAGATAGGAGGTTCCAGATAAGGTCAAAAACTACATACTCAGATCTTCACCAAACGTTGCAGGGATACATTGGATGTCAAGACACGTGGAAAAAACGTACAAAACAAGAGATTGGAGACATCAAGATTTTCGACGAATTTTTTAAGAATTTTCAAATTTTCAGATAGGAGGTTCCAGATAAGGTCAAAAACTACATACTCAGATCTTCACCAAACTTTGCAGGGATACATTGGATGTCAAGACACGTGGAAAAAACGTACAAAACAAGAGATTGGAGACATCAAGATTTTGGACGAATTTTTGAGGAATTTTCAAATTTTCAGAAATGAGGTTCCAGATAAGGTCAAAAACTACATACTCAGATCTTCACCAAACTTTGCAGGGATACATTGGATGTCAAGACACGTGGCAAAAACGTACAAAACAAGAGATTGGAGACATCAAGATTTTGGACGAATTTTTTAAGAATTTTCAAATTTTCAGATAGGAGGTTCCAGATAAGGTCAAAAACTACATACTCAGATCTTCACCAAACTTTGCAGGGATACATTGGATGTCAAGACACGTGGAAAAATCGTACAAAACAAGAGATTGGGGGCATCAAGATTTTGGACGGATTTTTTAGGAATTTTCAAATTTTCAGATGGGAGGTTCCAGATAAGGTCAAAAACTACATACTCAGATCTTCACCAAACTTTGCAGGGATACATTGGATGTCAAGACACGTGGAAAAAACGTACAAAACAAGAGATTGGGGACATCAAGATTTTGGACGAATTTTTGAGGAATTTTCAAATTTTCAGAAATGAGGTTCCAGATAATGTCAAAAACTACATACTCAGATCTTCACCAAACTTTGCAGGGATACATTGGATGTCAAGACACGTGGGAAAAACGTACAAAACAAGAGATTGGAGACATGAAGATTTTGGACTAATTTTTTAAGAATTTTCAAATTTTCAGAAAGGATGTTGCAGATAAGGTCAAAAACGACATACTCAGATCTTCACCAAACTCTGCAGGGATACATTGGATGTCAAGACACGGGGAAAAAACATACAAAACATAGGATTGGGGACATCAAGATTTTGGTCAAATTTTTTAAGAATTTTCAAATTTTCAGATAGGAGGTTTCATATAAAGTCAAAAACTACATACTCAGATCTTCACCAAACTTTGCAGGGATACATTGGATGTCAAGGCACGTGGAAAAAACGTACAAAAATAGAGATTGGAGACATCAAGATTTTGGACGAATTTTTTAAGAATTTTCAAATTTTCAGAAAGGATGTTCCAGATAAGGTCAAAAACTACATACTCAGATCTTCACCAAACTTTGCAGGGATACATTGGATGCAAGGCACGTGGAAAAAACGTACAAAACAAGAGATTGGAGACATCAAGATTTTGGATGAATTTTTTAAGAATTTTCAAATTTTCAGATAGGAGGTTCCATATAAGGTCAAAAACTACATACTCAGATCTTCACCAAACTTTGCATGGATACATTGGATGTCAAGACACGTGGAAAAAACGTACAAACAAGAGATTGGTGTCATCAAGATTTTGGACGAATTATTGAAGAATTTTCAAATTTTCAGATAGGAGGTTCCAGATAAGGTCAAAAACTACATACTCAGATCTTCACCAAACGTTGCAGGGATACTTTGCATGTCAAGACACGTGGAAAAAACGTACAAAACAAGAGATTGGAGACATCAAGATTTTCGACGAATTTTTTAAGAATTTTCAAATTTTCAGATAGGAGGTTCCAGATAAGGTCAAAAACTACATACTCAGATCTTTACCAAACTTTGCAGGGATACATTGGATGTCAAGACACGTGGAAAAAACGTACAAAACAAGAGATTGGAGACATCAAGATTTTGGACGAATTTTTGAGGAATTTTCAAATTTTCAGAAATGAGGTTCCAGATAAGGTCAAAAACTACATACTCAGATCTTCACCAAACTTTGCAGGGATACATTGGATGTCAAGACACGTGGCAAAAACGTACAAAACAAGAGATTGGAGACATCAAGATTTTGGACGAATTTTTTAAGAATTTTCAAATTTTCAGATAGGAGGTTCCAGATAAGGTCAAAAACTACATACTCAGATCTTCACCAAACTTTGCAGGGATACATTGGAGGTCAAGACACGTGGAAAAAATGTACAAAACAAGAGATTGGGGTCATCAAGATTTTGGACGGATTTTTTAGGAATTTTCAAATTTTCAGATGGGAGGTTCCAGATAAGGTCAAAAACTACATACTCAGATCTTCACCAAACTTTGCAGGGATACATTGGATGTCAAGACACGTGGAAAAAACGTACAAAACAAGAGATTGGAGACGTCAAGATTTTAGACGAATTTTTTAAGAATTTTCAAATTTTCAGAAAGGATGTTCCAGATGAGGTCAAAAACGACATACTCAGATCTTCACCAAACTTTGCAGGGATATATTGGATGTCAAGACACGTGGAAAAAACGTACAATACAAGAGATTGGAGACATCAAGATTTTGGACGAATTTTTTAAGAATTTTCAAATTTTCAGATAGGAGGTTCCAGATAAGGTCAAAAACTACATACTCAGATCTTCACCAAACTTTGCAGGGATACATTGGATGTCAAGTCACGTGGAAAAAACGTACAAAAACAGAGATTGGAGACATCAAGATTTTGGACCAATTTTTGAGGAATTTTCAAATTTTCAGATGGGAGGTTCCAGATAAGGTCAAAAACTACATACTCAGATCTTCACCAAACTTTGCAGGGATACATTGGATGTCAAGACACGTGGGAAAAACGTACAAAACAAGAGATTGGAGACATGAAGATTTTGGACTAATTTTTTAAGAATTTTCAAATTTTCAGAAAGGATGTTGCAGATAAGGTCAAAAACGACATACTCAGATCTTCACCAAACTCTGCAGGGATACATTGGATGTCAAGACACGGGGAAAAAACATACAAAACATAGGATTGGAGTAGTGTGTTTTATACTACGGACAGTGCCCGAAAGGAAGAGCTCCCCTCAAGCAGCTTTGCTATACTTAAAACTTGCTCAACATGCCCATATGAGCTTTTTGCTCAAGTGTGGAACCCCTGTTTAATCCAAGATTTTTGTAAAAATGCCCTCGGGAATTTTTCAGAAAGGAAGAGAATTTTTCAGAAAGGAAGAGAATTTTTCAGAAAAGAAGTGCCCCTCAGATTGATTTGTCTATACTTACAAAAGGCACTTCTGTGAGATTGTTGTCCATAAATTTGTTAAAAATATGCCCCTCTTGGCCATACTTAAAACTTAGCCACCCACACCTATACACACACACATACACCCACACCCACCCACACCCACCTACACATATTTACTTCCGGTCCACTTCCGGTCCACTTCCGGTCTACTTCCGGTCCACTTCCGGTCCACTTCCGGTCTACTTCCGGTCCACTTCCGGTCCACTTCCGGTTTGCCTACTTCCGGTCTAAGTTCAATTGGATACCAGGCTCATCTTGCATATCTAGTACTAAGACAATGCAAGATGCAGAGACCCTCTAGAATTGCTCTGTGACCCTCTCATTTCTTACATCATAAACATATGATTTTTCACCTATGAGAATGACACTACATATGGTGTCATCGGGTAAAGCCTCGTGGAATTCACAGATAATTTTAATGTTTGTCCTGTCATTCACCACAACCTGTTTTCTTTTTGAAGTGTTGATTACAAACATGGGTCTCTGTGTTTTGAATTCATCTGGAGTGTAATACATATCCATATTGCCCGTAGTGACCCTTTTGAAAGCCGAAAAAGCCTCATATAATTTGAGGAAATCACCCTTGGACATGTCTAAATTATAATTTTCTCTAGGAAAAACCTCATTTCTGCCATTTTTAAGATATATGTTTTTGATGTTGCAGCTATCGAATTTACTTGAATTTTTTTCCTGATTATTGTGTCTTCCAGTCTGAAACAATACCACTACAAAATCAGGCATGTCAAATTGTATACTGGAGAATGAATTTGTAGCATCAAATTCATAATAAGTACCAGTGGCAACCTTCTGTACGCATTGATATGTGTAAAATTGCAGAGGAATTTGCGGATTTTTTAGGATATCAGCTTTGTATTTAAGAGCATAGCCGGCCTCATATTCAACAACCGGGATTCTTAACTCCATAGTCTGAATAATGCATTTGCCTGCATCAGGTAGGGTATTAGGCAGAGCTTCCCCTGTAGGGTTTATTGCACTGTACCTCATCAAAGCATTATCATCATTGGCAGCTCTTCTAAATGTAATTCTTAACCCCCCCTTCCACATAATTTCTTTGTAATCCGAGAAGAATCCTGGCAACAGGCGCATGGGGAACAGCACTGTGTGGCTCTTGGTTAATATCTTATCACCAGCTTCAAATCCACCGATTCTGTAGTATGAAGCCTCGGTTTTGGATAATTTTAATGTAGCCAAAGCTGTGGAGGTAATGCCGGGATAATCTATTCTGTTTATAACAACACCATGCTTTCTGATCTCAATTTCAGAGAACAGATGCAGCACAAAATTATCCACAAGCCTTATATTTGAATTTGCCGGATAATCTGTTCCATCGAGCTTTACAACATCAAATTTGATGTATAGATCTGCTCTGTGGGGGTGTATAAAGCCGTCCCCTACATCAAGATCAACCTCAATCTGTGTGTTGGGTTGATTTAAATTTGCAAATGTCCTCCTGTTTGGAGGGAATGATTGTAGCTCATAACTCTCAATATTTTCCATTGTATGTATTTTTATTTAAATATTAATCTCTATGATTGCAGTTGTTGTGGCTCCAGCAAAATCAACTAATTCTTCTTTTTCATTAGTGACCATCAATTCAATGTAATCTATTCTGTTATGACACACAGGAAAATATAATGTTGGGGATGGATTGTAGATGATTGGCTCCATGAATTCGGAATTAGGTTTGAATGTTGCAATGATGCCTGTTTGTTTGTGAGTGCCTATGCCATTTGATTTGGTGATCATACCCTCGGCCACATTACAGTGAATATTCAGAGTCTCTATGGCTAAGAATTTAGGTATATTCATAGCAGTGTGTTTGATGGCCGGTTCAAGTTTTGTGTTGTTCTCAAAGCCCAACAGCTCTCCTATAGTACCCAGAGCCACTGTTTCTGTGGCAGATACAATCTCTACTCTGTGAGTGACAGAATTTTGAGTTAACACTATACCTCTCGGTAATTGAGCATTTAAAGTGGACAGATTATACTGCCCTGGAGTGATGACAATTTTTTGATCCCCTACTGCAATTTTGTTGTTGTGGTGTGTAATATTAGGTATCAAGTACATGCCGTAAAATGCTCTGAGAGCTATTGTTTTGGGATACACTATGTCATCATGCAATTTGAGTTTCAATATTGAATTTTGGCTGGTGAGATGGAATACCCCCATGATGTTTCAGATACTACAAGGCTTTTTGAAAATTTTCAATTGATGGTTTATTTATTTGAGACATGTATCTGAGAACAGATATACACAGATGTCCGCAATTAACATCTTTGAAGTTTTGAACACGGGCATTATTGTAATAAAGATTAGCTGATTTTAGATATTTTATTAAATTTTCAGGTGGAACACCTCCAAATGAATCAAACACAAATGCCTCATCGTTTAAATATTTAAGATAACAGATCCAGTGAGTGCCCTGATTTTTGTACTCATCCAAATTAACAATGCCACACTCTTTGTTGAGTGGTTGTTCCGGTAAAGAATCAGACATGTACACACCTCTAAAATGTTTGATGCCCAATGGCTTGATTAAAGCTTCAATATCTTGGTTTGTAAGCGGCTCTTGTTTTTTTTAAACTTATTCATGGCTCTCTTAACACCTTTGCCTTTTTTCTCCATTGCCAGGTTATGGCGCTTCTGCTCATCTAATTCTGCCCTATTTTTCTTGGCATCTATTACTGTTTTTGCTATGGCAGCTGATCCCCCAGCCAAGCTCCCAACAGCCCCGAGAGCAGCTAAGATGGCAGGGATGGTAAATATGAAACCCACCACATGTGATTTTTTTCTTGATTGCTGTAATTTTTTTAATTGGGGGGTACTAAGCAACAATTTCATACCATGGCCCTTGGCAATACAAGAGCTTTTTTTCTTGCGCTGCTTTTTGGTCAAGAGACTGTCAATAGTTTTAAGAGATTTGAGACCTGCATAAGGTATTTGATACATAACACCCTTGGCCTTCATTCTAGGTTTATTATATACATATTCACAGCCCCCACCCCAATTTTTGTTTGGTGCTCATAGCTATGGTGGTCCCCAATGCTGCTATTTTTTCACTCAAAGATGCATCTTTGCTTACAAATCTACCAAATGCAGCCTCTTCTAATTTCTTGTCTGCAACATGTCTCTTGTCAAGATCGGAATGTGTGTTGTATGCTATGTCATGGTCTCTGCAAGCAGCATCTAAAGGATTAACACCAGGATCACCTCTGTTTAATCTATGGTCCAATTTTGTGCCTGGACCACAATACTGATAGCCTGGAATGTGTAGTTCAAATGGCAGCTTGTTTATAATGTCATTAACAAGGCCCCGGCCCTCAGAAATATTCCAAAATTTAGGTGGTAGAGTATTAATAATTTTTATGAGATATCCAATCCCCTTAGGGTCATTCACTATAAAATTAGACAATTTGGTGCTTATCATGTCCATAATTCCAACCTTTTCATTGTAAAAATTGTGGTTGCCAGCATTTTCCTCCCCAGCTATCACCAATAACCTATCTACAAGTTTCCTGACATCATCAACCCAGACAAATTCTTTAGGCAGGGTGTTGTATTGTTTGATTCCACTGCCAGTCTTGATCTGAGACCATATGGGCTTGATTAAATTATTGTATTTTGCTCCACTGCTCGACTTGACTCTTTTTTGTGTGGGATCATTGTTCTGGTACAGAGCATCTGATTTTATTAATATTTCTTTGTAATGTTCATAATCTTGATCTGTATAGCTGCCAGGCCTTTTCCTAGTCATCAGTTCCCACAATCCAGGTGTGCCGGGGTACTTAACAAAAGCACCTTTTTCTCCGAGACGAGATTCTGAATAAACAATGATATCATCCCCCATAAAAGTTACTCTGAAATTACCGATTCTATGAATAATGCTGCCATCAAGCTCTGTGTCGGCATATAAGCCAAAAACCTCATCTTTATTGTCTTTAGGTGTGGTTAAATATTTTTGAGCAAGAAGACCCAATTCAATAGGATCCTGACTAGCCTCAATTCTTCTAGGAGCAACAGGACTAGGTGTATGAATACTGGAAAGTGGGGTGAATGGATAATCTAATATGTTCCTTGCAGCTACAGGCACAAGCTCTGTGATCAAATCTTGATTTTGCTCTGTAACAGTTTTGATATTCTTACCTAAATTATTAATAGCATCAATGACAGGCTGTTCTGTTTGTTTGTGTTTTTCATAAATTCCACGGTTCTCTGATTTCCATCCCTTAAATCTTTTTACAAGATAATCTCTTAACTTAAGATCATCAATGACTGGTCGTTTCATGGTTGTTTATTTATGTCTCAACGTCTAGAAAATTGTTGATTTTATTTCTGTATTTGCCAGTATTAGGTGTTCTTGTCATATCAATTGTGACAAACCCATAACTGTCCTGGTTCCAGCACCTGCTGCAAAACTTGGAAAAATCATTGTAGCTCAGGTCCCCACCTACATATTCATCATGTATGTGTTTGAGGTTGGTATGATCTTGATGAAACACACACATAAAATTGCTGTTGTCTCGGATCAGCTGCTTCGGTATTTTTGAAAAAGTCTGTGCCAGGTAGAAGCAATCAATGTTTTTGTGCCGGCCCTGTGTAAAGAAATTTCTAACCTTGTTTTGATTATCCAATATAATGTCATCAAACACAACAACAGAATTATCGAGACATTCATCTAATGGCTTAACATCTGGTTCAAAAGTGGCAATATCCAATCCATCATATAGCTTCATTAGCTGCTGATATTTTAATTGTTCCAAGCTCTTAGAGAAAACATACAAGTGCCTGTTTTTCCAGTCTAACCAGTTGGGTGCCAATAAAAAATTATCAACTATTAGTGTAGTTTTACCACAAGCAGATGGCCCAACAATAAGACACCTAATATTTTCAGGCAGCAACTTGCCATTTCTCTTATTCTGCTGTTCAGGTTCTGGCAGCCTTTTTATAACATCCCAGGTGCTCATATTATTATTTTGTTTGCATCGATCCAGCTGTTTTCCGGATGACCCAGCCATTTGACAAATAACTTGTTGCCTTTTCTGCGAATGATTTTTTCTATGAGATATGTGTCGGGCTGTTTAGTTTTGCTGAGCTCTTGTTCATAGAACCTGCCTTTGAGAATTTCTCCTCGGTGATCTTTTATTATATATGTGTTAAGGGTCCCGGGTTTAACTTGAACCACTGTAAATAATTCGGTGCTCCAGTTTCTCGTAAAGCCTCTTTTGAATAAGTGCTTATATTTGCTGATTCTTACTTGATCGCCCACCCTGTATTTGGCTCTTCTTGTTGTTGGCTGGTATCTAGGATAATAAACAGTCCTGATCAATTTTTGCTCATCAGATGGAGTTACTTCAGAGGGTTTCATGTTGATTGTAGAATGGACCGAGTTGTTATATTTATGTAGAAGTTCTGGAAGAATATTAAGCCATTTATAATTACCTTGGAGGGTAAATTGTTTATACATAAGATTTTTTAAGGTTCTGTTGAATCTCTCTACAATTGAGGCTTTGAGGTCACTGTAACTCGAATAATGTTTTATTGCCTGGCTTTTAATAAATTGTTGAAACACTGAATTATAAAATTCTTTGCCATTATCTGTTTGCAAATAGCGCGGTGATCTTCCTGAATGATTGATGATTGTCCTGAAGGCTTCTGTAACACATGTTCCAGTCTTGGATTTGAGTGGCACAGCCCAGGCAAATTTTGAAAATGTGTCTATCACAGTGAGTAGATACTTGTAGCCCTTGTTGATTTTGTCTAAGTTTTTCAACTGCCCACTTGCCATTTCAATCAAGTCGCTCTGCCATAAATCATCTATGCCCTTTGTGACTACTGGAAGTCTCTTATAATTATGTCGGGCTTGTCTGTGTAATTCATCAACAATAATTTGTCTAGACATAATATGTAAACAAGAATATTGCAACTATGGGGTGTTCAGCAGCTGAGACTGCAGGATTTTCTAAATATAATTTGTCCCCTATTTGTATTTTAAATTCCAAAGTGCCATCATCTTCAGTATAGGCTGTTTCTAATGTATTGGGATCTGTAAAATCCTCTAACTCTACACTGGTGATTTTTACTTTGTTGTCAGCATTTGTTATTGATAAGGTGGGGTAGTGGTGTGCCTGTGGTTGAAGCCAATATTTGATCTTGATTGGTCTCAATGTGCCCCCAACAAAAAACTGGTAATAAAATTGTGCAGGGGACAGCATATATATTTTGCTACCTGGTGTAAATGGTGAATCATATTCTTTGTTGGGGATGCTGTACAATTCAAGAATTACTGTATGTTTTGGATTCTCGATTATGCCTGTTATTTCTTTTTCTGCTGTAAGCAATCTGCTTGTTACAGATTCAAGGTGCTCATTGATGGTCCTAACAACATCATCATGGCCTGGCTTGATTTTTATGTCCACAGCAAGTCTCTTGTATTGTTGCACAATTTCTTGTAGCTGGGTGGCAAAAACAGACAGAGCATTTGCTTGATTGGATTCCATGGTTCCTAGCTGTTGCTTGATATTAGCTACAATTTGTTGCAAATTTTCAACAACTGCCAATTTTGAATTTTGAGCAGTAAGATCATGGACCTGTCTTCTGATATCCTCAAACAGGGCATGCAGTTCATTAATATGTTGATTGGTTGGAAGAGTGGCCACTGTCTGTGTGAGTTGTTTGATCTCTGCTTGAATATTCTTGATATCTTCTGATTTCAATATCCTATTCACTGCCCTCTTAATATTTTTAAGTTCCTGTGATGTAGGAAGATTTGATACTGTATTTTGCAAAAATTCAAGTGCCAATTTTACATTGTTTAATTCAGAAGCATCAGCCACATTTTGCATAGCATTTTGGAGCAGGGCTATATCTGCCTGAGAGGGTGTTGATTGTTGTAAAATTTCAAGCTTTGTTTGGATATCATCGATCAAGTGATGAAAATGAGATAGTTCAGATTCGGTGTTGAGGTTTTCAAGCTTTGTGATTTGGTGCTGGACACTGACAAGTGTGTCTACAATCCCAGGCAATCTGGATTCTAGTACATTTGCCAAATCACTTTGCACTGCTGCTATTGTACCTTCAAGATGGGTTATGGAACTTTGAATTTTTCCAAAATCTTCATATGTTTCAAGTTGCAGCTTAATATTTGCAACACTCCGAGTTATTGCATTCAAAGCATCAGAAGATGGCAAGTTGTTCATAAAATTTTCAAGTGTCTCAATTTTTTCTTTAACCTCGGCTATGGCATTGTTCAGAGGGTCCAGATTAGGTATCTGGAGTGACTGAATCTGTTCCTTTAGAGTGGAAATCACTAGATCAAAATCTTCTTGTGATTTTATGCTTTTGACAATTGTTTGGAGCTGTGTCTGGACATTATTTATCTGCTCTTCCAATTGCTGTTTCAATTGCTCGGAGTTGGTGGCCTGGGTCTTAAATTTGGCTTGAAGAGCTCCTACAGCTTCTTCTAAACTTTGAAAATTATCCAATGTGGCCAGGTCAGTATATTTCTGAAGCAGCAATTTGAGTTCAGAATCAATTTTAAGAAGAGGGTCCATGCATTGTGATTGTAAATTTGTAATTTCTAATTGAAGACTGGCATTGAGTGTGGTCTGTAAAGCTTGTAAATCACTTCTTAATTTCTTGACTCTGACATCAAGCATCAGAATCTCATCACTGTGATCTTCATGTCTTGTATGGCCAAATATATCATTAGGCATTTTTGTTTTACTGGTTATTTATTATAGAGTATCTGATTCTTAATTCTATAAAAAAGGGTATAAGCTTGTCATAAGATCCAGGGACCTCAATATATAAGCAGTCACCAGCAGAAA
This sequence comes from Lepisma saccharinum, assembly GCF_977018435.1. Taxonomy (NCBI): domain Eukaryota; kingdom Metazoa; phylum Arthropoda; class Insecta; order Zygentoma; family Lepismatidae; genus Lepisma; species Lepisma saccharinum. Next base: position 64,553 of record NW_028142915.1, read on the forward strand.
CAGTATATACAGTGCCAGAAATCATGTTTGAGTGCTTGATTCTATAAATATTTCTCCCTATTGAAATCTTGACATCACCCTCAGGGGTTGTAATAAATTGCAATTGACCACCTACAGGTAATTGGTAATGATTTAAATTATTGTTAAATATGTACAATGTTTTACCTGTTTCATCATCATTATCTGTAAGTATGCTGTTCAGATGAATAATTAACAAGCCACTCAGTTTAGATATCATATCAGAAGAGGGTTGTGGTGTCGGCAGCTCCATAATAGCCTGTTTTTTGAACCCAAATAAGTTCATAGGCATGTTTATTTATTTCAAATCATGCTCTGTAATTGGGCATTGATCCCCATTTTTCAAATCACAATGCCCCCAAGGTAAAGTATGTATGCCACATGATAAAATGCATCTCTTATCATCATGTGGGTCCAGGGCCACTTTTCTTACAACATTTGAAGTCAACAAGTGATCCTCACTCTGAATTCTATTTTCTGATGTTCTGATTGAACTCTGGGATTTGAGGCAATTTTTATAATCTTCAAATTGGAGATCTTTTTCCACAGTTACTTTGCCAATGCCCTTGGCTTTTTTGACAACAGCACTACATGTTTTAAAACTGTACATCTTGGCACTTAACCCAGCAAATTTCACAATAACATCACCAAGTGTCTCATCTTTTAACTTGCCAGGCACCTTTTTGTTGTGGTGGTGTTGAATCTTTGTATGTTCACTGGTATCAAAGTATTGAAACAATTCAGGCTGTGACATATCTTGATAAACATCTTCTGTTTGAATATGAAGAATAAAACTATCCGTATCCATGTACATCAATTTTATATTATCACCATAAAAAGGTTTCAACACATCATAATACAATGTTAACATATGTAATTTGGACAATTCCAATATCACAGCCCCTACGTAAATAGGTTTATCAAACTTGATCTTTGTTTTCATCATGTTGAAAAGTGCCATGTGCTCATCATAAATTCTTCTGTAATTGAAGTTGGGCTTTGCAACCAATTTTTTGCTCAGGCTGGGGTCAGTAATTATTTTAACATCGGTATGTTTTCTGACATTTTCAATTGTTTTGCCATACACTGAATTCACCATCAATTTAAACAAGGCCTTATCAAATTGGCTCTTTGCAGATGTTCGAAGTTCCGTGTTTGTATCAATGTATGGTTTCAACCATTCTGAGTGCCTGAACCTCAAGACTTTGCCAAGTTTGGTCACTTGGACACCATGTTTCATCAGGAACTGGAGGTTTTTGTAATATATGACATAATCCTGTTTTGGCTCCAGGGTCATCATGAGCTTCTTCTGTTTAGAGCCAGGTGAGCACTGAACCTCAGGAATTGGGGGCAGATCAGAAAATTTATTGTGCAAATCATCAGGAATTGTCAGATCAACCTCTAAGAAGAGGCCATATTCACTGTCATCAAAATCCTGAAGATCTTCAATATTGAAATCTTCAACCCATTCAAGCCCTGCATATGGCAGTTTTTTCATCATGGCATGACCATAGAGGCTGTTTGCATCTACATACGTTATATAATTTGATGGCCGTGCTGGATCATAATCAGGCATATACTTGTTATTTGCTCTGGCATATCTCTGGGAACATTGCACCATCCCTCCTCTTATACATTTCTCCATAAACAGATACATATCTTGATCGTGGATCAGATCCAATTGCATTTTGGTGTTGAAAAACATTGCAGACCATGCTAGGCCCGGGGCACTGTAAAAATACACTGGGTCCAGTCCATAATTTTGCATGGAAGATTTTCTGAATGCCTGCAATATATCAGCTAAGAGGGTGACATCAAGTTTTAAATATGCCATGTGATAATCACCAAATGTCTTGCATTTTAAATTGTTCCACATCAACTGAGCATGGTGATAATCATCATCAGTGATTCCAGATCCTCTGATTTTGCTGTAGAACTCTTCTTGTGGTGGCAGGGAACACTCATCAAATTTAGAAAAATCTGTAACATAGTCATATGGATATACACCCTTTCGCCTAATTAATTTCAGGTCCTGATTTGGAAACAATGCACGTGTGATTTTGAATTGATCATCAGGTAATTGAGTGGCCAGTGTATCCAGGCTAGCAGATAAAAATCTGTAAGAATCAAGAAATCTTATGTGAATAGGAACACCATCAACTTTAATTATCTTGCTAATAGATATATATTTCTCATCATTTTCAGCTAAAATATTTAAATTCTGCTTCTCAAACCCCTCGTACCTGATCAGATGATGGAAATCATAATTGGATGCTCCGTGGCAAAATACGGGGATAAATTTTGGTCTCTTGATCTTAATATTGCAGCTATTACACAGGGCCTGTTTATATCGACCATCTGTATGAGAATGGTGATGTACCTTGATATTTGTATCTGAAAATTCAGAATCACATACCGGACATTTTTCTGTATTGTTGAAATCTTCAATCTGTTTCTCTGTTAAAGGCAACATGGGTTTTGATATTAATAAGATGTTAGATGCTATGTCACGGCACTCATTTTCTATTCTATGTGCAAATATTTTGATGGCATCTGGTCCCTTGTATGAATATTTTTTAATAACAACACCATCCCGTATAACCATATAACAAAAGCTGGAAGGTTCATGTTGCTGGTATGGTGTACTTGAAGATTCTTCGGGATCTGGGCTACAGAATGCAAGAGATTTGAGATTTGATTCGGAATCCCAGACAATATATGCTGGGTGTTCCAACGAGGCTTCATACTTTTTGAATTTGCAATTTTCACTTGGATTGGGCATCACCATATGAACAGGTTTATGGTTGCCACAGTATTTCAGATGCTCAATTAACTTGTTTTTGGCAATTTCTGCATTTTTTTCACGAACCCCATTTACCATTTTTTGACCATCAAATACAGTTAAACATCTTCTGCACAACTTGAATATTGTATGAGTTTTGTCTAGTTGTGTTCTCACTATAGCTTCAAGATTATGTATCAGAGTATAATGGTATGTATCATCCCCTTCAATTAAGAGCAGATCAATCGGAATAGCAGATTCATCATCAATTGTACTGATTCTGAGAGGTGCTATCGGGCAATTGCCAGTGGAACAAATAAATACATTAATAGATAATTGTTTGCCATTGATGTGTCTGGCCTTTTTTTCAAATTTGTCAATATTCTGAACAGACATTGGATATTCCAAACCCTCCATTGCATCGTCAAAATCGTGCTCATGCTGTTTGTAATAAGTTATTCTCTCAGGATTCCTTGAAACTGGATACAAAGCAGCTAATATACACCACAAAAAGCATTTCGCGTCATTATTTTTTATATTGACCACGGCTCTTTTGTTTTTGATATTGGCAGGTAATGGCACATATGTAGATCCTTGCAATGGGCTGAATTCAGAAATATTAACATATAACTTGTGTGATGAACCGCATAGGCTCCATCCTGACTCTTTTGCCGCAAATTCAGAGTGTTTGATGTTCAATTGATCTATCAACCTGCTTATTATTGTGTCTAAATTTGCGTTTGAATATACCGGTACAGTTTCTGTTACGTGGGGGTGTGTAAATTTTGTGTAATTTGGTTTCTTATATTGTACAAACAATTTGAGGGAGAGCTTATAAGAGCCATTTTGTGCATTTAGAATTTCTTGAACATTAGGATTTACACTGTTCAAGAAATTCTCAATGCCACATCTTGGCTCTGATACAAAACGGTGATCCCTTAATTGGCCGTTAAAACTGCTACGGATAGGTTCATAGCGTGGCTGTTTTGCTGCTCTGGCATTAAGACGTACTTCGTGCCTTCTTTTCAGAGCAGATGTGGATGGTTGTGTTGATGATTGTGCAGAGCAAGTATCTTTATGCGTATATGTGAAGTATCGCATGTTATATTTTCTATGGCATTTGGGGCAAATTATTGTGGGAGTTCTGTATTTGTCTGGGTTACAAATTTTTTGGTGTCTGGCCCAATTAGAGCTAAATATATTTTTATTGCATTGATTACAATATTTTTGATTTGGCATTTTTGCTGTTGTTTATTATATACAATTTCCTGGGTTTCAAATCAAAATTCTATGCTGGATAAAAATATCAGTTGGGGTTCAGCTGTGTGCTTTGTGTGTGTGTGTGTATGTGTGTAGGTGTGTATACACTTAATATTTTGGCTTTGGTATTTATATAAAATTCCCTGGGTTTTAAATCTAATCTCTATGGATTAATATTATTAATATTAATCTTATGACAGGTTGTAAAGCCAATAGCCCACAAGTGGAAAATCATTCACATTGACCCAGCGCAAATGCCTGCACAAACATGCATATCTTGAATAGCAATTACCTTGTTATGTATAACAGGCTGGGACAAATATAAGCTTGACTCTAAATATGAGTGGATTACAACAAATAACAGATTTTATATTGTTCAATATGAATTTAAACCTGTAAGTATGAGAAGTACTGTATCAACACATCTATTCTCCTCAGTCAGTCTCACAATACTGAATGATGCAATACTCGGGAATTTCTGTAAATACTGGCGCTGAGGGTAAAGCAAAAATCAATACTACCGTCTCGGGAATTCCACACACTGACACAGAGGAGAAACATGCAAACACGAAGCAATTCTAGAGGTAGGCTCTGCATATTGTATTGTTTTAATATTGGATAAGCAAATTGAATGGTATCCAATTGAACTTAAACCTGAAGTAAATATGTATAGGTGGGTATGGATACAAGTTTATAGACAAAAATCTGCTTGATGGGGGTTGATACTTTCCGATTACAAAACTCTTGGGTTAGGCAGGTACTACACTTGAACAAATGGACATGTTGAGCAAGTTTTAAGTATGCACAAATCAATCTGAAGAGCTCTTCCTTTCTGAAAAATGCCCTCGGGAATTTTTACAAAAATCTTGGATTAGGAAGAGCTCCACACTTGAGCAAAAAACTCATATGCTCATGTTAAGCAAGTTTTAAGTGTAGCAAAGCTGCTGGAGAGAAACTCTTCCTTTCCGGCACTGTCCGTAGTATCAAACACACTACTGATTGGGGACATCAAGATTTTGGTCAAATTTTTTAAGAATTTTAAAATTTTCAGATAGGAGGTTCCATATAAGGTCAAAAACTACATACTCAGATCTTCATTAAACATTGCAGGGATACATTGGAGGTCAAGACACGTGGAAAAAATGTACAAAACAAGAGATTGGGGTCATCAAGATTTTGGACGGATTTTTTAGGAATTTTCAAATTTTCAGATGGGAGGTTCCAGATAAGGTCAAAAACTACATACTCAGATCTTCACCAAACTTTGCAGGGATACATTGGATGTCAAGACACGTGGGAAAAACGTACAAAACAAGAGATTGGAGACATCAAGATTTTGGACGAATTTTTTAAGAATTTTCAAATTTTCAGATAGGAGGTTCCAGATAAGGTCAAAAACTACATACTCAGATCTTCACCAAACTTTGCAGGGATACATTGGATGTCAAGACACGTGGAAAAAACGTACAAAACAAGAGATTGGAGACATCAAGATTTTGGATGAATTTTTTAAGAATTTTCAAATTTTCAGATAGGAGGTTCCATATAAGGTCAAAAACTACATACTCAGATCTTCACCAAACTTTGCATGGATACATTGGATGTCAAGACACGTGGAAAAAACGTACAAAACAAGAGATTGGTGTCATCAAGATTTTGGACGAATTTTTGAAGAATTTTCAAATTTTCAGATAGGAGGTTCCAGATAAGGTCAAAAACTACATACTCAGATCTTCACCAAACGTTGCAGGGATACTTTGCATGTCAAGACACGTGGAAAAAACGTACAAAACAAGAGATTGGAGACATCAAGATTTTCGACGAATTTTTTAAGAATTTTCAAATTTTCAGATAGGAGGTTCCAGATAAGGTCAAAAACTACATACTCAGATCTTCACCAAACTTTGCAGGGATACATTGGATGTCAAGACACGTGGAAAAAACGTACAAAACAAGAGATTGGAGACATCAAGATTTTGGACGAATTTTTGAGGAATTTTCAAATTTTCAGAAATGAGGTTCCAGATAAGGTCAAAAACTACATACTCAGATCTTCACCAAACTTTGCAGGGATACATTGGATGTCAAGACACGTGGCAAAAACGTACAAAACAAGAGATTGGAGACATCAAGATTTTGGACGAATTTTTTAAGAATTTTCAAATTTTCAGATAGGAGGTTCCAGATAAGGTCAAAAACTACATACTCAGATCTTCACCAAACTTTGCAGGGATACATTGGATGTCAAGACACGTGGAAAAATCGTACAAAACAAGAGATTGGGGGCATCAAGATTTTGGACGGATTTTTTAGGAATTTTCAAATTTTCAGATAGGAGGTTCCAGATAAGGTCAAAAACTACATACTCAGATCTTCACCAAACTTTGCAGGGATACATTGGATGTCAAGACACGTGGAAAAAACGTACAAAACAAGAGATTGGGGACATCAAGATTTTGGACGAATTTTTGAGGAATTTTCAAATTTTCAGAAATGAGGTTCCAGATAATGTCAAAAACTACATACTCAGATCTTCACCAAACTTTGCAGGGATACATTGGATGTCAAGACACGTGGGAAAAACGTACAAAACAAGAGATTGGAGACATGAAGATTTTGGACTAATTTTTTAAGAATTTTCAAATTTTCAGAAAGGATGTTGCAGATAAGGTCAAAAACGACATACTCAGATCTTCACCAAACTCTGCAGGGATACATTGGATGTCAAGACACGGGGAAAAAACATACAAAACATAGGATTGGGGACATCAAGATTTTGGTCAAATTTTTTAAGAATTTTCAAATTTTCAGATAGGAGGTTTCATATAAGGTCAAAAACTACATACTCAGATCTTCACCAAACTTTGCAGGGATACATTGGATGTCAAGGCACGTGGAAAAAACGTACAAAAATAGAGATTGGAGACATCAAGATTTTGGACGAATTTTTTAAGAATTTTCAAATTTTCAGAAAGGATGTTCCAGATAAGGTCAAAAACGACATACTCAGATCTTCACCAAACTTTCAGGGATACATTGGATGTCAAGACACGTGGAAAAAACATACAAAACATAGGATTGGGGACATCAAGATTTTGGTCAAATTTTTTAAGAATTTTAAAATTTTCAGATAGGAGGTTCCATATAAGGTCAAAAACTACATACTCAGATCTTCATTAAACATTGCAGGGATACATTGGAGGTCAAGACACGTGGAAAAAATGTACAAAACAAGAGATTGGGGTCATCAAGATTTTGGACGGATTTTTTAGGAATTTTCAAATTTTCAGATGGGAGGTTCCAGATAAGGTCAAAAACTACATACTCAGATCTTCACCAAACTTTGCAGGGATACATTGGATGTCAAGACACGTGGGAAAAACGTACAAAGCAAGAGATTGGAGACATCAAGATTTTGGACGAATTTTTTAACAATTTTTCAAATTTTCAGATAGGAGGTTCCATATAAGGTCAAAAACTACATACTCAGATCTTCACCAAACTTTGCAGGGATACATTGGATGTCAAGACACGTGGGAAAAACGTACAAAACAAGAGATTGGAGACATCAAGATTTTGGACGAATTTTTTAAGAATTTTCAAATTTTCAGATAGGAGGTTCCAGATAAGGTCAAAAACTACATACTCAGATCTTCACCAAACTTTGCAGGGATACATTGGATGCAAGACACGTGGAAAAAACGTACAAAACAAGAGATTGGAGACATCAAGATTTTGGATGAATTTTTTAAGAATTTTCAAATTTTCAGATAGGAGGTTCCATATAAGGTCAAAAACTACATACTCAGATCTTCACCAAACTTTGCATGGATACATTGGATGTCAAGACACGTGGAAAAAACGTACAAAACAAGAGATTGGTGTCATCAAGATTTTGGACGAATTTTTGAAGAATTTTCAAATTTTCAGATAGGAGGTTCCAGATAAGGTCAAAAACTACATACTCAGATCTTCACCAAACGTTGCAGGGATACTTTGCATGTCAAGACACGTGGAAAAAACGTACAAAACAAGAGATTGGAGACATCAAGATTTTCGACGAATTTTTTAAGAATTTTCAAATTTTCAGATAGGAGGTTCCAGATAAGGTCAAAAACTACATACTCAGATCTTCACCAAACTTTGCAGGGATACATTGGATGTCAAGACACGTGGAAAAAACGTACAAAACAAGAGATTGGAGACATCAAGATTTTGGACGAATTTTTGAGGAATTTTCAAATTTTCAGAAATGAGGTTCCAGATAAGGTCAAAAACTACATACTCAGATCTTCACCAAACTTTGCAGGGATACATTGGATGTCAAGACACGTGGCAAAAACGTACAAAACAAGAGATTGGAGACATCAAGGTTTTGGACGAATTTTTTAAGAATTTTCAAATTTTCAGATAGGAGGTTCCAGATAAGGTCAAAAACTACATACTCAGATCTTCACCAAACTTTGCAGGGATACATTGGATGTCAAGACACGTGGAAAAATGGTACAAAACAAGAGATTGGAGACATCAAGATTTTGGACGGATTTTTTAGGAATTTTCAAATTTTCAGATGGGAGGTTCCAGATAAGGTCAAAAACTACATACTCAGATCTTCACCAAACTTTGCAGGGATACATTGGATGTCAAGACACGTGGAAAAAACGTACAAAACAAGAGATTGGGGACATCAAGATTTTGGACGAATTTTTGAGGAATTTTCAAATTTTCAGAAATGAGGTTCCAGATAATGTCAAAAACTACATACTCAGATCTTCACCAAACTTTGCAGGGATACATTGGATGTCAAGACACGTGGGAAAAACGTACAAAACAAGAGATTGGAGACATGAAGATTTTGGACTAATTTTTTAAGAATTTTCAAATTTTCAGATGGGATGTTGCAGATAAGGTCAAAAACGACATACTCAGATCTTCACCAAACTCTGCAGGGATACATTGGATGTCAAGACACGGGGAAAAAACATACAAAACATAGGATTGGGGACATCAAGATTTTGGTCAAATTTTTTAAGAATTTTCAAATTTTCAGATAGGAGGTTTCATATAAGGTCAAAAACTACATACTCAGATCTTCACCAAACTTTGCAGGGATACATTGGATGTCAAGGCACGTGGAAAAAACGTACAAAAATAGAGATTGGAGACATCAAGATTTTGGACGAATTTTTTAAGAATTTTCAAATTTTCAGAAAGGATGTTCCAGATAAGGTCAAAAACGACATACTCAGATCTTCACCAAACTTTCAGGGATACATTGGATGTCAAGACACGTGGAAAAAACATACAAAACATAGGATTGGGGACATCAAGATTTTGGTCAAATTTTTTAAGAATTTTAAAATTTTCAGATAGGAGGTTCCATATAAGGTCAAAAACTACATACTCAGATCTTCATTAAACATTGCAGGGATACATTGGAGGTCAAGACACGTGGAAAAAATGTACAAAACAAGAGATTGGGGTCATCAAGATTTTGGACGTATTTTTTAGGAATTTTCAAATTTTCAGATGGGAGGTTCCAGATAAGGTCAAAAACTACATACTCAGATCTTCACCAAACTTTGCAGGGATACATTGGATGTCAAGACACGTGGAAAAAACGTACAAAACAAGAGATTGGAGACGTCAAGATTTTAGACGAATTTTTTAAGAATTTTCAAATTTTCAGAAAGGATGTTCCAGATGAGGTCAAAAACGACATACTCAGATCTTCACCAAACTTTGCAGGGATACATTGGATGTCAAGACACGTGGAAAAAACGTACAAAACAAGAGATTGGAGACATCAAGATTTTGGACGAATTTTTTAAGAATTTTCAAATTTTCAGATAGGAGGTTCCAGATAAGGTCAAAAACTACATACTCAGATCTTCACCAAACTTTGCAGGGATACATTGGATGTCAAGTCACGTGGAAAAAACGTACAAAAACAGAGATTGGAGACATCAAGATTTTGGACCAATTTTTGAGGAATTTTCAAATTTTCAGAAATGAGGTTCCAGATAAGGTCAAAAACTACATACTCAGATCTTCACCAAACTTTGCAGGGATACATTGGATGTCAAGACACGTGGGAAAAACGTACAAAGCAAGAGATTGGAGACATCAAGATTTTGGACGAATTTTTTAACAATTTTTCAAATTTTCAGATAGGAGGTTCAATATAAGGTCAAAAACTACATACTCAGATCTTCACCAAACTTTGCAGGGATACATTGGATGTCAAGACACGTGGGAAAAACGTACAAAACAAGAGATTGGAGACATCAAGATTTTGGACGAATTTTTTAAGAATTTTCAAATTTTCAGATAGGAGGTTCCAGATAAGGTCAAAAACTACATACTCAGATCTTCACCAAACTTTGCAGGGATACATTGGATGTCAAGACACGTGGAAAAAACGTACAAAACAAGAGATTGGAGACATCAAGATTTTGGATGAATTTTTTAAGAATTTTCAAATTTTCAGATAGGAGGTTCCATATAAGGTCAAAAACTACATACTCAGATCTTCACCAAACTTTGCGTGGATACATTGGATGTCAAGACACGTGGAAAAAACGTACAAAACAAGAGATTGGTGTCATCAAGATTTTGGACGAATTTTTGAAGAATTTTCAAATTTTCAGATAGGAGGTTCCAGATAAGGTCAAAAACTACATACTCAGATCTTCACCAAACGTTGCAGGGATACTTTGCATGTCAAGACACGTGGAAAAAACGTACAAAACAAGAGATTGGAGACATCAAGATTTTCGACGAATTTTTTAAGAATTTTCAAATTTTTAAGATAGGAGGTTCCAGATAAGGTCAAAAACTACATACTCAGATCTTCACCAAACTTTGCAGGGATACATTGGATGTCAAGACACGTGGAAAAAACGTACAAAACAAGAGATTGGAGACATCAAGATTTTGGACGAATTTTTGAGGAATTTTCAAATTTTCAGAAATGAGGTTCCAGATAAGGTCAAAAACTACATACTCAGATCTTCACCAAACTTTGCAGGGATACATTGGATGTCAAGACACGTGGCAAGAACGTACAAAACAAGAGATTGGAGACATCAAGATTTTGGACGAATTTTTGAAGAATTTTCAAATTTTCAGATAGGAGGTTCCAGATAAGGTCAAAAACTACATACTCAGATCTTCACCAAACTTTGCAGGGATACATTGGATGTCAAGACACGTGGAAATATCGTACAAAACAAGAGATTGGGGGCATCAAGATTTTGGACGGATTTTTTAGGAATTTTCAAATTTTCAGATGGGAGGTTCCAGATAAGGTCAAAAACTACATACTCAGATCTTCACCAAACTTTGCAGGGATACATTGGATGTCAAGACACGTGGAAAAAACGTACAAAACAAGAGATTGGAGACGTCAAGATTTTGGACGAATTTGTTAAGAATTTTCAAATTTTCAGAAAGGATGTTCCAGATGAGTTCAAAACGACATACTCAGATCTTCACCAAACTTTGCAGGGATACATTGGATGTCAAGACACGTGGAAAAAACGTACAAAACAAGAGATTGGAGACATCAAGATTTTGGACCAATTTTTGAAGAATTTTCAAATTTTCAGATGGGAGGTTCCAGATAAGGTCAAAAACGACAAACTCAGATCTTCACCAAACTTTGCATGGATACATTGAATGTCAAGACACGTGGAAAAAACATACAAAACATAGGATTGGGGACATCAAGATTTTGGACGAATTTTTTAAGAATTTTCAAATTTTCAGAAATGAGGTTCCATATAAGGTCAAAAACTACATACTCAGATCTTCACCAAACTTTGCAGGGATACAATGGATGTCAAGACACGGGGAAAAAACGTACAAAACAAGAGATTGAGGTCATCAAGATTTTGGACGGATTTTTTATAATTTTTCAAATTTTCAGTTGGGAGGTTCCAGATAAGGTCAAAAACTACATACTCAGATCTTCACCAAACTTTGCAGGGATACATTGGATGTCAAGACACGTGGAAAAAACGTACAAAACAAGAGATTGGAGATATCAAGATTTTGGACGAATTTTTTAAGAATTTTCAAATTTTCAGATAGGAGGTTCCATATAAGGTCAAAAACTACATACTCAGATCTTCACCAAACTTTGCATGGATACATTGGATGTCAAGACACGTGGAAAAAACGTACAAAACAAGAGATTGGTGTCATCAAGATTTTGGACGAATTTTTGAAGAATTTTCAAATTTTCAGATAGGAGGTTCCAGATAAGGTCAAAAACTACATACTCAGATCTTCACCAAACGTTGCAGAGATACTTTGCATGTCAAGACACGTGGAAAAGACGTACAAAACAAGAGATTGGAGACATCAAGATTTTCGACGAATTTTTTAAGAATTTTCAAATTTTCAGATAGGAGGTTCCAGATAAGGTCAAAAACTACATACTCAGATCTTCACCAAACTTTGCAGGGATACATTGGATGTCAAGACACGTGGAAAAAACGTACAAAACAAGAGATTGGAGACATCAAGATTTTGGACGAATTTTTGAGGAATTTTCAAATTTTCAGAAATGAGGTTCCAGATAAGGTCAAAAACTACATACTCAGATCTTCACCAAACTTTGCAGGGATACATTGGATGTCAAGACACGTGGCAAAAACGTACAAAACAAGAGATTGGAGACATCAAGATTTTGGACGAATTTTTGAAGAATTTTCAAATTTTCAGATAGGAGGTTCCAGATAAGGTCAAAAACTACATACTCAGATCTTCACCAAACTTTGCAGGGATACATTGGATGTCAAGACACGTGGAAAGATCGTACAAAACAAGAGATTGGAGACATCAAGATTTTGGACGGATTTTTTAGGAATTTTCAAATTTTCAGATGGGAGGTTCCAGATAAGGTCAAAAACTACATACTCAGATCTTCACCAAACTTTGCAGGGATACATTGGATGTCAAGACACGTGGAAAAAACGTACAAAACAAGAGATTGGGGACATCAAGATTTTGGACGAATTTTTGAGGAATTTTCAAATTTTCAGAAATGAGGTTCCAGATAATGTCAAAAACTACATACTCAGATCTTCACCAAACTTTGCAGGGATACATTGGATGTCAAGACACGTGGGAAAAACGTACAAAACAAGAGATTGGAGACATGAAGATTTTGGACTAATTTTTTAAGAATTTTCAAATTTTCAGAAAGGATGTTGCAGATAAGGTCAAAAACGACATACTCAGATCTTCACCAAACTCTGCAGGGATACATTGGATGTCAAGACACGGGGAAAAAACATACAAAACATAGGATTGGGGACATCAAGATTTTGGTCAAATTTTTTAAGAATTTTCAAATTTTCAGATAGGAGGTTTCATATAAGGTCAAAAACTACATACTCAGATCTTCACCAAACTTTGCAGGGATACATTGGATGTCAAGGCACGTGGAAAAAACGTACAAAAATAGAGATTGGAGACATCAAGATTTTGGACGAATTTTTTAAGAATTTTCAAATTTTCAGAAAGGATGTTCCAGATAAGGTCAAAAACGACATACTCAGATCTTCACCAAACTTTCAGGGATACATTGGATGTCAAGACACGTGGAAAAAACATACAAAACATAGGATTGGGGACATCAAGATTTTGGTCAAATTTTTTAAGAATTTTAAAATTTTCAGATAGGAGGTTCCATATAAGGTCAAAAACTACATACTCAGATCTTCATTAAACATTGCAGGGATACATTGGAGGTCAAGACACGTGGAAAAAATGTACAAAACAAGAGATTGGGGTCATCAAGATTTTGGACGGATTTTTTAGGAATTTTCAAATTTTCAGATGGGAGGTTCCAGATAAGGTCAAAAACTACATACTCAGATCTTCACCAAACTTTGCAGGGATACATTGGATGTCAAGACACGTGGAAAAAACGTACAAAACAAGAGATTGGAGACGTCAAGATTTTAGACGAATTTTTTAAGAATTTTCAAATTTTCAGAAAGGATGTTCCAGATGAGGTCAAAAACGACATACTCAGATCTTCACCAAACTTTGCAGGGATACATTGGATGTCAAGACACGTGGAAAAAACGTACAAAACAAGAGATTGGAGACATCAAGATTTTGGACGAATTTTTTAAGAATTTTCAAATTTTCAGATAGGAGGTTCCAGATAAGGTCAAAAACTACATACTCAGATCTTCACCAAACTTTGCAGGGATACATTGGATGTCAAGACACGTGGGAAAAACGTACAAAACAAGAGATTGGAGACATCAAGATTTTGGACGAATTTTTTAAGAATTTTCAAATTTTCAGAAATGAGGTTCCAGATAAGGTCAAAAACTACATACTCAGATCTTCACCAAACTTTGCAGGGATACATTGGATGTCAAGACACGTGGAAAAAACGTACAAAACAAGAGATTGGAGACATCAAGATTTTGGATGAATTTTTTAAGAATTTTCAAATTTTCAGATAGGAGGTTCCATATAAGGTCAAAAACTACATACTCAGATCTTCACCAAACTTTGCATGGATACATTGGATGTCAAGACACGTGGAAAAAACGTACAAAACAAGAGATTGGTGTCATCAAGATTTTGGAGGAAATTTTTGAAGAATTTTCAAATTTTCAGATAGGAGGTTCCAGATAAGGTCAAAAACTACATACTCAGATCTTCACCAAACGTTGCAGGGATACTTTGCATGTCAAGACACGTGGAAAAAACGTACAAAACAAGAGATTGGAGACATCAAGATTTTCGACGAATTTTTTAAGAATTTTCAAATTTTCAGATAGGAGGTTCCAGATAAGGTCAAAAACTACATACTCAGATCTTCACCAAACTTTGCAGGGATACATTGGATGTCAAGACACGTGGAAAAAACGTACAAAACAAGAGATTGGAGACATCAAGATTTTGGACGAATTTTTGAGGAATTTTCAAATTTTCAGAAATGAGGTTCCAGATAAGGTCAAAAACTACATACTCAGATCTTCACCAAACTTTGCAGGGATACATTGGATGTCAAGACACGTGGAAAAAACGTACAAAACAAGAGATTGGAGACGTCAAGATTTTGGACGAATTTGTTAAGAATTTTCAAATTTTCAGAAAGGATGTTCCAGATGAGTTCAAAACGACATACTCAGATCTTCACCAAACTTTGCAGGGATACATTGGATGTCAAGACACGTGGAAAAAACGTACAAAACAAGAGATTGGAGACATCAAGATTTTGGACCAATTTTTGAAGAATTTTCAAATTTTCAGATGGGAGGTTCCAGATAAGGTCAAAAACGACAAACTCAGATCTTCACCAAACTTTGCATGGATACATTGAATGTCAAGACACGTGGAAAAAACATACAAAACATAGGATTGGGGACATCAAGATTTTGGACGAATTTTTTAAGAATTTTCAAATTTTCAGAAAGGAGGTTCCATATAAGGTCAAAAACTACATACTCAGATCTTCACCAAACTTTGCAGGGATACAATGGATGTCAAGACACGGGGAAAAAACGTACAAAACAAGAGATTGAGGTCATCAAGATTTTGGACGGATTTTTTAGGATTTTTCAAATTTTCAGATGGGAGGTTCCAGATAAGGTCAAAAACTACATACTCAGATCTTCACCAAACTTTGCAGGGATACATTGGATGTCAAGACACGTGGAAAAAACGTACAAAACAAGAGATTGGAGATATCAAGATTTTGGACGAATTTTTTAAGAATTTTCAAATTTTCAGATAGGAGGTTCCATATAAGGTCAAAAACTACATACTCAGATCTTCACCAAACTTTGCATGGATACATTGGATGTCAAGACACGTGGAAAAAACGTACAAAACAAGAGATTGGTGTCATCAAGATTTTGGACGAATTTTTGAAGAATTTTCAAATTTTCAGATAGGAGGTTCCAGATAAGGTCAAAAACTACATACTCAGATCTTCACCAAACGTTGAAGAGATACTTTGCATGTCAAGACACGTGGAAAAGACGTACAAAACAAGAGATTGGAGACATCAAGATTTTCGACGAATTTTTTAAGAATTTTCAAATTTTCAGATAGGAGGTTCCAGATAAGGTCAAAAACTACATACTCAGATCTTCACCAAACTTTGCAGGGATACATTGGATGTCAAGACACGTGGAAAAAACGTACAAAACAAGAGATTGGAGACATCAAGATTTTGGACGAATTTTTGAGGAATTTTCAAATTTTCAGAAATGAGGTTCCAGATAAGGTCAAAAACTACATACTCAGATCTTCACCAAACTTTGCAGGGATACATTGGATGTCAAGACACGTGGCAAAAACGTACAAAACAAGAGATTGGAGACATCAAGATTTTGGACGAATTTTTGAAGAATTTTCAAATTTTCAGATAGGAGGTTCCAGATAAGGTCAAAAACTACATACTCAGATCTTCACCAAACTTTGCAGGGATACATTGGATGTCAAGACACGTGGAAAGATCGTACAAAACAAGAGATTGGGGGCATCAAGATTTTGGACGGATTTTTTAGGAATTTTCAAATTTTCAGATGGGAGGTTCCAGATA
This sequence comes from Lepisma saccharinum, assembly GCF_977018435.1. NCBI lineage: Eukaryota > Metazoa > Arthropoda > Insecta > Zygentoma > Lepismatidae > Lepisma > Lepisma saccharinum. The sequence goes on from NW_028142915.1 coordinate 81,199, forward strand.
AGGTCAAAAACTACATACTCAGATCTTCACCAAACTTTGCAGGGATACATTGGATGTCAAGACACGTGGAAAAAACGTACAAAACAAGAGATTGGAGACGTCAAGATTTTGGACGAATTTTTTAAGAATTTTCAAATTTTCAGAAAGGATGTTCCAGATGAGTTCAAAAACGACATACTCAGATCTTCACCAAACTTTGCAGGGATACATTGGATGTCAAGACACGTGGAAAAAACGTACAAAACAAGAGATTGGAGACATCAAGATTTTGGACGAATTTTTTAAGAATTTTCAAATTTTCAGATAGGAGGTTCCAGATAAGGTCAAAAACTACATACTCAGATCTTTACCAAACTTTGCAGGGATACATTGGATGTCAAGACACGTGGAAAAAACGTACAAAACAAGAGATTGGAGACATCAAGATTTTGGTCCAATTTTTGAGGAATTTTCAAATTTTCAGAAATGAGGTTCCAGATAAGGTCAAAAACTACATACTCAGATCTTCACCAAACTTTGCAGGGATACATTGGATGTCAAGACACGTGGGAAAAACGGACAAAACAAGAGATTGGAGACATCAAGATTTTGGACGAATTTTTTAAGAATTTTCAAATTTTCAGAAATGATGTTCCAGATAAGGTCAAAAACTACATACTCAGATCTTCACCAAACTTTGCAGGGATACATTGGATGTCAAGACACGTGGGAAAAACGTACAAAACAAGAGATTGGAGACATCAAGATTTTGGACGAATTTTTTAAGAATTTTCAAATTTTCAGATAGGAGGTTCCAGATAAGGTCAAAAACTACATACTCAGATCTTCACCAAACTTTGCAGGGATACATTGGATGTCAAGACACGTGGAAAAAAAGTACAAAACAAGAGATTGGGGTCATCAAGATTTTGGACGGATTTTTTAGGAATTTTCAAATTTTCAGATGGGAGGTTCCAGATAAGGTCAAAAACTACATACTCAGATCTTCACCAAACTTTACAGGGATACATTGGATGTCAAGACACGTGGAAAAAACGTACAAAACAAGAGATTGGAGACGTCAAGATTTTGGGCGAATTTTTTAAGAATTTTCAAATTTTCAGAAAGGATGTTCCAGATAAGGTCAAAAACGACATACTCAGATCTTCACCAAACTTTGCAGGGATACATTGGATGTCAAGACACGTGGAAAAACGTACAAAACAAGAGATTGGAGACATCAAGATTTTGGACGAATTTTTTAAGAATTTTCAAATTTTCAGATAGGAGGTTCCAGATAAGGTCAAAAACTACATACTCAGATCTTGACCAAACTTTGTAGGGATACATTGGATGTCAAGACACGTGGAAAAAACGTACAAAACAAGAGATTGGAGACGTCAAGATTTTGGACGAATTTTTTAAGAATTTTCAAATTTTCAGAAATGATGTTCCAGATAAGGTCAAAAACGACATACTCAGATCTTCACCAAACTTTGCAAGGATACATTGGATGTCAAGACACGTGGAAAAAACGTACAAAACAAGAGATTGGGGACATCAAGATTTTGGACGAATTTTTGAGGAATTTTCAAATTTTCAGAAATGAGGTTCCAGATAATGTCAAAAACTACATACTCAGATCTTCACCAAACTTTGCAGGGATACATTGGATGTCAAGACACGTGGGAAAAACGTACAAAACAAGAGATTTGAGACATGAAGATTTTGGACGAATTTTTTAAGAATTTTCAAATTTTCAGAAAGGATGTAGCAGATAAGGTCAAAAACGACATACTCAGATCTTCACCAAACTCTGCAGGGATACATTGGATGTCAAGACACGGGGAAAAAACATACAAAACATAGGATTGGGGACATCAAGATTTTGGTCAAATTTTTTAAGAATTTTCAAATTTTCAGATAGGAGGTTTCATATAAGGTCAAAAACTACATACTCAAATCTTCACCAAACTTTGCAGGGATACATTGGATGTCAAGGCACGTGGAAAAAACGTACAAAACAAGAGATTGGAGACATCAAGATTTTGGACGAATTTTTTAAGAATTTTCAAATTTTCAGAAAGGATGTTCCAGATAAGGTCAAAAACGACATACTCAGATCTTCACCAAACTTTCAGGGATACATTGGATGTCAAGACACGTGGAAAAAACATACAAAACATAGGACTGGGGACATCAAGATTTTGGTCAAATTTTTTAAGAATTTTAAAATTTTCAGATAGGAGGTTCCATATAAGGTCAAAAACTACATACTCAGATCTTCATTAAACATTGCAGGGATACATTGGAGGTCAAGACACGTGGAAAAAATGTACAAAACAAGAGATTGGGGTCATCAAGATTTTGGACGGATTTTTTAGGAATTTTCAAATTTTCAGATGGGAGGTTCCAGATAAGGTCAAAAACTACATACTCAGATCTTCACCAAACTTTGCAGGGATACATTGGATGTCAAGACACGTGGAAAAAACGTACAAAACAAGAGATTGGAGACGTCAAGATTTTGGACGAATTTTATAAGAATTTTCAAATTTTCAGAAAGGATGTTCCAGATGAGGTCAAAAACGACATACTCAGATCTTCACCAAACTTTGCAGGGATACATTGGATGTCAAGAAACGTGGAAAAAACGTACAAAACAAGAGATTGGAGACATCAAGATTTTGGACGAATTTTTTAAGAATTTTCAAATTTTCAGATAGGAGGTTCCAGATAAGGTCAAAAACTACATACTCAGATCTTCACCAAACTTTGCAGGGATACATTGGATGTCAAGACACGTGGAAAAAACGTACAAAACAAGAGATTGGAGACATCAAGATTTTGGACGAATTTTTGAGGAATTTTCAAATTTTCAGAAATGAGGTTCCAGATAAGGTCAAAAACTACATACTCAGATCTTCACCAAACTTTGCAGGGATACATTGGATGTCAAGACACGTGGCAAAAACCTACAAAACAAGAGATTGGAGACATCAAGATTTTGGACGAATTTTTTAAGAATTTTCAAATTTTCAGATAGGAGGTTCCAGATAAGGTCAAAAACTACATACTCAGATCTTCACCAAACTTTGCAGGGATACATTGGATGTCAAGACACGTGGAAAAATCGTACAAAACAAGAGATTGGGGGCATCAAGATTTTGGACGGATTTTTTAGGAATTTTCAAATTTTCAGATGGGAGGTTCCAGATAAGGTCAAAAACTACATACTCAGATCTTCACCAAACTTTGCAGGGATACATTGGATGTCAAGACACGTGGGAAAAACGTACAAAACAAGAGATTGGAGACATGAAGAATTTGGACTAATTTTTTAAGAATTTTCAAATTTTCAGAAAGGATGTTGCAGATAAGGTCAAAAACGACATACTCAGATCTTCACCAAACTTTCAGGGATACATTGGATGTCAAGACACGTGGAAAAAACATACAAAACATAGGATTGGGGACTTCAAGATTTTGGTCAAATTTTTTAAGAATTTTAAAATTTTCAGATAGGAGGTTCCATATAAGGTCAAAAACTACATACTCAGATCTTCATTAAACATTGCAGTAATACATTGGAGGTCAAGACACGTGGAAAAAATGTACAAAACAAGAGATTGGGGTCATCAAGATTTTGGACGGATTTTTTAGGAATTTTCAAATTTTCAGATGGGAGGTTCCAGATAAGGTCAAAAACTACATACTCAGATCTTCACCAAACTTTGCAGGGATACATTGGATGTCAAGACACGTGGAAAAAACGTACAAAACAAGAGATTGGAGACATCAAGATTTTGGACGAATTTTTGAGGAATTTTCAAATTTTCAGAAATGAGGTTCCAGATAAGGTCAAAAACTACATACTCAGATCTTCACCAAACTTTGCAGGGATACATTGGATGTCAAGACACGTGGCAAAAACCTACAAAACAAGAGATTGGAGACATCAAGATTTTGGACGAATTTTTTAAGAATTTTCAAATTTTCAGATAGGAGGTTCCAGATAAGGTCAAAAACTACATACTCAGATCTTCACCAAACTTTGCAGGGATACATTGGATGTCAAGACACGTGGAAAAATCGTACAAAACAAGAGATTGGGGGCATCAAGATTTTGGACGGATTTTTTAGGAATTTTCAAATTTTCAGATGGGAGGTTCCAGATAATGTCAAAAACTACATACTCAGATCTTCACCAAACTTTGCAGGGATACATTGGATGTCAAGACACGTGGGAAAAACGTACAAAACAAGAGATTGGAGACATGAAGATTTTGGACTAATTTTTTAAGAATTTTCAAATTTTCAGAAAGGATGTTCCAGATAAGGTCAAAAACGACATACTCAGATCTTCACCAAACTTTCAGGGATACATTGGATGTCAAGACACGTGGAAAAAACATACAAAACATAGGATTGGGGACTTCAAGATTTTGGTCAAATTTTTTAAGAATTTTAAAATTTTCAGATAGGAGGTTCCATATAAGGTCAAAAACTACATACTCAGATCTTCATTAAACATTGCAGGGATACATTGGAGGTCAAGACACGTGGAAAAAATGTACAAAACAAGAGATTGGGGTCATCAAGATTTTGGACGGATTTTTTAGGAATTTTCAAATTTTCAGATGGGAGGTTCCAGATAAGGTCAAAAACTACATACTCAGATCTTCACCAAACTTTGCAGGGATACATTGGATGTCAAGACACGTGGAAAAAACGTACAAAACAAGAGATTGGAGACGTCAAGATTTTAGACGAATTTTTTAAGAATTTTCAAATTTTCAGAAAGGATGTTCCACATGAGGTCAAAAACGACATACTCAGATCTTCACCAAACTTTGCAGGGATACATTGGATGTCAAGACACGTGGAAAAAAAGTACAAAACAAGAGATTGGAGACATCAAGATTTTGGACGAATTTTTTAAGAATTTTCAAATTTTCAGATAGGAGGTTCCAGATAAGGTCAAAAACTACATACTCAGATCTTCACCAAACTTTGCAGGGATACATTGGATGTCAAGTCACGTGGAAAAAACGTACAAAAACAGAGATTGGAGACATCAAGATTTTGGACCAATTTTTGAGGAATTTTCAAATTTTCAGAAATGAGGTTCCAGATAAGGTCAAAAACTACATACTCAGATCTTCACCAAACTTTGCAGGGATACATTGGATGTCAAGACACGTGGGAAAAACGTACAAAACAAGAGATTGGAGACATCAAGATTTTGGACGAATTTTTTAAGAATTTTCAAATTTTCAGATAGGAGGTTCCAGATAAGGTCAAAAACTACATACTCAGATCTTCACCAAACTTTGCAGGGATACATTGGATGTCAAGACACGTGGAAAAAACGTACAAAACAAGAGATTGGAGACATCAAGATTTTGGACGAATTTTTGAGGAATTTTCAAATTTTCAGAAATGAGGTTCCAGATAAGGTCAAAAACTACATACTCAGATCTTCACCAAACTTTGCAGGGATACATTGGATGTCAAGACACGTGGCAAAAACCTACAAAACAAGAGATTGGAGACATCAAGATTTTGGACGAATTTTTTAAGAATTTTCAAATTTTCAGATAGGAGGTTCCAGATAAGGTCAAAAACTACATACTCAGATCTTCACCAAACTTTGCAGGGATACATTGGATGTCAAGACACGTGGAAAAATCGTACAAAACAAGAGATTGGGGGCATCAAGATTTTGGACGGATTTTTTAGGAATTTTCAAATTTTCAGATGGGAGGTTCCAGATAATGTCAAAAACTACATACTCAGATCTTCACCAAACTTTGCAGGGATACATTGGATGTCAAGACACGTGGGAAAAACGTACAAAACAAGAGATTGGAGACATGAAGATTTTGGACTAATTTTTTAAGAATTTTCAAATTTTCAGAAAGGATGTTGCAGATAAGGTCAAAAACGACATACTCAGATCTTCACCAAACTTTCAGGGATACATTGGATGTCAAGACACGTGGAAAAAACATACAAAACATAGGATTGGGGACTTCAAGATTTTGGTCAAATTTTTTAAGAATTTTAAAATTTTCAGATAGGAGGTTCCATATAAGGTCAAAAACTACATACTCAGATCTTCATTAAACATTGCAGGGATACATTGGAGGTCAAGACACGTGGAAAAAATGTACAAAACAAGAGATTGGGGTCATCAAGATTTTGGACGGATTTTTTAGGAATTTTCAAATTTTCAGATGGGAGGTTCCAGATAAGGTCAAAAACTACATACTCAGATCTTCACCAAACTTTGCAGGGATACATTGGATGTCAAGACACGTGGAAAAAACGTACAAAACAAGAGATTGGAGACGTCAAGATTTTAGACGAATTTTTTAAGAATTTTCAAATTTTCAGAAAGGATGTTCCAGATGAGGTCAAAAACGACATACTCAGATCTTCACCAAACTTTGCAGGGATACATTGGATGTCAAGACACGTGGAAAAAACGTACAAAACAAGAGATTGGAGACATCAAGATTTTGGACGAATTTTTTAAGAATTTTCAAATTTTCAGATAGGATGTTCCAGATAAAGTCAAAAACTACATACTCAGATCTTCACCAAACTTTGCAGGGATACATTGGATGTCAAGTCACGTGGAAAAAACGTACAAAAACAGAGATTGGAGACATCAAGATTTTGGACCAATTTTTGAGGAATTTTCAAATTTTCAGAAATGAGGTTCCAGATAAGGTCAAAAACTACATACTCAGATCTTCACCAAACTTTGCAGGGATACATTGGATGTCAAGACACGTGGAAAAAACGTACAAAACAAGAGATTGGAGACATCAAGATTTTGGATGAATTTTTTAAGAATTTTCAAATTTTCAGATAGGAGGTTCCATATAAGGTCAAAAACTACATACTCAGATCTTCACCAAACTTTGCATGGATACATTGGATGTCAAGACACGTGGAAAAAACGTACAAAACAAGAGATTGGTGTCATCAAGATTTTGGACGAATTTTTGAAGAATTTTCAAATTTTCAGATAGGAGGTTCCAGATAAGGTCAAAAACTACATACTCAGATCTTCACCAAACGTTGCAGGGATACTTTGCATGTCAAGACACGTGGAAAAAACGTACAAAACAAGAGATTGGAGACATCAAGATTTTCGACGAATTTTTTAAGAATTTTCAAATTTTCAGATAGGAGGTTCCAGATAAGGTCAAAAACTACATACTCAGATCTTCACCAAACTTTGCAGGGATACATTGGATGTCAAGACACGTGGAAAAAACGTACAAAACAAGAGATTGGAGACATCAAGATTTTGGACGAATTTTTGAGGAATTTTCAAATTTTCAGAAATGAGGTTCCAGATAAGGTCAAAAACTACATACTCAGATCTTCACCAAACTTTGCAGGGATACATTGGATGTCAAGACACGTGGCAAAAACGTACAAAACAAGAGATTGGAGACATCAAGATTTTGGACGAATTTTTTAAGAATTTTCAAATTTTCAGATAGGAGGTTCCAGATAAGGTCAAAAACTACATACTCAGATCTTCACCAAACTTTGCAGGGATACATTGGATGTCAAGACACGTGGAAAAATCGTACAAAACAAGAGATTGGGGGCATCAAGATTTTGGACGGATTTTTTAGGAATTTTCAAATTTTCAGATGGGAGGTTCCAGATAAGGTCAAAAACTACATACTCAGATCTTCACCAAACTTTGCAGGGATACATTGGATGTCAAGACACGTGGAAAAAACGTACAAAACAAGAGATTGGAGACGTCAAGATTTTGGACGAATTTGTTAAGAATTTTCAAATTTTCAGAAAGGATGTTCCAGATCAGTTCAAAAACGACATACTCAGATCTTCACCAAACTTTGCAGGGATACATTGGATGTCAAGACACGTGGAAAAAACGTACAAAACAAGAGATTGGAGACGTCAAGATTTTAGACGAATTTTTTAAGAATTTTCAAATTTTCAGAAAGGATGTTCCAGATGAGGTCAAAAACGACATACTCAGATCTTCACCAAACTCTGCAGGGATACATTGGATGTCAAGACACGTGGAAAAAACGTACAAAACAAGAGATTGGAGACATCAAGATTTTGGACGAATTTTTTAAGAATTTTCAAATTTTCAGATAGGAGGTTCCAGATAAAGTCAAAAACTACATACTCAGATCTTCACCAAACTTTGCAGGGATACATTGGATGTCAAGTCACGTGGAAAAAACGTACAAAAACAGAGATTGGAGACATCAAGATTTTGGACCAATTTTTGAGGAATTTTCAAATTTTCAGAAATGAGGTTCCAGATAAGGTCAAAAACTACATACTCAGATCTTCACCAAACTTTGCAGGGATACATTGGATGTCAAGACACGTGGGAAAAACGTACAAAGCAAGAGATTGGAGACATCAAGATTTTGGACGAATTTTTTAACAATTTTTCAAATTTTCAGATAGGAGGTTCCATATAAGGTCAAAAACTACATACTCAGATCTTCACCAAACTTTGCAGGGATACATTGGATGTCAAGACACGTGGGAAAAACGTACAAAACAAGAGATTGGAGACATCAAGATTTTGGACGAATTTTTTAAGAATTTTCAAATTTTCAGATAGGAGGTTCCAGATAAGATCAAAAACTACATACTCAGATCTTCACCAAACTTTGCAGGGATACATTGGATGTCAAGACACGTGGAAAAAACGTACAAAACAAGAGATTGGAGACATCAAGATTTTGGATGAATTTTTTAAGAATTTTCAAATTTTCAGATAGGAGGTTCCATATAAGGTCAAAAACTACATACTCAGATCTTCACCAAACTTTGCATGGATACATTGGATGTCAAGACACGTGGAAAAAACGTACAAAACAAGAGATTGGTGTCATCAAGATTTTGGACGAATTTTTGAAGAATTTTCAAATTTTCAGATAGGAGGTTCCAGATAAGGTCAAAAACTACATACTCAGATCTTCACCAAACGTTGCAGGGATACTTTGCATGTCAAGACACGTGGAAAAAACGTACAAAACAAGAGATTGGAGACATCAAGATTTTCGACGAATTTTTTAAGAATTTTCAAATTTTCAGATAGGAGGTTCCAGATAAGGTCAAAAACTACATACTCAGATCTTCACCAAACTTTGCAGGGATACATTGGATGTCAAGACACGTGGAAAAATCGTACAAAACAAGAGATTGGGGGCATCAAGATTTTGGACGGATTTTTTAGGAATTTTCAAATTTTCAGATGGGAGGTTCCAGATAAGGTCAAAAACTACATACTCAGATCTTCACCAAACTTTGCAGGGATACATTGGATGTCAAGACACGTGGAAAAAACGTACAAAACAAGAGATTGGGGACATCAAGATTTTGGACGAATTTTTGAGGAATTTTCAAATTTTCAGAAATGAGGTTCCAGATAATGTCAAAAACTACATACTCAGATCTTCACCAAACTTTGCAGGGATATATTGGATGTCAAGACACGTGGGAAAAACGTACAAAACAAGAGATTGGAGACATGAAGATTTTGGACTAATTTTTTAAGAATTTTCAAATTTTCAGAAAGGATGTTGCAGATAAGGTCAAAAACGACATACTCAGATCTTCACCAAACTCTGCAGGGATACATTGGATGTCAAGACACGGGGAAAAAACATACAAAACATAGGATTGGGGACATCAAGATTTTGGTCAAATTTTTTAAGAATTTTCAAATTTTCAGATAGGAGTTTTCATATAAGGTCAAAAACTACATACTCAGATCTTCACCAAACTTTGCAGGGATACATTGGATGTCAAGGCACGTGGAAAAAACGTACAAAAATAGAGATTGGAGACATCAAGATTTTCGACGAATTTTTTAAGAATTTTCAAATTTTCAGAAAGGATGTTCCAGATAAGGTCAAAAACGACATACTCAGATCTTCACCAAACTTTCAGGGATACATTGGATGTCAAGACACGTGGAAAAAACATACAAAACATAGGATTGGGGACATCAAGATTTTGGTCAAATTTTTTAAGAATTTTAAAATTTTCAGATAGGAGGTTCCATATACGGTCAAAAACTACATACTCAGATCTTCATTAAACATTGCAGGGATACATTGGAGGTCAAGACACGTGGAAAAAATGTACAAAACAAGAGATTGGGGTCATCAAGATTTTGGACGGATTTTTTAGGAATTTTCAAATTTTCAGATGGGAGGTTCCAGATAAGGTCAAAAACTACATACTCAGATCTTCACCAAACTTTGCAGGGATACATTGGATGTCAAGACACGTGGAAAAAACGTACAAAACAAGAGATTGGAGACGTCAAGATTTTAGACGAATTTTTTAAGAATTTTCAAATTTTCAGAAAGGATGTTCCAGATGAGGTCAAAAACGACATACTCAGATCTTCACCAAACTTTGCAGGGATACATTGGATGTCAAGACACGTGAGAAAAACGTACAAAACAAGAGATTGGAGACATGAAGATTTTGGACTAATTTTTTAAGAATTTTCAAATTTTCAGAAAGGATGTTGCAGATAAGGTCAAAAACGACATACTCAGATCTTCACCAAACTCTGCAGGGATACATTGGATGTCAAGACACGGGGAAAAAACATACAAAACATAGGATTGGGGACATCAAGATTTTGGTCAAATTTTTTAAGAATTTTCAAATTTTCAGATAGGAGGTTTCATATAAGGTCAAAAACTACATACTCAGATCTTCACCAAACTTTGCAGGGATACATTGGATGTCAAGGCACGTGGAAAAAACGTACAAAAATAGAGATTGGAGACATCAAGATTTTGGACGAATTTTTTAAGAATTTTCAAATTTTCAGAAAGGATGTTCCAGATAAGGTCAAAAACGACATACTCAGATCTTCACCAAACTTTCAGGGATACATTGGATGTCAAGACACGTGGAAAAAACATACAAAACATAGGATTGGGGACATCAAGATTTTGGTCAAATTTTTTAAGAATTTTAAAATTTTCAGATAGGAGGTTCCATATAAGGTCAAAAACTACATACTCAGATCTTCATTAAACATTGCAGGGATACATTGGAGGTCAAGACACGTGGAAAAAATGTACAAAACAAGAGATTGGGGTCATCAAGATTTCGGACGGATTTTTTAGGAATTTTCAAATTTTCAGATGGGAGGTTCCAGATAAGGTCAAAAACTACATACTCAGATCTTCACCAAACTTTGCAGGGATACATTGGATGTCAAGACACGTGGAAAAAACGTACAAAACAAGAGATTGGAGACGTCAAGATTTTAGACGAATTTTTTAAGAATTTTCAAATTTTCAGAAAGGATGTTCCAGATGAAGTCAAAAACGACATACTCAGATCTTCACCAAACTTTGCAGGGATACATTGGATGTCAAGACACGTGGAAAAAACGTACAAAACAAGAGATTGGAGACATCAAGATTTTGGACGAATTTTTTAAGAATTTTCAAATTTTCAGATAGGAGGTTCCAGATAAGGTCAAAAACTACATACTCAGATCTTCACCAAACTTTGCAGGGATACATTGGATGTCAAGTCACGTGGAAAAAACGTACAAAAACAGAGATTGGAGACATCAAGATTTTGGACCAATTTTTGAGGAATTTTCAAATTTTCAGAAATGAGGTTCCAGATAAGGTCAAAAACTACATACTCAGATCTTCACCAAACTTTGCAGGGATACATTGGATGTCAAGACACGTGGGAAAAACGTACAAAGCAAGAGATTGGAGACATCAAGATTTTGGACGAATTTTTTAACAATTTTTCAAATTTTCAGATAGGAGGTTCCATATAAGGTCAAAAACTACATACTCAGATCTTCACCAAACTTTGCAGGGATACATTGGATGTCAAGACACGTGGGAAAAACGTACAAAACAAGAGATTGGAGACATCAAGATTTTGGACGAATTTTTTAAGAATTTTCAAATTTTCAGATAGGAGGTTCCAGATAAGGTCAAAAACTACATACTCAGATCTTCACCAAACTTTGCAGGGATACATTGGATGTCAAGACACGTGGAAAAAACGTACAAAACAAGAGATTGGAGACATCAAGATTTTGGATGAATTTTTTAAGAATTTTCAAATTTTCAGATAGGAGGTTCCATATAAGGTCAAAAACTACATACTCAGATCTTCACCAAACTTTGCATGGATACATTGAATGTCAAGACACGTGGAAAAAACGTACAAAACAAGAGATTGGTGTCATCAAAATTTTGGACGAATTTTTGAAGAATTTTCAAATTTTCAGATAGGAGGTTCCAGATAAGGTCAAAAACTACATACTCAGATCTTCACCAAACGTTGCAGGGATACTTTGCATGTCAAGACACTAGGAAAAAACGTACAAAACAAGAGATTGGAGACATCAAGATTTTCGACGAATTTTTTAAGAATTTTCAAATTTTCAGATAGGAGGTTCCAGATAAGGTCAAAAACTACATACTCAGATCTTCACCAAACTTTGCAGGGATACATTGGATGTCAAGACACGTGGAAAAAACGTACGAAACAAGAGATTGGAGACATCAAGATTTTGGACGAATTTTTGAGGAATTTTCAAATTTTCAGAAATGAGGTTCCAGATAAGGTCAAAAACTATATACTCAGATCTTCACCAAACTTTGCAGGGATACATTGGATGTCAAGACACGTGGCAAAAACGTACAAAACAAGAGATTGGAGACATCAAGATTTTGGACGAATTTTTTAAGAATTTTCAAATTTTCAGATAGGAGGTTCCAGATAAGGTCAAAAACTACATACTCAGATCTTCACCAAACTTTGCAGGGATACATTGGATGTCAAGACACGTGGAAAAATCGTACAAAACAAGAGATTGGGGGCATCAAGATTTTGGACGGATTTTTTAGGAATTTTCAAATTTTCAGATGGGAGGTTCCAGATAAGGTCAAAAACTACATACTCAGATCTTCACCAAACTTTGCAGGGATACATTGGATGTCAAGACACGTGGAAAAAACGTACAAAACAAGAGATTGGAGACGTCAAGATTTTGGACGAATTTGTTAAGAATTTTCAAATTTTCAGAGAGGATGTTCCAGATGAGTTCAAAAACGACATACTCAGATCTTCACCAAATTTTGCAGGGATACATTGGATGTCAAGACACGTGGAAAAAACGTACAAAACAAGAGATTGGAGACGTCAAGATTTTAGACGAATTTTTTAAGAATTTTCAAATTTTCAGAAAGGATGTTCCAGATGAGGTCAAAAACGACATACTCAGATCTTCACCAATCTTTGCAGGGATACATTGGATGTCAAGACACGTGGAAAAAACGTACAAAACAAGAGATTGGAGACATCAAGATTTTGGACGAATTTTTTAAGAATTTTCAAATTTTCAGATAGGAGGTTCCAGATAAGGTCAAAAACTACATACTCAGATCTTCACCAAACTTTGCAGGGATACATTGGATGTCAAGTCACGTGGAAAAAACGTACAAAAACAGAGATTGGAGACATCAAGATTTTGGACCAATTTTTGAGGAATTTTCAAATTTTCAGAAATGAGGTTCCAGATAAGGTCAAAAACTACATACTCAGATCTTCACCAAACTTTGCAGGGATACATTGGATGTCAAGACACGTGGGAAAAACGTACAAAGCAAGAGATTGGAGACATCAAGATTTTGGACGAATTTTTTAACAATTTTTCAAATTTTCAGATAGGAGGTTCCATATAAGGTCAAAAACTACATACTCAGATCTTCACCAAACTTTGCAGGGATACATTGGATGTCAAGACACGTGGGAAAAACGTACAAAACAAGAGATTGGAGACATCAAGATTTTGGACGAATTTTTTAAGAATTTTCAAATTTTCAGATAGGAGGTTCCAGATAAGGTCAAAAACTACATACTCAGATCTTCACCAAACTTTGCAGGGATACATTGGATGTCAAGATACGTGGAAAAAACGTACAAAACAAGAGATTGGAGACATCAAGATTTTGGATGAATTTTTTTAGAATTTTCAAATTTTCAGATAGGAGGTTCCATATAAGGTCAAAAACTACATACTCAGATCTTCACCAAACTTTGCATGGATACATTGGATGTCGAGACACGTGGAAAAAACGTACAAAACAAGAGATTGGTGTCATCAAGATTTTGGACGAATTTTTGAAGAATTTTCAAATTTTCAGATAGGAGGTTCCAGATAAGGTCAAAAACTACATACTCAGATCTTCACCAAACGTTGCAGGGATACTTTGCATGTCAAGACACGTGGAAAAAACGTACAAAACAAGAGATTGGAGACATCAAGATTTTCGACGAATTTTTTAAGAATTTTCAAATTTTCAGATAGGAGGTTCCAGATAAGGTCAAAAACTACATACTCAGATCTTCACCAAACTTTGCAGGGATACATTGGATGTCAAGACACGTGGAAAAAACGTACAAAACAAGAGATTGGAGACATCAAGATTTTGGACGAATTTTTGAGGAATTTTCAAATTTTCAGAAATGAGGTTCCAGATAAGGTCAAAAACTACATACTCAGATCTTCACCAAACTTTGCAGGGATACATTGGATGTCAAGACACGTGGCAAAAACGTACAAAACAAGAGATTGGAGACATCAAGATTTTGGACGAATTTTTTAAGAATTTTCAAATTTTCAGATAGGAGGTTCCAGATAAGGTCAAAAACTACATACTCAGATCTTCACCAAACTTTGCAGGGATACATTGGATGTCAAAACACGTGGAAAAATCGTACAAAACAAGAGATTGGGGGCATCAAGATTTTGGACGGATTTTTTAGGAATTTTCAAATTTTCAGATGGGAGGTTCCAGATAAGGTCAAAAACTACATACTCAGATCTTCACCAAACTTTGCAGGGATACATTGGATGTCAAGACACGTGGAAAAATCGTACAAAACAAGAGATTGGGGGCATCAAGATTTTGGACGGATTTTTTAGGAATTTTCAAATTTTCAGATGGGAGGTTCCAGATAAGGTCAAAAACTACATACTCAGATCTTCACCAAACTTTGCAGGGATACATTGGATGTCAAGACACGTGGAAAAAACGTACAAAACAAGAGATTGGAGACGTCAAGATTTTGGACGAATTTGTTAAGAATTTTCAAATTTTCAGAGAGGATGTTCCAGATGAGTTCAAAAACGACATACTCAGATCTTCACCAAATTTTGCAGGGATACATTGGATGTCAAGACACGTGGAAAAAACGTACAAAACAAGAGATTGGAGACGTCAAGATTTTAGACGAATTTTTTAAGAATTTTCAAATTTTCAGAAAGGATGTTCCAGATGAGGTCAAAAACGACATACTCAGATCTTCACCAATCTTTGCAGGGATACATTGGATGTCAAGACACGTGGAAAAAACGTACAAAACAAGAGATTGGAGACATCAAGATTTTGGACGAATTTTTTAAGAATTTTCAAATTTTCAGATAGGAGGTTCCAGATAAGGTCAAAAACTACATACTCAGATCTTCACCAAACTTTGCAGGGATACATTGGATGTCAAGTCACGTGGAAAAAACGTACAAAAACAGAGATTGGAGACATCAAGATTTTGGACCAATTTTTGAGGAATTTTCAAATTTTCAGAAATGAGGTTCCAGATAAGGTCAAAAACTACATACTCAGATCTTCACCAAACTTTGCAGGGATACATTGGATGTCAAGACACGTGGGAAAAACGTACAAAGCAAGAGATTGGAGACATCAAGATTTTGGACGAATTTTTTAACAATTTTTCAAATTTTCAGATAGGAGGTTCCATATAAGGTCAAAAACTACATACTCAGATCTTCACCAAACTTTGCAGGGATACATTGGATGTCAAGACACGTGGGAAAAACGTACAAAACAAGAGATTGGAGACATCAAGATTTTGGACGAATTTTTTAAGAATTTTCAAATTTTCAGATAGGAGGTTCCAGATAAGGTCAAAAACTACATACTCAGATCTTCACCAAACTTTGCAGGGATACATTGGATGTCAAGATACGTGGAAAAAACGTACAAAACAAGAGATTGGAGACATCAAGATTTTGGATGAATTTTTTTAGAATTTTCAAATTTTCAGATAGGAGGTTCCATATAAGGTCAAAAACTACATACTCAGATCTTCACCAAACTTTGCATGGATACATTGGATGTCAAGACACGTGGAAAAAACGTACAAAACAAGAGATTGGTGTCATCAAGATTTTGGACGAATTTTTGAAGAATTTTCAAATTTTCAGATAGGAGGTTCCAGATAAGGTCAAAAACTACATACTCAGATCTTCACCAAACGTTGCAGGGATACTTTGCATGTCAAGACACGTGGAAAAAACGTACAAAACAAGAGATTGGAGACATCAAGATTTTCGACGAATTTTTTAAGAATTTTCAAATTTTCAGATAGGAGGTTCCAGATAAGGTCAAAAACTACATACTCAGATCTTCACCAAACTTTGCAGGGATACATTGGATGTCAAGACACGTGGAAAAAACGTACAAAACAAGAGATTGGAGACATCAAGATTTTGGACGAATTTTTGAGGAATTTTCAAATTTTCAGAAATGAGGTTCCAGATAAGGTCAAAAACTACATACTCAGATCTTCACCAAACTTTGCAGGGATACATTGGATGTCAAGACACGTGGCAAAAACGTACAAAACAAGAGATTGGAGACATCAAGATTTTGGACGAATTTTTTAAGAATTTTCAAATTTTCAGATAGGAGGTTCCAGATAAGGTCAAAAACTACATACTCAGATCTTCACCAAACTTTGCAGGGATACATTGGATGTCAAAACACGTGGAAAAATCGTACAAAACAAGAGATTGGGGGCATCAAGATTTTGGACGGATTTTTTAGGAATTTTCAAATTTTCAGATGGGAGGTTCCAGATAAGGTCAAAAACTACATACTCAGATATTCACCAAACTTTGCAGGGATACATTGGATGTCAAGACACGTGGAAAAAACGTACAAAACAAGAGATTGGGGACATCAAGATTTTGGACGAATTTTTGAGGAATTTTCAAATTTTCAGAAATGAGGTTCCAGATAATGTCAAAAACTACATACTCAGATCTTCACCAAACTTTGCAGGGATACATTGGATGTCAAGACACGTGGGAAAAACGTACAAAACAAGAGATTGGAGACATGAAGATTTTGGACTAATTTTTTAAGAATTTTCAAATTTTCAGAAAGGATGTTGCAGATAAGGTCAAAAACGACATACTCAGATCTTCACCAAACTCTGCAGGGATACATTGGATGTCAAGACACGGGGAAAAAACATACAAAACATAGGATTGGGGACATCAAGATTTTGGTCAAATTTTTTAAGAATTTTCAAATTTTCAGATAGGAGGTTTCATATAAGGTCAAAAACTACATACTCAGATCTTCACCAAACTTTGCAGGGATACATTGGATGTCAAGGCACGTGGAAAAAACGTACAAAAATAGAGATTGGAGACATCAAGATTTTGGACGAATTTTTTAAGAATTTTCAAATTTTCAGAAAGGATGTTCCAGATAAGGTCAAAAACGACATACTCAGATCTTCACCAAACTTTCAGGGATACATTGGATGTCAAGACACGTGGAAAAAACATACAAAACATAGGATTGGGGACATCAAGATTTTGGTCAAATTTTTTAAGAATTTTAAAATTTTCAGATAGGAGGTTCCATATAAGGTCAAAAACTACATACTCAGATCTTCATTAAACATTGCAGGGATACATTGGAGGTCAAGACACGTGGAAAAAATGTACAAAACAAGAGATTGGGGTCATCAAGATTTTGGACGGATTTTTTAGGAATTTTCAAATTTTCAGATGGGAGGTTCCAGATAAGGTCAAAAACTACATACTCAGATCTTCACCAAACTTTGCAGGGATACATTGGATGTCAAGACACGTGGAAAAAACGTACAAAACAAGAGATTGGAGACGTCAAGATTTTAGACGAATTTTTTAAGAATTTTCAAATTTTCAGAAAGGATGTTCCAGATGAGGTCAAAAACGACATACTCAGATCTTCACCAAACTTTGCAGGGATACATTGGATGTCAAGACACGTGGAAAAAACGTACAAAACAAGAGATTGGAGACATCAAGATTTTGGACGAATTTTTTAAGAATTTTCAAATTTTCAGATAGGAGGTTCCAGATAAGGTCAAAAACTACATACTCAGATCTTCACCAAACTTTGCAGGGATACATTGGATGTCAAGTCACGTGGAAAAAACGTACAAAAACAGAGATTGGAGACATCAAGATTTTGGACCAATTTTTGAGGAATTTTCAAATTTTCAGAAATGAGGTTCCAGATAAGGTCAAAAACTACATACTCAGATCTTCACCAAACTTTGCAGGGATACATTGGATGTCAAGACACGTGGGAAAAACGTACAAAGCAAGAGATTGGAGACATAAAGATTTTGGACGAATTTTTTAACAATTTTTCAAATTTTCAGATAGGAGGTTCCATATAAGGTCAAAAACTACATACTCAGATCTTCACCAAACTTTGCAGGGATACATTGGATGTCAAGACACGTGGGAAAAACGTACAAAACAAGAAATTGGAGACATCAAGATTTTGGACGAATTTTTTAAGAATTTTCAAATTTTCAGATAGGAGGTTCCAGATAAGGTCAAAAACTACATACTCAGATCTTCACCAAACTTTGCAGGGATACATTGGATGTCAAGACACGTGGAAAAAACGTACAAAACAAGAGATTGGAGACATCAAGATTTTGGATGAATTTTTTAAGAATTTTCAAATTTTCAGATAGGAGGTTCCATATAAGGTCAAAAACTACATACTCAGATCTTCACCAAACTTTGCATGGATACATTGGATGTCAAGACACGTGGAAAAAACGTACAAAACAAGAGATTGGTGTCATCAAGATTTTGGACGAATTTTTGAAGAATTTTCAAATTTTCAGATAGGAGGTTCCAGATAAGGTCAAAAACTACATACTCAGATCTTCACCAAACGTTGCAGGGATACTTTGCATGTCAAGACACGTGGAAAAAACGTACAAAACAAGAGATTGGAGACATCAAGATTTTCGACGAATTTTTTAAGAATTTTCAAATTTTCAGATAGGAGGTTCCAGATAAGGTCAAAAACTACATACTCAGATCTTCACCAAACTTTGCAGGGATACATTGGATGTCAAGACACGTGGAAAAAACGTACAAAACAAGAGATTGGAGACATCAAGATTTTGGACGAATTTTTGAGGAATTTTCAAATTTTCAGAAATGAGGTTCCAGATAAGGTCAAAAACTACATACTCAGATCTTCACCAAACTTTGCAGGGATACATTGGATGTCAAGACACGTGGCAAAAACGTACAAAACAAGAGATTGGAGACATCAAGATTTTGGACGAATTTTTTAAGAATTTTCAAATTTTCAGATAGGAGGTTCCAGATAAGGTCAAAAACTACATACTCAGATCTTCACCAAACTTTGCAGGGATACATTGGATGTCAAGACACGTGGAAAAATCGTACAAAACAAGAGATTGGGGGCATCAAGATTTTGGACGGATTTTTTAGGAATTTTCAAATTTTCAGATGGGAGGTTCCAGATAAAGTCAAAAACTACATACTCAGATCTTCACCAAACTTTGCAGGGATACATTGGATGTCAAGACACGTGGAAAAAACGTACAAAACAAGAGATTGGAGACGTCAAGATTTTGGACGAATTTGTTAAGAATTTTCAAATTTTCAGAAAGGATGTTCCAGATGAGTTCAAAAACGACATACTCAGATCTTCACCAAACTTTGCAAGGATACATTGGATGTCAAGACACGTGGAAAAAACGTACAAAACAAGAGATTGGAGACATCAAGATTTTGGACCAATTTTTGAAGAATTTTCAAATTTTCAGATGGGAGGTTCCAGATAAGGTCAAAAACGACAAACTCAGATCTTCACCAAACTTTGCATGGATACATTGAATGTCAAGACACGTGGAAAAAACATACAAAACATAGGATTGGGGACATCAAGATTTTGGACGAATTTTTTAAGAATTTTCAAATTTTCAGAAAGGAGGTTCCATATAACGTCAAAAACTACATACTCAGATCTTCACCAAACTTTGCAGGGATACAATGGATGTCAAGACACGGGGAAAAAACGTACAAAACAAGAGATTGAGGTCATCAAGATTTTGGACGGATTTTTTAGGATTTTTCAAATTTTCAGATGGGAGGTTCCAGATAAGGTCAAAAACTACATACTCAGATCTTCACCAAACTTTGCAGGGATACATTGGATGTCAAGACACGTGGAAAAAACGTACAAAACAAGAGATTGGAGACGTCAAGATTTTAGACGAATATTTTAAGAATTTTCAAATTTTCAGAAAGGATGTTCCAGATGAGGTCAAAAACGACATACTCAGATCTTCACCAAACTTTGCAGGGATACATTGGATGTCAAGACACGTGGAAAAAACGTACAAAACAAGAGATTGGAGACATCAAGATTTTGGACGAATTTTTTAAGAATTTTCAAATTTTCAGATAGGAGGTTCCAGATAAGGTCAAAAACTACATACTCAGATCTTCACCAAACTTTGCAGGGATACATTGGATGTCAAGTCACGTGGAAAAAACGTACAAAAACAGAGATTGGAGACATCAAGATTTTGGACCAATTTTTGAGGAATTTTCAAATTTTCAGAAATGAGGTTCCAGATAAGGTCAAAAACTACATACTCAGATCTTCACCAAACTTTGCAGGGATACATTGGATGTCAAGACACGTGGGAAAAACGTACAAAGCAAGAGATTGGAGACATAAAGATTTTGGACGAATTTTTTAACAATTTTTCAAATTTTCAGATAGGAGGTTCCATATAAGGTCAAAAACTACATACTCAGATCTTCACCAAACTTTGCAGGGATACATTGGATGTCAAGACACGTGGGAAAAACGTACAAAACAAGAGATTGGAGACATCAAGATTTTGGACGAATTTTTTAAGAATTTTCAAATTTTCAGATAGGAGGTTCCAGATAAGGTCAAAAACTACATACTCAGATCTTCACCAAACTTTGCAGGGATACATTGGATGTCAAGACACGTGGAAAAAACGTACAAAACAAGAGATTGGAGACATCAAGATTTTGGATGAATTTTTTAAGAATTTTCAAATTTTCAGATAGGAGGTTCCATATAAGGTCAAAAACTACATACTCAGATCTTCACCAAACTTTGCATGGATACATTGGATGTCAAGACACGTGGAAAAAACGTACAAAACAAGAGATTGGTGTCATCAAGATTTTGGACGAATTTTTGAAGAATTTTCAAATTTTCAGATAGGAGGTTCCAGATAAGGTCAAAAACTACATACTCAGATCTTCACCAAACTTTGCAGGGATACATTGGATGTCAAGACACGTGGAAAAAACGTACAAAACAAGAGATTGGAGACATCAAGATTTTGGACGAATTTTTGAGGAATTTTCAAATTTTCAGAAATGAGGTTCCAGATAAGGTCAAAAACTACATACTCAGATCTTCACCAAACTTTGCAGGGATACATTGGATGTCAAGACACGTGGCAAAAACGTACAAAACAAGAGATTGGAGACATCAAGATTTTGGACGAATTTTTTAAGAATTTTCAAATTTTCAGATAGGAGGTTCCAGATAAGGTCAAAAACTACATACTCAGATCTTCACCAAACTTTGCAGGGATACATTGGATGTCAAGACACGTGGAAAAATCGTACAAAACAAGAGATTGGGGGCATCAAGATTTTGGACGGATTTTTTAGGAATTTTCAAATTTTCAGATGGGAGGTTCCAGATAAAGTCAAAAACTACATACTCAGATCTTCACCAAACTTTGCAGGGATACATTGGATGTCAAGACACGTGGAAAAAACGTACAAAACAAGAGATTGGAGACGTCAAGATTTTGGACGAATTTGTTAAGAATTTTCAAATTTTCAGAAAGGATGTTCCAGATGAGTTCAAAAACGACATACTCAGATCTTCACCAAACTTTGCAAGGATACATTGGATGTCAAGACACGTGGAAAAAACGTACAAAACAAGAGATTGGAGACATCAAGATTTTGGACCAATTTTTGAAGAATTTTCAAATTTTCAGATGGGAGGTTCCAGATAAGGTCAAAAACGACAAACTCAGATCTTCACCAAACTTTGCATGGATACATTGAATGTCAAGACACGTGGAAAAAACATACAAAACATAGGATTGGGGACATCAAGATTTTGGACGAATTTTTTAAGAATTTTCAAATTTTCAGAAAGGAGGTTCCATATAACGTCAAAAACTACATACTCAGATCTTCACCAAACTTTGCAGGGATACAATGGATGTCAAGACACGGGGAAAAAACGTACAAAACAAGAGATTGAGGTCATCAAGATTTTGGACGGATTTTTTAGGATTTTTCAAATTTTCAGATGGGAGGTTCCAGATAAGGTCAAAAACTACATACTCAGATCTTCACCAAACTTTGCAGGGATACATTGGATGTCAAGACACGTGGAAAAAACGTACAAAACAAGAGATTGGAGATATCAAGATTTTGGACGAATTTTTTAAGAATTTTCAAATTTTCAGATAGGAGGTTCCATATAAGGTCAAAAACTACATACTCAGATCTTCACCAAACTTTGCATGGATACATTGGATGTCAAGACACGTGGAAAAAACGTACAAAAGAAGAGATTGGTGTCATCAAGATTTTGGACGAATTTTTGAAGAATTTTCAAATTTTCAGATAGGAGGTTCCAGATAAGGTCAAAAACTACATACTCAGATCTTCACCAAACGTTGCGGAGATACTTTGCATGTCAAGACACGTGGAAAAGACGTACAAAACAAGAGATTGGAGACATCAAGATTTTCGACGAATTTTTTAAGAATTTTCAAATTTTCAGATAGGAGGTTCCAGATAAGGTCAAAAACTACATACTCAGATCTTCACCAAACTTTGCAGGGATACATTGGATGTCAAGACACGTGGAAAAAACGTACAAAACAAGAGATTGGAGACATCAAGATTTTGGACGAATTTTTGAGGAATTTTCAAATTTTCAGAAATGAGGTTCCAGATAAGGTCAAAAACTACATACTCAGATCTTCACCAAACTTTGCAGGGATACATTGGATGTCAAGACATGTGGCAAAAACGTACAAAACAAGAGATTGGAGACATCAAGATTTTGGACAAATTTTTGAAGAATTTTCAAATTTTCAGATAGGAGGTTCCAGATAAGGTCAAAAACTACATACTCAGATCTTCACCAAACTTTGCAGGGATACATTGGATGTCAAGACACGTGGAAAGATCGTACAAAACAAGAGATTGGGGGCATCAAGATTTTGGACGAATTTTTTAAGAATTTTCAAATTTTCAGATAGGAGATTCCAGATAAGGTCAAAAACTACATACTCAGATCTTCACCAAACTTTGCAGGGATACATTGGATGTCAAGTCACGTGGAAAAAACGTACAAAAACAGAGATTGGAGACATCAAGATTTTGGACCAATTTTTGAGGAATTTTCAAATTTTCAGATAGGAGGTTTCATATAAGGTCAAAAACTACATACTCAGATCTTCACCAAACTTTGCAGGGATACATTGGATGTCAAGGCACGTGGAAAAAACGTACAAAAATAGAGATTGGAGACATCAAGATTTTGGACGAATTTTTTAAGAATTTTCAAATTTTCAGAAAGGATGTTCCAGATAAGGTCAAAAACGACATACTCAGATCTTCACCAAACTTTCAGGGATACATTGGATGTCAAGACACGTGGAAAAAACATACAAAACATAGGATTGGGGACATCAAGATTTTGGTCAAATTTTTTAAGAATTTTAAAATTTTCAGATAGGAGGTTCCATATAAGGTCAAAAACTACATACTCAGATCTTCATTAAACATTGCAGGGATACATTGGAGGTCAAGACACGTGGAAAAAATGTACAAAACAAGAGATTGGGGTCATCAAGATTTTGGACGGATTTTTTAGGAATTTTCAAATTTTCAGATGGGAGGTTCCAGATAAGGTCAAAAACTACATACTCAGATCTTCACCAAACTTTGCAGGGATACATTGGATGTCAAGACACGTGGAAAAAACGTACAAAACAAGAGATTGGAGACGTCAAGATTTTAGACGAATTTTTTAAGAATTTTCAAATTTTCAGAAAGGATGTTCCAGATGAGGTCAAAAACGACATACTCAGATCTTCACCAAACTTTGCAGGGATACATTGGATGTCAAGACACGTGGAAAAAACGTACAAAACAAGAGATTGGAGACATCAAGATTTTGGACGAATTTTTTAAGAATTTTCAAATTTTCAGATAGGAGGTTCCAGATAAGGTCAAAAACTACATACTCAGATCTTCACCAAACTTTGCAGGGATACATTGGATGTCAAGTCACGTGGAAAAAACGTACAAAAACAGAGATTGGAGACATCAAGATTTTGGACCAATTTTTGAGGAATTTTCAAATTTTCAGAAATGAGGTTCCAGATAAGGTCAAAAACTACATACTCAGATCTTCACCAAACTTTGCAGGGATACATTGGATGTCAAGACACGTGGGAAAAACGTACAAAGCAAGAGATTGGAGACATAAAGATTTTGGACGAATTTTTTAACAATTTTTCAAATTTTCAGATAGGAGGTTCCATATAAGGTCAAAAACTACATACTCAGATCTTCACCAAACTTTGCAGGGATACATTGGATGTCAAGACACGTGGGAAAAACGTACAAAACAAGAGATTGGAGACATCAAGATTTTGGACGAATTTTTTAAGAATTTTCAAATTTTCAGATAGGAGGTTCCAGATAAGGTCAAAAACTACATACTCAGATCTTCACCAAACTTTGCAGGGATACATTGGATGTCAAGACACGTGGAAAAAACGTACAAAACAAGAGATTGGAGACATCAAGATTTTGGATGAATTTTTTAAGAATTTTCAAATTTTCAGATAGGAGGTTCCATATAAGGTCAAAAACTACATACTCAGATCTTCACCAAACTTTGCATGGATACATTGGATGTCAAGACACGTGGAAAAAACGTACAAAACAAGAGATTGGTGTCATCAAGATTTTGGACGAATTTTTGAAGAATTTTCAAATTTTCAGATAGGAGGTTCCAGATAAGGTCAAAAACTACATACTCAGATCTTCACCAAACGTTGCAGGGATACTTTGCATGTCAAGACACGTGGAAAAAACGTACAAAACAAGAGATTGGAGACATCAAGATTTTCGACGAATTTTTTAAGAATTTTCAAATTTTCAGATAGGAGGTTCCAGATAAGGTCAAAAACTACATACTCAGATCTTCACCAAACTTTGCAGGGATACATTGGATGTCAAGACACGTGGAAAAAACGTACAAAACAAGAGATTGGAGACATCAAGATTTTGGACGAATTTTTGAGGAATTTTCAAATTTTCAGAAATGAGGTTCCAGATAAGGTCAAAAACTACATACTCAGATCTTCACCAAACTTTGCAGGGATACTTTGGATGTCAAGACACGTGGCAAAAACGTACAAAACAAGAGATTGGAGACATCAAGATTTTGGACGAATTTTTTAAGAATTTTCAAATTTTCAGATAGGAGGTTCCAGATAAGGTCAAAAACTACATACTCAGATCTTCACCAAACTTTGCAGGGATACATTGGATGTCAAGACACGTGGAAAAATCGTACAAAACAAGAGATTGGGGGCATCAAGATTTTGGACGGATTTTTTAGGAATTTTCAAATTTTCAGATGGGAGGTTCCAGATAAAGTCAAAAACTACATACTCAGATCTTCACCAAACTTTGCAGGGATACATTGGATGTCAAGACACGTGGAAAAAAACGTACAAAACAAGAGATTGGAGACGTCAAGATTTTGGACGAATTTGTTAAGAATTTTCAAATTTTCAGAAAGGATGTTCCAGATGAGTTCAAAAACGACATACTCAGATCTTCACCAAACTTTGCAAGGATACATTGGATGTCAAGACACGTGGAAAAAACGTACAAAACAAGAGATTGGAGACATCAAGATTTTGGACCAATTTTTGAAGAATTTTCAAATTTTCAGATGGGAGGTTCCAGATAAGGTCAAAAACGACAAACTCAGATCTTCACCAAACTTTGCATGGATACATTGAATGTCAAGACACGTGGAAAAAACATACAAAACATAGGATTGGGGACATCAAGATTTTGGACGAATTTTTTAAGAATTTTCAAATTTTCAGAAAGGAGGTTCCATATAACGTCAAAAACTACATACTCAGATCTTCACCAAACTTTGCAGGGATACAATGGATGTCAAGACACGGGGAAAAAACGTACAAAACAAGAGATTGAGGTCATCAAGATTTTGGACGGATTTTTTAGGATTTTTCAAATTTTCAGATGGGAGGTTCCAGATAAGGTCAAAAACTACATACTCAGATCTTCACCAAACTTTGCAGGGATACATTGGATGTCAAGACACGTGGAAAAAACGTACAAAACAAGAGATTGGAGATATCAAGATTTTGGACGAATTTTTTAAGAATTTTCAAATTTTCAGATAGGAGGTTCCATATAAGGTCAAAAACTACATACTCAGATCTTCACCAAACTTTGCATGGATACATTGGATGTCAAGACACGTGGAAAAAACGTACAAAACAAGAGATTGGTGTCATCAAGATTTTGGACGAATTTTTGAAGAATTTTCAAATTTTCAGATAGGAGGTTCCAGATAAGGTCAAAAACTACATACTCAGATCTTCACCAAACTTTGCAGGGATACATTGGATGTCAAGACACGTGGAAAGATCGTACAAAACAAGAGATTGGGGGCATCAAGATTTTGGACGGATTTTTTAGGAATTTTCAAATTTTCAGATGGGAGGTTCCAGATAAGGTCAAAAACTACATACTCAGATCTTCACCAAACTTTGCAGGGATACATTGGATGTCAAGACACGTGGGAAAAACGCACAAAGCAAGAGATTGGAGACATCAAGATTTTGGACGAATTTTTTAACAATTTTCAAATTTTCAGATAGGAGGTTCCATATAAGGTCAAAAACTACATACTCAGATCTTCACCAAACTTTGCAGGGATACATTGGATGTCAAGACACGTGGGAAAAACGTACAAAACAAGAGATTGGAGACATCAAGATTTTGGACGAATTTTTTAAGAATTTTCAAATTTTCAGAAAGGATGTTCCAGATGAGTTCAAAAACGACATACTCAGATCTTCACCAAACTTTGCAAGGATACATTGGATGTCAAGACACGTGGAAAAAACGTACAAAACAAGAGATTGGAGACATCAAGATTTTGGACCAATTTTTGAAGAATTTTCAAATTTTCAGATGGGAGGTTCCAGATAAGGTCAAAAACGACAAACTCAGATCTTCACCAAACTTTGCATGGATACATTGAATGTCAAGACACGTGGAAAAAACATACAAAACATAGGATTGGGGACATCAAGATTTTGGACGAATTTTTTAAGAATTTTCAAATTTTCAGAAAGGAGGTTCCATATAACGTCAAAAACTACATACTCAGATCTTCACCAAACTTTGCAGGGATACAATGGATGTCAAGACACGGGGAAAAAACGTACAAAACAAGAGATTGAGGTCATCAAGATTTTGGACGGATTTTTTAGGATTTTTCAAATTTTCAGATGGGAGGTTCCAGATAAGGTCAAAAACTACATACTCAGATCTTCACCAAACTTTGCAGGGATACATTGGATGTCAAGACACGTGGAAAAAACGTACAAAACAAGAGATTGGAGATATCAAGATTTTGGACGAATTTTTTAAGAATTTTCAAATTTTCAGATAGGAGGTTCCATATAAGGTCAAAAACTACATACTCAGATCTTCACCAAACTTTGCATGGATACATTGGATGTCAAGACACGTGGAAAAAACGTACAAAACAAGAGATTGGTGTCATCAAGATTTTGGACGAATTTTTGAAGAATTTTCAAATTTTCAGATAGGAGGTTCCAGATAAGGTCAAAAACTACATACTCAGATCTTCACCAAACTTTGCAGGGATACATTGGATGTCAAGACACGTGGAAAGATCGTACAAAACAAGAGATTGGGGGCATCAAGATTTTGGACGGATTTTTTAGGAATTTTCAAATTTTCAGATGGGAGGTTCCAGATAAGGTCAAAAACTACATACTCAGATCTTCACCAAACTTTGCAGGGATACATTGGATGTCAAGACACGTGGGAAAAACGCACAAAGCAAGAGATTGGAGACATCAAGATTTTGGACGAATTTTTTAACAATTTTCAAATTTTCAGATAGGAGGTTCCATATAAGGTCAAAAACTACATACTCAGATCTTCACCAAACTTTGCAGGGATACATTGGATGTCAAGACACGTGGGAAAAACGTACAAAACAAGAGATTGGAGACATCAAGATTTTGGACGAATTTTTTAAGAATTTTCAAATTTTCAGATAGGAGGTTCCAGATAAGGTCAAAAACTACATACTCAGATCTTCACCAAACTTTGCAGGGATACATTGGATGTCAAGACACGTGGAAACAACGTACAAAACAAGAGATTGGCAACGTCAAGATTTTGGACGATTTTTTTAAGAATTTTCAAATTTTCAGAAAGGATGTTCCAGATAAGGTCAAAAACGACATACTCAGATCTTCACCAAACTTTGCAGGGATACATTGGATGTCAAGACACGTGGAAAAAACGTACAAAACAAGAGATTGGAGACATCAAGATTTTGGACGAATTTTTTAAGAATTTTCAAATTTTCAGATAGGAGGTTCCAGATAAGGTCAAAAACTACATACTCAGATCTTGACCAAACTTTGCAGGGATACATTGGATGTCAAGACACGTGGAAAAAACGTACAAAACAAGAGATTGGAGACATCAAGATTTTGGACGAATTTTTTAAGAATTTTCAAATTTTCAGAAAGGATGTTGCAGATAAGGTCAAAAACGACATACTCAGATCTTCACCAAACTCTGCAGGGATACATTGGATGTCAAGACACGGGGAAAAAACATACAAAAGATAGGATTGATAACATCAAGATTTTGGTCAAATTTTTTAAGAATTTTCAAATTTTCAGATAGGAGGTTCCATATAAGGTCAAACACTACATACTCAGATCTTCACCAAACTTTGCAGGGATACATTGGATGTCAAGACACGTGGGAAAAACGTACAAAACAAGAGATTGGAGACATCAAGATTTTGGACGAATTTTTTAAGAATTTTCAAATTTTCAGAAAGGATGTTCCAGATAAGGTCAAAAACGACATACTCAGATCTTCACCAAACTTTGCAGGGATACATTGGATGTCAAGACACGTGGAAAAAACGTACAAAACAAGAGATTGGAGACATCAAGATTTTGGACGAATTTTTGAGGAATTTTCAAATTTTCAGAAATGAGGTTCCAGATAAGGTCAAAAACTACATACTCAGATCTTCACCAAACTTTGCATGGATACATTGGATGTCAAGACACGTGGAAAAAACGTACAAAACAAGAGATTGGAGACATCAAGATTTTGGACGAATTTTTTAAGAATTTTCAAATTTTCAGAGAGGATGTTGCAGATAAGGTCAAAAACGACATACTCAGATCTTCACCAAACTCTGCAGGGATACATTGGATGTCAAGACACTGGGAAAAAACATACAAAACATAGGATTGATGACATCAAGATTTTGGTCAAATTTTTTAAGAATTTTCAAATTTTCAGATAGGAGGTTCCATATAAGGTCAAAAACTACATACTCAGATCTTCACCAAACTTTGCAGGGATACATTGGATGTCAAGACACGTGGAAAAAACGTACAAAAGAAGAGATTGGAGACATCAAGATTTTGGACGAATTTTTTAAGAATTTTCAAATTTTCAGAAAGGATGTTCCAGATAAGGTCAAAAACGACATACTCAGATCTTCACCAAACTTTGCAGGGATACATTGGATGTCAAGACACGTGGAAAAAACATACAAAACATAGGATTGGGGACATCAAGATTTTGGTCAAATTTTTTAAGAATTTTCAAATTTTCAGATAGGAGGTTCCATATAAGGTCAAAAACTACATACTCAGATCTTCACCAAACATTGCAGGGATACATTGGAGGTCAAGACACGTGGAAAAAACGTACAAAACAAGAGATTGGAGACATCAAGATTTTGGACGAATTTTTCAAAAATTTTCAAATTTTCAGATGGGAGGTTCCAGATAAGGTCAAAAACTACATACTCAGATCTTCACCAAACTTTGCAGGGATACATTGGATGTCAAGACACGTGGAAAAAACATACAAAACATAGGATTGGGGATATCAAGATTTTGGTCAAATTTTTTAAGAATTTTCAAATTTTCAGATAGGATGTTCCATATAAGGTCAAAAACTACATACTCAGATCTTCACCAAACATTGCAGGGATACATTGGATGTCAAGAAACGTGGAAAAAACGTACAAAACAAGAGATTGGAGACATCAAGATTTTGGACGAATTTTTGAAGAATTTTCAAATTTCAGATAGGAGGTTCCAGATAAGGTCAAAAACTACATACTCAGATCTTCACCAAACGTTGCAGGGATACTTTGCATGTCAAGACACGTGGAAAAAACGTACAAAACAAGAGATTGGAGACATCAAGATTTTCGACGAATTTTTGAAGAATTTTCAAATTTTCAGATGGGAGGTTCCAAATAAGGTCAAAAACGACATACTCAGATCTTCAACAAACTTTGCATGGATACATTGGATGTCAAGACACGTGGAAAAAACATACAAAACATAGGATTGGGGACATCAAGATTTTGGACGAATTTTTTAAGAATTTTCAAATTTTCAGAAAGGAGTTTCCATATAAGGTCAAAAACTACATACTCAGATCTTCACCAAACTTTGCAGGGATACAATGGATGTCAAGACACGTGGAAAAAACGTACAAAACAAAAGATTGAGGTCATCAAGATTTTGGACGGATTTTTTAGGAATTTTCAAATTTTCAGATGGGAGGTTCCAGATAAGGTCAAAAACTACATACTCAGATCTTCACCAAACTTTGCAGGGATACATTGGATGTCAAGACACGTGGAAAAACGTACAAAACAAGAGATTGGTGTCATCAAGATTTTGGACGAATTTTTGAAGAATTTTCAAATTTTCAGATAGGAGGTTCCAGATAAGGTCAAAAACTAAATACTCAGATCTTCACCAAACGTTGCAGGGATACTTTTCATGTCAAGACACGTGGAAAAAACGTACAAAACAAGAGATTGGAGACATCAAGATTTTCGACGAATTTTTGAAGAATTTTCAAATTTTCAGATGGGAGGTTCCAGATAAGGTCAAAAACGACATACTCAGATCTTCACCAAACTTTGCATGAATATATTGGATGTCAAGACACGTGGAAAAAACATACAAAACATAGGATTGGGGACATCAAGATTTTGGACGAATTTTTTAAGAATTTTCAAATTTTCAGAAAGGAGGTTCCATATAAGGTCAAAAACTACATACTCAGATCTTCACCAAACTTTGCAGGGATACAATGGATGTCAAGACACGTGGAAAAAACGTACAAAACAAGAGATTGAGGTCATCAAGATTTTGGACGGATTTCTTAGGAATTTTCAAATTTTCAGATGGGAGGTTCCAGATAAGGTCAAAAACTACATTCTCAGATCTTCACCAAACTTTGCATGGATACATTGGATGTCAAGACACGTGGAAAAAACATACAAAACATAGGATTGGAGACATCAAGATTTTGGACGAATTTTTTAAGAATTTTTCAAATTTTCAGATAGGAGGTTCCATATAAGGTCAAAAACTACATACTCAGATCTTCACCAAACTTTGCAGGGATACATTGGATGTCAAGACACGTGGGAAAAACGTACAAAACAAGAGATTGGAGACATCAAGATTTTGGACGAATTTTTTAAGAATTTTCAAATTTTCAGATAGGAGGTTCCAGATAAGGTCAAAAACTACATACTCAGATCTTCACCAAACTTTGCAGGGATACATTGGATGTCAAGACACGTGGAAAAAACGTACAAAACAAGAGATTGGAGACATCAAGATTTTGGATGAATTTTTTAAGAATTTTCAAATTTTCAGATAGGAGGTTCCATATAAGGTCAAAAACTACATACTCAGATCTTCACCAAACTTTGCATGGATACATTGGATGTCAAGACACGTGGAAAAAACGTACAAAACAAGAGATTGGTGTCATCAAGATTTTGGACGAATTTTTGAAGAATTTTCAAATTTTCAGATAGGAGGTTCCAGATAAGGTCAAAAACTACATACTCAGATCTTCACCAAACGTTGCAGGGATACTTTGCATGTCAAGACACGTGGAAAAAACGTACAAAACAAGAGATTGGAGACATCAAGATTTTCGACGAATTTTTTAAGAATTTTCAAATTTTCAGATAGGAGGTTCCAGATAAGGTCAAAAACTACATACTCAGATCTTCACCAAACTTTGCAGGGATACATTGGATGTCAAGACACGTGGAAAAAACGTACAAAACAAGAGATTGGAGACATCAAGATTTTGGACGAATTTTTGAGGAATTTTCAAATTTTCAGAAATGAGGTTCCAGATAAGGTCAAAAACTACATACTCAGATCTTCACCAAACTTTGCAGGGATACTTTGGATGTCAAGACACGTGGCAAAAACGTACAAAACAAGAGATTGGAGACATCAAGATTTTGGACGAATTTTTTAAGAATTTTCAAATTTTCAGATAGGAGGTTCCAGATAAGGTCAAAAACTACATACTCAGATCTTCACCAAACTTTGCAGGGATACATTGGATGTCAAGACACGTGGAAAAAACATACAAAACATAGGATTGGGGACATCAAGATTTTGGTCAAATTTTTTAAGAATTTTCAAATTTTCAGATAGGAGGTTCCATATAAGGTCAAAAACTACATACTCAGATCTTCACCAAACATTGCAGGGATACATTGGAGGTCAAGACACGTGGAAAAAACGTACAAAACAAGAGATTGGAGACATCAAGATTTTGGACGAATTTTTCAAAAATTTTCAAATTTTCAGATGGGAGGTTCCAGATAAGGTCAAAAACTACATACTCAGATCTTCACCAAACTTTGCAGGGATACATTGGATGTCAAGACACGTGGAAAAAACATACAAAACATAGGATTGGGGATATCAAGATTTTGGTCAAATTTTTTAAGAATTTTCAAATTTTCAGATAGGATGTTCCATATAAGGTCAAAAACTACATACTCAGATCTTCACCAAACATTGCAGGGATACATTGGATGTCAAGAAACGTGGAAAAAACGTACAAAACAAGAGATTGGAGACATCAAGATTTTGGACGAATTTTTGAAGAATTTTCAAATTTCAGATAGGAGGTTCCAGATAAGGTCAAAAACTACATACTCAGATCTTCACCAAACGTTGCAGGGATACTTTGCATGTCAAGACACGTGGAAAAAACGTACAAAACAAGAGATTGGAGACATCAAGATTTTCGACGAATTTTTGAAGAATTTTCAAATTTTCAGATGGGAGGTTCCAAATAAGGTCAAAAACGACATACTCAGATCTTCAACAAACTTTGCATGGATACATTGGATGTCAAGACACGTGGAAAAAACATACAAAACATAGGATTGGGGACATCAAGATTTTGGACGAATTTTTTAAGAATTTTCAAATTTTCAGAAAGGAGTTTCCATATAA
This sequence comes from Lepisma saccharinum, assembly GCF_977018435.1. Lineage (NCBI taxonomy): Eukaryota > Metazoa > Arthropoda > Insecta > Zygentoma > Lepismatidae > Lepisma > Lepisma saccharinum. The sequence goes on from NW_028142915.1 coordinate 115,117, forward strand.
GGTCAAAAACTACATACTCAGATCTTCACCAAACTTTGCAGGGATACAATGGATGTCAAGACACGTGGAAAAAACGTACAAAACAAAAGATTGAGGTCATCAAGATTTTGGACGGATTTTTTAGGAATTTTCAAATTTTCAGATGGGAGGTTCCAGATAAGGTCAAAAACTACATACTCAGATCTTCACCAAACTTTGCAGGGATACATTGGATGTCAAGACACGTGGAAAAACGTACAAAACAAGAGATTGGTGTCATCAAGATTTTGGACGAATTTTTGAAGAATTTTCAAATTTTCAGATAGGAGGTTCCAGATAAGGTCAAAAACTAAATACTCAGATCTTCACCAAACGTTGCAGGGATACTTTTCATGTCAAGACACGTGGAAAAAACGTACAAAACAAGAGATTGGAGACATCAAGATTTTCGACGAATTTTTGAAGAATTTTCAAATTTTCAGATGGGAGGTTCCAGATAAGGTCAAAAACGACATACTCAGATCTTCACCAAACTTTGCATGAATATATTGGATGTCAAGACACGTGGAAAAAACATACAAAACATAGGATTGGGGACATCAAGATTTTGGACGAATTTTTTAAGAATTTTCAAATTTTCAGAAAGGAGGTTCCATATAAGGTCAAAAACTACATACTCAGATCTTCACCAAACTTTGCAGGGATACAATGGATGTCAAGACACGTGGAAAAAACGTACAAAACAAGAGATTGAGGTCATCAAGATTTTGGACGGATTTCTTAGGAATTTTCAAATTTTCAGATGGGAGGTTCCAGATAAGGTCAAAAACTACATTCTCAGATCTTCACCAAACTTTGCATGGATACATTGGATGTCAAGACACGTGGAAAAAACATACAAAACATAGGATTGGAGACATCAAGATTTTGGACGAATTTTTTAAGAATTTTTCAAATTTTCAGATAGGAGGTTCCATATAAGGTCAAAAACTACATACTCAGATCTTCACCAAACTTTGCAGGGATACATTGGATGTCAAGACACGTGGGAAAAACGTACAAAACAAGAGATTGGAGACATCAAGATTTTGGACGAATTTTTTAAGAATTTTCAAATTTTCAGATAGGAGGTTCCAGATAAGGTCAAAAACTACATACTCAGATCTTCACCAAACTTTGCAGGGATACATTGGATGTCAAGACACGTGGAAAAAACGTACAAAACAAGAGATTGGAGACATCAAGATTTTGGATGAATTTTTTAAGAATTTTCAAATTTTCAGATAGGAGGTTCCATATAAGGTCAAAAACTACATACTCAGATCTTCACCAAACTTTGCATGGATACATTGGATGTCAAGACACGTGGAAAAAACGTACAAAACAAGAGATTGGTGTCATCAAGATTTTGGACGAATTTTTGAAGAATTTTCAAATTTTCAGATAGGAGGTTCCAGATAAGGTCAAAAACTACATACTCAGATCTTCACCAAACGTTGCAGGGATACTTTGCATGTCAAGACACGTGGAAAAAACGTACAAAACAAGAGATTGGAGACATCAAGATTTTCGACGAATTTTTTAAGAATTTTCAAATTTTCAGATAGGAGGTTCCAGATAAGGTCAAAAACTACATACTCAGATCTTCACCAAACTTTGCAGGGATACATTGGATGTCAAGACACGTGGAAAAAACGTACAAAACAAGAGATTGGAGACATCAAGATTTTGGACGAATTTTTGAGGAATTTTCAAATTTTCAGAAATGAGGTTCCAGATAAGGTCAAAAACTACATACTCAGATCTTCACCAAACTTTGCAGGGATACTTTGGATGTCAAGACACGTGGCAAAAACGTACAAAACAAGAGATTGGAGACATCAAGATTTTGGACGAATTTTTTAAGAATTTTCAAATTTTCAGATAGGAGGTTCCAGATAAGGTCAAAAACTACATACTCAGATCTTCACCAAACTTTGCAGGGATACATTGGATGTCAAGACACGTGGAAAAATCGTACAAAACAAGAGATTGGGGGCATCAAGATTTTGGACGGATTTTTTAGGAATTTTCAAATTTTCAGATGGGAGGTTCCAGATAAAGTCAAAAACTACATACTCAGATCTTCACCAAACTTTGCAGGGATACATTGGATGTCAAGACACGTGGAAAAAAACGTACAAAACAAGAGATTGGAGACGTCAAGATTTTGGACGAATTTGTTAAGAATTTTCAAATTTTCAGAAAGGATGTTCCAGATGAGTTCAAAAACGACATACTCAGATCTTCACCAAACTTTGCAAGGATACATTGGATGTCAAGACACGTGGAAAAAACGTACAAAACAAGAGATTGGAGACATCAAGATTTTGGACCAATTTTTGAAGAATTTTCAAATTTTCAGATGGGAGGTTCCAGATAAGGTCAAAAACGACAAACTCAGATCTTCACCAAACTTTGCATGGATACATTGAATGTCAAGACACGTGGAAAAAACATACAAAACATAGGATTGGGGACATCAAGATTTTGGACGAATTTTTTAAGAATTTTCAAATTTTCAGAAAGGAGGTTCCATATAACGTCAAAAACTACATACTCAGATCTTCACCAAACTTTGCAGGGATACAATGGATGTCAAGACACGGGGAAAAAACGTACAAAACAAGAGATTGAGGTCATCAAGATTTTGGACGGATTTTTTAGGATTTTTCAAATTTTCAGATGGGAGGTTCCAGATAAGGTCAAAAACTACATACTCAGATCTTCACCAAACTTTGCAGGGATACATTGGATGTCAAGACACGTGGAAAAAACGTACAAAACAAGAGATTGGAGATATCAAGATTTTGGACGAATTTTTTAAGAATTTTCAAATTTTCAGATAGGAGGTTCCATATAAGGTCAAAAACTACATACTCAGATCTTCACCAAACTTTGCATGGATACATTGGATGTCAAGACACGTGGAAAAAACGTACAAAACAAGAGATTGGTGTCATCAAGATTTTGGACGAATTTTTGAAGAATTTTCAAATTTTCAGATAGGAGGTTCCAGATAAGGTCAAAAACTACATACTCAGATCTTCACCAAACTTTGCAGGGATACATTGGATGTCAAGACACGTGGAAAGATCGTACAAAACAAGAGATTGGGGGCATCAAGATTTTGGACGGATTTTTTAGGAATTTTCAAATTTTCAGATGGGAGGTTCCAGATAAGGTCAAAAACTACATACTCAGATCTTCACCAAACTTTGCAGGGATACATTGGATGTCAAGACACGTGGGAAAAACGCACAAAGCAAGAGATTGGAGACATCAAGATTTTGGACGAATTTTTTAACAATTTTCAAATTTTCAGATAGGAGGTTCCATATAAGGTCAAAAACTACATACTCAGATCTTCACCAAACTTTGCAGGGATACATTGGATGTCAAGACACGTGGGAAAAACGTACAAAACAAGAGATTGGAGACATCAAGATTTTGGACGAATTTTTTAAGAATTTTCAAATTTTCAGATAGGAGGTTCCAGATAAGGTCAAAAACTACATACTCAGATCTTCACCAAACTTTGCAGGGATACATTGGATGTCAAGACACGTGGAAAAAACGTACAAAACAAGAGATTGAGGTCATCAAGATTTTGGACGGATTTTTTAGGAATTTTCAAATTTTCAGATGGGAGGTTCCAGATAAGGTCAAAAACTACATACTCAGATCTTCACCAAACTTTACAGGGATACAATGGATGTCAAGACACGTGGAAACAACGTACAAAACAAGAGATTGGCAACGTCAAGATTTTGGACGATTTTTTTAAGAATTTTCAAATTTTCAGAAAGGATGTTCCAGATAAGGTCAAAAACGACATACTCAGATCTTCACCAAACTTTGCAGGGATACATTGGATGTCAAGACACGTGGAAAAAACGTACAAAACAAGAGATTGGAGACATCAAGATTTTGGACGAATTTTTTAAGAATTTTCAAATTTTCAGATAGGAGGTTCCAGATAAGGTCAAAAACTACATACTCAGATCTTGACCAAACTTTGCAGGGATACATTGGATGTCAAGACACGTGGAAAAAACGTACAAAACAAGAGATTGGAGACATCAAGGTTTTGGACGAATTTTTTAAGAATTTTCAAATTTTCAGAAAGGATGTTGCAGATAAGGTCAAAAACGACATACTCAGATCTTCACCAAACTCTGCAGGGATACATTGGATGTCAAGACACGGGGAAAAAACATACAAAAGATAGGATTGATAACATCAAGATTTTGGTCAAATTTTTTAAGAATTTTCAAATTTTCAGATAGGAGGTTCCATATAAGGTCAAAAACTACATACTCAGATCTTCACCAAACTTTGCAGGGATACATTGGATGTCAAGACACGTGGGAAAAACGTACAAAACAAGAGATTGGAGACATCAAGATTTTGGACGAATTTTTTAAGAATTTTCAAATTTTCAGAAAGGATGTTCCAGATAAGGTCAAAAACGACATACTCAGATCTTCACCAAACTTTGCAGGAATACATTGGATGTCAAGACACGTGGAAAAAACGTACAAAACAAGAGATTGGAGACATCAAGATTTTGGACGAATTTTTGAGGAATTTTCAAATTTTCAGAAATGAGGTTCCAGATAAGGTCAAAAACTACATACTCAGATCTTCACCAAACTTTGCATGGATACATTGGATGTCAAGACACGTGGAAAAAACGTACAAAACAAGAGATTGGAGACATCAAGATTTTGGACGAATTTTTTAAGAATTTTCAAATTTTCAGAAAGGATGTTGCAGATAAGGTCAAAAACGACATACTCAGATCTTCACCAAACTCTGCAGGGATACATTGGATGTCAAGACACTGGGAAAAAACATACAAAACATAGGATTGATGACATCAAGATTTTGGTCAAATTTTTTAAGAATTTTCAAATTTTCAGATAGGAGGTTCCATATAAGGTCAAAAACTACATACTCAGATCTTCACCAAACTTTGCAGGGATACATTGGATGTCAAGACACGTGGAAAAAACGTACAAAAGAAGAGATTGGAGACATCAAGATTTTGGACGAATTTTTTAAGAATTTTCAAATTTTCAGAAAGGATGTTCCAGATAAGGTCAAAAACGACATACTCAGATCTTCACCAAACTTTGCAGGGATACATTGGATGTCAAGACACGTGGAAAAAACATACAAAACATAGGATTGGGGACATCAAGATTTTGGTCAAATTTTTTAAGAATTTTCAAATTTTCAGATAGGAGGTTCCATATAAGGTCAAAAACTACATACTCAGATCTTCACCAAACATTGCAGGGATACATTGGAGGTCAAGACACGTGGAAAAAACGTACAAAACAAGAGATTGGAGACATCAAGATTTTGGACGAATTTTTCAAAAATTTTCAAATTTTCAGATGGGAGGTTCCAGATAAGGTCAAAAACTACATACTCAGATCTTCACCAAACTTTGCAGGGATACATTGGATGTCAAGACACGTGGAAAAAACATACAAAACATAGGATTGGGGATATCAAGATTTTGGTCAAATTTTTTAAGAATTTTCAAATTTTCAGATAGGAGGTTCCATATAAGGTCAAAAACTACATACTCAGATCTTCACCAAACATTGCAGGGATACATTGGATGTCAAGAAACGTGGAAAAAACGTACAAAACAAGAGATTGGAGACATCAAGATTTTGGACGAATTTTTGAAGAATTTTCAAATTTCAGATAGGAGGTTCCAGATAAGGTCAAAAACTACATACTCAGATCTTCACCAAACGTTGCAGGGATACTTTGCATGTCAAGACACGTGGAAAAAACGTACAAAACAAGAGATTGGAGACATCAAGATTTTCGACGAATTTTTGAAGAATTTTCAAATTTTCAGATGGGAGGTTCCAAATAAGGTCAAAAACGACATACTCAGATCTTCAACAAACTTTGCATGGATACATTGGATGTCAAGACACGTGGAAAAAACATACAAAACATAGGATTGGGGACATCAAGATTTTGGACGAATTTTTTAAGAATTTTCAAATTTTCAGAAAGGAGTTTCCATATAAGGTCAAAAACTACATACTCAGATCTTCACCAAACTTTGCAGGGATACAATGGATGTCAAGACACGTGGAAAAAACGTACAAAACAAAAGATTGAGGTCATCAAGATTTTGGACGGATTTTTTAGGAATTTTCAAATTTTCAGATGGGAGGTTCCAGATAAGGTCAAAAACTACATACTCAGATCTTCACCAAACTTTGCAGGGATACATTGGATGTCAAGACACGTGGAAAAACGTACAAAACAAGAGATTGGTGTCATCAAGATTTTGGACGAATTTTTGAAGAATTTTCAAATTTTCAGATAGGAGGTTCCAGATAAGGTCAAAAACTAAATACTCAGATCTTCACCAAACGTTGCAGGGATACTTTTCATGTCAAGACACGTGGAAAAAACGTACAAAACAAGAGATTGGAGACATCAAGATTTTCGACGAATTTTTGAAGAATTTTCAAATTTTCAGATGGGAGGTTCCAGATAAGGTCAAAAACGACATACTCAGATCTTCACCAAACTTTGCATGAATATATTGGATGTCAAGACACGTGGAAAAAACATACAAAACATAGGATTGGGGACATCAAGATTTTGGACGAATTTTTTAAGAATTTTCAAATTTTCAGAAAGGAGGTTCCAGATAAGGTCAAAAACTACATACTCAGATCTTCACCAAACTTTGCAGGGATACAATGGATGTCAAGACACGTGGAAAAAACGTACAAAACAAGAGATTGAGGTCATCAAGATTTTGGACGGATTTCTTAGGAATTTTCAAATTTTCAGATGGGAGGTTCCAGATAAGGTCAAAAACTACATTCTCAGATCTTCACCAAACTTTGCATGGATACATTGGATGTCAAGACACGTGGAAAAAACATACAAAACATAGGATTGGAGACATCAAGATTTTGGTCGAATTTTTTAAGAATTTTCAAATTTTCAGATATGAGGTTCCATATAAGGTCAAAAACTACATACTCAGATCTTCACCAAACTTTGCAGGGATACATTGGATGTCAAGACACGTGGAAAAAACATACAAGACATAGGATTGGGGACATCAAGATTTTGGACGGATTTTTTAGGAATTTTCAAATTTTCAGATGGGAGGTTCCAGATAAGGTCAAAAACTACATACTCAGATCTTCACCAAACTTTGCAGGGATACATTGGATGTCAAGACACGTGGAAAAAACGTACAAAACAAGAGATTGGAGACATCAAGATTTTGGACGAATTTTTGAGGAATTTTCAAATTTTCAGAAAGAAGGTTCCATATAAGGTCAAAAACTACATACTCAGATCTTCACCAAACTTTGCAGGGATACATTGGATGTCAAGACACGTGGGAAAAACGTACAAAACAAGAGATTGGAGACATCAAGATTTTGGACGAATTTTTTAACAATTTTCAAATTTTCAGATGGGAGGTGCCATATAAGGTCAAAAACTACATACTCAGATCTTCACCAAACTTTGCAGGGATACATTGGATGTCAAGACACGTGGAAAAAACGTACAAAACAAGAGATTGAGGTCATCAAGATTTTGGACGGATTTTTTAGGAATTTTCAAATTTTCAGATGGGAGGTTCCAGATAAGGTCAAAAACTACATACTCAGATCTTCACCAAACTTTGCAGGGATACATTGGATGTCAAGACACGTGGAAAAAACGTACAAAACAAGAGATTGGAGACATCAAGATTTTGGTCGAATTTTTTAAGAATTTTCAAATTTTCAGATATGAGGTTCCATATAAGGTCAAAAACTACATACTCAGATCTTCACCAAACTTTGCAGATATACATTGGATGTCAAGACACGTGGAAAAAACGTACAAAACAAGAGATTGGAGACATCAAGATTTTGGACGATTTTTTTAAGAATTTTCAAATTTTCTGAAAGGAGGTTTCATATAAGGTCAAAAACTACATACTCAGATCTTCACCAAACTTTGCATGGATACATTGGATGTCAAGACACGTGGAAAAAACATACAAAACATAGGATTGGGGACATCAAGATTTTGGACGGATTTTTTAGGAATTTTCAAATTTTCAGATGGGAGGTTCCAGATAAGGTCAAAAACTACATACTCAGATCTTCACCAAACTTTGCAGGGATACATTGGATGTCAAGACACGTGGAAAAAACGTACAAAACAAGAGATTGGAGACATCAAGATTTTGGACGAATTTTTGAGGAATTTTCAAATTTTCAGAAAGAAGGTTCCAGATAAGGTCAAAAACTACATACTCAGATCTTCACCAAACGTTGCAGGGATACATTGGATGTCAAGAAACGTGGAAAAAACGTACAAAACAAGAGATTGGAGACATCTAGATTTTGGACGAATTTTTGAGGAATTTTCAAATTTTCAGAAAGGAGTTTCCATATAAGGTCAAAAACTACATACTCAGATCTTCACCAAACTTTGCAGGGAAACATTGGATGTCAAGACACGTGTTAAAAACGTACAAAACAAGCGATTGGAGACATCAAGATTTTGGATGAATTTTTTAACAATTTTCAAATTTTCAGATAGGAGGTTCCAGATAAGGTCAAAAACTACATACTCAGATCTTCACCAAACTTTGCAGGGATACATTGGATGTCAAGACACGTGGAAAAAACGTACAAAACAAGAGATTGAGGTCATCAAGATTTTGGACGGATTTTTTAGGAATTTTCAAATTTTCAGATGGGAGGTTCCAGATAAGGTCAAAAACTACATACTCAGATCTTCACCAAACTTTGCAGGGATACATTGGATGTCAAGACACGTGGAAAAAACGTACAAAACAAGAGATTGGAGACATCAAGATTTTGGACGATTTTTTTAAGAATTTTCAAATTTTCAGATAGGAGGTTCCATATAAGGTCAAAAACTACATACTCAGATCTTCACCAAACTTTGCATGGATACATTGGATGTCAAGACACGTGGAAAAAACATACAAAACATAGGATTGGAGACATCAAGATTTTGGTCGAATTTTTTAAGAATTTTCAAATTTTCAGATATGAGGTTCCATATAAGGTCAAAAACTACATACTCAGATCTTCACCAAACTTTGCAGGGATACATTGGATGTCAAGACACGTGGAAAAAACATGCAAGACATAGGATTGGGGACATCAAGATTTTAGACGGATTTTTTAGGAATTTTCAAATTTTCAGATGGGAGGTTCCATATAAGGTCAAAAACTACATACTCAGATCTTCACCAAACTTTGCAGGGATACATTGGATGTCAAGACACGTGGAAAAAATGTACAAAACAAGAGATTGGAGACATCAAGATTTTGGACGAATTTTTTAAGAATTTTCAAATTTTCAGAAGGGAGGTTCCATATAAGGTCAAAAACTACATACTCAGATCTTCACCAAACTGTGCAGGGATACATTGGATGTCAAGACACGTGGAAAAAACGTACAAAACAAGAGATTGGAGACATCAAGATTTTGGACGAATTTTTTAAGAATTTTCAAATTTTCAGAAAGGAGGTTCTATATAAGGTCAAAAACTACATACTCAGATCTTCACCAAACTTTGCAGGGATACAATGGATGTCAAGACACGTGGAAAAAACGTACAAAACAAGAGATTGAGGTCATCAAGATTTTGGACGGATTTTTTAGGAATTTTCAAATTTTCAGATAGGAGGTTCCAGATAAGGTCAAAAACTACATACCCAGATCTTCACCAAACTTTGCAGGGATACATTGGATGTCAAGACACGTGGAAAAAACGTACAAAACAAGAGATTGGAGACATCAAGATTTTGGACGATTTTTTTTTAATTTTTTTCAAATTTTCAGATAGGAGGTTCCATATAAGGTCAAAAACTACATACTCAGATCTTCACCAAACTTTGCATGGATACATTGGATGTCAAGACACGTGGAAAAAACATACAAAACATAGGTTTGGGGACATCAAGATTTTGGACGGATTTCTTAGGAATTTTCAAATTTTCAGATGGGAGGTTCCAGATAAGGTCAAAAACTACATACTCAGATCTTCACCAAACTTTGCAGGGATACATTGGATGTCAAGACACGTGGAAAAAACGTACAAAACAAGAGATTGGAGACATCAAGATTTTGGACGAATTTTTGAGGAATTTTCAAATTTTCAGAAAGAAGGTTCCAGATAAGGTCAAAAACTACATACTCAGATCTTCACCAAACTTTGCAGGGATACATTGGATGTCAAGACACGTGGGAAAAACGTACAAAACAAGAGATTGGAGACATCAAGATTTTGGACGAATTTTTTAACAATTTTCAAATTTTCAGATAGGAGGATCCAGATAAGGTCAAAAACTACATACTCAGATCTTCACCAAACTTTGCAGGGATACATTGGATGTCAAGACACGTGGAAAAAACGTACAAAACAAGAGATTGAGGTCATCAAGATTATGGACGGATTTTTTAGGAATTTTCAAATTTTCAGATGGGAGGTTCCAGATAAGGTCAAAAACTACATACTCCGATCTTCACCAAACTTTGCAGGGATACATTGGATGTCAAGACACGTGGAAAAAACGTACAAAACAAGAGATTGGAGACATCAAGATTTTGGACGAATTTTTTAAGAATTTTCAAATTTTCAGATAGGAGGTTCCATATAAGGTCAAAAACTACATACTCAGATCTTCACCAAACTTTGCATGGATACATTGGATGTCAAGACACGTGGAAAAAACATACAAAACATAGGATTGGAGACATCAAGATTTTGGTCGAATTTTTTAAGAATTTTCAAATTTTCAGATATGAGGTTCCATATAAGGTCAAAAACTACATACTCAGATCTTCACCAAACTTTGCAGGGATACATTGGATGTCAAGACACGTGGAAAAAACATGCAAGACATAGGATTGGGGACATCAAGATTTTAGACGGATTTTTTAGGAATTTTCAAATTTTCAGATGGGAGGTTCCATATAAGGTCAAAAACTATATACTCAGATCTTCACCAAACTTTGCAGGGATACATTGGATGTCAAGACACGTGGAAAAAACGTACAAAACAAGAGATTGGAGACATCAAGATGTTGGACGAATTTTTTAAGAATTTTCAAATTTTCAGAAAGGAGGTTCCATATAAGGTCAAAAACTACATACTCAGATCTTCACCAAACTTTGCAGGGATACATTGGATGTCAAGACACGTGGAAAAAACGTACAAAACAAGAGATTGGAGACATCAAGATTTTGGACGATTTTTTTAAGAATTTTCAAATTTTCAGAAAGGAGGTTCCATATAAGGTCAAAAACTACATACTCAGATCTTCACCAAACTTTGCAGGGATACAATGGAAGTCAAGACACGTGGAAAAAACGTACAAAACAAGAGATTGAGGTCATCAAGATTTTGGACGGATTTTTTAGGAATTTTCAAATTTTCAGATAGGAGGTTCCAGATAAGGTCAAAAACTACATACCCAGATCTTCACCAAACTTTGCAGGGATACATTGGATGTCAAGACACGTGGAAAAAACGTACAAAACAAGAGATTGGAGACATCAAGATTTTGGACGATTTTTTTTTAATTTTTTTCAAATTTTCAGATAGGAGGTTCCATATAAGGTCAAAAATTACATACTCAGATCTTCATCAAACTTTGCATGGATACATTGGATGTCAAGACACGTGGAAAAAACATACAAAACATAGGATTGGAGACATCAAGATTTTGGACGATTTTTTTAAGAATTTTCAAATTTTCAGAAAGGAGGTTCCATATAAGGTCAAAAACTACATACTCAGATCTTCACCAAACTTTGCATGGATACATTGGATGTCAAGACACGTGGAAAAAACATACAAAACATAGGTTTGGGGACATCAAGATTTTGGACGGATTTCTTAGGAATTTTCAAATTTTTAGATGGGAGGTTCCAGATAAGGTCAAAAACTACATACTCAGATCTTCACCAAACTTTGCAGGGATACATTGGATGTCAAGAGACGTGGAAAAAACGTACAAAACAAGAGATTGGAGACATCAAGATTTTGGACGAATTTTTGAGGAATTTTCAAATTTTCAGAAAGAAGGTTCCAGATAAGGTCAAAAACTACATACTCAGATCTTCACCAAACTTTGCAGGGATACATTGGATGTCAAGACACGTGGGAAAAACGTACAAAACAAGAGATTGGAGACATCAAGATTTTGGACGAATTTTTTAACAATTTTCAAATTTTCAGATAGGAGGTTCCAGATAAGGTCAAAAACTACATACTCAGATCTTCACCAAACTTTGCAGGGATACATTGGATGTCAAGACACGTGGAAAAAACGTACAAAACAAGAGATTGAGGTCATCAAGATTTTGGACGGATTTTTTAGGAATTTTCAAATTTTCAGATGGGAGGTTCCAGATAAGGTCAAAAACTACATACTCCGATCTTCACCAAACTTTGCAGGGATACATTGGATGTCAAGACACGTGGAAAAAACGTACAAAACAAGAGATTGGAGACATCAAGATTTTGGACGAATTTTTTAAGAATTTTCAAATTTTCAGATAGGAGGTTCCATATAAGGTCAAAAACTACATACTCAGATCTTCACCAAATTTTGCATGGATACATTGGATGTCAAGACACGTGGAAAAAACGTACAAAACATAGGATTGGAGACATCAAGATTTTGGTCTAATTTTTTAAGAATTTTCAAATTTTCAGATATGAGTTTCCATATAAGGTCAAAAACTACATACTCAGATCTTCACCAAACTTTGCAGGGATACATTGGATGTCAAGACACGTGGAAAAAACATACAAGACATAGGATTGGAGAATCAAGATTTTGGACGGATTTTTTAGGAATTTTCAAATTTTCAGATGGGAGGTTCCAGATAAGGTCAAAAACTACATACTCAGATCTTCACCAAACTTTGCAGGGATACATTGGATGTCAAGGAACGTGGAAAAAACGTACAAAACAAGAGATTGGAGACATCTAGATTTTGGACGAATTTTTGAGGAATTTTCAAATTTTCAGAAAGGAGGTTCCATATGAGGTCAAAAACTACATACTCAGATCTTCACCAAACTTTGCAGGGATACGTTGGATGTCAAGACACGTGGGAAAAACGTACAAAACAAGAGATTGGAGACATCAAGATTTTGGACGAATTTTTTAACAATTTTCAAATTTTCAGATAGGAGGTTCCAGATAAGGTCAAAAACTACATACTCAGATCTTCACCAAACTTTGCAGGGATACATTGGATGTCAAGACACGTGGAAAAAACGTACAAAACAAGAGATTGAGGTCATCAAGATTTTGGACGGATTTTTTAGGAATTTTCAAATTTTCAGATGGGAGGTTCCAGATAAGGTCAAAAACTACATACTCAGATCTTCACCAAACTTTGCAGGGATACATTGGATGTCAAGACACGTGGAAAAAACGTACAAAACAAGAGATTGGAGACATCAAGATTTTGGACGAATTTTTTAAGAATTTTCAAATTTTCAGATAGGAGGTTCCATATAAGGTCAAAAACTACATACTCAGATCTTCACCAAACTTTGCATGGATACATTGGATGTCAAGACACGTGGAAAAAACATACAAAACATAGGATTGGAGACATCAAGATTTTGGTCGAATTTTTTAAGAATTTTCAAATTTTCAGATATGAGGTTCCATATAAGGTCAAAAACTACATACTCAGATCTTCACCAAACTTTGCAGGGATACATTGGATGTGAAGACACGTGGAAAAAACGTACAAAACAAGAGATTGGAGACATCAAGATTTTGGACGAATTTTTTAAGAATTTTCAAATTTTCAGAAAGGAGGTTCCATATAAGGTAAAAAACTACATACTCAGATCTTCACCAAACTTTGCAGGGATACATTGGATGTCAAGACACGTGGAAAAAAACGTACAAAACAAGAGATTGGAGACATCAAGATTTTGGACGAATTTTTTAAGAATTTTCAAATTTTCAGAAAGGAAGTTCCATATAAGGTCAAAAACTACATACTCAGATCTTCACCAAACATTGCAGGGTTACATTGGAGGTCAAGACACGTGGAAAAAACGAACAAAACAAGAGATTGGAGACATCAAGATTTTGGACGAATTTTTTAAAAATTTTCAAATTTTCAGATGGGAGGTTCCAGATAAGGTCAAAAACTACATACTCAGATCTTCACCAAACTTTGCATGGATACATTGGATGTCAAGACACGTGGAAAAAACATACAAAACATAGGATTGGAGACATCAAGATTTTGGTCGAATTTTTTAAGAATTTTCAAATTTTCAGATGGGAGGTTCCATATAAGGTCAAAAACTACATACTCAGATCTTCACCAAACTTTGCAGGGATACATTGGATGTCAAGACACGTGGAAAAAACGTACAAAACAAGAGATTGGAGACATCAAGATTTTGGACGAATTTTTTAAGAATTTTCAAATTTTCAGAAAGGATGTTCCAGATAAGGTCAAAAACGACAAACTCAGATCTTCACCAAACTTTGCAGAAATACATTGGATGTCAAGACACGTGGAAAAAACATACAAAACATAGGATTGGAGACATCAAGATTTTGGACGAATTTTTTAACAATTTTCAAATTTTCAGATATGAGGTTCCAGATAAGGTCAAAAACTACATACTCAGATCTTCACCAAACTTTGCAGGGATACATTGGATGTCAAGACACGTGGAAAAAACGTACAAAACAAGAGATTGAGGTCATCAAGATTTTGGACGGATTTTTTAGGAATTTTCAAATTTTCAGATGGGAGGTTCCAGATAAGGTCAAAAACTACATACTCAGATCTTCACCAAACTTTGCAGGGATACATTGGATGTCAAGACACGTTGAAAAAACGTACAAAACAAGAGATTGGAGACATCAAGATTTTGGACGAATTTTTTAAGAATTTTCAAATTTTCAGATAGGAGGTTCCATATAAGGTCAAAAACTACATACTCAGATCTTCACCAAACTTTGCATGGATACATTGGATGTCAAGACACGTGGAAAAAACATACAAAACATAGGATTGGAGACATCAAGATTTTGGTCGAATTTTTTAAGAATTTTCAAATTTTCAGATATGAGGTTCCATATAAGGTCAAAAACTACATACTCAGATCTTCACCAAACTTTGCAGGGATACATTGGATGTCAAGACACGTGGAAAAAACATGCAAGACATAGGATTGGGGACATCAAGATTTTAGACGGATTTTTTAGGAATTTTCAAATTTTCAGATGGGAGGTTCCATATAAGGTCAAAAACTACATACTCAGATCTTCACCAAACTTTGCAGGGATACATTGGATGTCAAGACACGTGGAAAAAACGTACAAAACAAGAGATTGAGGTCATCAAGATTTTGGACGGATTTTTTAGGAATTTTCAAATTTTCAGATGGGAGGTTCCAGATAAGGTCAAAAACTACATACTCAGATCTTCACCAAACTTTGCAGGGATACATTGGATGTCAAGACACGTGGAAAAAACGTACAAAACAAGAGATTGGAGACATCAAGATTTTGGACGAATTTTTTAAGAATTTTCAAATTTTCAGATAGGAGGTTCCATATAAGGTCAAAAACTACATACTCAGATCTTCACCAAACTTTGCATGGATACATTGGATGTCAAGACACGTGGAAAAAACATACAAAACATAGGATTGGAGACATCAAGATTTTGGACGAATTTTTCAAGAATTCTCAAATTTTCAGATAGGAGGTTCCATATAAGGTCAAAAACAACATACTCAGATCTTCACCAAACTTTGCATGGATACATTGGATGTCAAGACACGTGGAAAAAACATACAAAACATAGGATTGGAGACATCAAGATTTTGGTCGAATTTTTTAAGAATTTTCAAATTTTCAGATATGAGGTTCCATAAAAGGTCAAAAACTACATACTCAGATCTTCACCAAACTTTGCAGGGATACATTGGATGTCAAGACACGTGGAAAAAACATACAAGACATAGGATTGGGGACATCAAGATTTTAGACGGATTTTTTAGGAATTTTCAAATTTTCATATGGGAGGTTCCATATAAGGTCAAAAACTACATACTCAGATCTTCACCAAACTTTGCAGGGATACATTGGATGTCAAGACACGTGGAAAAAACGTACAAAACAAGAGATTGAGGTCATCAAGATTTCGGACGGATTTTTTAGGAATTTTCAAATTTTCAGA
Source organism: Lepisma saccharinum (assembly GCF_977018435.1). Taxonomy (NCBI): domain Eukaryota; kingdom Metazoa; phylum Arthropoda; class Insecta; order Zygentoma; family Lepismatidae; genus Lepisma; species Lepisma saccharinum. The sequence goes on from NW_028142915.1 coordinate 131,423, forward strand.
AGGGAGGTTCCAGATAAGGTCAAAAACTACATACTCAGATCTTCACCAAACTTTGCAGGGATACATTGGATGTCAAGACACGTGGAAAAAACGTACAAAACAAGAGATTGGAGACATCAAGATTTTGGACGAATTTTTTAAGAATTTTCAAATTTTCAGATAGGAGGTTCCATATAAGGTCAAAAACTACATTCTCAGATCTTCACCAAACTTTGCATGGATACATTGGATGTCAAGACACGTGGAAAAAACATACAAAACATAGGATTGGAGACATCAAGATTTTGGTCGAATTTTTTAAGAATTTTCAAATTTTCAGATATGAGGTTCCATATAAGGTCAAAAACTACATACTCAGATCTTCACCAAACTTTGCAGGGATACATTGGATGTCAAGACACGTGGAAAAAACGTACAAAACAAGAGATTGGAGACATCAAGATTTTGGACGAATTTTTTAAGAATTTTCAAATTTTCAGAAAGGAGGTTCCATATAAAGTCAAAAACTACATACTCAGATCGTCACCAAACTTTGCAGGGATACATTGGATGTCAAGACACGTGGAAAAAAACGTACAAAACAAGAGATTGGAGACATCAAGATTTTGGACGAATTTTTTAAGAATTTTCAAATTTTCAGAAAGGATGTTCCATATAAGGTCAAAAACTACATACTCAGATCTTCACCAAACATTGCAGGGTTACATTGGAGGTCAAGACACGTGGAAAAAACGTACAAAACAAGAGATTGGAGACATCAAGATTTTTGACGAATTTTTTAAAAATTTTCAAATTTTCAGATGGGAGGTTCCAGATAAGGTCAAAAACTACATACTCAGATCTTCACCAAACTTTGCATGGATACATTGGATGTCAAGACACGTGGAAAAAACATACAAAACATAGGATTGGAGACATCAAGATTTTGGTCGAATTTTTTAAGAATTTTCAAATTTTCAGATGGGAGGTTCCATATAAGGTCAAAAACTACATACTCAGATCTTCACCAAACTTTGCAGGGATACATTGGATGTCAAGACACGTGGAAAAAACGTACAAAACAAGAGATTGGAGACATCAAGATTTTGGACGAATTTTTTAAGAATTTTCAAATTTTCAGAAAGGATGTTCCAGATAAGGTCAAAAACGACAAACTCAGATCTTCACCAAACTTTGCAGAAATACATTGGATGTCAAGACACGTGGAAAAAACATACAAAACATAGGATTGGAGACATCAAGATTTTGGACGAATTTTTTAACAATTTTCAAATTTTCAGATATGAGGTTCCAGATAAGGTCAAAAACTACATACTCAGATCTTCACCAAACTTTGCAGGGATACATTGGATGTCAAGACACGTGGAAAAAACGTACAAAACAAGAGATTGAGGTCATCAAGATTTTGGACGGATTTTTTAGGAATTTTCAAATTTTCAGATGGGAGGTTCCAGATAAGGTCAAAAACTACATACTCAGATCTTCACCAAACTTTGCAGGGATACATTGGATGTCAAGACACGTTGAAAAAACGTACAAAACAAGAGATTGGAGACATCAAGATTTTGGACGAATTTTTTAAGAATTTTCAAATTTTCAGATAGGAGGTTCCATATAAGGTCAAAAACTACATACTCAGATCTTCACCAAACTTTGCATGGATACATTGGATGTCAAGACACGTGGAAAAAACATACAAAACATAGGATTGGAGACATCAAGATTTTGGTCGAATTTTTTAAGAATTTTCAAATTTTCAGATATGAGGTTCCATATAAGGTCAAAAACTACATACTCAGATCTTCACCAAACTTTGCAGGGATACATTGGATGTCAAGACACGTGGAAAAAACATGCAAGACATAGGATTGGGGACATCAAGATTTTAGACGGATTTTTTAGGAATTTTCAAATTTTCAGATGGGAGGTTCCATATAAGGTCAAAAACTACATACTCAGATCTTCACCAAACTTTGCAGGGATACATTGGATGTCAAGACACGTGGAAAAAACGTACAAAACAAGAGATTGGAGACATCAAGATTTTGGACGAATTTTTTAAGAATTTTCAAATTTTCAGAAAGGAGGTTCCATATAAGGTCAAAAACTACATACTCAGATCTTCACCAAACTTTGCAGGGATACATTGGATGTCAAGACACGTGGAAAAAACGTACAAAACAAGAGATTGGAGACATCAAGATTTTGGACGAATTTTTTAAGAATTTTCAAATTTTCAGAAAGGAGGTTCCATATAAGGTCAAAAACTACATACTCAGATCTTCACCAAACTTTGCAGGGATACAATGGATGTCACGACACGTGGAAAAAACGTACAAAACAAGAGATTGAGGTCATCAAGATTTTGGACGGATTTTTTAGGAATTTTCAAATTTTCAGATAGGAGGTTCCAGATAAGGTCAAAAACTACATACCCAGATCTTCACCAAACTTTGCAGGGATACATTGGATGTCAAGACACGTGGAAAAAACGTACAAAACAAGAGATTGGAGACATCAAGATTTTGGACGATTTTTTTTTGAATTTTTTTCAAATTTTCAGATAGGAGGTTCCATATAAGGTCAAAAACTACATACTCAGATCTTCATCAAACTTTGCATGGATACATTGGATGTCAAGACACGTGGAAAAAACATACAAAACATAGGATTGGAGACATCAAGATTTTGGACGATTTTTTTAAGAATTTTCAAATTTTCAGAAAGGAGGTTCCATATAAGGTCAAAAACTACATACTCAGATCTTCACCAAACTTTGCATGGATACATTGGATGTCAAGACACGTGGAAAAAACATACAAAACATAGGTTTGGGGACATCTAGATTTTGGACGGATTTCTTAGGAATTTTTGAAATTTTCAGATGGGAGGTTCCAGATAAGGTCAAAAACTACATACTCAGATCTTCACCAAACTTTGCAGGGATACATTGGATGTCAAGACACGTGGAAAAAACGTACAAAACAGGAGATTGGAGACATCAAGATTTTGGACGAATTTTTTAGGAATTTTCAAATTTTCAGAAAGAAGGTTCCAGATAAGGTCAAAAACTACATACTCAGATCTTCACCAAACTTTACAGGGATACATTGGATGTCAAGACACGTGGGAAAAACGTACAAAACAAGAGATTGGAGACATCAAGATTTTGGACGAATTTTTTAACAATTTTCAAATTTTCAGATAGGAGGTTCCAGATAAGGTCAAAAACTACATACTCAGATCTTCACCAAACTTTGCAGGGATACATTGGATGTCAAGACACGTGGAAAAAACGTACAAAACAAGCGATTGAGGTCATCAAGATTTTGGACGGATTTTTTAGGAATTTTCAAATTTTCAGATGGGAGGTTCCAGATAAGGTCAAAAACTACATACTCAGATCTTCACCAAACTTTGCAGGGATACATTGGATGTCAAGACACGTGGAAAAAACGTACAAAACAAGAGATTGGAGACATCAAGATTTTGGACGAATTTTTTAAGAATTTTCAAATTTTCAGATAGGAGGTTCCATATAAGGTCAAAAACTACATACTCAGATCTTCACCAAATTTTGCATGGATACATTGGATTTCAAGACACGTGGAAAAAACATACAAAACATAGGATTGGAGACATCAAGATTTTGGTCGAATTTTTTAAGAATTTTCAAATTTTCAGATATGAGGTTCCATATAACGTCAAAAACTACATACTCAGATCTTCACCAAACTTTGCAGGGATACATTGGATGTCAAGACACGTTGAAAAAACGTACAAAACAAGAGATTGGAGACATCAAGATTTTGGACGAATTTTTTAAGAATTTTCAAATTTTCAGATAGGAGGTTCCATATAAGGTCAAAAACTACATACTCAGATCTTCACCAAACTTTGCATGGATACATTGGATGTCAAGACACGTGGAAAAAACATACAAAACATAGGATTGGAGACATCAAGATTTTGGTCGAATTTTTTAAGAATTTTCAAATTTTCAGATATGAGGTTCCATATAAGGTCAAAAACTACATACTCAGATCTTCACCAAACTTTGCAGGGATACATTGGATGTCAAGACACGTGGAAAAAACATGCAAGACATAGGATTGGGGACATCAAGATTTTAGACGGATTTTTTAGGAATTTTCAAATTTTCAGATGGGAGGTTCCATATAAGGTCAAAAACTACATACTCAGATCTTCACCAAACTTTGCAGGGATACATTGGATGTCAAGACACGTGGAAAAAACGTACAAAACAAGAGATTGGAGACATCAAGATTTTGGACGAATTTTTTAAGAATTTTCAAATTTTCAGAAAGGAGGTTCCATATAAGGTCAAAAACTACATACTCAGATCTTCACCAAACTTTGCAGGGATACATTGGATGTCAAGACACGTGGAAAAAACGTACAAAACAAGAGATTGGAGACATCAAGATTTTGGACGAATTTTTTAAGAATTTTCAAATTTTCAGAAAGGAGGTTCCATATAAGGTCAAAAACTACATACTCAGATCTTCACCAAACTTTGCAGGGATACAATGGATGTCACGACACGTGGAAAAAACGTACAAAACAAGAGATTGAGGTCATCAAGATTTTGGACGGATTTTTTAGGAATTTTCAAATTTTCAGATAGGAGGTTCCAGATAAGGTCAAAAACTACATACCCAGATCTTCACCAAACTTTGCAGGGATACATTGGATGTCAAGACACGTGGAAAAAACGTACAAAACAAGAGATTGGAGACATCAAGATTTTGGACGATTTTTTTTTGAATTTTTTTCAAATTTTCAGATAGGAGGTTCCATATAAGGTCAAAAACTACATACTCAGATCTTCATCAAACTTTGCATGGATACATTGGATGTCAAGACACGTGGAAAAAACATACAAAACATAGGATTGGAGACATCAAGATTTTGGACGATTTTTTTAAGAATTTTCAAATTTTCAGAAAGGAGGTTCCATATAAGGTCAAAAACTACATACTCAGATCTTCACCAAACTTTGCATGGATACATTGGATGTCAAGACACGTGGAAAAAACATACAAAACATAGGTTTGGGGACATCTAGATTTTGGACGGATTTCTTAGGAATTTTTGAAATTTTCAGATGGGAGGTTCCAGATAAGGTCAAAAACTACATACTCAGATCTTCACCAAACTTTGCAGGGATACATTGGATGTCAAGACACGTGGAAAAAACGTACAAAACAGGAGATTGGAGACATCAAGATTTTGGACGAATTTTTTAGGAATTTTCAAATTTTCAGAAAGAAGGTTCCAGATAAGGTCAAAAACTACATACTCAGATCTTCACCAAACTTTGCAGGGATACATTGGATGTCAAGACACGTGGGAAAAACGTACAAAACAAGAGATTGGAGACATCAAGATTTTGGACGAATTTTTTAACAATTTTCAAATTTTCAGATAGGAGGTTCCAGATAAGGTCAAAAACTACATACTCAGATCTTCACCAAACTTTGCAGGGATACATTGGATGTCAAGACACGTGGAAAAAACGTACAAAACAAGCGATTGAGGTCATCAAGATTTTGGACGGATTTTTTAGGAATTTTCAAATTTTCAGATGGGAGGTTCCAGATAAGGTCAAAAACTACATACTCAGATCTTCACCAAACTTTGCAGGGATACATTGGATGTCAAGACACGTGGAAAAAACGTACAAAACAAGAGATTGGAGACATCAAGATTTTGGACGAATTTTTTAAGAATTTTCAAATTTTCAGATAGGAGGTTCCATATAAGGTCAAAAACTACATACTCAGATCTTCACCAAATTTTGCATGGATACATTGGATTTCAAGACACGTGGAAAAAACATACAAAACATAGGATTGGAGACATCAAGATTTTGGTCGAATTTTTTAAGAATTTTCAAATTTTCAGATATGAGGTTCCATATAACGTCAAAAACTACATACTCAGATCTTCACCAAACTTTGCAGGGATACATTGGATGTCAAGACACGTGGAAAAAACATACAAGATATAGGATTGGGGACATCAAGATTTTGGACGGATTTTTTAAGAATTTTCAAATTTTCAGATGGGAGGTTCCAGATAAGGTCAAAAACTACATACTCAGATCTTCACCAAACTTTGCAGGGATACATTGGATGTCAAGAAACGTGGAAAAAACGTACAAAACAAGAGATTGGAGACATCTAGATTTTGGACGAATTTTTGAGGAATTTTCAAATTTTCAGAAAGGAGGTTCCATATGAGGTCAAAAACTACATACTCAGATCTTCACCAAACTTTGCAGGGATACGTTGGATGTCAAGACACGTGGGAAAAACGTACAAAACAAGAGATTGGAGACATCAAGATTTTGGACGAATTTTTTAACAATTTTCAAATTTTCAGATAGGAGGTTCCAGATAAGGTCAAAAACTACATACTCAGATCTTCACCAAACTTTGCAGGGATACATTGGATGTCAAGACACGTGGAAAAAACGTACAAAACAAGAGATTGAGGTCATCAAGATTTTGGACGGATTTTTTAGGAATTTTCAAATTTTCAGATGGGAGGTTCCAGATAAGGTCAAAAACTGCATACTCAGATCTTCACCAAACTTTGCAGGGATACATTGGATGTCAAGACACGTGGAAAAAACGTACAAAACAAGAGATTGGAGACATCAAGATTTTGGACGAATTTTTTAAGAATTTTCAAATTTTCAGATAGGAGGTTCCATATAAAGTCAAAAACTACATACTCAGATCTTCACCAAACTTTGCATGGATACATTGGATGTCAAGACACGTGGAAAAAACATACAAAACATAGGATTGGAGACATCAAGATTTTGGACGAATTTTTCAAGAATTCTCAAATTTTCAGATAGGAGGTTCCATATAAGGTCAAAAACTACATACTCAGATCTTCACCAAACTTTGCATGGATACATTGGATGTCAAGACACGTGGAAAAAACATACAAAACATAGGATTGGAGACATCAAGATTTTGGTCGAATTTTTTAAGAATTTTCAAATTTTCAGATATGAGGTTCCATATAAGGTCAAAAACTACATACTCAGATCTTCACCAAACTTTGCAGGGATACATTGGATGTCAAGACACGTGGAAAAAACATACAAGACATAGGATTGGGGACATCAAGATTTTAGACGGATTTTTTAGGAATTTTCAAATTTTCATATGGGAGGTTCCATATAAGGTCAAAAACTACATACTCAGATCTTCACCAAACTTTGCAGGGATACATTGGATGTCAAGACACGTGGAAAAAACGTACAAAACAAGAGATTGAGGTCATCAAGATTTTGGACGGATTTTTTAGGAATTTTCAAATTTTCAGAAGGGAGGTTCCAGATAAGGTCAAAAACTACATACTCAGATCTTCACCAAACTTTGCAGGGATACATTGGATGTCAAGACACGTGGAAAAAACGTACAAAACAAGAGATTGGAGACATCAAGATTTTGGACGAATTTTTTAAGAATTTTCAAATTTTCAGATAGGAGGTTCCATATAAGGTCAAAAACTACATACTCAGATCTTCACCAAACTTTGCATGGATACATTGGATGTCAAGACACGTGGAAAAAACATACAAAACATAGGATTGGAGACATCAAGATTTTGGTCGAATTTTTTAAGAATTTTCAAATTTTCAGATATGAGGTTCCATATAAGGTCAAAAACTACATACTCAAATCTTCACCAAACTGTGCAGGGATACATTAGATGTCAAGACACGTGGAAAAAACGTACAAAACAAGAGATTGGAGACATCAAGATTTTGGACGAATTTTTTAAGAATTTTCAAATTTTCAGAAAGGAGGTTCCATATAAGGTCAAAAACTACATACTCAGATCTTCACCAAACTTTGCAGGGATACATTGGATGTCAAGACACGTGGAAAAAAACGTACAATACAAGAGATTGGAGACTTCAAGATTTTGGACGAATTTTTTAAGAATTTTCAAATTTTCAGAAAGGATGTTCCATATAAGGTCAAAAACTACATACTCTGATCTTCACCAAACATTGCAGGGTTACATTTGAGGTCAAGACACGTGGAAAAAACGTACAAAACAAGAGATTGTAGACATCAAGATTTTGGACGAATTTTTTAAAAATTTTCAAATTTTCAGATGGGAGGTTCCAGATAAGGTCAAAAACTACATACTCAGATCTTCACCAAACTTTGCATGGATACATTGGATGTCAAGACACGTGGAAAAAACATACAAAACATAGGATTGGAGACATCAAGATTTTGGTCGATTTTTTTAAGAATTTTCAAATTTTCAGATGGGAGGTTCCATATAAGGTCAAAAACTACATACTCAGATCTTCACCAAACTTTGCAGGGATACATTGGATGTCAAGACACGTGGAAAAAACGTACAAAACAAGAGATTGGAGACATCAAGATTTTGGACGAATTTTTTAAGAATTTTCAAATTTTCAGAAAGGATGTTCCAGATAAGGTCAAAAACGACAAACTCAGATCTTCACCAAACTTTGCAGAAATACATTGGATGTCAAGACACGTGGAAAAAACATACAAAACATAGGATTGGGGACATCAAGATTTTGGTCAAATATTTTTAAGAATTTTCAAATTTTCAGATAAGAGGTTCCATATAAGGTCAAAAACTACATACTCAGATCTTCACCAAACATTGCAGGGATACATTGGATGTCAAGACACGTGGAAAAAACGTACAAAACAAGAGATTGAGGTCATCAAGATTTTGGACGGATTTTTTAGGAATTTTCAAATTTTCAGATGGGAGGTTCCAGATAAGGTCAAAAACTACATACTCAGATCTTCACCAAACTTTGCAGGGATACATTGGATGTCAAGACACGTGGAAAAAACGTACAAAACAAGAGATTGGAGACATCAAGATTTTGGATGAATTTTTCAAGAATTCTCAAATTTTCAGATAGGAGGTTCCATATAAGGTCAAAAACTACATACTCAGATCTTCACCAAACTTTGCATGGATACATTGGATGTCAAGACACGTGGAAAAAACATACAAAACATAGGATTGGAGACATCAAGATTTTGGTCGAATTTTTTAAGAATTTTCAAATTTTCAGAAAGGAGGTTCCATATACGGTCAAAAACTACATACTCAGATCTTCACCAAACTTTGCAGGGATACATTGGATGTCAAGACACGTGGAAAAAAAGTACAAAACAAGAGAGTGGAGACATCAAGATTTTAGACGAATTTTTTAGGAATTTTCAAATTTTCAGATGGGAGGTTCCATATAAGGTCAAAAACTACATACTCAGATCTTCACCAAACTTTGCAGGGATACATTTGATGTCAAGACACGTGGAAAAAACGTACAAAACAAGAGATTGGAGACATCAAGATTTTGGACGAATTTTTTAAGAATTTTCAAATTTTCAGAAAGGAGGTTCCATATAAGGTCAAAAACTACATACTCAGATCTTCACCAAACTTTGCAGGGATACATTGGATGTCAAGACACGTGGAAAAAACGTACAAAACAAGAGATTGGAGACATCAAGATTTTGGACAAATTTTTTAAGAATTTTCAAATTTTCAGAAAGGATGTTCCAGATAAGGTCAAAAACGACATACTCAGGTCTTCACCAAACTTTGCAGGGATACATTGGAGGTCAAGACACGTGGAAAAAACGTACAAAACAAGAGATTGAAGACATCAAGATTTTGGACGAATTTTTTAAAAATTTTCAAATTTTCAGATAGGAGGTTCCAGATAAGGTCAAAAACTACATACTCAGATCTTCACCAAACTTTGCAGGGATACATTGGATGTCAAGACACGTGGAAAAAACATACAAAACATAGGATTGGGGATATCAAGATTTTGGTCAAATTTTTTAAGAATTTTCAAATTTTCAGATAGGAGGTTCCATATAAGGTCAAAAACTACATACTCTGATCTTCACCAAACATTGCAGGGATACATTGGATGTCAAGAAACGTGGAAAAAACGTACAAAACAAGAGATTGGAGACATCAAGATTTTGGACGAATTTTTGAAGAATTTTCAAATTTTCAGATAGGAGGTTCCAGATAAGGTCAAAAACGACATACTCAGATCTTCACCAAACTTTGCAGGGATACATTGGATGTCAAGACACGTGGAAAAAACATACAAAACATAGGATTGGGGACATCAAGATTTTGGTCAAATTTTTTAAGAATTTTCAAATTTTCAGATAGGAGGTTCCATATAAGGTCAAAAACTACATACTCAGATCTTCACCAAACTTTGCAGGGATACATTGGATGTCAAGACACGTGGAAAAAACGTACAAAACAAGATATTGGAGACATCAAGATTTTGGACGAATTTTTTAAGAATTTTCAAATTTTCAGAAAGGATGTTCCAGATAAGGTCAAAAACGACATACTCAGATCTTCACCAAACTTTGCAGGGATACATTGGATGTCAAGACACGTGGAAAAAACATACAAAACATAGGATTGGGGACATCAAGATTTTGGTCAAATTTTTTAAGAATTTTCAAATTTTCAGATAGGAGGTTCCATATAAGGTCAAAAACTACATACTCAGATCTTCACCAAACATTGCAGGGATACATTGGAGGTCAAGACACGTGGAAAAAACGTACAAAACAAGAGATTGGAGACATCAAGATTTTGGACGAATTTTTTAAAAATTTTCAAATTTTCAGATGGGAGGTTCCAGATAAGGTCAAAAACTACATACTCAGATCTTCACCAAACTTTGCATGGATACATTGGATGTCAAGACACGTGAAAAAAACATACAAAACATAGGATTGGAGACATCAAGATTTTGGTCGAATTTTTTAAGAATTTTCAAATTTTCAATTGGGAGGTTCAATATAAGGTCAAAAACTACATACTCAGATCTTCACCAAACTTTGCAGGGATACATTGGATGTCAAGACACGTGGAAAAAACGTACAAAACAAGAGATTGGAGACATCAAGATTTTGGACGAATTTTTTAAGAATTTTCAAATTTTCAGAAAGGATGTTCCAGATAAGGTCAAAAACGACATACTCAGATCTTCACCAAACTTTGCAGAAATACATTGGATGTCAAGACACGTGGAAAAAACATACAAAACATAGGATTGGGGACATCAAGATTTTGGTCAAATATTTTTAAGAATTTTCAAATTTTCAGATAAGAGGTTCCATATAAGGTCAAAAACTACATATTCAGATATTCACCAAACATTGCAGGGATACATTGGATGTCAAGACACGTGGAAAAAACGTACAAAACAAGAGATTGAGGTCATCAAGATTTTGGACGGATTTTTTAGGAATTTTCAAATTTTCAAATTGGAGGTTCCAGATAAGGTCAAAAACTACATACTCAGATCTTCACCAAACTTTGCAGGGATACATTGGATGTCAAGACACGTGGAAAAACGTACAAAACAAGAGATTTCAGACATCAAGATTTTGGACGAATTTTTCAAGAATTCTCAAATTTTCAGATAGGAGGTTCCATATAAGGTCAAAAACTACATACTCAGATCTTCACCAAATTTGCATGGATACATTGGATGTCAAGACACGTGGAAAAAACATACAAAACATAGGATTGGAGACATCAAGATTTTGGTCGAATTTTTTAAGAATTTTCAAATTTTCAGAAAGGAGGTTCCATATAAGGTCAAAAACTACATACTCAGATCTTCACCAAATTTGCAGGGATACATTGGATGTCAAGACACGTGGAAAAAAAGTACAAAACAAGAGAGTGGAGACATCAAGATTTTAGACGGATTTTTTAGGAATTTTCAAATTTTCAGATGGGAGGTTCCATATAAGGTCAAAAACTACATACTCAGATCTTCACCAAACTTTGCAGGGATACATTGGATGTCAAGACACGTGGAAAAAACGTACAAAACAAGAGATTGGAGACATCAAGATTTTGGACGAATTTTTTAAAAATTTTCAAATTTTCAGATGGGAGGTTCCAGATAAGGTCAAAAACTACATACTCAGATCTTCACCAAACTTTGCATGGATACATTGGATGTCAAGACACGTGAAAAAAACATACAAAACATAGGATTGGAGACATCAAGATTTTGGTCGAATTTTTTAAGAATTTTCAAATTTTCAATTGGGAGGTTCAATATAAGGTCAAAAACTACATACTCAGATCTTCACCAAACTTTGCAGGGATACATTGGATGTCAAGACACGTGGAAAAAACGTACAAAACAAGAGATTGGAGACATCAAGATTTTGGACGAATTTTTTAAGAATTTTCAAATTTTCAGAAAGGATGTTCCAGATAAGGTCAAAAACGACATACTCAGATCTTCACCAAACTTTGCAGAAATACATTGGATGTCAAGACACGTGGAAAAAACATACAAAACATAGGATTGGGGACATCAAGATTTTGGTCAAATATTTTTAAGAATTTTCAAATTTTCAGATAAGAGGTTCCATATAAGGTCAAAAACTACATATTCAGATATTCACCAAACATTGCAGGGATACATTGGATGTCAAGACACGTGGAAAAAACGTACAAAACAAGAGATTGAGGTCATCAAGATTTTGGACGGATTTTTTAGGAATTTTCAAATTTTCAAATTGGAGGTTCCAGATAAGGTCAAAAACTACATACTCAGATCTTCACCAAACTTTGCAGGGATACATTGGATGTCAAGACACGTGGAAAAACGTACAAAACAAGAGATTTCAGACATCAAGATTTTGGACGAATTTTTCAAGAATTCTCAAATTTTCAGATAGGAGGTTCCATATAAGGTCAAAAACTACATACTCAGATCTTCACCAAATTTGCATGGATACATTGGATGTCAAGACACGTGGAAAAAACATACAAAACATAGGATTGGAGACATCAAGATTTTGGTCGAATTTTTTAAGAATTTTCAAATTTTCAGAAAGGAGGTTCCATATAAGGTCAAAAACTACATACTCAGATCTTCACCAAATTTGCAGGGATACATTGGATGTCAAGACACGTGGAAAAAAAGTACAAAACAAGAGAGTGGAGACATCAAGATTTTAGACGGATTTTTTAGGAATTTTCAAATTTTCAGATGGGAGGTTCCATATAAGGTCAAAAACTACATACTCAGATCTTCACCAAACTTTGCAGGGATACATTGGATGTCAAGACACGTGGAAAAAACGTACAAAACAAGAGATTGGAGACATCAAGATTTTGGACGAATTTTTTAAGAATTTTCAAATTTTCAGAAAGGAGGTTCCATATAAGGTCAAAAACTACATACTCAGATCTTCACCAAACTTTGCAGGGATACATTGGATGTCAAGACACGTGGAAAAAACGTACAAAACAAGAGATTGGAGACATCAAGATTTTGGACGAATTTTTTAAGAATTTTCAAATTTTCAGAGAGGATGTTCCAGATAAGGTCAAAAACTACATACTCAGATCTTCACCTAACTTTGCAGGGATACATTGGAGGTCAAGACACGTGGAAAAAACGTACAAAACAAGAGATTGAAGACATCAAGATTTTGGACGAATTTTTTAAAAATTTTCAAATTTTCAGATACGAGGTTCCAGATAAGGTCAAAAACTACATACTCAGATCTTCACCAAACTTTGCAGGGATACATTGGATGTCAAGACACGTGGAGAAAACATACAAAACATAGGATTGGGGATATCAAGATTTTGGTCACATTTTTTAAGAATTTTCAAATTTTCAGATAGGAGGTTCCATATAAGGTCAAAAACTACATACTCAGATCTTCACCAAACATTGCAGGGATACATTGGATGTCAAGAAACGTGGAAAAAACGTACAAAACAAGAGATTGGAGACATCAAGATTTTGGACGAATTTTTGAAGAATTTTCAAATTTTCAGATAGGAGGTTCCAGATAAGGTCAAAAACTACATACTCAGATCTTCACCAAACTTTGCAGGGATACATTGGATGTCAAGACACGTGGAAAAAACATACAAAACATAGGATTGGGGATATCAAGATTTTGGTCAAATTTTTTAAGAATTTTCAAATTTTCAGATAGGAGGTTCCATATAAGGTCAAAAACTACATACTCTGATCTTCACCAAACATTGCAGGGATACATTGGATGTCAAGAAACGTGGAAAAAACGTACAAAACAAGAGATTGGAGACATCAAGATTTTGGACGAATTTTTGAAGAATTTTCAAATTTTCAGATAGGAGGTTCCAGATAAGGTCAAAAACGACATACTCAGATCTTCACCAAACTTTGTAGGGATACATTGGATGTCAAGACACGTGGAAAAAACATACAAAACATAGGATTGGGGACATCAAGATTTTGGTCAAATTTTTTAAGAATTTTCAAATTTTCAGATAGGAGGTTCCATATAAGGTCAAAAACTACATACTCAGATCTTCACCAAACTTTGCAGGGATACATTGGATGTCAAGACACGTGGAAAAAACGTACAAAACAAGATATTGGAGACATCAAGATTTTGGACGAATTTTTTAAGAATTTTCAAATTTTCAGAAAGGATGTTCCAGATAAGGTCAAAAACGACATACTCAGATCTTCACCAAACTTTGCAGGGATACATTGGATGTCAAGACACGTGGAAAAAACATACAAAACATAGGATTGGGGACATCAAGATTTTGGTCAAATTTTTTAAGAATTTTCAAATTTTCAGATAGGAGGTTCCATATAAGGTCAAAAACTACATACTCAGATCTTCACCAAACATTGCAGGGATACATTGGAGGTCAAGACACGTGGAAAAAACGTACAAAACAAGAGATTGGAGACATCAAGATTTTGGACGAATTTTTTAAAAATTTTCAAATTTTCAGATGGGAGGTTCCAGATAAGGTCAAAAACTACATACTCAGATCTTCACCAAACTTTGCATGGATACATTGGATGTCAAGACACGTGAAAAAAACATACAAAACATAGGATTGGAGACATCAAGATTTTGGTCGAATTTTTTAGGAATTTTCAAATTTTCAATTGGGAGGTTCAATATAAGGTCAAAAACTACATACTCAGATCTTCACCAAACTTTGCAGGGATACATTGGATGTCAAGACACGTGGAAAAAACGTACAAAACAAGAGATTGGAGACATCAAGATTTTGGACGAATTTTTTAAGAATTTTCAAATTTTCAGAAAGGATGTTCCAGATAAGGTCAAAAACGACATACTCAGATCTTCACCAAACTTTGCAGAAATACATTGGATGTCAAGACACGTGGAAAAAACATACAAAACATAGAATTGGGGACATCAAGATTTTGGTCAAATATTTTTAAGAATTTTCAAATTTTCAGATAAGAGGTTCCATATAAGGTCAAAAACTACATATTCAGATATTCATTAAACATTGCAGGGATACATTGGATGCCAAGACACGTGGAAAAAACGTACAAAACAAGAGATTGAGGTCATCAAGATTTTGGACGGATTTTTTAGGAATTTTCAAATTTTCAGATGGGAGGTTCCAGATAAGGTCAAAAACTACATACTCAGATCTTCACCAAACTTTGCAGGGATACATTGGATGTCAAGACACGTGGAAAAACGTACAAAACAAGAGATTTCAGACATCAAGATTTTGGACGAATTTTTCAAGAATTCTCAAATTTTCAGATAGGAGGTTCCATATAAGATCAAAAACTACATACTCAGATCTTCACCAAACTTTGCATGGATACATTGGATGTCAAGACACGTGGAAAAAACATACAAAACATAGGATTGGAGACATCAAGATTTTGGTCGAATTTTTTAAGAATTTTCAAATTTTCAGAAAGGAGGTTCCATATAAGGTCAAAAACTACATACTCAGATCTTCACCAAACTTTGCAGGGATACATTGGATGTCAAGACACGTGGAAAAAAAGTACAAAACAAGAGAGTGGAGACATCAAGATTTTAGACGGATTTTTTAGGAATTTTCAAATTTTCAGATGGGAGGTTCCATATAAGGTCAAAAACTACATACTCAGATCTTCACCAAACTTTGCAGCGATACATTGGATGTCAAGACACGTGGAAAAAACGTACAAAACAAGAGATTGGAGACATCAAGATTTTGGACGAATTTTTTAAGAATTTTCAAATTTTCAGAAAGGAGGTTCCATATAAGGTCAAAAACTACATACTCAGATCTTCACCAAACATTGCAGGGATACATTGGATGTCAAGAAACGTGGAAAAAACGTACAAAACAAGAGATTGGAGACATCAAGATTTTGGACGAATTTTTGAAGAATTTTCAAATTTTCAGATAGGAGGTTCCAGATAAGGTCAAAAACTACATACTCAGATCTTCACCAAACGTTGCAGGGATACTTTGCATGTCAACACACGTGGAAAAAACGTACAAAACAAGAGATTGGAGACATCAAGATTTTCGACGAATTTTTTAAGAATTTTCAAATTTTCAGATGGGAGGTTCCAGATAAGGTCAAAAATGACATACTCAGATCTTCACCAAACTTTGCAGGGGTACATTAGATGTCAAGACACGTGGAAAAAACGTTCAAAACAAGAGATTGGGGACATCAAGATTTTGGACGAATTTTTTAAGAATTTTCAAATTTTCAGAAAGGAGGTTCCATATAAGGTCAAAAACTACATACTCAGATCTTCACCAAACTTTGCATGGATACATTGGATGTCAAGACACGTGGAAAAAACATACAAAACATAGGATTGGGGACATCAAGATTTGAGACGAATTTTTTAAGAATTTTCAAATTTTCAGAAAGGAGGTTCCATATAAGGTCAAAAACTACATACTCAGATATTCACCAAACTTGGCAGGGATACATTGGAGGTCAAGACACGTGGAAAAAACGTACAAAACAAAAGATAGGAGACATCAAGATTTTGGACGAATTTTTTAAAAATTTTCAAATTTTCAGATGGGAGGTTCCAGATAAGGTCAAAAACTACATACTCAGATCTTCACCAAACTTTGCATGGATACATTGGATGTCAAGACACGTGGAAAAAACATACAAAACATAGGATTGGAGACATCAAGATTTTGGTCGATTTTTTTAAGAATTTTCAAATTTTCAGATGGGAGGTTCCATATAAGGTCAAAAACTACATACTCAGATCTTCACCAAACTTTGCAGGGATACATTGGATGTCAAGACACGTGGAAAAAACGTACAAAACAAGAGATTGGAGACATCAAGATTTTGGACGAATTTTTTAAGAATTTTCAAATTTTCAGAAAGGATGTTCCAGATAAGGTCAAAAACGACATACTCAGATCTTCACCAAACTTTGCAGAAATACATTGGATGTCAAGACACGTGGAAAAAACATACAAAACATAGGATTGGGGACATCAAGATTTTGGTCAAATATTTTTAAGAATTTTCAAATTTTCAGATAAGAGGTTCCATATAAGGTCAAAAACTACATACTCAGATCTTCACCAAACATTGCAGGGATACATTGGATGTCAAGACACGTGGAAAAAACGTACAAAACAAGAGATTGAGGTCATCAAGATTTTGGACGGATTTTTTAGGAATTTTCAAATTTTCAAATTGGAGGTTCCAGATAAGGTCAAAAACTACATACTCAGATCTTCACCAAACTTTGCAGGGATACATTGGATGTCAAGACACGTGGAAAAACGTACAAAACAAGAGATTTCAGACATCAAGATTTTGGACGAATTTTTCAAGAATTCTCAAATTTTCAGATAGGAGGTTCCATATAAGGTCAAAAACTACATACTCAGATCTTCACCAAATTTGCATGGATACATTGGATGTCAAGACACGTGGAAAAAACATACAAAACATAGGATTGGAGACATCAAGATTTTGGTCGAATTTTTTAAGAATTTTCAAATTTTCAGAAAGGAGGTTCCATATAAGGTCAAAAACTACATACTCAGATCTTCACCAAATTTGCAGGGATACATTGGATGTCAAGACACGTGGAAAAAAAGTACAAAACAAGAGAGTGGAGACATCAAGATTTTAGACGGATTTTTTAGGAATTTTCAAATTTTCAGATGGGAGGTTCCATATAAGGTCAAAAACTACATACTCAGATCTTCACCAAACTTTGCAGGGATACATTGGATGTCAAGACACGTGGAAAAAACGTACAAAACAAGAGATTGGAGACATCAAGATTTTGGACGAATTTTTTAAAAATTTTCAAATTTTCAGATGGGAGGTTCCAGATAAGGTCAAAAACTACATACTCAGATCTTCACCAAACTTTGCATGGATACATTGGATGTCAAGACACGTGAAAAAAACATACAAAACATAGGATTGGAGACATCAAGATTTTGGTCGAATTTTTTAAGAATTTTCAAATTTTCAATTGGGAGGTTCAATATAAGGTCAAAAACTACATACTCAGATCTTCACCAAACTTTGCAGGGATACATTGGATGTCAAGACACGTGGAAAAAACGTACAAAACAAGAGATTGGAGACATCAAGATTTTGGACGAATTTTTTAAGAATTTTCAAATTTTCAGAAAGGATGTTCCAGATAAGGTCAAAAACGACATACTCAGATCTTCACCAAACTTTGCAGAAATACATTGGATGTCAAGACACGTGGAAAAAACATACAAAACATAGGATTGGGGACATCAAGATTTTGGTCAAATATTTTTAAGAATTTTCAAATTTTCAGATAAGAGGTTCCATATAAGGTCAAAAACTACATATTCAGATATTCACCAAACATTGCAGGGATACATTGGATGTCAAGACACGTGGAAAAAACGTACAAAACAAGAGATTGAGGTCATCAAGATTTTGGACGGATTTTTTAGGAATTTTCAAATTTTCAAATTGGAGGTTCCAGATAAGGTCAAAAACTACATACTCAGATCTTCACCAAACTTTGCAGGGATACATTGGATGTCAAGACACGTGGAAAAACGTACAAAACAAGAGATTTCAGACATCAAGATTTTGGACGAATTTTTCAAGAATTCTCAAATTTTCAGATAGGAGGTTCCATATAAGGTCAAAAACTACATACTCAGATCTTCACCAAATTTGCATGGATACATTGGATGTCAAGACACGTGGAAAAAACATACAAAACATAGGATTGGAGACATCAAGATTTTGGTCGAATTTTTTAAGAATTTTCAAATTTTCAGAAAGGAGGTTCCATATAAGGTCAAAAACTACATACTCAGATCTTCACCAAATTTGCAGGGATACATTGGATGTCAAGACACGTGGAAAAAAAGTACAAAACAAGAGAGTGGAGACATCAAGATTTTAGACGGATTTTTTAGGAATTTTCAAATTTTCAGATGGGAGGTTCCATATAAGGTCAAAAACTACATACTCAGATCTTCACCAAACTTTGCAGGGATACATTGGATGTCAAGACACGTGGAAAAAACGTACAAAACAAGAGATTGGAGACATCAAGATTTTGGACGAATTTTTTAAGAATTTTCAAATTTTCAGAAAGGAGGTTCCATATAAGGTCAAAAACTACATACTCAGATCTTCACCAAACTTTGCAGGGATACATTGGATGTCAAGACACGTGGAAAAAACGTACAAAACAAGAGATTGGAGACATCAAGATTTTGGACGAATTTTTTAAGAATTTTCAAATTTTCAGAGAGGATGTTCCAGATAAGGTCAAAAACTACATACTCAGATCTTCACCTAACTTTGCAGGGATACATTGGAGGTCAAGACACGTGGAAAAAACGTACAAAACAAGAGATTGAAGACATCAAGATTTTGGACGAATTTTTTAAAAATTTTCAAATTTTCAGATACGAGGTTCCAGATAAGGTCAAAAACTACATACTCAGATCTTCACCAAACTTTGCAGGGATACATTGGATGTCAAGACACGTGGAGAAAACATACAAAACATAGGATTGGGGATATCAAGATTTTGGTCACATTTTTTAAGAATTTTCAAATTTTCAGATAGGAGGTTCCATATAAGGTCAAAAACTACATACTCAGATCTTCACCAAACATTGCAGGGATACATTGGATGTCAAGAAACGTGGAAAAAACGTACAAAACAAGAGATTGGAGACATCAAGATTTTGGACGAATTTTTGAAGAATTTTCAAATTTTCAGATAGGAGGTTCCAGATAAGGTCAAAAACTACATACTCAGATTTTCACCAAACTTTGCAGGGATACATTGGATGTCAAGACACGTGGAAAAAACATACAAAACATAGGATTGGGGATATCAAGATTTTGGTCAAATTTTTTAAGAATTTTCAAATTTTCAGATAGGAGGTTCCATATAAGGTCAAAAACTACATACTCTGATCTTCACCAAACATTGCAGGGATACATTGGATGTCAAGAAACGTGGAAAAAACGTACAAAACAAGAGATTGGAGACATCAAGATTTTGGACGAATTTTTGAAGAATTTTCAAATTTTCAGATAGGAGGTTCCAGATAAGGTCAAAAACGACATACTCAGATCTTCACCAAACTTTGTAGGGATACATTGGATTTCAAGACACGTGGAAAAAACATACAAAACATAGGATTGGGGACATCAAGATTTTGGTCAAATTTTTTAAGAATTTTCAAATTTTCAGATAGGAGGTTCCATATAAGGTCAAAAACTACATACTCAGATCTTCACCAAACTTTGCAGGGATACATTGGATGTCAAGACACGTGGAAAAAACGTACAAAACAAGATATTGGAGACATCAAGATTTTGGACGAATTTTTTAAGAATTTTCAAATTTTCAGAAAGGATGTTCCAGATAAGGTCAAAAACGACATACTCAGATCTTCACCAAACTTTGCAGGGATACATTGGATGTCAAGACACGTGGAAAAAACATACAAAACATAGGATTGGGGACATCAAGATTTTGGTCAAATTTTTTAAGAATTTTCAAATTTTCAGATAGGAGGTTCCATATAAGGTCAAAAACTACATACTCAGATCTTCACCAAACATTGCAGGGATACATTGGAGGTCAAGACACGTGGAAAAAACGTACAAAACAAGAGATTGGAGACATCAAGATTTTGGACGAATTTTTTAAAAATTTTCAAATTTTCAGATGGGAGGTTCCAGATAAGGTCAAAAACTACATACTCAGATCTTCACCAAACTTTGCATGGATACATTGGATGTCAAGACACGTGAAAAAAACATACAAAACATAGGATTGGAGACATCAAGATTTTGGTCGAATTTTTTAGGAATTTTCAAATTTTCAATTGGGAGGTTCAATATAAGGTCAAAAACTACATACTCAGATCTTCACCAAACTTTGCAGGGATACATTGGATGTCAAGACACGTGGAAAAAACGTACAAAACAAGAGATTGGAGACATCAAGATTTTGGACGAATTTTTTAAGAATTTTCAAATTTTCAGAAAGGATGTTCCAGATAAGGTCAAAAACGACATACTCAGATCTTCACCAAACTTTGCAGAAATACATTGGATGTCAAGACACGTGGAAAAAACATACAAAACATAGAATTGGGGACATCAAGATTTTGGTCAAATATTTTTAAGAATTTTCAAATTTTCAGATAAGAGGTTCCATATAAGGTCAAAAACTACATATTCAGATATTCATTAAACATTGCAGGGATACATTGGATGCCAAGACACGTGGAAAAAACGTACAAAACAAGAGATTGAGGTCATCAAGATTTTGGACGGATTTTTTAGGAATTTTCAAATTTTCAGATGGGAGGTTCCAGATAAGGTCAAAAACTACATACTCAGATCTTCACCAAACTTTGCAGGGATACATTGGATGTCAAGACACGTGGAAAAACGTACAAAACAAGAGATTTCAGACATCAAGATTTTGGACGAATTTTTCAAGAATT
The DNA here is from genome assembly GCF_977018435.1 of Lepisma saccharinum. Classification (NCBI taxonomy): domain Eukaryota; kingdom Metazoa; phylum Arthropoda; class Insecta; order Zygentoma; family Lepismatidae; genus Lepisma; species Lepisma saccharinum. Next base: position 153,332 of record NW_028142915.1, read on the forward strand.
CTCAAATTTTCAGATAGGAGGTTCCATATAAGATCAAAAACTACATACTCAGATCTTCACCAAACTTTGCATGGATACATTGGATGTCAAGACACGTGGAAAAAACATACAAAACATAGGATTGGAGACATCAAGATTTTGGTCGAATTTTTTAAGAATTTTCAAATTTTCAGAAAGGAGGTTCCATATAAGGTCAAAAACTACATACTCAGATCTTCACCAAACTTTGCAGGGATACATTGGATGTCAAGACACGTGGAAAAAAAGTACAAAACAAGAGAGTGGAGACATCAAGATTTTAGACGGATTTTTTAGGAATTTTCAAATTTTCAGATGGGAGGTTCCATATAAGGTCAAAAACTACATACTCAGATCTTCACCAAACTTTGCAGCGATACATTGGATGTCAAGACACGTGGAAAAAACGTACAAAACAAGAGATTGGAGACATCAAGATTTTGGACGAATTTTTTAAGAATTTTCAAATTTTCAGAAAGGAGGTTCCATATAAGGTCAAAAACTACATACTCAGATCTTCACCAAACATTGCAGGGATACATTGGATGTCAAGAAACGTGGAAAAAACGTACAAAACAAGAGATTGGAGACATCAAGATTTTGGACGAATTTTTGAAGAATTTTCAAATTTTCAGATAGGAGGTTCCAGATAAGGTCAAAAACTACATACTCAGATCTTCACCAAACGTTGCAGGGATACTTTGCATGTCAACACACGTGGAAAAAACGTACAAAACAAGAGATTGGAGACATCAAGATTTTCGACGAATTTTTTAAGAATTTTCAAATTTTCAGATGGGAGGTTCCAGATAAGGTCAAAAATGACATACTCAGATCTTCACCAAACTTTGCAGGGGTACATTAGATGTCAAGACACGTGGAAAAAACGTTCAAAACAAGAGATTGGGGACATCAAGATTTTGGACGAATTTTTTAAGAATTTTCAAATTTTCAGAAAGGAGGTTCCATATAAGGTCAAAAACTACATACTCAGATCTTCACCAAACTTTGCATGGATACATTGGATGTCAAGACACGTGGAAAAAACATACAAAACATAGGATTGGGGACATCAAGATTTGAGACGAATTTTTTAAGAATTTTCAAATTTTCAGAAAGGAGGTTCCATATAAGGTCAAAAACTACATACTCAGATATTCACCAAACTTGGCAGGGATACATTGGAGGTCAAGACACGTGGAAAAAACGTACAAAACAAAAGATAGGAGACATCAAGATTTTGGACGAATTTTTTAAAAATTTTCAAATTTTCAGATGGGAGGTTCCAGATAAGGTCAAAAACTACATACTCAGATCTTCACCAAACTTTGCATGGATACATTGGATGTCAAGACACGTGGAAAAAACATACAAAACATAGGATTGGAGACATCAAGATTTTGGTCGATTTTTTTAAGAATTTTCAAATTTTCAGATGGGAGGTTCCATATAAGGTCAAAAACTACATACTCAGATCTTCACCAAACTTTGCAGGGATACATTGGATGTCAAGACACGTGGAAAAAACGTACAAAACAAGAGATTGGAGACATCAAGATTTTGGACGAATTTTTTAAGAATTTTCAAATTTTCAGAAAGGATGTTCCAGATAAGGTCAAAAACGACATACTCAGATCTTCACCAAACTTTGCAGAAATACATTGGATGTCAAGACACGTGGAAAAAACATACAAAACATAGGATTGGGGACATCAAGATTTTGGTCAAATATTTTTAAGAATTTTCAAATTTTCAGATAAGAGGTTCCATATAAGGTCAAAAACTACATACTCAGATCTTCACCAAACATTGCAGGGATACATTGGATGTCAAGACACGTGGAAAAAACGTACAAAACAAGAGATTGAGGTCATCAAAATTTTGGACGGATTTTTTAGAAATTTTCAAATTTTCAGATGGGAGGTTCCAGATAAGGTCAAAAACTACATACTCAGATCTTCACCAAACTTTGCAGAGATACATTGGATGTCAAGACACGTGGAAAAAACGTACAAAACAAGAGATTGGAGACATCAAGATTTTGGACGAATTTTTCAAGAATTCTCAAATTTTCAGATAGGAGGTTCCATATAAGGTCAAAAACTACATACTCAGATCTTCACCAAACTTTGCGTGGATACATTGGATGTCAAGACACGTGGAAAAAACATACAAAACATAGGATTGGAGACATCAAGATTTTGGTCGAATTTTTTAAGAATTTTCAAATTTTCAGAAAGGAGGTTCCATATAAGGTCAAAAACTACATACTCAGATCTTCACCAAACTTTGCAGGGATACATTGGATGTCAAGACACGTGGAAAAAAGTACAAAACAAGAGAGTGGAGACATCAAGATTTTAGACGGATTTTTTAGGATTTTTCAAATTTTCAGATGGGAGGTTCCATATAAGGTCAAAAACTACATACTCAGATCTTCACCAAACTTTGCAGGGATACATTGGATGTCAAGACACGTGGAAATAACGTACAAAACAAGAGATTGGAGACATCAAGATTTTGGACGAATTTTTTAAGAATTTTCAAATTTTCAGAAAGTAGGTTCCATATAAGGTCAAAAACTACATACTCAGATCTTCACCAAACTTTGCAGGGATACATTGGATGTCAAGACACGTGGAAAAAATGTACAAAACAGGAGATTGGAGACATCAAGATTTTGGACGAATTTTTTAAGAATTTTCAAATTTTCAGAAAGGATGTTCCAGATAAGGTCAAAAACGACATACTCAGATCTTCACCAAACTTTGCAGGGATACATTGGAGGTGAAGACACGTAGAAAAACGTACAAAACAAGAGATTGAAGACATCAAGATTTTGGACGAATTTTTTAAAAATTTTCAAATTTTCAGATAGGAGGTTCCAGATAAGGTCAAAAACGACATACTCAGATCTTCACCAAACTTTGCAGGGATACATTGGATGTCAAGACACGTGGAAAAAACGTACAAAACAAGAGATTGGGGTCATCAAGATTTTGGACGGATTTTTTAGGAATTTTCAAATTTTCAGATGGGAGGTTCCATATAAGGTCAAAAACTACATACTCAGATCTTCACCAAACATTGCAGGGATACATTGGATGTCAAGAAACGTGGAAAAAACGTACAAAACAAGAGATTGGAGACATCATGATTTTGGACGAATTTTTGAAGAATTTTCAAATTTTCAGATGGGAGGTTCCAGATAAGGTCAAAAACGACATACTCAGATCTTCACCAAACTTTGCAGGGATACATTGGATGTCAAGAAACGTGGAAAAAACATACTAAACATAGGATTGGGGACATCAAGATTTTGGTCAAATTTTTTAAGAATTTTCAAATTTTCAGATAGGAGGTTCCATATAAGGTCAAAAACTACATACTCAGATCTTCACCAAACATTGCAGGGATACATTGGAGGTCAAGACACGTGGAAAAAACGTACAAAACAAGAGATTGGAGACATCAAGATTTTGGACGAATTTTTTAAAAATTTTCAAATTTTCAGATGGGAGGTTCCAGATAAGGTCAAAAACTACATACTCAGATCTTCACCAAACTTTGCAGGGATACATTGGATGTCAAGACACGTGGAAGAAACGTACAAAACAAGAGATTGGAGACATCAAGATTTTGGACGAATTTTTTAAGAATTTTCAAATTTTCAGAAAGGAGGTTCCATATAAGGTCAAAAACTACATACTCAGATCTTCACCAAACTTTGCAGGGATACATTGGATGTCAAGACACGTGGAAAAAACGTACAAAACAAGAGATTGGAGACATCAAGATTTTGGACGAATTTTTTAAGAATTTTCAAATTTTCAGAAAGGATGTTCCAGATAAGGTCAAAAACGACATACTCAGATCTTCACCAAACTTTGCAGGGATACATTGGATGTCAAGACACGTGGAAAAAACATACAAAACATAGGATTGGGGACATCAAGATTTTGGACAAATTTTTTAAGAATTTTCAAATTTTCAGATAGGAGGTTCCATATAAGGTCAAAAACTACATACTCAGATCTTCACCAAACATTGCAGGGATACATTGGAGGTCAAGACACGTGGAAAAAACGTACAAAACAAGAGATTGGAGACATCAAGATTTTGGACGAATTTTTTAAAAATTTTCAAATTTTCAGATGGGAGGTTCCAGATAAGGTCAAAAACTACATACTCAGATCTTCACCAAACTTTGCATGGATACATTGGATATCAAGACACGTGGAAAAAACATACAAAACATAGGATTGGAGACATCAAGATTTTGGTCGAATTTTTTAAGAATTTTCAAATTTTCAGATGGGAGGTTCCATATAAGGTCAAAAACTACATACTCAGATCTTCACCAAACTTTGCAGGGATACATTGGATGTCAAGACACGTGGAAAAAACGTACAAAAAAAGAGATTGGAGACATCAAGATTTTGGACGAATTTTTTAAGAATTTTCAAATTTTCAGAAAAGATGTTCCAGATAAGGTCAAAAACGACATACTCAGATCTTCACCAAACTTTGCAGAAATACATTGGATGTCAAGACACGTGGAAAAAACATACAAAACATAGGATTGGGGACATCAAGATTTTGGTCAAATATTTTTAAGAATTTTCAAATTTTCAGATAAGAGGTTCCATATAAGGTCAAAAACTACATACTCAGATCTTCACCAAACATTGCAGGGATACATTGGATGTCAAGACACGTGGAAAAAACGTACAAAACAAGAGATTGAGGTCATCAAAATTTTGGACGGATTTTTTAGAAATTTTCAAATTTTCAGATGGGAGGTTCCAGATAAGGTCAAAAACTACATACTCAGATCTTCACCAAACTTTGCAGGGATACATTGGATGTCAAGACACGTGGAAAAAAAGTACAAAACAAGAGAGTGGAGACATCAAGATTTTAGACGGATTTTTTAGGAATTTTCAAATTTTCAGATGGGAGGTTCCATATAAGGTCAAAAACTACATACTCAGATCTTCACCAAACTTTGCAGGGATACATTGGATGTCAAGACACGTGGAAAAAACGTACAAAACAAGAGATTGGAGACATCAAGATTTTGGGCGAATTTTTTAAGAATTTTGAAATTTTCAGAAAGTAGGTTCCATATAAGGTCAAAAACTACATACTCAGATCTTCACCAAACTTTGCAGGGACACATTGGATGTCAAGACACGTGGAAAAAACGTACAAAACAAGAGATTGGAGACATCAAGATTTTGGACGAATTTTTTAAGAATTTTCAAATTTTCAGAAAGGATGTTCCAGATAAGGTCAAAAACGACATACTCAGATCTTCACCAAACTTTGCAGGGATACATTGGAGGTCAAGACACGTAGAAAAACGTACAAAACAAGAGATTGAAGACATCAAGATTTTGGACGAATTTTTTAAAAATTTTCAAATTTTCAGATAGGAGGTTCCAGATAAGGTCAAAAACTACATACTCAGATCTTCACCAAACATTGCAGGGATACATTGGATGTCAAGAAACGTGGAAAAAACGTACAAAACAAGAGATTGGAGACATCAAGGTTTTGGACGAATTTTTGAAGAATTTTCAAATTTTCAGATGGGAGGTTCCAGATAAGGTCAAAAACGACATACTCAGATCTTCACCAAACTTTGCAGGGATACATTGGATGTCAAGAAACGTGGAAAAAACATACAAAACATAGGATTGGGGACATCATGATTTTGGTCAAATTTTTTAAGAATTTTCAAATTTTCAGATAGGAGGTTCCATATAAGGTCAAAAACTACATACTCAGATCTTCACCAAACATTGCAGGGATACATTGGAGGTCAAGACACGTGGAAAAAACGTACAAAACAAGAGATTGGAGACATCAAGATTTTGGACGAATTTTTTAAAAATTTTCAAATTTTCAGATGGGAGGTTCCAGATAAGGTCAAAAACTACATACTCAGATCTTCACCAAACTTTGCAGAGATACATTGGATGTCAAGACACGTGGAAAAAACGTACAAAACAAGAGATTGGAGACATCAAGATTTTGGACGAATTTTTCAAGAATTCTCAAATTTTCAGATAGGAAGTTCCATATAAGGTCAAAAACTACATACTCAGATCTTCACCAAACTTTGCATGGATACATTGGATGTCAAGACACGTGGAAAAAACATACAAAACATAGGATTGGAGACATCAAGATTTTGGTCGAATTTTTTAAGAATTTTCAAATTTGCAGAAAGGAGGTTCCATATAAGGTCAAAAACTACATACTCAGATCTTCACCAAACTTTGCAGGGATACATTGGATGTCAAGACACGTGGAAAAAAAGTACAAAACAAGAGAGTGGAGACATCAAGATTTTAGACGGATTTTTTAGGAATTTTCAAATTTTCAGATGGGAGGTTCCATATAAGGTCAAAAACTACATACTCAGATCTTCACCAAACTTTGCAGGGATACATTGGATGTCAAGACACGTGGAAATAACGTACAAAACAAGAGATTGGAGACATCAAGATTTTGGACGAATTTTTTAAGAATTTTCAAATTTTCAGAAAGTAGATTCCATATAAGGTCAAAAACTACATACTCAGATCTTCACCATACTTTGCAGGGATACATTGGATGTCAAGACACGTGGAAAAAATGTACAAAACAGGAGATTGGAGACATCAAGATTTTGGACGAATTTTTTAAGAATTTTCAAATTTTCAGAAAGGATGTTCCAGATAAGGTCAAAAACGACATACTCAGATCTTCACCAAACTTTGCAGGGATACATTGGAGGTCAAGAAACGTAGAAAAACGTACAAAACAAGAGATTGAAGACATCAAGATTTTGGACGAATTTTTTAAAAATTTTCAAATTTTCAGATAGGAGGTTCCAGATAAGGTCAAAAACGACATACTCAGATCTTCACCAAACTTTGCAGGGATACATTGGATGTTAAGACACGTGGAAAAAACGTACAAAACAAGAGATTGGGGTCATCAAGATTTTGGACGGATTTTTTAGGAATTTTCAAATTTTCAGATGGGAGGTTCCACATAAGGTCAAAAACTACATACTCAGATCTTCACCAAACATTGCAGGGATACATTGGATGTCAAGAAACGTGGAAAAAACGTACAAAACAAGAGATTGGAGACATCATGATTTTGGACGAATTTTTGAAGAATTTTCAAATTTTCAGATGGGAGGTTCCAGATAAGGTCAAAAACGACATACTCAGATCTTCACCAAACTTTGCAGGGATACATTGGATGTCAAGAAACGTGGAAAAAACATACTAAACATAGGATTGGGGACATCAAGATTTTGGTCAAATTTTTTAAGAATTTTCAAATTTTCAGATAGGAGGTTCCAGATAAGGTCAAAAACTACATACTCAGATCTTCACCAAACATTGCAGGGATACATTGGAGGTCAAGACACGTGGAAAAAACGTACAAAACAAGAGATTGGAGACATCAAGATTTTGGACGAATTTTTTAAAAATTTTCAAATTTTCAGATGGGAGGTTCCAGATAAGGTCAAAAACTACATACTCAGATCTTCACCAAACTTTGCAGGGATACATTGGATGTCAAGACACGTGGAAGAAACGTACAAAACAAGAGATTGGAGACATCAAGATTTTGGACGAATTTTTTAAAAATTTTCAAATTTTCAGATGGGAGGTTCCAGATAAGGTCAAAAACTACATACTCAGATCTTCACCAAACTTTGCATGGATACATTGGATATCAAGACACGTGGAAAAAACATACAAAACATAGGATTGGAGACATCAAGATTTTGGTCGAATTTTTTAAGAATTTTCAAATTTTCAGATGGGAGGTTCCATATAAGGTCAAAAACTACATACTCAGATCTTCACCAAACTTTGCAGGGATACATTGGATGTCAAGACACGTGGAAAAAACGTACAAAAAAAGAGATTGGAGACATCAAGATTTTGGACGAATTTTTTAAGAATTTTCAAATTTTCAGAAAAGATGTTCCAGATAAGGTCAAAAACGACATACTCAGATCTTCACCAAACTTTGCAGAAATACATTGGATGTCAAGACACGTGGAAAAAACATACAAAACATAGGATTGGGGACATCAAGATTTTGGTCAAATATTTTTAAGAATTTGCAAATTTTCAGATAAGAGGTTCCATATAAGGTCAAAAACTACATACTCAGATCTTCACCAAACATTGCAGGGATACATTGGATGTCAAGACACGTGGAAAAAACGTACAAAACAAGAGATTGAGGTCATCAAAATTTTGGACGGATTTTTTAGAAATTTTCAAATTTTCAGATGGGAGGTTCCAGATAAGGTCAAAAACTACATACTCAGATCTTCACCAAACTTTGCAGAGATACATTGGATGTCAAGACACGTGGAAAAAACGTACAAAACAAGAGATTGGAGACATCAAGATTTTGGACGAATTTTTCAAGAATTCTCAAATTTTCAGATAGGAGGTTCCATATAAGGTCAAAAACTACATACTCAGATCTTCACCAAACTTTGCATGGATACATTGGATGTCAAGACACGTGGAAAAAACATACAAAACATAGGATTGGAGACATCAAGATTTTGGTCGAATTTTTTAAGAATTTTCAAATTTTCAGAAAGGAGGTTCCATATAAGGTCAAAAACTACATACTCAGATCTTCACCAAACTTTGCAGGGATACATTGGATGTCAAGACACGTGGAAAAAAAGTACAAAACAAGAGAGTGGAGACATCAAGATTTTAGACGGATTTTTTAGGAATTTTCAAATTTTCAGATGGGAGGTTCCATATAAGGTCAAAAACTACATACTCAGATCTTCACCAAACTTTGCAGGGATACATTGGATGTCAAGACACGTGGAAATAACGTACAAAACAAGAGATTGGAGACATCAAGATTTTGGACGAATTTTTTAAGAATTTTCAAATTTTCAGAAAGTAGATTCCATATAAGGTCAAAAACTACATACTCAGATCTTCACCAAACTTTGCAGGGATACATTGGATGTCAAGACACGTGGAAAAAATGTACAAAACAGGAGATTGGAGACATCAAGATTTTGGACGAATTTTTTAAGAATTTTCAAATTTTCAGAAAGGATGTTCCAGATAAGGTCAAAAACGACATACTCAGATCTTCACCAAACTTTGCAGGGATACATTGGAGGTCAAGAAACGTAGAAAAACGTACAAAACAAGAGATTGAAGACATCAAGATTTTGGACGAATTTTTTAAAAATTTTCAAATTTTCAGATAGGAGGTTCCAGATAAGGTCAAAAACGACATACTCAGATCTTCACCAAACTTTGCAGGGATACATTGGATGTCAAGACACGTGGAAAAAACGTACAAAACAAGAGATTGGGGTCATCAAGATTTTGGACGGATTTTTTAGGAATTTTCAAATTTTCAGATGGGAGGTTCCATATAAGGTCAAAAACTACATACTCAGATCTTCACCAAACATTGCAGGGATACATTGGATGTCAAGAAACGTGGAAAAAACGTACAAAACAAGAGATTGGAGACATCATGATTTTGGACGAATTTTTGAAGAATTTTCAAATTTTCAGATGGGAGGTTCCAGATAAGGTCAAAAACGACATACTCAGATCTTCACCAAACTTTGCAGGGATACATTGGATGTCAAGAAACGTGGAAAAAACATACTAAACATAGGATTGGGGACATCAAGATTTTGGTCAAATTTTTTAAGAATTTTCAAATTTTCAGATAGGAGGTTCCATATAAGGTCAAAAACTACATACTCAGATCTTCACCAAACATTGCAGGGATACATTGGAGGTCAAGACACGTGGAAAAAACGTACAAAACAACAGATTGGAGACATCAAGATTTTGGACGAATTTTTTAAAAATTTTCAAATTTTCAGATGGGAGGTTCCAGATAAGGTCAAAAACTACATACTCAGATCTTCACCAAACTTTGCAGGGATACATTGGATGTCAAGACACGTGGAAGAAACGTACAAAACAAGAGATTGGAGACATCAAGATTTTGGACGAATTTTTTAAGAATTTTCAAATTTTCAGAAAGGAGGTTCCATATAAGGTCAAAAACTACATACTCAGATCTTCACCAAACTTTGCAGGGATACATTGGATGTCAAGACACGTGGAAAAAACGTACAAAACAAGAGATTGGAGACATCAAGATTTTGGACGAATTTTTTAAGAATTTTCAAATTTTCAGAAAGGATGTTCCAGATAAGGTCAAAAACGACATACTCAGATCTTCACCAAACATTGCAGGGATACATTGGAGGTCAAGACACGTGGAAAAAACGTACAAAACAAGAGATTGGAGACATCAAGGTTTTGGACGAATTTTTTAAAAATTTTCAAATTTTCAGATGGGAGGTTCCAGATAAGGTCAAAAACTACATACTCAGATCTTCACCAAACTTTGCATGGATACATTGGATATCAAGACACGTGGAAAAAACATACAAAACATAGGATTGGAGACATCAAGATTTTGGTCGAATTTTTTAAGAATTTTCAAATTTTCAGATGGGAGGTTCCATATAAGGTCAAAAACTACATACTCAGATCTTCACCAAACTTTGCAGGGATACATTGGATGTCAAGACACGTGGAAAAAACGTACAAAAAAAGAGATTGGAGACATCAAGTTTTTGGACGAATTTTTTAAGAATTTTCAAATTTTCAGAAAGGATGTTCCAGATAAGGTCAAAAACGACATACTCAGATCTTCACCAAACTTTGCAGAAATACATTGGATGTCAAGACACGTGGAAAAAACATACAAAACATAGGATTGGGGACATCAAGTTTTTGGTCAAATATTTTTAAGAATTTTCAAATTTTCAGATAAGAGGTTCCATATAAGGTCAAAAACTACATACTCAGATATTCACCAAACATTGCAGGGATACATTGGATGTCAAGACACGTGGAAAAAACGTACAAAACAAGAGATTGAGGTCATCAAGATTTTGGACGGATTTTTTAGGAATTTTCAAATTTTCAGATGGGAGGTTCCAGATAAGGTCAAAAACTACATACTCAGATCTTCACCAAGCGTTGCAGGGATACATTGGATGTCAAGAAACGTGGAAAAAACGTACAAAACAAGAGATTGGAGACATCAAGGTTTTTGGATGAATTTTTTAAGAATTTTTAAATTTTCAGAAAGGAGGCTCCATATAAGGTCAAAAACTACATACTCAGATATTTACCAAACTTTGCAGGGATACATTGGAGGTCAATACACGTGGAAAAAACGTACAAAACAAGAGATAGGAGACATCAAGATTTTGGACGAATTTTTTAAAAATTTTCAAATTTTCAGATGGGAGGTTCCAGATAAGGTCAAAAACTACATACTCAGATCTTCACCAAACTTTGCATGGATACATTGGATGTCAAGACACGTGAAAAAAACATACAAAACATAGGATTGGAGACATCAAGATTTTGGTCGATTTTTTTAAGAATTTTCAAATTTTCAGATGGGAGGTTCCATATAATGTCAAAAACTACATACTCAGATCTTCACCAAACTTTGCAGGGATACATTGGATGTCAAGACACGTGGAAAAAACGTACAAAACAAGAGATTGGAGACATCAAGATTTTGGACGAATTTTTTAAGAATTTTCAAATTTTCAGAAAGGATGTTCCAGATAAGGTCAAAAACGACATACTCAGATCTTCACCAAACTTTGCAGAAATACATTGGATGTCAAGACACGTGGAAAAAACATACAAAACATAGGATTGGGGACATCAAGATTTTGATCAAATATTTTTAAGAATTTTCAAATTTTCAGATAAGAGGTTCCATATAAGGTCAAAAACTACATCCTCAGATCTTCACCAAACATTGCAGGGATACATTGGATGTCAAGACACGTGGAAAAAACGTACAAAACAAGAGATTGAGGTCATCAAGATTTTGGACGGATTTTTTAGAAATTTTCAAATTTTCAGATGGGAGGTTCCAGATAAGGTCAAAAACTACATACTCAGATCTTCACCAAACTTTGCAGAGATACATTGGATGTCAAGACACGTGGAAAAAACGTACAAAACAAGAGATTGGAGACATCAAGATTTTGGACGAATTTTTCAAGAATTCTCAAATTTTCAGATAGGAAGTTCCATATAAGGTCAAAAACTACATACTCAGATCTTCACCAAACTTTGCATGGATACATTTAATGTCAAGACACGTGGAAAAAACATACAAAACATAGGATTGGAGACATCAAGATTTTGGTCGAATTTTTTAAGAATTTTCAAATTTTCAGAAAGGAGGTTCCATATAAGGTCAAAAACTACATACTCAGATCTTCACCAAACTTTGCAGGGATACATTGGATGTCAAGACACGTGGAAAAAAAGTACAAAACAAGAGAGTGGAGACATCAAGATTTTAGACGGATTTTTTAGGAATTTTCAAATTTTCAGATGGGAGGTTCCATATAAGGTCAAAAACTACATACTCAGATCTTCACCAAACTTTGCAGAGATACATTGGATGTCAAGACACGTGGAAAAAACGTACAAAACAAGAGATTGGAGACATCAAGATTTTGGACGAATTTTTCAAGAATTCTCAAATTTTCAGATAGGAGGTTCGTATAAGGTCAAAAACTACATACTCAGATCTTCACCAACTTTGCATGGATACATTGGATGTCAAGACACGTGGAAAAAACATACAAAACATAGGATTGGAGACATCAAGATTTTGGTCGAATTTTTTAAGAATTTTCAAATTTTCAGAAAGGAGGTTCCATATAAGGTCAAAAACTACATACTCAGATCTTCACCAAACTTTGCAGGGATACATTGGATGTCAAGACACGTGGAAAAAAAGTACAAAACAAGAGAGTGGAGACATCAAGATTTTAAACGGATTTTTTAGGAATTTTCAAATTTTCAGATGGGAGGTTCCATATAAGGTCAAAAACTACATACTCAGATCTTCACCAAACTTTGCAGGGATACATTGGATGTCAAGACACGTGGAAAAAACGTACAAAACAAGAGATTGGAGACATCAAGATTTTGGACGAATTTTTTAAGAATTTTGAAATTTTCAGAAAGTAGGTTCCATATAAGGTCAAAAACTACATACTCAGATCTTCACCAAACTTTGCAGGGATACATTGGATGTCAAGACACGTGGAAAAAACGTACAAAACAAGAGATTGGAGACATCAAGATTTTGGACGAATTTTTTAAGAATTTTCAAATTTTCAGAAAGGATGTTCCAGATAAGGTCAAAAACGACATACTCAGATCTTCACCAAACTTTGCAGGGATACATTGGAGGTCAAGACACGGAGAAAAACGTACAAAACAAGAGATTGAAGACATCAAGATTTTGGACGAATTTTTTAAAAATTTTCAAATTTTCAGATAGGAGGTTCCAGATAAGGTCAAAAACTACATACTCAGATCTTCACCAAACATTGCAGGGATACATTGGATGTCAAGAAACGTGGAAAAAACGTACAAAACAAGAGATTGGAGACATCAAGGTTTTGGACGAATTTTTGAAGAATTTTCAAATTTTCAGATGGGAGGTTCCAGATAAGGTCAAAAACGACATACTCAGATCTTCACCAAACTTTGCAGGGATACATTGGATGTCAAGAAACGTGGAAAAAACATACAAAACATAGGATTGGGGACATCAAGATTTTGGTCAAATTTTTTAAGAATTTTCAAATTTTCAGATAGGAGGTTCCATATAAGGTCAAAAACTACATACTCAGATCTTCACCAAACATTTTAGGGATACATTGGAGGTCAAGACACGTGGAAAAAACGTACAAAACAAGAGATTGGAGACATCAAGATTTTGGACGAATTTTTTAAAAATTTTCAAATTTTCAGATGGGAGGTTCCAGATAAGGTCAAAAACTACATACTCAGATCTTCACCAAACTTTGCAGAGATACATTGGATGTCAAGACACGTGGAAAAAACGTACAAAACAAGAGATTGGAGACATCAAGATTTTGGACGAATTTTTCAAGAATTCTCAAATTTTCAGATAGGAAGTTCCATATAAGGTCAAAAACTACATACTCAGATCTTCACCAAACTTTGCATGGATACATTGGATGTCAAGACACGTGGAAAAAACATACAAAACATAGGATTGGAGACATCAAGATTTTGGTCGAATTTTTTAAGAATTTTCAAATTTGCAGAAAGGAGGTTCCATATAAGGTCAAAAACTACATACTCAGATCTTCACCAAACTTTGCAGGGATACATTGGATGTCAAGACACGTGGAAAAAAAGTACAAAACAAGAGAGTGGAGACATCAAGATTTTAGACGGATTTTTTAGGAATTTTCAAATTTTCAGATGGGAGGTTCCATATAAGGTCAAAAACTACATACTCAGATCTTCACCAAACTTTGCAGGGATACATTGGATGTCAAGACACGTGGAAATAACGTACAAAACAAGAGATTGGAGACATCAAGATTTTGGACGAATTTTTTAAGAATTTTCAAATTTTCAGAAAGTAGATTCCATATAAGGTCAAAAACTACATACTCAGATCTTCACCATACTTTGCAGGGATACATTGGATGTCAAGACACGTGGAAAAAATGTACAAAACAGGAGATTGGAGACATCAAGATTTTGGACGAATTTTTTAAGAATTTTCAAATTTTCAGAAAGGATGTTCCAGATAAGGTCAAAAACGACATACTCAGATCTTCACCAAACTTTGCAGGGATACATTGGAGGTCAAGAAACGTAGAAAAACGTACAAAACAAGAGATTGAAGACATCAAGATTTTGGACGAATTTTTTAAAAATTTTCAAATTTTCAGATAGGAGGTTCCAGATAAGGTCAAAAACGACATACTCAGATCTTCACCAAACTTTGCAGGGATACATTGGATGTTAAGACACGTGGAAAAAACGTACAAAACAAGAGATTGGGGTCATCAAGATTTTGGACGGATTTTTTAGGAATTTTCAAATTTTCAGATGGGAGGTTCCACATAAGGTCAAAAACTACATACTCAGATCTTCACCAAAAATTGCAGGGATACATTGGATGTCAAGAAACGTGGAAAAAACGTACAAAACAAGAGATTGGAGACATCATGATTTTGGACGAATTTTTGAAGAATTTTCAAATTTTCAGATGGGAGGTTCCAGATAAGGTCAAAAACGACATACTCAGATCTTCACCAAACTTTGCAGGGATACATTGGATGTCAAGAAACGTGGAAAAAACATACTAAACATAGGATTGGGTACATCAAGATTTTGGTCAAATTTTTTAAGAATTTTCAAATTTTCAGATAGGAGGTTCCATATAAGGTCAAAAACTACATACTCAGATCTTCACCAAACATTGCAGGGATACATTGGAGGTCAAGACACGTGGAAAAAACGTACAAAACAAGAGATTGGAGACATCAAGATTTTGGACGAATTTTTTAAAAATTTTCAAATTTTCAGATGGGAGGTTCCAGATAAGGTCAAAAACTACATACTCAGATCTTCACCAAACTTTGCAGGGATACATTGGATGTCAAGACACGTGGAAGAAACGTACAAAACAAGAGATTGGAGACATCAAGATTTTGGACGAATTTTTTAAGAATTTTCAAATTTTCAGAAAGGAGGTTCCATATAAGGTCAAAAACTACATACTCAGATCTTCACCAAACTTTGCAGGGATACATTGGATGTCAAGACACGTGGAAAAAACGTACAAAACAAGAGATTGGAGACATCAAGATTTTGGACGAATTTTTTAAGAATTTTCAAATTTTCAGAAAGGATGTTCCAGATAAGGTCAAAAACGACATACTCAGATCTTCACCAAACTTTGCAGGGATACATTGGATGTCAAGACACGTGGAAAAAACATACAAAACATAGGATTGGGGACATCAAGATTTTGGTCAAATTTTTTAAGAATTTTCAAATTTTCAGATAGGAGGTTACATATAATGTCAAAAACTACATACTCAGATCTTCACCAAACATTGCAGGGATACATTGGAGGTCAAGACACGTGGAAAAAACGTACAAAACAAGAGATTGGAGACATCAAGATTTTGGACGAATTTTTTAAAAATTTTCAAATTTTCAGATGGGAGGTTCCAGGTAAGGTCAAAAACTACATACTCAGATCTTCACCAAACTTTGCATGGATACATTGGATATCAAGACACGTGGAAAAAACATACAAAACATAGGATTGGAGACATCAAGATTTTGGTCGAATTTTTTAAGAATTTTCAAATTTTCAGATGGGAGGTTCCATATAAGGTCAAAAACTACATACTCAGATCTTCACCAAACTTTGCAGGGATACATTGGATGTCAAGACACGTGGAAAAAACGTACAAAAAAAGAGATTGGAGACATCAAGATTTTGGACGAATTTTTTAAGAATTTTCAAATTTTCAGAAAGGATGTTCCAGATAAGGTCAAAAACGACATACTCAGATCTTCACCAAACTTTGCAGAAATACATTGGATGTCAAGACACGTGGAAAAAACAAACAAAACATAGGATTGGGGACATCAAGTTTTTGGTCAAATATTTTTAAGAATTTTCAAATTTTCAGATAAGAGGTTCCATATAAGGTCAAAAACTACATACTCAGATATTCACCAAACATTGCAGGGATACATTGGATGTCAAGACACGTGGAAAAAACGTACAAAACAAGAGATTGAGGTCATCAAGATTTTGGACGGATTTATTAGGAATTTTCAAATTTTCAGATGGGAGGTTCCAGATAAGGTCAAAAACTACATACTCAGATCTTCACCAAGCGTTGCAGGGATACATTGGATGTCAAGAAACGTGGAAAAAACGTACAAAACAAGAGATTGGAGACATCAAGATTTTGGATGAATTTTTTAAGAATTTTCAAATTTTCAGAAAGGAGGCTCCATATAAGGTCAAAAACTACATACTCAGATATTTACCAAACTTTGCAGGGATACATTGGAGGTCAATACACGTGGAAAAAACGTACAAAACAAGAGATAGGAGACATCAAGATTTTGGACGAATTTTTTAAAAATTTTCAAATTTTCAGATGGGAGGTTCCAGATAAGGTCAAAAACTACATACTCAGATCTTCACCAAACTTTGCATGGA
The DNA here is from genome assembly GCF_977018435.1 of Lepisma saccharinum. Taxonomy (NCBI): domain Eukaryota; kingdom Metazoa; phylum Arthropoda; class Insecta; order Zygentoma; family Lepismatidae; genus Lepisma; species Lepisma saccharinum. The sequence continues at coordinate 170,525 of NW_028142915.1, forward strand.
TACATTGGATGTCAAGACACGTGAAAAAAACATACAAAACATACTATTGGAGACATCAAGATTTTGGTCGATTTTTTTAAGAATTTTCAAATTTTCAGATGGGAGGTTCCATATAATGTCAAAAACTACATACTCAGATCTTCACCAAACTTTGCAGGGATACATTGGATGTCAAGACACGTGGAAAAAACGTACAAAACATGAGATTGGAGACATCAAGATTTTGGACGAATTTTTTAAGAATTTTCAAATTTTCAGAAAGGATGTTCCAGATAAGGTCAAAAACGACATACTCAGATCTTCACCAAACTTTGCAGAAATACATTGGATGTCAAGACACGTGGAAAAAACATACAAAACATAGGATTGGGGACATCAAGATTTTGATCAAATATTTTTAAGAATTTTCAAATTTTCAGATAAGAGGTTCCATATAAGGTCAAAAACTACATCCTCAGATCTTCACCAAACATTGCAGGGATACATTGGATGTCAAGACACGTGGAAAAAACGTACAAAACAAGAGATTGAGGTCATCAAGATTTTGGACGGATTTTTTAGAAATTTTCAAATTTTCAGATGGGAGGTTCCAGATAAGGTCAAAAACTACATACTCAGATCTTCACCAAACTTTGCAGAGATACATTGGATGTCAAGACACGTGGAAAAAACGTACAAAACAAGAGATTGGAGACATCAAGATTTTGGACGAATTTTTCAAGAATTCTCAAATTTTCAGATAGGAAGTTCCATATAAGGTCAAAAACTACATACTCAGATCTTCACCAAACTTTGCATGGATACATTGGATGTCAAGACACGTGGAAAAACATACAAAACATAGGATTGGAGACATCAAGATTTTGGTCGAATTTTTTAAGAATTTTCAAATTTTCAGAAAGGAGGTTCCATATAAGGTCAAAAACTACATACTCAGATCTTCACCAAACTTTGCAGGGATACATTGGATGTCAAGACACGTGGAAAAAAAGTACAAAACAAGAGAGTGGAGACATCAAGATTTTAGACGGATTTTTTAGGAATTTTCAAATTTTCAGATGGGAGGTTCCATATAAGGTCAAAAACTACATACTCAGATCTTCACCAAACTTTGCAGGGATACATTGGATGTCAAGAAACGTGGAAAAAACATACTAAACATACTAAACATAGGATTGGGGACATCAAGATTTTGGTCAAATTTTTGAAGAATTTTCAAATTTTCAGATAGGAGGTTCCATATAAGGTCAAAAACTACATACTCAGATCTTCACCAAACATTGCAGGGATACATTGGAGGTCAAGACACGTGGAAAAAACGTACAAAACAAGAGATTGGAGACATCAAGATTTTGGACGAATTTTTTAAAAATTTTCAAATTTTCAGATGGGAGGTTCCAGATAAGGTCAAAAACTACATACTCAGATCTTCACCAAACTTTGCAGGGATACATTGGATGTCAAGACACGTGGAAGAAACGTACAAAACAAGAGATTGGAGACATCAAGATTTTGGACGGATTTTTTAGGAATTTTCAAATTTTCAGATGGGAGGTTCCACATAAGGTCAAAAACTACATACTCAGATCTTCACCAAACATTGCAGGGATACATTGGATGTCAAGAAACGTGGAAAAAACGTACAAAACAAGAGATTGGAGACATCATGATTTTGGACGAATTTTTGAAGAATTTTCAAATTTTCAGATGGGAGGTTCCAGATAAGGTCAAAAACGACATACTCAGATCTTCACCAAACTTTGCAGGGATACATTGGATGTCAAGAAACGTGGAAAAAACATACTAAACATAGGATTGGGTACATCAAGATTTTGGTCAAATTTTTTAAGAATTTTCAAATTTTCAGATAGGAGGTTCCATATAAGGTCAAAAACTACATACTCAGATCTTCTCCAAACATTGCAGGGATACATTGGAGGTCAAGACACGTGGAAAAAACGTACAAAACAAGAGATTGGAGACATCAAGATTTTGGACGAATTTTTTAAAAATTTTCAAATTTTCAGATGGGAGGTTCCAGATAAGGTCAAAAACTACATACTCAGATCTTCACCAAACTTTGCAGGGATACATTGGATGTCAAGACACGTGGAAGAAACGTACAAAACAAGAGATTGGAGACATCAAGATTTTGGACGAATTTTTTAAGAATTTTCAAATTTTCAGAAAGGAGGTTCCATATAAGGTCAAAAACTACATACTCAGATCTTCACCAAACTTTGCAGGGATACATTGGATGTCAAGACACGTGGAAAAAACGTACAAAACAAGAGATTGGAGACATCAAGATTTTGGACGAATTTTTTAAGAATTTTCAAATTTTCAGAAAGGATGTTCCAGATAAGGTCAAAAACGACATACTCAGATCTTCACCAAACTTTGCAGGGATACATTGGATGTCAAGACACGTGGAAAAAACATACAAAACATAGGATTGGGGACATCAAGATTTTGGTCAAATTTTTTAAGAATTTTCAAATTTTCAGATAGGAGGTTACATATAATGTCAAAAACTACATACTCAGATCTTCACCAAACATTGCAGGGATACATTGGAGGTCAAGACACGTGGAAAAAACGTACAAAACAAGAGATTGGAGACATCAAGATTTTGGACGAATTTTTTAAAAATTTTCAAATTTTCAGATGGGAGGTTCCAGGTAAGGTCAAAAACTACATACTCAGATCTTCACCAAACTTTGCATGGATACATTGGATATCAAGACACGTGGAAAAAACATACAAAACATAGGATTGGAGACATCAAGATTTTGGTCGAATTTTTTAAGAATTTTCAAATTTTCAGATGGGAGGTTCCATATAAGGTCAAAAACTACATACTCAGATCTTCACCAAACTTTGCAGGGATACATTGGATGTCAAGACACGTGGAAAAAACGTACAAAAAAAGAGATTGGAGACATCAAGATTTTGGACGAATTTTTTAAGAATTTTCAAATTTTCAGAAAGGATGTTCCAGATAAGGTCAAAAACGACATACTCAGATCTTCACCAAACTTTGCAGAAATACATTGGATGTCAAGACACGTGGAAAAAACATACAAAACATAGGATTGGGGACATCAAGTTTTTGGTCAAATATTTTTAAGAATTTTCAAATTTTCAGATAAGAGGTTCCATATAAGGTCAAAAACTACATACTCAGATATTCACCAAACATTGCAGGGATACATTGGATGTCAAGACACGTGGAAAAAACGTACAAAACAAGAGATTGAGGTCATCAAGATTTTGGACGGATTTATTAGGAATTTTCAAATTTTCAGATGGGAGGTTCCAGATAAGGTCAAAAACTACATACTCAGATCTTCACCAAGCGTTGCAGGGATACATTGGATGTCAAGAAACGTGGAAAAAACGTACAAAACAAGAGATTGGAGACATCAAGATTTTGGATGAATTTTTTAAGAATTTTCAAATTTTCAGAAAGGAGGCTCCATATAAGGTCAAAAACTACATACTCAGATATTTACCAAACTTTGCAGGGATACATTGGAGGTCAATACACGTGGAAAAAACGTACAAAACAAGAGATAGGAGACATCAAGATTTTGGACGAATTTTTTAAAAATTTTCAAATTTTCAGATGGGAGGTTCCAGATAAGGTCAAAAACTACATACTCAGATCTTCACCAAACTTTGCATGGATACATTGGATGTCAAGACACGTGAAAAAAACATACAAAACATACTATTGGAGACATCAAGATTTTGGTCGATTTTTTTAAGAATTTTCAAATTTTCAGATGGGAGGTTCCATATAATGTCAAAAACTACATACTCAGATCTTCACCAAACTTTGCAGGGATACATTGGATGTCAAGACACGTGGAAAAAACGTACAAAACATGAGATTGGAGACATCAAGATTTTGGACGAATTTTTTAAGAATTTTCAAATTTTCAGAAAGGATGTTCCAGATAAGGTCAAAAACGACATACTCAGATCTTCACCAAACTTTGCAGAAATACATTGGATGTCAAGACACGTGGAAAAAACATACAAAACATAGGATTGGGGACATCAAGATTTTGATCAAATATTTTTAAGAATTTTCAAATTTTCAGATAAGAGGTTCCATATAAGGTCAAAAACTACATCCTCAGATCTTCACCAAACATTGCAGGGATACATTGGATGTCAAGACACGTGGAAAAAACGTACAAAACAAGAGATTGAGGTCATCAAGATTTTGGACGGATTTTTTAGAAATTTTCAAATTTTCAGATGGGAGGTTCCAGATAAGGTCAAAAACTACATACTCAGATCTTCACCAAACTTTGCAGAGATACATTGGATGTCAAGACACGTGGAAAAAACGTACAAAACAAGAGATTGGAGACATCAAGATTTTGGACGAATTTTTCAAGAATTCTCAAATTTTCAGGTAGGAAGTTCCATATAAGGTCAAAAACTACATACTCAGATCTTCACCAAACTTTGCATGGATACATTGGATGTCAAGACACGTGGAAAAAACATACAAAACATAGGATTGGAGACATCAAGATTTTGGTCGAATTTTTTAAGAATTTTCAAATTTTCAGAAAGGAGGTTCCATATAAGGTCAAAAACTACATACTCAGATCTTCACCAAACTTTGCAGGGATACATTGGATGTCAAGACACGTGGAAAAAAAGTACAAAACAAGAGAGTGGAGACATCAAGATTTTAGACGGATTTTTTAGGAATTTTCAAATTTTCAGATGGGAGGTTCCATATAAGGTCAAAAACTACATACTCAGATCTTCACCAAACTTTGCAGGGATACATTGGATGTCAAGAAACGTGGAAAAAACATACTAAACATACTAAACATAGGATTGGGGACATCAAGATTTTGGTCAAATTTTTTAAGAATTTTCAAATTTTCAGATAGGAGGTTCCATATAAGGTCAAAAACTACATACTCAGATCTTCACCAAACATTGCAGGGATACATTGGAGGTCAAGACACGTGGAAAAAACGTACAAAACAAGAGATTGGAGACATCAAGATTTTGGACGAATTTTTTAAAAATTTTCAAATTTTCAGATGGGAGGTTCCAGATAAGGTCAAAAACTACATACTCAGATCTTCACCAAACTTTGCAGGGATACATTGGATGTCAAGACACGTGGAAGAAACGTACAAAACAAGAGATTGGAGACATCAAGATTTTGGACGAATTTTTTAAGAATTTTCAAATTTTCAGAAAGGAGGTTCCATATAAGGTCAAAAACTACATACTCAGATCTTCACCAAACTTTGCAGGGATACATTGGATGTCAAGACACGTGGAAAAAACGTACAAAACAAGAGATTGGAGACATCAAGATTTTGGACGAATTTTTTAAGAATTTTCAAATTTTCAGAAAGGATGTTCCAGATAAGGTCAAAAACGACATACTCAGATCTTCACCAAACTTTGCAGGGATACATTGGATGTCAAGACACGTGGAAAAAACATACAAAACATAGGATTGGGGACATCAAGATTTTGGTCAAATTTTTTAAGAATTTTCAAATTTTCAGATAGGAGGTTACATATAATGTCAAAAACTACATACTCAGATCTTCACCAAACATTGCAGGGATACATTGGAGGTCAAGACACGTGGAAAAAACGTACAAAACAAGAGATTGGAGACATCAAGATTTTGGACGAATTTTTTAAAAATTTTCAAATTTTCAGATGGGAGGTTCCAGGTAAGGTCAAAAACTACATACTCAGATCTTCACCAAACTTTGCATGGATACATTGGATATCAAGACACGTGGAAAAAACATACAAAACATAGGATTGGAGACATCAAGATTTTGGTCGAATTTTTTAAGAATTTTCAAATTTTCAGATGGGAGGTTCCATATAAGGTCAAAAACTACATACTCAGATCTTCACCAAACTTTGCAGGGATACATTGGATGTCAAGACACGTGGAAAAAACGTACAAAAAAAGAGATTGGAGACATCAAGATTTTGGACGAATTTTTTAAGAATTTTCAAATTTTCAGAAAGGATGTTCCAGATAAGGTCAAAAACTACATACTCAGATCTTCACCAAACTTTGCAGAAATACATTGGATGTCAAGACACGTGGAAAAAACATACAAAACATAGGATTGGGGACATCAAGTTTTTGGTCAAATATTTTTAAGAATTTTCAAATTTTCAGATAAGAGGTTCCATATAAGGTCAAAAACTACATACTCAGATATTCACCAAACATTGCAGGGATACATTGGATGTCAAGACACGTGGAAAAAACGTACAAAACAAGAGATTGAGGTCATCAAGATTTTGGACGGATTTATTAGGAATTTTCAAATTTTCAGATGGGAGGTTCCAGATAAGGTCAAAAACTACATACTCAGATCTTCACAAAGCGTTGCAGGGATACATTGGATGTCAAGAAACGTGGAAAAAACGTACAAAACAAGAGATTGGAGACATCAAGATTTTGGATGAATTTTTTAAGAATTTTCAAATTTTCAGAAAGGAGGCTCCATATAAGGTCAAAAACTACATACTCAGATATTTACCAAACTTTGCAGGGATACATTGGAGGTCAATACACGTGGAAAAAACGTACAAAACAAGAGATAGGAGACATCAAGATTTTGGACGAATTTTTTAAAAATTTTCAAATTTTCAGATGGGAGGTTCCAGATAAGGTCAAAAACTACATACTCAGATCTTCACCAAACTTTGCATGGATACATTGGATGTCAAGACACGTGAAAAAAACATACAAAACATACTATTGGAGACATCAAGATTTTGGTCGATTTTTTTAAGAATTTTCAAATTTTCAGATGGGAGGTTCCATATAATGTCAAAAACTACATACTCAGATCTTCACCAAACTTTGCAGGGATACATTGGATGTCAAGACACGTGGAAAAAACGTACAAAACATGAGATTGGAGACATCAAGATTTTGGACGAATTTTTTAAGAATTTTCAAATTTTCAGAAAGGATGTTCCAGATAAGGTCAAAAACGACATACTCAGATCTTCACCAAACTTTGCAGAAATACATTGGATGTCAAGACACGTGGAAAAAACATACAAAACATAGGATTGGGGACATCAAGATTTTGATCAAATATTTTTAAGAATTTTCAAATTTTCAGATAAGAGGTTCCATATAAGGTCAAAAACTACATCCTCAGATCTTCACCAAACATTGCAGGGATACATTGGATGTCAAGACACGTGGAAAAAACGTACAAAACAAGAGATTGAGGTCATCAAGATTTTGGACGGATTTTTTAGAAATTTTCAAATTTTCAGATGGGAGGTTCCAGATAAGGTCAAAAACTACATACTCAGATCTTCACCAAACTTTGCAGAGATACATTGGATGTCAAGACACGTGGAAAAAACGTACAAAACAAGAGATTGGAGACATCAAGATTTTGGACGAATTTTTCAAGAATTCTCAAATTTTCAGATAGGAAGTTCCATATAAGGTCAAAAACTACATACTCAGATCTTCACCAAACTTTGCATGGATACATTGGATGTCAAGACACGTGGAAAAAAACATACAAAACATAGGATTGGAGACATCAAGATTTTGGTCGAATTTTTTAAGAATTTTCAAATTTTCAGAAAGGAGGTTCCATATAAGGAGTAGTGGGGTTTACGGTACGGACAGCGCAACTTTTAAGTGTAGAAAAGGCGAGGCTATTTGATTGAACAATCAGATTTGCTTACACTTAAAACAAAGCCAAGAGAGGCCTATACCCCAATTCTTCAGGTGTGATATGCTCTGATTTTTAAGAAATTCTGAGTTTCTAGTGTAGAAAAGGCGAGGGCTCAACAGATAGATTTACCCATACTTAAGACAATGCCAAGAGGGGCCTATACCCCAATTCTTCCAGTGTGACATGCTCTTAATTTTAAGAATTTTGAATTCTAGTGTAGAAAGGGTGAAAGCCTCTCAGACAGATTTGCTTATACTTAAAATTATGCCAAGTTCCCATATGATCTTATTGCTTATAGTATGTTTTTTGTCAAAATCCCAGGAATTGAATTTTAGTGTAGCTCAGATTGATTCTGCCATGCATATTAATATAAAGCTTATAGTTACTGGGTTCTGAGGCCCAGTGGAGTGTGGTGCATAGCCCCATGGTTTTTATTGTCTTGCAATCAGGAGGCCTCTGGGTTTGAGTCCTGATAAAATGTGAAGCCTCTCCTGATGGCAAAATGTTAATATTGTTGCTTTGTAAGCAAAAGGCTCGGGTTTGAGTCCTGATAAAATGTAAAGCCTCTCCTGATGGCAAAATGTTAATATTGTTGTCTTGTAAACAAGGGGCTCCGGGTTCGAGTCCTCATATAATATTTAAGATTGAAAACATGTGGCAAAATAATATGTCCACAAGTGGGATTTTGAGAATAGTTGATATACAACTCCCAGATCTGAAAACCTGGTAAAAAGTGTTTTACAATAATATATTGTACAAAAAACTGAATTTTCTTATTTTTTCATGTTTTATAACCACCTCCTCAATACAATAGGAGAAGAGCGAGTAAGCATAGTTAATTGTTTGCGTGCTTTGCCGGCACGCAAGAGACACGCTAGAAGGGGGGGGGCATTAATGATTTTTCTGTATGATTCACTGAAGGGGTCATTAATCTTTCAGCACGACAGGGGAAAAAGTGTAACAAATTCCTAGTCATGCAAGACAACATGTAAAAGTGTAACAAAGATTATTGAGATAAAGATACATATTTTCACACAGTGGCAATGAACTGTACCCCCCTCATGCTAAAAGCAATTCTGTTCAGATAATATGAGCCTAGGCAAAGACTTAGAAAATATTATGGCAGTTCAAAATCCAATTTTGTCTGCATAAGGGTCTCAGAACCCAGTAAAATGTGGGCATATTCCATTTGGAGACGTGTTAATATTGTGGCATTGTAATCAGAGGCTTTGGGTTCGAGTCCTGATATAAGATTGAAATATATGCAATTGCCCACACATAAGATATTCACTGCTAGTTGATATACAGTTGAGGTTTGTATGTTGTACATCAGCAAAACTATCACCAAAACCTAGTTACTGCTGTTGTTTGGGTATAAAAGCACCAGCTCAGCCATTAACTGCTGAACCCAACTGATATTTTTATTAAGTATAAAGTTTGGAATTGAAGCCCAGAAAATCTTATATAATAAACTACAAGAAAAAATGCCAAAACAAAAATATTGCAATCGGTGTAATAAAAATATATCTAGTTCTCATTGGGCTAGGCATTGCCGTATTTGTAACTCTAAGAAATGCAGAAAGGCCATGAAAATATGTCCAAGATGCCATAAAATATTAAGCAAGGCATATTACAAATGGCATAAGTGTAATTCTTATGTACAGTCATCAGCATTGCCCCCACAACCATCCACATCTGGTCTGAAAAGGAAGCATGAAGCACCTGTTAATGCTGGACCTGCAAAGCAGCCACGCTATGAACCACCCATACATAGCAGTTTTAATGCCCAACTTAGGGATTACCAGTTTGTATCAGAGCCAAGATGCGGCATTAAGAATTTCTTGAACAGTATAAATTCTGATCTGCAGGCAATTCTTAATGCACAAAATGGCTCTTATAAGCTATCCCTCAAATTGTTTGTACAATATAAGAAACCAAATGGCACAAAATTTACACAGCCCCACATAACAGAAACTGTACCTGTATATTCAAATGCAAATTCAGACACAATAATAAGCAGCTTGATAAATCAACTGAACATCAAACACTCTGAATTTGCAGCAAAAGAGTCCGGATGGAGCCTATGCGGTTCATCACACAAGTTATATGTTAATATTTCTGAATTCACTCCTTTACAAGGATCTACTTATGTACCATTGCCTGCCAATATCAAAAACAAAAGAGCCGTGGTCAATATAAAAAATGCCGACCAGAAATGCTTTTTGTGGTGTATATTAGCTGCTTTGTATCCAGTTTCAAAGGATCCTCAGAGAATAACTTATTACAAACAACATGAACATCTTTTTGACGATGTAATGGAGGGTTTGGAATATCCAATGTCAGTTCAGAATATTGATAAATTTGAAAAAAGAGCCAAGCACATCAATGGCAAACAATTATCTATTAATGTATTTATTTGTTCCACTGGCAATTGTCCGATAGCACCTCTCAGAATCAGTACAATTGATGATGAATCTGCTATTCCAATTGATCTGCTCTTAATTGAAGGGGATGATACCTACCATTACACTCTGATACATAATCTTGAAGCTTTAGTGAGAACACAACTAGACAAAACTCATACAATATTTAAGTTGTGCAGAAGATGTTTAACTGTATTTGATGGTCAAAAAATGGTGAAGGGGGTTCGGGAAGAGAATGCAGAAATTGCTAAAAACAAGTTAATTGAGCATCTGAAATACTGTGGCAACCATAAACCTGTTCATATGGTGATGCCCAATCCAAGTGAAAAAGCAGAATTCAAAAAGTATGAAGCCTTGTTGGAACACCCAGCATATATTGTCTGTGATTTCGAATCGAATCTCAAATCTCTTGCATTCTGTAGCCCAGATCCAGAAGAATCATCAAGTACACCATACCAGCAACATGAACCTTCCAGCTTTTGTTATGTGGTTATACGGGATGGTGTAGCTAGTGAGCCATACTTATACGTGGGACCAAATGCCATCAAAGAATTTAAACATAGAATAGAAAATGTGTGCCGTGACATAGCATCTAACACCTTATTAAAATCAAAGCCTATGTTGCCTTTAACAGAGGAACAGATTGAGGATTTCAACAAAGCAGAAAAATGCCCGGTATGTGATTGTGAATTTTCAGATACAAATATCAAGGTTCATCACCATTCTCATACAGATGGTCGATATAAACAGGCCTTGTGTAATAGCTGTAATATTAAGATCAAGAGACCAAGATTTATCCCCATATTTTGCCATGGAGCATCCAATTATGATTTCCATCATCTGATCAGGTACGAGGGGTTTGACAAGCAGAATTTAAACATTTTAGCTGAAAATGATGAAAAATATATATCTATTAGCAAGATAATTAAAGTTGATGGTGTTCCTATTCAATTAAGATTTCTTGATTCTTACAGATTTTTACCTGCTAGCCTGGCTACACTGGCCTCTCAATTATCTGATGATGACTTGAAAATCACACGTGCCTCGTTTCCAGATCAGGAGCTGAAATTAATTAGGCGGAAGGGTGTATATCCATATGACTATGTCACAGATTTTTCTAAATTTGATGAGTGTTCCCTGCCACCACAAGAAGAGTTTTACAGCAAAATCAGAGGATCTGGAATCACTGATGAAGATTATCTCCATGCCAAATTGATGTGGAACAATTTAAATTGCCAGACATTTGGTGATTATCACAAGGCTTATTTAAAACTTGATGTGACCCTCTTAGCTGATATATTGCAGGCATTCAGAAAATCTTCTATGCAAAATTATGGACTGGACCCAGTGTATTTTTACAGTGCCCCGGGCCTAGCATGGGCTGCAATGTTTTTCAACACCAAAAAGCCATTGGATCTGATCCACGATCAAGAAAAGTATCTGTTTATGGAGGAATGTATAAGAGGGGGGATGGTGCAATGTTCCCAGAGATATGCCAGAGCAAATAACAAATACATGCCTGATTATGATCCAACACGGCCATCAAATTATATACTGTATGGAGATGCAAACAACCTCTATGGTCACGCTATGATGGATAAATTGCCATATGCAGGGCTTGAGTGGGTCGAAGATTTCAATATTGAAGATCTTCAGGATTTTGATGACAGTGAATATGGCCTCTTCTTAGAGACTGATCTGATGTTTCCAGATCATTTACACAACAAATTTTCTGATCTGCCCCCAATTCCCGAGGTTCAGTGCTCACCTGGCTCTAAACAGAGGAAGCTCATGACGACTCTGGAGCCGAAACAAGGCTATGTCATATATTACAAAAACCTACAGTTCCTGATGAAACATGGTGTTCAAGTAACCAAAGTTGGCAAAGTTTTGAGGTTCAGGCACTCAAGATGGTTGAAACCATACATTGATACAAATACGGAGCTTCGAACATCTGCAAAAAGCGAATTTGATAAGGGCTTGTTTAAATTGATGGTGAATTCAGTGTATGGCAAAACTATTGAAAATGTCAGGAAACATACCGATGTTAAAATAATTACTGACCCCAGCCTGAGCAAAAAATTGGTTGCAAAGCCCAACTTCAATTACAGAAGAATTTATGATGAGCACATGGCACTTTTCAACATGATGAAAACAAAAATCAAATTTGATAAACCTATTTATGAAGGGGCTGTGATATTGGAATCGTCCAAATTACATATGTTAATATTGTATTATGATGTGCTGAAACCTTTTTATGGTGATCGTGTAAAATTATTGTACATGGACACGGATAGTTTTATTCTTGAAATTCAAACAGAAGATGTTTATCAAGATATGTCACAGCCTGAATTGTTTCAATATTTTGATACCAGTGAACATACAAAGATTCAACAACACCACAACAAAAAGGTGCCTGGCAAGTTAAAAGATGAGACACTTGGTGATGTTATTGTGGAATTTGCTGGGTTAAGTGCCAAGATGTACAGTTTTAAAACATGTAGTGCTGTTGTCAAAAAAGCCAAGGGCATTGGCAGAGTGACTGTGGAAAAAGAGCTTGTATTTGAAGATTATAAAAATTGCATCAAATCACAGAATTCAATTAGAACATCAGAAAATAGAATTCAGAGTGAGAATCACTTATTGACTTCAAATATTGTAACAAAAGTGGCCCTGGACCCACATGATGACAAGAGATGTATTTTGTCATGTAACATACATACTTTACCTTGGGGACATTGTGATTTGAAAAATGGCAAACAATGCCCAATTACAGAGCATGATTTGAAATAAATAAACATGCCTATGAACTTATTTGGGTTCAAAAAACAAGGTATTATGGACCTGCCCACACCACAGCCCTCTCCTGATTTACAATCTGTAATGTCTAAACTGAGTGGCTTGTTAATTATTCATCTGAACAGCATACTTACAGATAATGATGATGAAACAGGCAAAACATTGTACATATTTAACAATAATTTAAATCACTACCAATTACCTGTAGGTGGGCAATTGCAATTTATTACAACCCCTGAGGGTGATGTCAAGATTTCAGTAGGGAGAAATATTTATAGAATCAAGCACTCAAACATGATTTCTGGCACTGTATATACGGTTTCTGCTGGTGACTGCTTATATATTGAGGTCCCGGGATCATATGACAAGCTTATACCCTTTTTTATAGAATTAAGAATCAGATATTCAATAATAAATAACCAGTAAAACAAAAATGCCTAATGATATATTTGGCCACACAAGACATGAAGATCACAGTGATGAGATTCTGATGCTTGATGTCAGAGTCAAGAAATTGAGAAGTGATTTACAAGCTTTACAGACCACACTCAATGCCAGTCTTCAATTAGAAATTACAAATTTACAATCACAATGCATGGACCCTCTTCTTAAAATTGATTCTGAACTCAAAGTGCTGCTTCAGAAATATACTGATCTGGCAACATTGGATAATTTTCAAAGTTTAGAAGAGGCTGTAGCAGCTCTTCAAGCTAAATTTAAGACCCAGGCTAACAACTCCGAGCAATTGAAACAACAATTGGAAGAGCAGATAAATAATGTCCAGACACAACTCCAAATAATTGTCAAAAGCATAAAATCACAGGAAGATTTTGATCTAGTGATTTCCACTCTAAAGGAACAGATTCAGTCACTCCAGATACCTAATCTGGACCCTCTGCACAATGCCATAGCCGAGGTTAAAGAAAAAATTGAGACACTTGAAAATTTTATGAACAATTTGCCATCTTCTGATGCTTTGAATGCAATAACTCGGAGTGTTGCCAACATTAAGCTGCAACTTGAAACATATGAAGATTTTGGAAAAATTCAAAGTACCATAACCCATCTTGAGGGTACAATAGCAGCAGTGCAAAGTGATTTGGCAAATGTACAAGAAACTCGCCTGCCCGGGATTGTAGATACACTTGTCAGTGTCCAGCACCAAATCACAAAGCTTGAAAACCTCAACACCGAATCTGAACTATCTCATTTTCATCACTTGATCGATGATATCCAAACAAAGCTTGAAATTTTACAACAATCCACACCCTCTCAGGCAGATATAGCCCTGCTCCAAAATGCTATGCAAAATGTGGCTGATGCTTCTGAATTAAACAATGTAAAATTGGCACTTGAATTTTTGCAGAATACAGTATCAAATCTTCCCACATCACAGGAACTTAAAAATATTAAGAGAGCAGTGAATAGGATATTGAAATCAGAAGATATCAAGAATATCCAGGGAGAGATCAAACAACTCACTCAGACAGTGGCCACTCTTCCAACCAATCAACATATTAATGAACTGCATGCCCTGTTTGAGGATATCAGAAGACAGGTCCATGATCTTACTGCTCAAAATTCAAAATTGGCAGTTGTTGAAAATTTGCAACAAATTGTGGCTAATATCAAGCAGCAGCTAGGAACCATGGAATCCAATCAAGCAAATGCTTTGTCTGTTTTTGCCACCCAGCTTCAAGAGATTGTGCAACAATACAAGAGACTTGCTGTGGACATAAAAATAAAGCCAGGCCATGATGATGTTGTTAGGACCATCAATGAGCACCTTGAATCTGTAACAAGCAGATTGCTTACAGCAGAAAAAGAAATAACAGGCATAATCGAGAATCCAAAATATTCAGTAATTCTTGAATTGTACAGCATCCCCAACAAAGAATATGATTCACCATTTACACCAGGTGGCAAAATATATATGCTGTCCCCTGCACAATTTTATTACCAGTTTTTTGTTGGGGGCACACTGAGACCAATCAAGATCAAATATTGGCATCAGCCACAGGCACACCACTACCCTACCTTATCAATAACAAATGCTGAGAACAAACCGAAAATCACCAGTGTAGAGTTAGAGGATTTTACAGATCCCAATACATTAGAAACAGCCTATGCTGAAGATGATGGCTCTTTGGAATTTAAAATACAAATAGGGGACAAATTATATTTAGAAAATCCTGCAGTTTCAGCTGCTGAACACCCCATAGTTGCAATATTCTTGTTTACATATTATGTCTAGACAAATTATTGTTGATGAATTACACAGACAAGCCAGACATAATTATAAGAGACTCCCAGTAGTCACAAAGGGCATAGATGATTTATGGCAAAGCGACTTGATTGAGTTGTCAAGTGGACAGTTGAAAAACTTAGACAAAATCAACAAGGGCTACAAGTATCTACTCACTGTGATAGACACATTTTCAAAATTTGCATGGGCTGTGCCACTCAAATCCAAGACTGGAAAATGTGTTACAGAAGCCCTCAGGACAATCATCAATCATTCAGGAAGATCCCCGCGCTATTTGCAAACAGATAATGGCAAAGAATTTTATAATTCAGTGTTCCAACAATTTATTAAAAGCCGGTCAATAAAACATTACTCGAGTTACAGTGATCTCAAAGCCTCAATTGTAGAGAGATTCAACAGAACCTTAAAAAATCTTATGTATAAACAATTTACCCTCCAAGGTAATTATAAATGGCTTAATATTCTTCCAGAACTTCTACATAAATACAACAACTCTGTCCATTCCACAATCAACATGAAACCCTCTGAAGTAACTTCATCTGATGAGCAAAAATTGATCAGGACTGTTTATTATCCTAGATACCAGCCAACAACAAGAAGGGCCAAATACAGGGTGGGTGACCAAGTGAGAATCAGCAAATATAAGCACTTATTCAAGAGAGGCTTTACGAGAAACTGGAGCACCGAATTATTTACAGTGGTTCAAGTTAAACCCGGGACCCTTAACACATATATAATAAAAGATCACCGAGGAGAAATTCTCAAAGGCCGATTCTATGAACAAGAACTCAGCAAAACTAAACAGCCTGACACATATCTCATAGAAAAAATCATCCGCAGAAAAGGCAACAAGTTATTTGTCAAATGGCTGGGTCATCCGGAAAACAGCTGGATCGATGCAGACAAAGTGATAATATGAGCACCTGGGATGTTATAAAAAGGCTGCCAGAACCTGAACAGCAGAATAAGAGAAATGGCAAGTTGCTGCCTGATAATATTAGATGTCTTATTGTTGGGCCATCTGCTTGTGGTAAAACTACACTAATGGTTGATAATTTTTTATTGGCCCCCAACTGGTTAGACTGGAAAGACAGGCACTTGTATGTTTTCTCTAAGAGCTTGGAACAATTAAAATATCAGCAGCTGATGAAGCTATATGATGGATTGGATATTGCCACTTTTGAACCAGAAGTTAAGCCACTCCATGACTGTCTCGATAATTCTGTTGTTGTGTTTGATGACATTATACTGGATAATCAAAACAAGGTTAGAAATTTCTTTACACAGGGCCGACACAAAAACATTGATTGTTTCTACCTGGCACAGACTTTTTCTAAAATTCCGAAGCAACTGATCCGAGACAACAGCAATTTTATATGTGTGTTTCATCAAGATCATACCAACCTCAAACACATACATGATGAATATGTAGGTGGGGACTTGAGCTACAATGATTTTTCCAAGTTTTGCAGCAAGTGCTGGAGCCAGGACAGTTATGGGTTTGTCACAATTGATATGACAAGAACACCCAATACTGGCAAATACAGAAATAAAATCAACGATTTTCTAGACGTTGAGACATAAATAAACAACCATGAAACGACCAGTCATTGATGATCTTAAGTTAAGAGATTATCTTGTAAAAAGATTTAAGGGATGGAAATCAGAGAACCGTGGAATTTATGAAAAACACAAGCAAACAGAACAGCCTGTAATTGATGCTATTAATAATTTAGGTAAGAATATCAAAACTGTTACAGAGCAAAATCAAGATTTGATCACAGAGCTTGTGCCTGTAGCTGCAAGGAACATATTAGATTATCCATTCACCCCACTTTCCAGCATTCATACACCTAGTCCTGTTGCTCCTAGAAGAATTGAAGCTAGTCAGGATCCTATTGAATTGGGTCTTCTTGCTCAAAAATATTTAACCACACCTAAAGACAACAAAGATGAGGTCTTTGGCTTATATGCCGACACAGAGCTTGATGGCAGCATTATTCATAGAATCGGTAATTTCAGAGTAACTTTTATGGGGGATGATATAATTGTTTATTCAGAATCTCGTCTCGGAGAAAAAGGTGCTTTTGTTAAGTACCCCGGAACACCTGGATTGTGGGAACTGATGACTAGGAAAAGGCCTGGCAGCTATACAGATCAAGATTATGAGCATTACAAAGAAATATTAATAAAATCAGATGCTCTATACCAGAACAACGATCCCACACAAAAAAGAGTCAAGTCTAGCAGTGGAGCAAAATACAACAATTTAATCAAGCCCATATGGTCACAGATCAAGACTGGCAGTGGAATCAAACAATACAACACCCTGCCTAAAGAATTTGTGTGGGTTGATGATGTCAGGAAACTTGTGGATAGGTTATTGGTGATAGCTGGGGAGGAAAATGCTGGCAACCACAATTTTTACAATGAAAAAGTTGGAATTATGGACATGATAAGCACAAAATTGTCTAATTTTATAGTGAATGACCCTAAGGGGATTGGATATCTCATAAAAATTATTAATACTCTACCACCTAAATTTTGGAATGTCTCTGAGGGTCGGGGGCTTGTTAATGACATTATAAACAAACTGCCATTTGAACTACACATTCCAGGCTATCAGTATTGTGGTCCCGGTACAAAATTGGACCATAGATTAAACAGAGGTGATCCTGGTGTTAATCCCCTAGATGCTGCTTGTAGAGACCATGACATAGCATACAACACACATTCTGATCTTGACAAGAGACATGTTGCAGACAAGAAATTAGAAGAGGCTGCATTTGGCAGATTTGTAAGCAAAGATGCTTCTTTGAGTGAAAGAATAGCAGCATTGGGAACCACCATAGCTATGAGCACCAAACAAAAACTGGGGTGGGGGTTGTGAATATGTATATAATAAACCTACAATGAAGGCCAAGGGTGTTATGTATCAAATACCTTATGCAGGTCTCAAATCTCTTAAAACTATTGACAGTCTCTTGACCAAAAAGCAGCGCAAGAAAAAAAGCTCTTGTCTTGCAAAGGGCCATGGTATGAAATTGTTGCTTAGCACCCCCCAATTAAAAAAATTACAGCAATCAAGAAAAAAATCACATGTAGGGGGTTTCATATTTACCATCCCTGCCATCTTAGCTGCTCTCGGGGCTGTTGGGAGCTTGGCTGGGGGATCGGCTGCCATAGCAAAAACAGTAATAGATGCCAAGAAAAATAGGGCAGAATTAGATGAGCAGAGGCGCCATAACCTGGCCATGGAGAAAAAAGGCAAAGGTATTAAGAGAGCCATGAATAAGTTTAAAAAAAACAAGAGCCGCTTACAAACCAAGATATTGAAGCTTTAATCAAGCCATTGGGCATCAAAAATTTTAGGGGTGTGTACATGTCTGATTCTTTACCGGAACAACCACTCAACAAAGAGTGTGGCATTGTTAATTTGGATAAGTACAAAAATCAGGGCACTCACTGGATCTGTTATCTTAAATATTTAAACAATGAGGCATTTGTGTTTGATTCATTTGGAGGTGTTCCACCTGAAAATTTAATAAAATATCTAAATTCAGCTAATCTTTATTACAATAATGCCCGTATTCAAAACTTCAAAGATGTTAATTGTGGACATTTGTGTTTATTTGTTCTCAGATATATGTCTCAAATAAATAAACCATCAATTGAAAATTTTCAAAAAGCCTTGTGGTATTTAAAACATCATGGGGGTATTCCATCTCACCAGCCAAAATTCAATATTGAAACTCAAATTGCATGATGACATAGTGTATCCCAAAACAATAGCTCTCAGGGCATTTTACGGCATGTACCTGATCCCTAATATTACGCACCACAACAATACAATTGCAGTAGGGGATCAAAAAATTGTCATCACTCCAGGGCAGTATAATCTGTCCACTCTAAATGCTCAATTACCCAGAGGTGTAGTGTTAAGTCAAAATTCTGTCACTCACAGAGTAGAGATTGTATCTGCTACAGAAACAGTGCATCTGGGTACTATTGGAGAGCTGTTAGGATTTGAGAACAACACAAAACTTGAAGCAGGCATCAAACACACTGCTATGAATATACCCAAATTCTTAGCCATAGAGACTCTGAATATTCACTGTAATGTGGCCGAGGGTATGATCACCAAATCAAATGGCATAGGTACTCACAAACAAACTGGCATCATTGCAACATTCAAACCTAATTCCGAATTCATGGAGCCAATCATCTACAATCCATCCCCAACATTATATTTTCCTGTGTGCCATAATAGAATAGATTACATTGAATTGATGGTCACTAATGAAAAAGAAGAATTAGTTGATTTTGCTGGAGCCACAACAACTGCAATCATAGAGATTAATATTTAAATAAAAATACATACAATGGAAAATATTGAGAGTTATGAGCTACAATCATTCCCTCCAAACAGGAGGACATTTGCAAATTTAAATCAACCCAACACAGAAATTGAGGTTGATCTTGATGTAGGGGACGGCTTTATACACCCTCACAGAGCAGATCTATACATCAAATTTGATGTCGTAAAGCTCGATGGAACAGATTATCCGGCAAATTCAAATATAAGATTGGTAGATAATTTTGTGCCGCATCTGTTCTCTGAAATTGAGATCAGAAAGCATGGCGTTGTTATAAACAGAATAGATTATCCCGGCATTACCTCCACGGCTTTGGCCACTCTAAAATTATCCAAAACCGAGGCTTCATACTACAAAATCGGTGGATTTGAGGCTGGTGATAAGATATTATCTAAGAACCACACAGTGCTGTTCCCTATGCGCCTGTTGCCAGGATTCTTCTCGGATTACAAAGAAATTATGTGGAAGGGCGGGTTAAGAATTACATTTAGAAGAGCTGCAAATGATAACAATGCATTGATGAGGTATAGCACATTAAACCCTACGGGGGAAGCTTTGCCTAATACCTTACCAGATGCAGGCAAATGCATTATTCAGACTATGGAGTTAAGAATCCCGGTTGTTGAATATGAAGCCAGTTACGCTCTTAAATACAAAGCAGATATCCTAAAAAATCCACAGGTTCCTCTGCAATTTTACACATATCAATGCGTACAGAAGCCTGCCTCTGGTACTTATTATGAATTTGATGCCACAAGTTCATTCTCCATTATTCAATTTGACATGCCCGATTTTGTAGTGGTACTGTTTCAGACTGGAAGACACAACAATCAGGAAAAAAATTCAAGTAGATTTGATAACTGCAACATCAAGAACATATATCTTAAAAATGGCAGAAATGAGGTCTTTCCTAGAGAAAATTACAATTTAGACATGTCCAAGGATGATTTTCTCAAATTATATGAGGCATTTTCGGCTTTCAAAAGAGTCACTACTGGCAGTACTGATATGTACTACACTCCAGATGAATTCAAAACACGGAGACCCATGTTTGTAATCAACACTTCAAAAAGAAAACAAGTTGTGGTTAATGACAGAACAAACATTAAAATTATCTGTGAATTCCATGAGGCTTTACCTGAAGACACCATATGTAGCGTCATTCTCATAGGGGAAAAATCTTATGTTTATGATGTAAGAAATGAGAGAGTCACGGAGCAGTTCTAGAAGATATTTGTTCTATTATCCTGTTGTACAACACACAAACCTCAACTGTATTATCAGCTAGCAGTGAATATCTTATGTGTGGGCAGTTGTATATATTTCAATCTTATATGAGGACTCGAACCCGGAGCCCCTTGTTTACAAGACAACAATATTAACATTTTGCCATCAGGAGAGGCTTTACATTTTATCAGGACTCAAACCCGAGCCTTTTGCTTACAAAGCAACAATATTAACATTTTGCCATCAGGAGAGGCTTCACATTTTATCAGGACTCAAACCCAGAGGCCTCCTGATTGCAAGACAATAAAAACCATGGGGCTATGCACCACACTCCACTGGGCCTCAGAACCCAGTAACTATAAGCTTTATATTAATATGCATGGCAGAATCAATCTGAGCTACACTAAAATTCAATTCCTGGGATTTTGACAGAAAAACACACTATAAGCAATAAGATCATATGGGAACTTGGCATAATTTTAAGTATAAGCAAATCTGTCTGAGAGGCTTTCACCCTTTCTACACTAGAATTAAAAATTCTTAAAATTAAGAGCATATCACACTGGAAGAATTGGGGTATAGGCCCCTCTTGGCATTGTCTTAAGTATGGGTAAATCTATCTGTTGAGCCCTCGCCTTTTCTACACTAGAAACTCAGAATTTCTTAAAAATCAGAGCATATCACACCTGAAGAATTGGGGTATAGGCCTCTCTTGGCTTTGTTTTAAGTGTAAGCAAATCTGATTGTTCAATCAAATAGCCTCGCCTTTTCTACACTTAAAAGTTGCGCTGTCCGTACCGTAAACCCCACTACTATAAGGTCAAAAACTACATACTCAGATCTTCACCAAACTTTGCAGGGATACATTGGATGTCAAGACACGTGGAAAAAAAGTACAAAACAAGAGAGTGGAGACATCAAGATTTTAGACGGATTTTTTAGGAATTTTCAAATTTTCAGATGGGAGGTTCCATATAAGGTCAAAAACTACATACTCAGATCTTCACCAAACTTTGCAGAGATACATTGGATGTCAAGACACGTGGAAAAAACGTACAAAACAAGAGATTGGAGACATCAAGATTTTGGACGAATTTTTCAAGAATTCTCAAATTTTCAGATAGGAGGTTCCATATAAGGTCAAAAACTACATACTCAGATCTTCACCAAACTTTGCATGGATACATTGGATGTCAAGACACGTGGAAAAAACATACAAAACATAGGATTGGAGACATCAAGATTTTGGTCGAATTTTTTAAGAATTTTCAAATTTTCAGAAAGGAGGTTCCATATAAGGTCAAAAACTACATACTCAGATCTTCACCAAACTTTGCAGGGATACATTGGATGTCAAGACACGTGGAAAAAAAGTACAAAACAAGAGAGTGGAGACATCAAGATTTTAGACGGATTTTTTAGGAATTTTCAAATTTTCAGATGGGAGGTTCCATATAAGGTCAAAAACTACATACTCAGATCTTCACCAAACTTTGCAGGGATACATTGGATGTCAAGACACGTGGAAAAAACGTACAAAACAAGAGATTGGAGACATTAAGATTTTGGACGAATTTTTTAAGAATTTTCAAATTTTCAGAAAGTAGGTTCCATATAAGGTCAAAAACTACATACTCAGATCTTCACCAAACTTTGCAGGGATACATTGGATGTCAAGACACGTGGAAAAAACGTACAAAACAAGAGATTGGAGACATCAAGATTTTGGACGAATTTTTTAAGAATTTTCAAATTTTCAGAAAGGATGTTCCAGATAAGGTCAAAAACGACATACTCAGATCTTCACCAAACTTTGCAGGGATACATTGGAGGTCAAGACACGTAGAAAAAACGTACAAAACAAGAGATTGAAGACATCAAGATTTTGGACGAATTTTTTAAAAATTTTCAAATTTTCAGATAGGAGGTTCCAGATAAGGTCAAAAACTACATACTCAGATCTTCACCAAACATTGCAGGGATACATTGGAAGTCAACACACGTGGAAAAAACGTACAAAACAAGAGATTGGAGACATCAAGATTTTGGACGAATTTTTTAAAAATTTTCAAATTTTCAGATGGGAGGTTCCAGATAAGGTCAAAAACTACATACTCAGATCTTCACCAAACTTTGCAGGGATACATTGGATGTCAAGACACGTGGAAAAAACGTACAAAACAAGAGATTGGAGACATCAAGATTTTGGACGAATTTTTTAAGAATTTTCAAATTTTCAGAAAGGAGGTTCCATATAAGGTCAAAAACTACATACTCAGATCTTCACCAAACTTTGCAGGGATACATTGGATGTCAAGACACGTGGAAAAAACGTACAAAACAAGAGATTGGAGACATCAAGATTTTGGACGAATTTTTTAAGAATTTTCAAATTTTCAGAAAGGATGTTCCAGATAAGGTCAAAAACGACATACTCAGATCTTCACCAAACTTTGCAGGGATACATTGGATGTCAAGACACGTGGAAAAAACATACAAAACATAGGATTGGGGACATCAAGATTTTGGTCAAATTTTTTAAGAATTTTCAAATTTTCAGATAGGAGGTTCCATATAAGGTCAAAAACTACATACTCAGATCTTCACCAAACATTGCAGGGATACATTGGAGGTCAAGACACGTGGAAAAAACGTACAAAACAAGAGATTGGAGACATCAAGATTTTGGACGAATTTTTTAAAAATTTTCAAATTTTCAGATGGGAGGTTCCAGATAAGGTCAAAAACTACATACTCAGATCTTCACCAAACTTTGCATGGATACATTGGATGTCAAGATACGTGGAAAAAACATACAAAACATAGGATTGGAGACATCAAGATTTTGGTCGAATTTTTTAAGAATTTTCAAATTTTCAGATGGGAGGTTCCATATAAGGTCAAAAACTACATACTCAGATCTTCACCAAACTTTGCAGGGATACATTGGATGTCAAGACACGTGGAAAAAACGTACAAAACAAGAGATTGGAGACATCAAGATTTTGGACGAATTTTTTAAGAATTTTCAAATTTTCAGAAAGGATGTTCCAGATAAGGTCAAAAACGACATACTCAGATCTTCACCAAACTTTGCAGGGATACATTGGAGGTCAAGACACGTAGAAAAAACGTACAAAACAAGAGATTGAAGACATCAAGATTTTGGACGAATTTTTTAAAAATTTTCAAATTTTCAGATAGGAGGTTCCAGATAAGGTCAAAAACTACATACTCAGATCTTCACCAAACTTTGCAGGGATACATTGGATGTCAAGACACGTGGAAAAAACGTACAAAACAAGAGATTGGGGTCATCAAGATTTTGGACGGATTTTTTAGGAATTTTCAAATTTTCAGATGGGAGGTTCCATATAAGGTCAAAAACTACATACTCAGATCTTCACCAAACATTGCAGGGATACATTGGATGTCAAGAAACGTGGAAAAAACGTACAAAACAAGAGATTGGAGACATCAAGATTTTGGACGAATTTTTGAAGAATTTTCAAATTTTCAGATAGGAGGTTCCAGATAAGGTCAAAAACGACATACTCAGATCTTCACCAAACTTTGCAGGGATACACTGGATGTCAAGACACGTGGAAAAAACATACAAAACATAGGATTGGGGACATCAAGATTTTGGTCAAATTTTTTAAGAATTTTGAAATTTTCAGATAGGAGGTTCCATATAAGGTCAAAAACTACATACTCAGATCTTCACCAAACATTGCAGGGATACATTGGAAGTCAAGACACGTGGAAAAAACGTACAAAACAAGAGATTGGAGACATCAAGATTTTGGACGAATTTTTTAAAAATTTTCAAATTTTCAGATGGGAGGTTCCAGATAAGGTCAAAAACTACATACTCAGATCTTCACCAAACTTTGCAGGGATACATTGGATGTCAAGACACGTGGAAAAAACGTACAAAACAAGAGATTGGAGACATCAAGATTTTGGACGAATTTTTTAAGAATTTTCAAATTTTCAGAAAGGAGGTTCCAAATAAGGTCAAAAACTACATACTCAGATCTTCACCAAACTTTGCAGGGATACATTGGATGTCAAGACACGTGGAAAAAACGTACAAAACAAGAGATTGGAGACATCAAGATTTTGGACGAATTTTTTAAGAATTTTCAAATTTTCAGAAAGGATGTTCCAGATAAGGTCAAAAACGACATACTCAGATCTTCACCAAACTTTGCAGGGATACATTGGATGTCAAGACACGTGGAAAAAACACAAAACATAGGATTGGGGACATCAAGATTTTGGTCAAATTTTTTAAGAATTTTCAAATTTTCAGATAGGAGGTTCCATATAAGGTCAAAAACTACATACTCAGATCTTCACCAAACATTGCAGGGATACATTGGAGGTCAAGACACGTGGAAAAAACGTACAAAACAAGAGATTGGAGACATCAAGATTTTGGACGAATTTTTTAAAAATTTTCAAATTTTCAGATGGGAGGTTCCAGATAAGGTCAAAAACTACATACTCAGATCTTCACCAAACTTTGCATGGATACATTGGATGTCAAGACACGTGGAAAAAACATACAAAACATAGGATTGGAGACATCAAGATTTTGGTCAATTTTTTTAAGAATTTTCAAATTTTCAGATGGGAGGTTCCATATAAGGTCAAAAACTACATACTCAGATCTTCACCAAACTTTGCAGGGATACATTGGATGTCAAGACACGTGGAAAAAACGTACAAAACAAGAGATTGGAGACATCAAGATTTTGGACGAATTTTTCAAGATTTCTCAAATTTTCAGATAGGAGGTTCCATATAAGGTCAAAAACTACATACTCAGATCTTCACCAAACTTTGCATGGATACATTGGATGTCAAGACACGTGGAAAAAACATACAAAACATAGGATTGGAGACATCAAGATTTTGGTCGAATTTTTTAAGAATTTTCAAATTTTCAGAAAGGAGGTTCCATATAAGGTCAAAAACTACATACTCAGATCTTCACCAAACTTTGCAGGGATACATTGGATGTCAAGACACGTGGAAAAAAAGTACAAAACAAGAGAGTGGAGACATCAAGATTTTAGACGGATTTTTTAGGAATTTTCAAATTTTCAGATGGGAGGTTCCATATAAGGTCAAAAACTACATACTCAGATCTTCACCAAACTTTGCAGGGATACATTGGATGTCAAGACACGTGGAAAAAACGTACAAAACAAGAGATTGGGGTCATCAAGATTTTGGACGGATTTTTTAGGAATTTTCAAATTTTCAGATGGGAGGTTCCATATAAGGTCAAAAACTACATACTCAGATCTTCACCAAACATTGCAGGGATACATTGGATGTCAAGAAACGTGGAAAAAACGTACAAAACAAGAGGTTGGAGACATCAAGATTTTGGACGAATTTTTGAAGAATTTTCAAATTTTCAGATAGGAGGTTCCAGATAAGGTCAAAAACGACATACTCAGATCTTCACCAAACTTTGCAGGGATACATTGGATGTCAAGACACGTGGAAAAAACATACAAAACATAGGATTGGGGACATCAAGATTTTGGTCAAATTTTTTAAGAATTTTCAAATTTTCAGATAGGAGGTTCCATATAAGGTCAAAAACTACATACTCAGATCTTCACCAAACATTGCAGGGATACATTGGAAGTCAAGACACGTGGAAAAAACGTACAAAACAAGAGATTGGAGACATCAAGATTTTGGACGAATTTTTTAAAAATTTTCAAATTTTCAGATGGGAGGTTCCAGATAAGGTCAAAAACTACATACTCAGATCTTCACCAAACTTTGCAGGGATACATTGGATGTCAAGACACGTGGAAAAAACGTACAAAACAAGAGATTGGAGACATCAAGATTTTGGACGAATTTTTTAAGAATTTTCAAATTTTCAGAAAGGAGGTTCCATATAAGGTCAAAAACTACATACTCAGATCTTCACCAAACTTTGCAGGGATACATTGGATGTCAAGACACGTGGAAAAAACGTACAAAACAAGAGATTGGAGACATCAAGATTTTGGACGAATTTTTTAAGAATTTTCAAATTTTCAGAAAGGATGTTCCAGATAAGGTCAAAAACGACATACTCAGATCTTCACCAAACTTTGCAGGGATACATTGGATGTCAAGACACGTGGAAAAAACATACAAAACAAGAGATTGGGGACATCAAGATTTTGGTCAAATTTTTTAAGAATTTTCAAATTTTCAGATAGGAGGTTCCATATAAGGTCAAAAACTACATACTCAGATCTTCACCAAACATTGCAGGGATACATTGGAGGTCAAGACACGTGGAAAAAACGTACAAAACAAGAGATTGGAGACATCAAGATTTTGGACGAATTTTTTAAAAATTTTCAAATTTTCAGATGGGAGGTTCCAGATAAGGTCAAAAACTACATACTCAGATCTTCACCAAACTTTGCATGGATACATTGGATGTCAAGACACGTGGAAAAAACATACAAAACATAGGATTGGAGACATCAAGATTTTGGTCGAATTTTTTAAGAATTTTCAAATTTTCAGAAAGGAGGTTCCATATAAGGTCAAAAACTACATACTCAGATCTTCACCAAACTTTGCAGGGATACATTGGATGTCAAGACACGTAGAAAAAAAGTACAAAACAAGAGAGTGGAGACATCAAGATTTTAGACGGATTTTTTAGGAATTTTCAAATTTTCAGATGGGAGGTTCCATATAAGGTCAAAAACTACATACTCAGATCTTCACCAAACTTTGCAGGGATACATTGGATGTCAAGACACGTGGAAAAAACGTACAAAACAAGAGATTGGAGACATTAAGATTTTGGACGAATTTTTTAAGAATTTTCAAATTTTCAGAAAGTAGGTTCCATATAAGGTCAAAAACTACATACTCAGATCTTCACCAAACTTTGCAGGGATACATTGGATGTCAAGACACGTGGAAAAAACGTACAAAACAAGAGATTGGAGACATCAAGATTTTGGACGAATTTTTTAAGAATTTTCAAATTTTCAGAAAGGATGTTCCAGATAAGGTCAAAAACGACATACTCAGATCTTCACCAAACTTTGCAGGGATACATTGGAGGTCAAGACACGTAGAAAAAACGTACAAAACAAGAGATTGAAGACATCAAGATTTTGGACGAATTTTTTAAAAATTTTCAAATTTTCAGATAGGAGGTTCCAGATAAGGTCAAAAACTACATACTCAGATCTTCACCAAACTTTGCAGGGATACATTGGATGTCAAGACACGTGGAAAAAACGTACAAAACAAGAGATTGGGGTCATCAAGATTTTGGACGGATTTTTTAGGAATTTTCAAATTTTCAGATGGCAGGTTCCATATAAGGTCAAAAACTACATACTCAGATCTTCACCAAACATTGCAGGGATACATTGGATGTCAAGAAACGTGGAAAAAACGTACAAAACAAGAGATTGGAGACATCAAGATTTTGGACGAATTTTTGAAGAATTTTCAAATTTTCAGATAGGAGGTTCCAGATAAGGTCAAAAACGACATACTCAGATCTTCACCAAACTTTGCAGGGATACACTGGATGTCAAGACACGTGGAAAAAACATACAAAACATAGGATTGGGGACATCAAGATTTTGGTCAAATTTTTTAAGAATTTTCAAATTTTCAGACAGGAGGTTCCATATAAGGTCAAAAACTACATACTCAGATCTTCACCAAACATTGCAGGGATACATTGGAGGTCAAGACACGTGGAAAAAACGTACAAAACAAGAGATTGGAGACATCAAGATTTTGGACGAATTTTTTAAAAATTTTCAAATTTTCAGATGGGAGGTTCCAGATAAGGTCAAAAACTACATACTCAGATCTTCACCAAACTTTGCAGGGATACATTGGATGTCAAGACACGTGGAAAAAACGTACAAAACAAGAGATTGGAGACATCAAGATTTTGGACGAATTTTTTAAGAATTTTCAAATTTTCAGAAAGGAGGTTCCATATAAGGTCAAAAACTACATACTCAGATCTTCACCAAACTTTGCAGGGATACATTGGATGTCAAGACACGTGGAAAAAACGTACAAAACAAGAGATTGGAGACATCAAGATTTTGGACGAATTTTTTAAGAATTTTCAAATTTTCAGAAAGGATGTTCCAGATAAGGTCAAAAACGACATACTCAGATCTTCAGCAAACTTTGCAGGGATACATTGGATGTCAAGACACGTGGAAAAAACACAAAACATAGGATTGGGGACATCAAGATTTTGGTCAAATTTTTTAAGAATTTTCAAATTTTCAGATAGGAGGTTCCATATAAGGTCAAAAACTACATACTCAGATCTTCACCAAACATTGCAGGGATACATTGGAGGTCAAGACACGTGGAAAAAACGTACAAAACAAGAGATTGGAGACATCAAGATTTTGGACGAATTTTTTAAAAATTTTCAAATTTTCAGATGGGAGGTTCCAGATAAGGTCAAAAACTACATACTCAGATCTTCACCAAACTTTGCATGGATACATTGGATGTCAAGACACGTGGAAAAAACATACAAAACATAGGATTGGAGACATCAAGATTTTGGTCGAATTTTTTAAGAATTTTCAAATTTTCAGATGGGAGGTTCCATATAAGGTCAAAAACTACATACTCAGATCTTCACCAAACTTTGCAGGGATACATTGGATGTCAAGACACGTGGAAAAAACGTACAAAACAAGAGATTGGAGACATCAAGATTTTGGACAAATATTTTTAAGAATTTTCAAATTTTCAGATAGAGGTTCCATATAAGGTCAAAAACTACATACTCAGATATTCACCAAACATTGCAGGGATACATTGGATGTCAAGACACGTGGAAAAAACGTACAAAACAAGAGATTGAGGTCATCAAGATTTTGGACGAATTTTTCAAGAATTCTCAAATTTTCAGATAGGAGGTTCCAGATAAGGTCAAAAACTACATACTCAGATCTTCACCAAACTTTGCATGGATACATTGGATGTCAAGACACGTGGAAAAAACATACAAAACATAGGATTGGAGACATCAAGATTTTGGTCGAATTTTTTAAGAATTTTCAAATTTTCAGAAAGGAGGTTCCATATAAGGTCAAAAACTAAATACTCAGATCTTCACCAAACTTTGCAGGGATACATTGGATGTCAAGACACGTGGAAAAAAAGTACAAAACAAGAGAGTGGAGACATCAAGATTTTAGACGGATTTTTTAGGAATTTTCAAATTTTCAGATGGGAGGTTCCATATAAGGTCAAAAACTACATACTCAGATCTTCACCAAACTTTGCAGGGATACATTGGATGTCAAGACACGTGGAAAAAACGTACAAAACAAGAGATTGGAGACATCAAGATTTTGGACGAATTTTTTAAGAATTTTCAAATTTTCAGAAAGGAGGTTCCATATAAGGTCAAAAACTACATACTCAGATCTTCACCAAACTTTGCAGGGATACATTGGATGTCAAGACACGTGGAAAAAACGTACAAAACAAGAGATTGGAGACATCAAGATTTTGGAGGAATTTTTTAAGAATTTTCAAATTTTCAGAGAGGATGTTCCAGATAAGGTCAAAAACTACATACTCAGATCTTCACCAAACTTTGCAGGGATACATTGGAGGTCAAGACACGTGGAAAAAACGTACAAAACAAGAGATTGAAGACATCAAGATTTTGGACGAATTTTTTAAAAATTTTCAAATTTTCAGATAGGAGGTTCCAGATAAGGTCAAAAACTACATACTCAGATCTTCACCAAACTTTGCAGGGATACATTGGATGTCAAGACACGTGGAAAAAACATACAAAACATAGGATTGGGGATATCAAGATTTTGGTCAAATTTTTTAAGAATTTTCAAATTTTCAGATAGGAGGCTCCATTTAAGGTCAAAAACTACATACTCAGATCTTCACCAAACGTTGCAGGGATACTTTGCATGTCAAGACACGTGGAAAAAACGTACAAAACAAGAGATTGGAGACATCAAGATTTTCGACGAATTTTTTAAGAATTTTCAAATTTTCAGATGGGAGGTTCCAGATAAGGTCAAAAACGACATACTCAGATCTTCACCAAACTTTGCATGGATACATTGGATGTCAAGACACGTGGAAAAAACGTACAAAACAAGAGATTGGGGACATCAAGATTTTGGACGAATTTTTTAAGAATTTTCAAATTTTCAGAAAGGAGGTTCCATATAAGGTCAAAAACTACATACTCAGATCTTCACCAAACTTTGCAGGGATACATTGGATGTCAGGACACGTGGAAAAAACGTACAAAACAAGAGATTGGAGACATCAAGATTTTGGACGAATTTTTTAAGAATTTTCAAATTTTCAGAAAGGATGTTCCAGATAAGGTCAAAAACGACATACTCAGATCTTCACCAAACTTTGCAGGGATACATTGGAGGTCAAGACACGTGGAAAAAACGTACAAAACTAGAGATTGAAGACATCAAGATTTTGGACGAATTTTTTAAAAATTTTCAAATTTTCAGATTGGTTCCAGATAAGGTCAAAAACTACATACTCAGATCTTCACCAAACTTTGCAGGGATACATTGGATGTCAAGACACGTGGAAAAAACATACAAAACATAGGATTGGGGATATCAAGATTTTGGTCAAATTTATTAAGAATTTTCAAATTTTCAGATAGGAGGTTCCATATAAGGTCAAAAACTACATACTCAGATCTTCACCAAGCTTTGCAGGGATACATTGGATGTCAAGAAACGTGGAAAAAACGTACAAAACAAGAGATTGGAGACATCAAGATTTTGGATGAATATTTTAAGAATTTTCAAATTTTCAGAAAGGAGGCTCCATATAAGGTCAAAAACTACATACTCAGATCTTCACCAAACTTTGCAGGGATACATTGGATGTCAAGACACGTGGAAAAAACGTACAAAACAAGAGATTGGAGACATCAAGATTTTGGACGAATTTTTGAGGAATTTTCAAATTTTCAGAAATGAGGTTCCAGATAAAGTCTAAAACTACATACTCAGATCTTCACCAAACTTTGCAGGGATACATTGGATGTCAAGACACGTGGAAAAAACATACAAAACATAGGATTGGGGACATCAAGATTTTGGTCAAATATTTTTAAGAATTTTCAAATTTTCAGATAAGAGGTTCCATATAAGGTCAAAAACTACATACTCAGATCTTCACCAAACATTGCTGGGATACATTGGATGTCAAGACACGTGGAAAAAACGTACAAAACAAGAGATTGGAGACATCAAGATTTTGGACGAATTTTTCAAGAATTCTCAAATTTTCAGATAGGAGGTTCCATATAAGGTCAAAAACTACATACTCAGATCTTCACAAAACTTTGCATGGATACATTGGATGTCAAGACACGTGGAAAAAACATACAAAACATAGGATTCGAGACATCAAGATTTTGGTCGAATTTTTTAAGAATTTTCAAATTTTCAGAAAGGAGGTTCCATATAAGGTCAAAAACTACATACTCAGATCTTCACCAAACTTTGCAGGGATACATTGGATGTCAAGACACGTGGAAAAAACGTACAAAACAAGAGATTGGAGACATCAAGATTTTGGACGAATTTTTTAAGAATTTTCAAATTTTCAGAAAGGATGTTCCAGATAAGGTCGAAAACGACATACTCAGATCTTCACCAAACTTTGCAGGGATACATTGGAGGTCAAGACACGTGGAAAAAACGTACAAAACAAGAGATTAAAGACATCAAGATTTTGGACGAATTTTTTAAAAATTTTCAAATTTTCAGATAGGAGGTTCCAGATAAGGTCAAAAACTACATACTCAGATCTTCACCAAACTTTGCAGGGATACATTGGATGTCAAGACACGTGGAAAAAACATACAAAACATAGGATTGGGGATATCAAGATTTTGGTCAAATTTTTTAAGAATTTTCAAATTTTCAGATAGGAGGTTCCATATAAGGTCAAAAACTACATACTCAGATCTTCACCAAACTTTGCAGGGATACATTGGATGTCAAGACACGTGGAAAAAACGTACAAAACAAGAGATTGGAGACATCAAGATTTTGGACGAATTTTTTAAGAATTTTCAAATTTTCAGAAAGGATGTTCCAGATAAGGTCAAAAACGACATACTCAGATCTTCACCAAACTTTGCAGGGATACATTGGATGTCAAGACACGTGGAAAAAACACAAAACATAGGATTGGGGACATCAAGATTTTGGTCAAATTTTTTAAGAATTTTCAAATTTTCAGATAGGAGGTTCCATATAAGGTCAAAAACTACATACTCAGATCTTCACCAAACATTGCAGGGATACATTGGAGGTCAAGACACGTGGAAAAAACGTACAAAACAAGAGATTGGAGACATCAAGATTTTGGACGAATTTTTTAAAAATTTTCAAATTTTCAGATGGGAGGTTCCAGATAAGGTCAAAAACTACATACTCAGATCTTCACCAAACTTTGCATGGATACATTGGATGTCAAGACACGTGGAAAAAACATACAAAACATAGGATTGGAGACATCAAGATTTTGGTCGAATTTTTTAAGAATTTTCAAATTTTCAGATGGGAGGTTCCATATAAGGTCAAAAACTACATACTCAGATCTTCACCAAACTTTGCAGGGATACATTGGATGTCAAGACACGTGGAAAAAACGTACAAAACAAGAGATTGGAGACATCAAGATTTTGGACGAATTTTTTAAGAATTTTCAAATTTTCAGAAAGGATGTTCCAGATAAGGTCAAAAACGACATACTCAGATCTTCACCAAACTTTGCAGAAATACATTGGATGTCAAGACACGTGGAAAAAACATACACAACATAGGATTGGGGACATCAAGATTTTGGTCAAATATTTTTAAGAATTTTCAAATTTTCAGATAGAGGTTCCATATAAGGTCAAAAACTACATACTCAGATATTCACCAAACATTGCAGGGATACATTGGATGTCAAGACACGTGGAAAAAACGTACAAAACAAGAGATTGAGGTCATCAAGATTTTGGACGAATTTTTTAGGAATTTTCAAATTTTCAGATGGGAGGTTCCAGATAAGGTCAAAAACTACATACTCAGATCTTCACCAAACTTTGCAGGGATACATTGGATGTCAAGACACGTGGAAAAAACGTACAAAACAAGAGATTGGAGACATCAAGATTTTGGACGAATTTTTCAAGAATTCTCAAATTTTCAGATAGGAGGTTCCATATAAGGTCAAAAACTACATACTCAGATCTTCACCAAACTTTGCATGGATACATTGGATGTCAAGACACGTGGAAAAAACATACAAAACATAGGATTGGAGACATCAAGATTTTGGTCGAATTTTTTAAGAATTTTCAAATTTTCAGAAAGCAGGTTCCATATAAGGTCAAAAACTACATACTCAGATCTTCACCAAACTTTGCAGGGATACATTGGATGTCAAGACACGTGGAAAAAAAGTACAAAACAAGAGAGTGGAGACATCAAGATTTTAGACGGATTTTTTAGGAATTTTCAAATTTTCAGATGGGAGGTTCCATATAAGGTCAAAAACTACATACTCAGATCTTCACCAAACTTTGCAGGGATACATTGGATGTCAAGACACGTGGAAAAAACGTACAAAACAAGAGATTGGAGACATCAAGATTTTGGACGAATTTTTTAAGAATTTTCAAATTTTCAGAAAGGAGGTTCCATATAAGGTCAAAAACTACATACTCAGATCTTCACCAAACTTTGCAGGGATACATTGGATGTCAAGACACGTGGAAAAAACGTACAAAACAAGAGATTGGAGACATCAAGATTTTGGAGGAATTTTTTAAGAATTTTCAAATTTTCATAGGATGTTCCAGATAAGGTCAAAAACTACATACTCAGATCTTCACCAAACTTTGCAGGGATACATTGGAGGTCAAGACACGTGGAAAAAACGTACAAAACAAGAGATTGAAGACATCAAGATTTTGGACGAATTTTTTAAAAATTTTCAAATTTTCAGATAGGAGGTTCCAGATAAGGTCAAAAACTACATACTCAGATCTTCACCAAACTTTGCAGGGATACATTGGATGTCAAGACACGTGGAAAAAACATACAAAACATAGGATTGGGGATATCAAGATTTTGGTCAAATTTTTTAAGAATTTTCAAATTTTCAGATAGGAGGCTCCATTTAAGGTCAAAAACTACATACTCAGATCTTCACCAAACATTGCAGGGATACATTGGATGTCAAGAAACGTGGAAAAAACGTACAAAAAAGAGTTTGGAGACATCAAGATTTTGGACGAATTTTTGAAGAATTTTCAAATTTTCAGATAGGAGGTTCCAGATAAGGTCAAAAACTACATACTCAGATCTTCACCAAACGTTGCAGGGATACTTTTCATGTCAAGACACGTGGAAAAAACGTACAAAACAAGAGATTGGAGACATCAAGATTTTCGACGAATTTTTTAAGAATTTTCAAATTTTCAGATGGGAGGTTCCAGATAAGGTCAAAAACGACATACTCAGATCTTCACCAAACTTTGCATGGATACATTGGATGTCAAGACACGTGGAAAAAACGTACAAAACAAGAGATTGGGGACATCAAGATTTTGGACGAATTTTTTAAGAATTTTCAAATTTTCAGAAAGGAGGTTCCATATAAGGTCAAAAACTACATACTCAGATCTTCACCAAACTTTGCAGGGATACATTGGATGTCAAGACACGTGGAAAAAACGTACAAAACAAGAGATTGGAGACATCAAGATTTTGGACGAATTTTTTAAGAATTTTCAAATTTTCAGAAAGGATGTTCCAGATAAGGTCAAAAACGACATACTCAGATCTTCACCAAACTTTGCAGGGATACATTGGAGGTCAAGACACGTGGAAAAAACGTACAAAACTAGAGATTGAAGACATCAAGATTTTGGACGAATTTTTTAAAAATTTTCAAATTTTCAGATTGGTTCCAGATAAGGTCAAAAACTACATACTCAGATCTTCACCAAACTTTGCAGGGATACATTGGATGTCAAGACACGTGGAAAAAACATACAAAACATAGGATTGGGGATATCAAGATTTTGGTCAAATTTATTAAGAATTTTCAAATTTTCAGATAGGAGGTTCCATATAAGGTCAAAAACTACATACTCAGATCTTCACCAAGCTTTGCAGGGATACATTGGATGTCAAGAAACGTGGAAAAAACGTACAAAACAAGAGATTGGAGACATCAAGATTTTGGATGAATATTTTAAGAATTTTCAAATTTTCAGAAAGGAGGCTCCATATAAGGTCAAAAACTACATACTCAGATCTTCACCAAACTTTGCAGGGATACATTGGATGTCAAGACACGTGGAAAAAACGTACAAAACAAGAGATTGGAGACATCAAGATTTTGGACGAATTTTTGAGGAATTTTCAAATTTTCAGAAATGAGGTTCCAGATAAGGTCTAAAACTACATACTCAGATCTTCACCAAACTTTGCAGGGATACATTGGATGTCAAGACACGTGGAAAAAACATACAAAACATAGGATTGGGGACATCAAGATTTTGGTCAAATATTTTTAAGAATTTTCAAATTTTCAGATAAGAGGTTCCATATAAGGTCAAAAACTACATACTCAGATCTTCACCAAACATTGCAGGGATACATTGGATGTCAAGACACGTGGAAAAAACGTACAAAACAAGAGATTGAGGTCATCAAGATTTTGGACGGATTTTTTAGGAATTTTCAAATTTTCAGATGGGAGGTTCCAGATAAGGTCAAAAACTACATACTCAGATCTTCACCAAACTTTGCAGGGATACATTGGATGTCAAGACACGTGGAAAAAACGTACAAAACAAGAGATTGGAGACATCAAGATTTTGGACGAATTTTTCAAGAATTCTCAAATTTTCAGATAGGAGGTTCCATATAAGGTCAAAAACTACATACTCAGATCTTCACCAAACTTTGCATGGATACATTGGATGTCAAGACACGTGGAAAAAACATACAAAACATAGGATTGGAGACATCAAGATTTTGGTCGAATTTTTTAAGAATTTTCAAATTTTCAGAAAGGAGGTTCCATATAAGGTCAAAAACTACATACTCAGATCTTCACCAAACTTTGCAGGGATACATTGGATGTCAAGACACGTGGAAAAAAAGTACAAAACAAGAGAGTGGAGACATCAAGATTTTAGACGGATTTTTTAGGAATTTTCAAATTTTCAGATGGGAGGTTCCATATAAGGTCAAAAACTACATACTCAGATCTTCACCAAACTTTGCAGGGATACATTGGATGTCAAGACACGTGGAAAAAACGTACAAAACAAGAGATTGGAGACATTAAGATTTTGGACGAATTTTTTAAAAATTTTCAAATTTTCAGATGGGAGGTTCCATATAAGGTCAAAAACGACATACTCAGATCTTCACCAAACTTTGCAGGGATACATTGGATGTCAAGACACGTGGAAAAAACATACAAAACAAGAGATTGGGGACATCAAGATTTTGGTCAAATTTTTTAAGAATTTTCAAATTTTCAGATAGGAGGTTCCATATAAGGTCAAAAACTACATACTCAGATCTTCACCAAACATTGCAGGGATACATTGGAGGTCAAGACACGTGGAAAAAACGTACAAAACAAGAGATTGGAGACATCAAGATTTTGGACGAATTTTTTAAAAATTTTCAAATTTTCAGATGGGAGGTTCCAGATAAGGTCAAAAACTACATACTCAGATCTTCACCAAACTTTGCATGGATACATTGGATGTCAAGATACGTGGAAAAAACATACAAAACATAGGATTGGAGACATCAAGATTTTGGTCGAATTTTTTAAGAATTTTCAAATTTTCAGATGGGAGGTTCCATATAAGGTCAAAAACTACATACTCAGATCTTCACCAAACTTTGCAGGGATACATTGGATGTCAAGACACGTGGAAAAAACGTACAAAACAAGAGATTGGAGACATCAAGATTTTGGACGAATTTTTTAAGAATTTTCAAATTTTCAGAAAGGATGTTCCAGATAAGGTCAAAAACGACATACTCAGATCTTCACCAAACTTTGCAGAAATACATTGGATGTCAAGACACGTGGAAAAAACATACAAAACATAGGATTGGGGACATCAAGATTTTGGTCAAATATTTTTAAGAATTTTCAAATTTTCAGATAGAGGTTCCATATAAGGTCAAAAACTACATACTCAGATATTCACCAAACATTGCAGGGATACATTGGATGTCAAGACACGTGGAAAAAACGTACAAAACAAGAGATTGAGGTCATCAAGATTTTGGACGGATTTTTTAGGAATTTTCAAATTTTCAGATGGGAGGTTCCAGATAAGGTCAAAAACTACATACTCAGATCTTCACCAAACTTTGCAGGGATACATTGGATGTCAAGACACGTGGAAAAAACGTACAAAACAAGAGATTGGAGACATCAAGATTTTGGACGAATTTTTCAAGAATTCTCAAATTTTCAGATAGGAAGTTCCATATAAGGTCAAAAACTACATACTCAGATCTTCACCAAACTTTGCATGGATACATTGGATGTCAAGACACGTGGAAAAAACATACAAAACATAGGATTGGAGACATCAAGATTTTGGTCGAATTTTTTAAGAATTTTCAAATTTTCAGAAAGGAGGTTCCATATAAGGTCAAAAACTACATACTCAGATCTTCACCAAACTTTGCAGGGATACATTGGATGTCAAGACACGTAGAAAAAAAGTACAAAACAAGAGAGTGGAGACATCAAGATTTTAGACGGATTTTTTAGGAATTTTCAAATTTTCAGATGGGAGGTTCCATATAAGGTCAAAAACTACATACTCAGATCTTCACCAAACTTTGCAGGGATACATTGGATGTCAAGACACGTGGAAAAAACGTACAAAACAAGAGATTGGAGACATTAAGATTTTGGACGAATTTTTTAAGAATTTTCAAATTTTCAGAAAGTAGGTTCCATATAAGGTCAAAAACTACATACTCAGATCTTCACCAAACTTTGCAGGGATACATTGGATGTCAAGACACGTGGAAAAAACGTACAAAACAAGAGATTGGAGACATCAAGATTTTGGACGAATTTTTTAAGAATTTTCAAATTTTCAGAAAGGATGTTCCAGATAAGGTCAAAAACGACATACTCAGATCTTCACCAAACTTTGCAGGGATACATTGGAGGTCAAGACACGTAGAAAAAACGTACAAAACAAGAGATTGAAGACATCAAGATTTTGGACGAATTTTTTAAAAATTTTCAAATTTTCAGATAGGAGGTTCCAGATAAGGTCAAAAACTACATACTCAGATCTTCACCAAACTTTGCAGGGATACATTGGATGTCAAGACACGTGGAAAAAACGTACAAAACAAGAGATTGGGGTCATCAAGATTTTGGACGGATTTTTTAGGAATTTTCAAATTTTCAGATGGCAGGTTCCATATAAGGTCAAAAACTACATACTCAGATCTTCACCAAACATTGCAGGGATACATTGGATGTCAAGAAACGTGGAAAAAACGTACAAAACAAGAGATTGGAGACATCAAGATTTTGGACGAATTTTTGAAGAATTTTCAAATTTTCAGATAGGAGGTTCCAGATAAGGTCAAAAACGACATACTCAGATCTTCACCAAACTTTGCAGGGATACACTGGATGTCAAGACACGTGGAAAAAACATACAAAACATAGGATTGGGGACATCAAGATTTTGGTCAAATTTTTTAAGAATTTTCAAATTTTCAGACAGGAGGTTCCATATAAGGTCAAAAACTACATACTCAGATCTTCACCAAACATTGCAGGGATACATTGGAGGTCAAGACACGTGGAAAAAACGTACAAAACAA
Source organism: Lepisma saccharinum (assembly GCF_977018435.1). Taxonomy (NCBI): domain Eukaryota; kingdom Metazoa; phylum Arthropoda; class Insecta; order Zygentoma; family Lepismatidae; genus Lepisma; species Lepisma saccharinum. Next base: position 210,323 of record NW_028142915.1, read on the forward strand.
GAGATTGGAGACATCAAGATTTTGGACGAATTTTTTAAAAATTTTCAAATTTTCAGATGGGAGGTTCCAGATAAGGTCAAAAACTACATACTCAGATCTTCACCAAACTTTGCAGGGATACATTGGATGTCAAGACACGTGGAAAAAACGTACAAAACAAGAGATTGGAGACATCAAGATTTTGGACGAATTTTTTAAGAATTTTCAAATTTTCAGAAAGGAGGTTCCATATAAGGTCAAAAACTACATACTCAGATCTTCACCAAACTTTGCAGGGATACATTGGATGTCAAGACACGTGGAAAAAACGTACAAAACAAGAGATTGGAGACATCAAGATTTTGGACGAATTTTTTAAGAATTTTCAAATTTTCAGAAAGGATGTTCCAGATAAGGTCAAAAACGACATACTCAGATCTTCAGCAAACTTTGCAGGGATACATTGGATGTCAAGACACGTGGAAAAAACACAAAACATAGGATTGGGGACATCAAGATTTTGGTCAAATTTTTTAAGAATTTTCAAATTTTCAGATAGGAGGTTCCATATAAGGTCAAAAACTACATACTCAGATCTTCACCAAACATTGCAGGGATACATTGGAGGTCAAGACACGTGGAAAAAACGTACAAAACAAGAGATTGGAGACATCAAGATTTTGGACGAATTTTTTAAAAATTTTCAAATTTTCAGATGGGAGGTTCCAGATAAGGTCAAAAACTACATACTCAGATCTTCACCAAACTTTGCATGGATACATTGGATGTCAAGACACGTGGAAAAAACATACAAAACATAGGATTGGAGACATCAAGATTTTGGTCGAATTTTTTAAGAATTTTCAAATTTTCAGATGGGAGGTTCCATATAAGGTCAAAAACTACATACTCAGATCTTCACCAAACTTTGCAGGGATACATTGGATGTCAAGACACGTGGAAAAAACGTACAAAACAAGAGATTGGAGACATCAAGATTTTGGACAAATATTTTTAAGAATTTTCAAATTTTCAGATAGAGGTTCCATATAAGGTCAAAAACTACATACTCAGATATTCACCAAACATTGCAGGGATACATTGGATGTCAAGACACGTGGAAAAAACGTACAAAACAAGAGATTGAGGTCATCAAGATTTTGGACGAATTTTTCAAGAATTCTCAAATTTTCAGATAGGAGGTTCCAGATAAGGTCAAAAACTACATACTCAGATCTTCACCAAACTTTGCATGGATACATTGGATGTCAAGACACGTGGAAAAAACATACAAAACATAGGATTGGAGACATCAAGATTTTGGTCGAATTTTTTAAGAATTTTCAAATTTTCAGAAAGGAGGTTCCATATAAGGTCAAAAACTAAATACTCAGATCTTCACCAAACTTTGCAGGGATACATTGGATGTCAAGACACGTGGAAAAAAAGTACAAAACAAGAGAGTGGAGACATCAAGATTTTAGACGGATTTTTTAGGAATTTTCAAATTTTCAGATGGGAGGTTCCATATAAGGTCAAAAACTACATACTCAGATCTTCACCAAACTTTGCAGGGATACATTGGATGTCAAGACACGTGGAAAAAACGTACAAAACAAGAGATTGGAGACATCAAGATTTTGGACGAATTTTTTAAGAATTTTCAAATTTTCAGAAAGGAGGTTCCATATAAGGTCAAAAACTACATACTCAGATCTTCACCAAACTTTGCAGGGATACATTGGATGTCAAGACACGTGGAAAAAACGTACAAAACAAGAGATTGGAGACATCAAGATTTTGGAGGAATTTTTTAAGAATTTTCAAATTTTCAGAGAGGATGTTCCAGATAAGGTCAAAAACTACATACTCAGATCTTCACCAAACTTTGCAGGGATACATTGGAGGTCAAGACACGTGGAAAAAACGTACAAAACAAGAGATTGAAGACATCAAGATTTTGGACGAATTTTTTAAAAATTTTCAAATTTTCAGATAGGAGGTTCCAGATAAGGTCAAAAACTACATACTCAGATCTTCACCAAACTTTGCAGGGATACATTGGATGTCAAGACACGTGGAAAAAACATACAAAACATAGGATTGGGGATATCAAGATTTTGGTCAAATTTTTTAAGAATTTTCAAATTTTCAGATAGGAGGCTCCATTTAAGGTCAAAAACTACATACTCAGATCTTCACCAAACGTTGCAGGGATACTTTGCATGTCAAGACACGTGGAAAAAACGTACAAAACAAGAGATTGGAGACATCAAGATTTTCGACGAATTTTTTAAGAATTTTCAAATTTTCAGATGGGAGGTTCCAGATAAGGTCAAAAACGACATACTCAGATCTTCACCAAACTTTGCATGGATACATTGGATGTCAAGACACGTGGAAAAAACGTACAAAACAAGAGATTGGGGACATCAAGATTTTGGACGAATTTTTTAAGAATTTTCAAATTTTCAGAAAGGAGGTTCCATATAAGGTCAAAAACTACATACTCAGATCTTCACCAAACTTTGCAGGGATACATTGGATGTCAGGACACGTGGAAAAAACGTACAAAACAAGAGATTGGAGACATCAAGATTTTGGACGAATTTTTTAAGAATTTTCAAATTTTCAGAAAGGATGTTCCAGATAAGGTCAAAAACGACATACTCAGATCTTCACCAAACTTTGCAGGGATACATTGGAGGTCAAGACACGTGGAAAAAACGTACAAAACTAGAGATTGAAGACATCAAGATTTTGGACGAATTTTTTAAAAATTTTCAAATTTTCAGATTGGTTCCAGATAAGGTCAAAAACTACATACTCAGATCTTCACCAAACTTTGCAGGGATACATTGGATGTCAAGACACGTGGAAAAAACATACAAAACATAGGATTGGGGATATCAAGATTTTGGTCAAATTTATTAAGAATTTTCAAATTTTCAGATAGGAGGTTCCATATAAGGTCAAAAACTACATACTCAGATCTTCACCAAGCTTTGCAGGGATACATTGGATGTCAAGAAACGTGGAAAAAACGTACAAAACAAGAGATTGGAGACATCAAGATTTTGGATGAATATTTTAAGAATTTTCAAATTTTCAGAAAGGAGGCTCCATATAAGGTCAAAAACTACATACTCAGATCTTCACCAAACTTTGCAGGGATACATTGGATGTCAAGACACGTGGAAAAAACGTACAAAACAAGAGATTGGAGACATCAAGATTTTGGACGAATTTTTGAGGAATTTTCAAATTTTCAGAAATGAGGTTCCAGATAAAGTCTAAAACTACATACTCAGATCTTCACCAAACTTTGCAGGGATACATTGGATGTCAAGACACGTGGAAAAAACATACAAAACATAGGATTGGGGACATCAAGATTTTGGTCAAATATTTTTAAGAATTTTCAAATTTTCAGATAAGAGGTTCCATATAAGGTCAAAAACTACATACTCAGATCTTCACCAAACATTGCTGGGATACATTGGATGTCAAGACACGTGGAAAAAACGTACAAAACAAGAGATTGGAGACATCAAGATTTTGGACGAATTTTTCAAGAATTCTCAAATTTTCAGATAGGAGGTTCCATATAAGGTCAAAAACTACATACTCAGATCTTCACAAAACTTTGCATGGATACATTGGATGTCAAGACACGTGGAAAAAACATACAAAACATAGGATTCGAGACATCAAGATTTTGGTCGAATTTTTTAAGAATTTTCAAATTTTCAGAAAGGAGGTTCCATATAAGGTCAAAAACTACATACTCAGATCTTCACCAAACTTTGCAGGGATACATTGGATGTCAAGACACGTGGAAAAAACGTACAAAACAAGAGATTGGAGACATCAAGATTTTGGACGAATTTTTTAAGAATTTTCAAATTTTCAGAAAGGATGTTCCAGATAAGGTCGAAAACGACATACTCAGATCTTCACCAAACTTTGCAGGGATACATTGGAGGTCAAGACACGTGGAAAAAACGTACAAAACAAGAGATTAAAGACATCAAGATTTTGGACGAATTTTTTAAAAATTTTCAAATTTTCAGATAGGAGGTTCCAGATAAGGTCAAAAACTACATACTCAGATCTTCACCAAACTTTGCAGGGATACATTGGATGTCAAGACACGTGGAAAAAACATACAAAACATAGGATTGGGGATATCAAGATTTTGGTCAAATTTTTTAAGAATTTTCAAATTTTCAGATAGGAGGTTCCATATAAGGTCAAAAACTACATACTCAGATCTTCACCAAACTTTGCAGGGATACATTGGATGTCAAGACACGTGGAAAAAACGTACAAAACAAGAGATTGGAGACATCAAGATTTTGGACGAATTTTTTAAGAATTTTCAAATTTTCAGAAAGGAGGTTCCATATAAGGTCAAAAACTACATACTCAGATCTTCACCAAACTTTGCAGGGATACATTGGATGTCAAGACACGTGGAAAAAACGTACAAAACAAGAGATTGGAGACATCAAGATTTTGGAGGAATTTTTTAAGAATTTTCAAATTTTCAGAGAGGATGTTCCAGATAAGGTCAAAAACTACATACTCAGATCTTCACCAAACTTTGCAGGGATACATTGGAGGTCAAGACACGTGGAAAAAACGTACAAAACAAGAGATTGAAGACATCAAGATTTTGGACGAATTTTTTAAAAATTTTCAAATTTTCAGATAGGAGGTTCCAGATAAGGTCAAAAACTACATACTCAGATCTTCACCAAACTTTGCAGGGATACATTGGATGTCAAGACACGTGGAAAAAACATACAAAACATAGGATTGGGGATATCAAGATTTTGGTCAAATTTTTTAAGAATTTTCAAATTTTCAGATAGGAGGCTCCATTTAAGGTCAAAAACTACATACTCAGATCTTCACCAAACGTTGCAGGGATACTTTGCATGTCAAGACACGTGGAAAAAACGTACAAAACAAGAGATTGGAGACATCAAGATTTTCGACGAATTTTTTAAGAATTTTCAAATTTTCAGATGGGAGGTTCCAGATAAGGTCAAAAACGACATACTCAGATCTTCACCAAACTTTGCATGGATACATTGGATGTCAAGACACGTGGAAAAAACGTACAAAACAAGAGATTGGGGACATCAAGATTTTGGACGAATTTTTTAAGAATTTTCAAATTTTCAGAAAGGAGGTTCCATATAAGGTCAAAAACTACATACTCAGATCTTCACCAAACTTTGCAGGGATACATTGGATGTCAGGACACGTGGAAAAAACGTACAAAACAAGAGATTGGAGACATCAAGATTTTGGACGAATTTTTTAAGAATTTTCAAATTTTCAGAAAGGATGTTCCAGATAAGGTCAAAAACGACATACTCAGATCTTCACCAAACTTTGCAGGGATACATTGGAGGTCAAGACACGTGGAAAAAACGTACAAAACTAGAGATTGAAGACATCAAGATTTTGGACGAATTTTTTAAAAATTTTCAAATTTTCAGATTGGTTCCAGATAAGGTCAAAAACTACATACTCAGATCTTCACCAAACTTTGCAGGGATACATTGGATGTCAAGACACGTGGAAAAAACATACAAAACATAGGATTGGGGATATCAAGATTTTGGTCAAATTTATTAAGAATTTTCAAATTTTCAGATAGGAGGTTCCATATAAGGTCAAAAACTACATACTCAGATCTTCACCAAGCTTTGCAGGGATACATTGGATGTCAAGAAACGTGGAAAAAACGTACAAAACAAGAGATTGGAGACATCAAGATTTTGGATGAATATTTTAAGAATTTTCAAATTTTCAGAAAGGAGGCTCCATATAAGGTCAAAAACTACATACTCAGATCTTCACCAAACTTTGCAGGGATACATTGGATGTCAAGACACGTGGAAAAAACGTACAAAACAAGAGATTGGAGACATCAAGATTTTGGACGAATTTTTGAGGAATTTTCAAATTTTCAGAAATGAGGTTCCAGATAAAGTCTAAAACTACATACTCAGATCTTCACCAAACTTTGCAGGGATACATTGGATGTCAAGACACGTGGAAAAAACATACAAAACATAGGATTGGGGACATCAAGATTTTGGTCAAATATTTTTAAGAATTTTCAAATTTTCAGATAAGAGGTTCCATATAAGGTCAAAAACTACATACTCAGATCTTCACCAAACATTGCTGGGATACATTGGATGTCAAGACACGTGGAAAAAACGTACAAAACAAGAGATTGGAGACATCAAGATTTTGGACGAATTTTTCAAGAATTCTCAAATTTTCAGATAGGAGGTTCCATATAAGGTCAAAAACTACATACTCAGATCTTCACAAAACTTTGCATGGATACATTGGATGTCAAGACACGTGGAAAAAACATACAAAACATAGGATTCGAGACATCAAGATTTTGGTCGAATTTTTTAAGAATTTTCAAATTTTCAGAAAGGAGGTTCCATATAAGGTCAAAAACTACATACTCAGATCTTCACCAAACTTTGCAGGGATACATTGGATGTCAAGACACGTGGAAAAAACGTACAAAACAAGAGATTGGAGACATCAAGATTTTGGACGAATTTTTTAAGAATTTTCAAATTTTCAGAAAGGATGTTCCAGATAAGGTCGAAAACGACATACTCAGATCTTCACCAAACTTTGCAGGGATACATTGGAGGTCAAGACACGTGGAAAAAACGTACAAAACAAGAGATTAAAGACATCAAGATTTTGGACGAATTTTTTAAAAATTTTCAAATTTTCAGATAGGAGGTTCCAGATAAGGTCAAAAACTACATACTCAGATCTTCACCAAACTTTGCAGGGATACATTGGATGTCAAGACACGTGGAAAAAACATACAAAACATAGGATTGGGGATATCAAGATTTTGGTCAAATTTTTTAAGAATTTTCAAATTTTCAGATAGGAGGTTCCATATAAGGTCAAAAACTACATACTCAGATCTTCACCAAACTTTGCAGGGATACATTGGATGTCAAGACACGTGGAAAAAACGTACAAAACAAGAGATTGGAGACATCAAGATTTTGGACGAATTTTTTAAGAATTTTCAAATTTTCAGAAAGGATGTTCCAGATAAGGTCAAAAACGACATACTCAGATCTTCACCAAACTTTGCAGGGATACATTGGATGTCAAGACACGTGGAAAAAACACAAAACATAGGATTGGGGACATCAAGATTTTGGTCAAATTTTTTAAGAATTTTCAAATTTTCAGATAGGAGGTTCCATATAAGGTCAAAAACTACATACTCAGATCTTCACCAAACATTGCAGGGATACATTGGAGGTCAAGACACGTGGAAAAAACGTACAAAACAAGAGATTGGAGACATCAAGATTTTGGACGAATTTTTTAAAAATTTTCAAATTTTCAGATGGGAGGTTCCAGATAAGGTCAAAAACTACATACTCAGATCTTCACCAAACTTTGCATGGATACATTGGATGTCAAGACACGTGGAAAAAACATACAAAACATAGGATTGGAGACATCAAGATTTTGGTCGAATTTTTTAAGAATTTTCAAATTTTCAGATGGGAGGTTCCATATAAGGTCAAAAACTACATACTCAGATCTTCACCAAACTTTGCAGGGATACATTGGATGTCAAGACACGTGGAAAAAACGTACAAAACAAGAGATTGGAGACATCAAGATTTTGGACGAATTTTTTAAGAATTTTCAAATTTTCAGAAAGGATGTTCCAGATAAGGTCAAAAACGACATACTCAGATCTTCACCAAACTTTGCAGAAATACATTGGATGTCAAGACACGTGGAAAAAACATACACAACATAGGATTGGGGACATCAAGATTTTGGTCAAATATTTTTAAGAATTTTCAAATTTTCAGATAGAGGTTCCATATAAGGTCAAAAACTACATACTCAGATATTCACCAAACATTGCAGGGATACATTGGATGTCAAGACACGTGGAAAAAACGTACAAAACAAGAGATTGAGGTCATCAAGATTTTGGACGAATTTTTTAGGAATTTTCAAATTTTCAGATGGGAGGTTCCAGATAAGGTCAAAAACTACATACTCAGATCTTCACCAAACTTTGCAGGGATACATTGGATGTCAAGACACGTGGAAAAAACGTACAAAACAAGAGATTGGAGACATCAAGATTTTGGACGAATTTTTCAAGAATTCTCAAATTTTCAGATAGGAGGTTCCATATAAGGTCAAAAACTACATACTCAGATCTTCACCAAACTTTGCATGGATACATTGGATGTCAAGACACGTGGAAAAAACATACAAAACATAGGATTGGAGACATCAAGATTTTGGTCGAATTTTTTAAGAATTTTCAAATTTTCAGAAAGCAGGTTCCATATAAGGTCAAAAACTACATACTCAGATCTTCACCAAACTTTGCAGGGATACATTGGATGTCAAGACACGTGGAAAAAAAGTACAAAACAAGAGAGTGGAGACATCAAGATTTTAGACGGATTTTTTAGGAATTTTCAAATTTTCAGATGGGAGGTTCCATATAAGGTCAAAAACTACATACTCAGATCTTCACCAAACTTTGCAGGGATACATTGGATGTCAAGACACGTGGAAAAAACGTACAAAACAAGAGATTGGAGACATCAAGATTTTGGACGAATTTTTTAAGAATTTTCAAATTTTCAGAAAGGAGGTTCCATATAAGGTCAAAAACTACATACTCAGATCTTCACCAAACTTTGCAGGGATACATTGGATGTCAAGACACGTGGAAAAAACGTACAAAACAAGAGATTGGAGACATCAAGATTTTGGAGGAATTTTTTAAGAATTTTCAAATTTTCATAGGATGTTCCAGATAAGGTCAAAAACTACATACTCAGATCTTCACCAAACTTTGCAGGGATACATTGGAGGTCAAGACACGTGGAAAAAACGTACAAAACAAGAGATTGAAGACATCAAGATTTTGGACGAATTTTTTAAAAATTTTCAAATTTTCAGATAGGAGGTTCCAGATAAGGTCAAAAACTACATACTCAGATCTTCACCAAACTTTGCAGGGATACATTGGATGTCAAGACACGTGGAAAAAACATACAAAACATAGGATTGGGGATATCAAGATTTTGGTCAAATTTTTTAAGAATTTTCAAATTTTCAGATAGGAGGCTCCATTTAAGGTCAAAAACTACATACTCAGATCTTCACCAAACATTGCAGGGATACATTGGATGTCAAGAAACGTGGAAAAAACGTACAAAAAAGAGTTTGGAGACATCAAGATTTTGGACGAATTTTTGAAGAATTTTCAAATTTTCAGATAGGAGGTTCCAGATAAGGTCAAAAACTACATACTCAGATCTTCACCAAACGTTGCAGGGATACTTTTCATGTCAAGACACGTGGAAAAAACGTACAAAACAAGAGATTGGAGACATCAAGATTTTCGACGAATTTTTTAAGAATTTTCAAATTTTCAGATGGGAGGTTCCAGATAAGGTCAAAAACGACATACTCAGATCTTCACCAAACTTTGCATGGATACATTGGATGTCAAGACACGTGGAAAAAACGTACAAAACAAGAGATTGGGGACATCAAGATTTTGGACGAATTTTTTAAGAATTTTCAAATTTTCAGAAAGGAGGTTCCATATAAGGTCAAAAACTACATACTCAGATCTTCACCAAACTTTGCAGGGATACATTGGATGTCAAGACACGTGGAAAAAACGTACAAAACAAGAGATTGGAGACATCAAGATTTTGGACGAATTTTTTAAGAATTTTCAAATTTTCAGAAAGGATGTTCCAGATAAGGTCAAAAACGACATACTCAGATCTTCACCAAACTTTGCAGGGATACATTGGAGGTCAAGACACGTGGAAAAAACGTACAAAACTAGAGATTGAAGACATCAAGATTTTGGACGAATTTTTTAAAAATTTTCAAATTTTCAGATTGGTTCCAGATAAGGTCAAAAACTACATACTCAGATCTTCACCAAACTTTGCAGGGATACATTGGATGTCAAGACACGTGGAAAAAACATACAAAACATAGGATTGGGGATATCAAGATTTTGGTCAAATTTATTAAGAATTTTCAAATTTTCAGATAGGAGGTTCCATATAAGGTCAAAAACTACATACTCAGATCTTCACCAAGCTTTGCAGGGATACATTGGATGTCAAGAAACGTGGAAAAAACGTACAAAACAAGAGATTGGAGACATCAAGATTTTGGATGAATATTTTAAGAATTTTCAAATTTTCAGAAAGGAGGCTCCATATAAGGTCAAAAACTACATACTCAGATCTTCACCAAACTTTGCAGGGATACATTGGATGTCAAGACACGTGGAAAAAACGTACAAAACAAGAGATTGGAGACATCAAGATTTTGGACGAATTTTTGAGGAATTTTCAAATTTTCAGAAATGAGGTTCCAGATAAGGTCTAAAACTACATACTCAGATCTTCACCAAACTTTGCAGGGATACATTGGATGTCAAGACACGTGGAAAAAACATACAAAACATAGGATTGGGGACATCAAGATTTTGGTCAAATATTTTTAAGAATTTTCAAATTTTCAGATAAGAGGTTCCATATAAGGTCAAAAACTACATACTCAGATCTTCACCAAACATTGCAGGGATACATTGGATGTCAAGACACGTGGAAAAAACGTACAAAACAAGAGATTGAGGTCATCAAGATTTTGGACGGATTTTTTAGGAATTTTCAAATTTTCAGATGGGAGGTTCCAGATAAGGTCAAAAACTACATACTCAGATCTTCACCAAACTTTGCAGGGATACATTGGATGTCAAGACACGTGGAAAAAACGTACAAAACAAGAGATTGGAGACATCAAGATTTTGGACGAATTTTTCAAGAATTCTCAAATTTTCAGATAGGAGGTTCCATATAAGATCAAAAACTACATACTCAGATCTTCACAAAACTTTGCATGGATACATTGGATGTCAAGACACGTGGAAAAAACATACAAAACATAGGATTCGAGACATCAAGATTTTGGTCGAATTTTTTAAGAATTTTATAACCGATGCGCCAATTACCATTTCCATGTGCCAATTACAAATCCCCATCGGTCTTTCTACGCTTTCCCCCAAGATCTTAATTTTCGGCTCTCTGAGAAGAAACCCAGCTGCCTCGAGAAACCAGCGTTTGTTCACATGAAGCCTTCCATATATCACCACCCCTACTTCAAGGTGAAGGAAACAGTGTGTCCGCCAATAAATTCCCATATCTGTACCGTACAAATCCATCTAAACTCTGGCTCACGTCAAGATAATTTCAGCCCAGATGGAGCCTATCAAGATAATTTCGGCCGAGAAGGAGCTAATCACCTGGAACTTCAGGCATTTAAAATTTAAAGACTTTCTTCTCCTTTTAAAACAAGGAATCTTTGTTTTCGTGAGACGGTGCAGGTGGCCAGGCCCGGATTCTAGACAATCGCCCTACACATGGTGTTCCCCACGAGACGCATAAATTCCACGACCACCGCCCGCTAGTCTGGCTCATAGACAGCTCAGTGACAAGAATGATAAGTGCAGAATTTTGAACTCCAACCCTGCCAGAACATTTCTTTTCGTATATCCTCGCTTCGATGCAATTTCGACAGCAAAGGAAGGAATAACTTTACTGAAGTGTCCGAGTTGTGTGCGATAAAATTTGAGCTGAGAGCCATTAAAATTAAAAAGAACAGATGCTTTTCATTCCTCGAGATCAGCTCTCAAACAAGGTGCTATTGTGTTTTCATGCTATGCGATTATCGCCTCTCAGTAAGCAATTCTCGCCCCTATCGCCCCCGTGTGAAACGATTATCACCCCTACATCCAGAAGTGACCACGTGTGGGCGGAGCAAAAAGTTCAACGACCAATAGAGTGAAGGACAATTCTGGGGAGAACGGAAAGAAAAGACGAAGTAAGGACTTAGCAGAGGCAGTGGAAACTTAGAGTGGAAATAGACAGTTCGATTTGGCAGTTCGACATTCACATTTTTGAGAGACAGTTTTAGAACATTCATTCACAGTTAAAAGTTTCAGATAGAAACTTTGATTTCCGTAACTTTATAGGTCAGAGAGAAATTGTTTTCTCTTCTCTGGACCATGTTTTAAAGTCTTAGCTTTGTGATCTCAAATTTCTTTAACGTAACTGGATAGGCCATGGTGCCATAAACGTAGCCTTTATGTAAAGCATCGACCATCAGCGGTCCGCGTTGCTCACTTGTTAGAGCGGCGCATCATGGGTCCACGAGTGTTTTGTCTTGTGTCGGGAGATACCTACGCAAAACAAGCTCGGTCACTTGTACACGCATCTCCCTTACGATTACCTTATACAGACTTGCTCCCCCGAGTAAAAATGAAAATACAACATGAATGGGATGAATGGTGTACCCATGAAATCCAAACCACAACAACCTACAAGTGGAATGCGAATATCGGTACAAAACAACCTTGGTATCAATCTCTGAATCTACCTCGGGCAGTGATCGTGTTCACCTTGAGAATGCGCACGGGTCACGTGCCCGTGAATCAACATCTGGCGAGAATACACGCGGTACCCTCAACTTCCTGCCAATGCGGAGAACACAGCCAAACAATAACGCATCTGATTTTCCAATGCCCCTTACGACAAGTTAATCGGGAAACGTTCTACAAAACCCTACTTCGATTAGATGTTCCATTTCCGGTGTCAATCTCAACCTTAATAAGTCAGCCTCGAGCTCCCACTATGTGGGCGCTATATAGCTTCGCACGGAAACACAACATCGCCATGTAAACAAACAAAAAAAACAAAAACAAAAAACAAACGTCAACACGGAAATCTGCAGTGTAACATACCCCATAGGATACCCCCCTTAGTGAAAATCACGAGTGAAAGTGAAAGTGAATTGTGAAAGTGCCATAAGGATTACCGAGGAAGAAAACACGAAGAAGTAGGAACACATCACTCAGTCCCGCTGGCTCGAAATCGCAAAGGATAGGCGGTGTGAGCCAAGAAACAGCAAGCAAGCAAGTCTTGTGTCGGTGAGCGACCAGAGATTGTAAGTATATCAACAGAAATGTATTAAACATTATTTTGTAACATATTTCAGTGTCCAGTGTTCTGATTTCTGATTTTTTTCAATTTTTGATTCCTACCTGTAAAACAACATTTGGCTTGTAAACGAAGACCGATGAAAAGGGAACTTCATCGTCTTTTTCCATCGGCCGTATCTTGGACCGTGACTAATTTTAATGGTACATTTTAATTTCTCCTTACATTAGGACATCCATGCCTATAAATTAGCTGTAACCTTGGTTCGAACTCTAAACGCCCCCTTTTATTATTTTATTTTTAATTATTGCTATAAATGGCTTTTCCCGAACAGGGACTTGTTTACAAAGCCGAGTTGTCATTTGTTATGTACTGCTAAAATTCTAAATTTGCCCTAAATTTTAAAAGAAATCAGGACACTGCAATATATTTTTTTTTCATGTCACGCGAGTGCACTAACCTCCGCTAAAACTAACAACAAACACTTGTTTGATATTTTTTTTCCTCTCTTTCGTGAATTTGAATGCCAATAACTAGAAAAATGGCACTGACCATAGAAGACCTTAGGGGCACCCTAATGGAAATGCTCAAAGATACAAGTGAGAAGTTAGAAGCAAGTTTGAGCCAAAGAATAGACTCATTAAATGAGGAATTGGGAAATAGGATAGAGAAATACAGGGAGGACACTAATGCTAGGATTGAGGCACAAATAAAGAAATGTGAAGCAACAAGAGGGAAAGTAGACCAGTTAGAGAAAAGAGTAGAGAAGTCAGAGGGAGAAAATAGAGAGCTAATTGTTAGGGAGGTGCAGCAGGCAGAAGGTAGGCTTAACAGGGAGGCTGTTAGCTACATGAATTCATTAAGGGATGCCAGGGAACATGAGTTCAATACTTATAAAGTTAGCTTTGAAGCGAAAAGTAAAAAAGAGCTTGAAGTCATTAAGCGCCGAGTAGCTGGTATTGAAGATCTTAATAAGGAAGGGAATGATCAAGTGAATGCTAGGTTGGGTGAGTTAGAAAAGGGAAATAGCAAAATACTGAATAAGTTACAGAGCAGATTAGATAGAGTAGAAAACCTGTCTAAAAATGTAAAAGGGAAGAAGGATAATAGTGGGGAAATTGCCAAATTAGAACGGGCTATTGAAGACCTAGAGAAAAAATATGAGAGCAACCAGGGGGAGATTAGCCAGCTAAAGATAAAAAGGGAAAAACAGGCGGTTAAGCCTAAGGTTCAATCCCAGAGCACCCCTTATGCTTCCTCGGACTCGGACAGTGATTCCGGGGTAGAGCATAAGCCAAAGCCAAGGAAACGGACTGCCATCAGGTTTGGGGACCTAGAAAAACTCCCCAAATTCAGTGCTGCAAGACCTGAGTACCTAGCTTCTCAGTTCTTGGCAGACATTGAAGAGTCGTTTTGCTTGCTGGGTGTGCAGGAGGAGGATATCTTATCCTACCTGCCGAAGTTACTAACTGGCGTAGCTAAGAACTGGTACCTCCAAGTAAAGGGGAATTTTGATACCTATTCGGGGTTCAAGGCATTGTTTCTGTCCACGTATCAATCAGATACGTGGAAGTCAACGTACCTAGCCAAGGTAATGAATAGTAGGTATACTGACCATAGCAAAGGCTCCATGCTTTCCTATTTTTGGCAACAGGTCAACTTACTAAATAACATACAAACGGGCATGACGGACCAGCAAAAGACGGTCATCATAGCCAACCAGCTCCCCAACAAGGTTAAGGAGGCACTCTTAATCCACCCCTACATTAGCCTAGAAATGGCAGCAGAGATTGTAGCCAGGTTAGACATAGTGTCCCAATCCAGTCAAAGGGAGGACCAAAGGAGGTTCCAACCCCGGTACCCCCAAAATAGACAAGAAAACTTTCAGGCTAGGCAGGTCAGTTTACGAAGACCTAGGTTCGAACCCAGTCCCCCACGAAGAACTGAAAATAACTTCCGTCGGGGTAGCACTTGGGATAGCAACCCGCGACACAACAACTCATACCGGGGCAGATCGAACACATACTCCGATAATCGAAATAGGGGAGGTAGTAGTTTCAGCTACCGTAACGGGAGAGGAAACTCCCCGGTACGTAGGAACAACAACCAGGCTAGCCAGGGTAGGGGTCCCACTTATGCACAAGTGGTGGCTGCGGATCGAACCCGAGCACCAGAACAAGGCCCCACCTTAAATCCTAACAGCCCTCCATTTAGAACTGGTAACCAGCCTACCAGATCTTTAAATGCTTAGGCTCCCCTCTTACAGAAGGTAGGCAAGGGGGAAGCTCCATTGATACCGATGACAGGGAAACACAATTAAAGCAACTGGTGAATGATGAAAGTAAATATGAAATTTGTAGGGTTGATTTGAATTTTTATGAGGATTTTGAAGATAATGAGGAATATTATAGTGCTAAAAACCTTTCATTGCCAGTAAATATCAGGAACAAAGTAAAATGTAGTTCATTTGTTAATATAAGTTTCAATAATAAAGAATATAAGGCACTTGTAGACTCGGGAGCAGAAATTTCTGTAATGGCTGAGAGTGTTTGGAGAGAAATAACAAGTGAAATTTCAAGACCTACCTTGCTTAATACTGTTAATATAATGCTGATAGATTACAGTGGGAAAAAGAGACAAAAATCACTAGGGAAATTCATTACAGATGTGAATATTGGAGGAAAAATAGTAACCGTACAATTTTTAATAGTCAGAGAACTACCAGCTAGAATTTTGATTGGGTTGGATTTACTTTTTGCACTAGAGGCTAAGCTAGACCTGAAAGAAAGAGAATTGTTATTAAACACAGAACAAGGAAGTAAAGTAGTACCATTGTTACCCCTACCACTTGCTGAAGGCACTCAGGATTTAGATAATCCTTGTAACCAGGTACGCAAGCAACCTAGTTATACAGTACCAGTTGGGAATACTCATTGTAATACACAGGCCACATCCCAAGAACTCTTTCAAAAGGCACAAGATGCAGAAATTTTAAATCCTACTGAAAAGGATATACTTTTAGATACTTTATTAGAATTTAATGATCTTTTTGATGACAAGCCTGGGTGTTGCAATAAGTATGTGCATAAAATAGAGGTAGATACCGCAGAACCTTTGGTAGCGAAGACTTATCCCATACCGTATAACTATAAATCTCAAGTCAGGGAACACTTACAGAAACTTTTAGAGTGGGATATCATAGAATTTAGTGAATCTTGTCACCTCAACCCCCTGGTGGTAATACCGAAATCTGATGGGTCGCTGCGCATTTGCACTGACATGCGTAATGTCAACTTGCACCAGAAATTGATTCAAACAAAGCCTATTAGGATAGATGAGGCTTTACAAGGTTTTCAAGGCAAGAAATACATAACCACCATAGACATGTTTTCAGGTTTTTACCAGATTTTAATTACCGAAGAGTCTAAACCACTTACAGCATTCAGTTTCGATGGTAAATTATACCAGTACAAAAGGTTAGTTTTTGGTTCTTCGAACGGAGTGCAAGCTTTTACTGAAGCTATGAATAGAACACTGGGGGATACACTTTCAGATAAGGTTATGATCTATGTAGATGATTTGTGTATTAGGACAGAGACTTTTGAAGAACACATAGAGCTCTTAAAAGAAGTATTTTCAAAGATTAGGGCTGCTAACATGACCATCAAACTGAAGAAAAGTTTCTTTTGCAAAGAGAAAATAAACTATTTAGGCCATACAATTGATCAGAAAGGGATTCACGTAAATCAGGACAGGATACAGTCAATAGTTGAACTTCCTAGACCTAGAACTAGGAAACAACTACAGAAAATTTTAGGTGCTTTTGGTTGGTTGAGAAAATTCATTCCCAGTTATTCAGAAATTTGTAAACCACTAACAGACTTGCTTAAGAAAGACAAAAAGTGGGAGTGGGGTAGAAAAGAAGAAAATAGTTTCTTATCTATGAAAGATGCCATAGCCAGGGATGCTACATTACACCACCCTGACATGCAAAAGGAATTTTTCATACAGACAGATGCGAGTGGAATTGGCATAGGGGGATATCTATTTCAAATTGATAACGGGGAGCCTCGTGTCATCTATTATGTAAGTAGAACATTGAGACCATATGAGGAAAAGTACACCATCACTGAACTAGAGTGTTTGAGTATAATCTTTTGCATTTCTAAATTTAGGCAATATGTAGCTGGTACTAAATTTACAGTCATTTGTGACCACCATGCTTTGCAGTGGCTAAACAGCTCAAAAAACTGGAATGCTAGGCTGACCAGGTGGTCTTTACAGTTGCAAGCCTACCAGTTTCAAGTACATTACTGCAAGGGCAAAGAAAATGGTTTGGCAGACCTGTTAAGCAGGACTTTTGAAAGTAAAGAAACCGAAAACTTACATATAAATGCCACAAGTGAACCGTTCCGTAACGAGATACTTGACTTTTCCGTTGACTTCGTAGCTGCGGAGCAACGAAAAGACCCCATACTTCTTCCTATCATACAGTTTTTGGATGGTACACACACAGAAAATTCAACTAGGTCTAGAAATTGGTTTAAGTTTTACAAAATTTTGCCAAACAACTTATTAGTTACGAGGGATTATCATTTTTTGAATGAATGGAAGCTCTGCATACCAGAATCGTTTGTACCAGTAGTTCTTAGAGCTTACCATGACAATTTAGGACATTTTGGGGTAGATAAAATGATGAGAAGGATTTTAAAACTGTATAATTGGAGAAATATGAGGAAAGATGTCAGATCTTATGTTGCAGACTGCATTACATGTCAAAGTACTAAAGATAACACACACCCACCTAGACAAACACTGTTATTGCACAGTATGGAAGGTAAAGATATTGTTTTGTTCATAGATATTCAGGGCCCATTACCGAGGGGTAAGAGAGGTGAAAGGTTCTTACTAACTATTCAAAATGCAAAAACTAGGTTTCTAACCGCTTACACATTACGTAACAGTACTACCGACAGCATACTACGGAAGCTAATTGACATCTATTTTTTACATTTCGGGATCCCAAATTTAATAGTAAGTGACAACGGAGTCCAGTTCAAGGCAAATAAATATGTACAGTCATTAGCCTCTCTAGGCATAAAGGTTGCTTACACCCCGGTATACAAACCGAGCAGTAACCTAGTGGAGAGGATACACAAAGATTTGAACCGGCTTATGCGAGTGGTCTGTGAAGGTGCGCATAATGCTTGGCCAGAGCATGTCACCAAAGTTGTTAACTTGTTGAATGCAAGTGTCAACCATTCCACTGGTTTTGCACCCATAGAGCTTCAATTAAATTATCCCATTGACAATGCAGTAAAAGCACACTTTGAGTTGCCAGCTGGTGAAGAGATGAACTGGGAACATAAGCTGTACATGGCTAATATTAATACAACGGGTGAAAGGAACAAAAGAAATACCAGGATAAATGCACAATTGTCCCAAAGGCAAAATGTCTCTGTAGGTAACTTAATCTTTTTGAAAACACACTTTCTTAGTAGCTTACTGGATGCCATAACCAGGAAATACTGCAATACCTTCTCCGGACCTTATTACTGCTATCAAGAAGAGCGAGTTGACGTGTTCACGCTGTTGGACTGCTGTACCGGCCAGATGGTAACCAATCAGCATGTGGAAAACATGAAGCTGTGGCACTGTACCGAAGGTAAAAGGACATTGTACCTCAGGATGTTGAAGGGTAAGAGACCAGATCTTTTTCCACAGGATGTTAATGATACACATGTTACATAACACACCTACTTTAAAAAGGGAAGTCCTCTTAAAGGACTGGAGGCTGGGAGACTCTTTTACACTTGATTCTCAGGATGGCGTAAATAGAATCTTGTTCTTTATTTCTCCTTCAACCTAAAAATTGGTTCTTAAAAACAATATTTGGCTTATCTTTCATTTTCCAAACTAAAAGCGTTACGCTGTTAAATAAGGCACTTAAAATGAATTTTCAGCATAAAAGCTACAATTTTTGTAACAAATTCTTACATTTAGAACTTAATAATAACAATTAAGCTATAAATTACTTAAATATAAAGAGTTAATCTTGTATTGTTTCATAAAATTGAGCTACTGTGACGTAGAAATCCAAATTTTGTCTGAACTAGTACCTTTGCGGAGAACTTGAATTTTAAATCAGCCATAAAATGCTTAATTACAGTCGGATCTTTATGAAAACTAATTACTGAAGTCATAAACAGACTACCCTTGAGGGAAATTACAAAAAATCAACCAGGACTTGCATAATTTTATTTTTAATTATCCAGTTTTTATACGAAGGTGTCGTATCGGAGGCTCGTAAACCGAGAAACTTCGAATTTATGTAAAAATTTTACTTTTATTTCAGGATATTTACTTCGAACTTGTTTAATTATTTAATATAAGTGTTATAGAAGTTTTGCAACCAACTACCATTTAAAGTTAGTGAAAATCAGTGTTGCCAGCTAATTTTTTAGAAAATTTTTGACATTCCGAGGAATTATTTTCCGAAATCACCTTTCTTCGATGTACTGATTAAACCAGCATACCTGTGACTTGTGTAATCATACAGTATAACAGTTACTGAGTAACAATTCATTATAAATGGTTTTGCAACCATCAACTTTAATATTTTTCTCAGCATGCGTGCTTACTTGCACATGCTGAATGCGACGGATGACCTGATGATAGATAAGAATTTAAAATGAAAAGGGAGACCAACTTCTTCGTTTTATATATCTCCCTAGGGTTAATTTCTTGCTATAGAGAACCTCAAAGATCAAAATTTCTATTCTCACAGGAGACTAGAACCCAAAATTTATTTTGCCACCATTTTGGAATACTTTTGGTATACCCTGGGTAACTTGAAAGATTTTTTTTGGTGTGGAAGTTAAGGAGTTAGGAAGAGGAAGATTGGAGCACACCGCGTGTCACCTGTCCTCCCAACAGCTCATAAGACGCTATGGCAGCGTGAGCTAAACATGATTTAAATATGGATTTGACTTAATCATTGCGGAATTCGACAGTTTTCATGCGCGGAGCATATTTTATTTTACACTTTGCCTTCTTTAGGCTTTAAGGGATTTTTTTTTATCAACATATTATCTTGCTGTCGGATTCAAGGGGGGGACTCTTTTATATATACATGCGGGTTGGGTTTGGACGTGTTCGGTTCCTGGATTCTATCAGCCACGTGACAGGTCGACATTTGGCTGCTAGAAGTTAGGGCCTAACTACGTAGTCCTCATAAAATAGCCCTGCGGGGCTAACACATTGCAACAATTGCTTAAGAATAAGTAAGACAACAATTACACTCGACCAAAAAGCAAAAATTTCATACACATGCATACACTTGTAATATAGTTGTATTTTAATCTTTTGATTTTTATGATGTAACTAACAGAAGGTGGTGTTAGGTCTTCTGTTTGTAATAATCTCATACATTTGCTCATATTAACTTCTTCATTATATCTAAACAATAATATTATCTTAATATTTTTGATGTGTTTAAATTTTATGTTTTATCATTTTGTAATCTTAATCTTTGTGAACTTGTGTAATCAGGTGCAACAATATATGTGCACACACGTGACTCAGCAAGTCACCTTTTCATTTTATTAATGTCTAGTTAGTGGTGAAACTTATAATTTTGTTTATTTAGCACAGTCATAGTGCCATGTAATCCTTTATTTACTTAGAAGAAGAAGTAGTTTTCTTTGTTTTCCTTTTCATTTGTTTGTCAATATTTACAGAAAATATTAATATCAATTGATTATTGATTAATCTATTTCTATGTTTTATCTAAACGTGTATTCTGATCTATTATAGTTAATATTTGATAGGCTAGACACACCAGACCAACCAAGGCATGGAACGGCCAGTGATGTATGATGAAGAAAATAAGTTGGGTCTGTATAGTAAAATAAGGATTAAGTTTGTATAACAACTAGATTCATGCACCATTTAGCTTTGATCAGGAGAAAATGGAGGCTAGATCTCCATAATGATTATTCACTGTTTGTTTTTATGTTGATGAGGAGAGTATTTAAATTTTGGCATTTTAACTGGCTCAAGTTGCATAATTGTACTTAATGTAAAGTATAAGACACAGAATAAATACATCTACCACATACACTTGCCGACAACACACAACAAGGATTTTGGTGTTATAAGAGGGTTGCGTTAATTTTAATTTGCCCAAGGAGGCCTATGCTTTACATAGCATAAAGAATGTGCCTATGATGCACACATAATTCCTGCCATAGAGCAGAAGATTTGCCCATAGTGGCCATTATAGTTTTAAGTATGCACATGTAAGGGGCTGAATGCCCGTGCAGTAAATACTGCCTAACCTATGAAGTGTGTTAGTGAAATAGTCTTGTGTTGGTAAAGCCTTGAGCCAAGTAATGAAATATGAAATAAGCTAAAAACAATGAGATAAATTGAAGAGAAGGGTGCATGAAGAATATGAAATAAAGGGAATTTTCTTATTTTAATATGTGTATTGGTAATTTTTCAATTTTTAATTTCAAAACTAGCCAACAAATTTTTATATAATATTTTATTAAATCCTGTATTGATTTTCATACTATCTTTGTAGAAGCTACAAATTTTTGTGTAATTTTCATTATTCATAAAAATGTAATCAAGAGACATAGTGGTCAAGTGCACAAAGACAAGGAACTTAAAGTGGTAAAGAGACTTGAAGTTGTGACATGTGAAGAAAGTGCATGAAGATAAATTAAGACTTTCGACTAAGCATATTCTAATGCCTTTAAAACTTTCACAGAATAAGATACTACAGCCAAAGAGATGACAGAAGGAGAAGCCAGGACAGGCTACCATTCCAAGACGACTAGGCAATGAGGGCAGCACACCATTATCACCGACCGTATTCCTGAACCACTCGACACCAGGGTTGGCAGTTGGAAGAGAGAAGAAGATGCCATGGACCCCAACTGAAGCATCAAGGGCACAACTCACTTGCCCAGAGCCAATCCAGGCAGGAGGAGAAGCAGCAGAAGAGAACTACAGCTATGGGAGGAGGAGAGAGGCAGGCAGACTTGCCCATAAGAGGCAGATGTGACCCGAACACTTAAGTCTACGGGTGCTAGGGTTACATTCTGACCTAAGTTAACATCGGGAGGCAAGACACATCAGAAGTCCTGCAGGAGGCAATGCAACTGATAGCTGAAAAATTTGCTTACCTTCATTTCAGCAAATTTTATTCGGGAGCAGGGGGATGTATAACCGATGCGCCAATTACCATTTCCATGTGCCAATTACAAATCCCCATCGGTCTTTCTACGCTTTCCCCCAAGATCTTAATTTTCGGCTCTCTGAGAAGAAACCCAGCTGCCTCGAGAAACCAGCGTTTGTTCACATGAAGCCTTCCATATATCACCACCCCTACTTCAAGGTGAAGGAAACAGTGTGTCCGCCAATAAATTCCCATATCTGTACCGTACAAATCCATCTAAACTCTGGCTCACGTCAAGATAATTTCAGCCCAGATGGAGCCTATCAAGATAATTTCGGCCGAGAAGGAGCTAATCACCTGGAACTTCAGGCATTTAAAATTTAAAGACTTTCTTCTCCTTTTAAAACAAGGAATCTTTGTTTTCGTGAGACGGTGCAGGTGGCCAGGCCCGGATTCTAGACAATCGCCCTACACATGGTGTTCCCCACGAGACGCATAAATTCCACGACCACCGCCCGCTAGTCTGGCTCATAGACAGCTCAGTGACAAGAATGATAAGTGCAGAATTTTGAACTCCAACCCTGCCAGAACATTTCTTTTCGTATATCCTCGCTTCGATGCAATTTCGACAGCAAAGGAAGGAATAACTTTACTGAAGTGTCCGAGTTGTGTGCGATAAAATTTGAGCTGAGAGCCATTAAAATTAAAAAGAACAGATGCTTTTCATTCCTCGAGATCAGCTCTCAAACAAGGTGCTATTGTGTTTTCATGCTATGCGATTATCGCCTCTCAGTAAGCAATTCTCGCCCCTATCGCCCCCGTGTGAAACGATTATCACCCCTACATCCAGAAGTGACCACGTGTGGGCGGAGCAAAAAGTTCAACGACCAATAGAGTGAAGGACAATTCTGGGGAGAACGGAAAGAAAAGACGAAGTAAGGACTTAGCAGAGGCAGTGGAAACTTAGAGTGGAAATAGACAGTTCGATTTGGCAGTTCGACATTCACATTTTTGAGAGACAGTTTTAGAACATTCATTCACAGTTAAAAGTTTCAGATAGAAACTTTGATTTCCGTAACTTTATAGGTCAGAGAGAAATTGTTTTCTCTTCTCTGGACCATGTTTTAAAGTCTTAGCTTTGTGATCTCAAATTTCTTTAACGTAACTGGATAGGCCATGGTGCCATAAACGTAGCCTTTATGTAAAGCATCGACCATCAGCGGTCCGCGTTGCTCACTTGTTAGAGCGGCGCATCATGGGTCCACGAGTGTTTTGTCTTGTGTCGGTGAGCGACCAGAGATTGTAAGTATATCAACAGAAATGTATTAAACATTATTTTGTAACATATTTCAGTGTCCAGTGTTCTGATTTCTGATTTTTTTCAATTTTTGATTCCTACCTGTAAAACAACATTTGGCTTGTAAACGAAGACCGATGAAAAGGGAACTTCATCGTCTTTTTCCATCGGCCGTATCTTGGACCGTGACTAATTTTAATGGTACATTTTAATTTCTCCTTACATTAGGACATCCATGCCTATAAATTAGCTGTAACCTTGGTTCGAACTCTAAACGCCCCCTTTTATTATTTTATTTTTAATTATTGCTATAATTTTCAAATTTTCAGAAAGGAGGTTCCATATAAGGTCAAAAACTACATACTCAGATCTTCACCAAACTTTGCAGGGATACATTGGATGTCAAGACACGTGGAAAAAACGTACAAAACAAGAGATTGGAGACATCAAGATTTTGGACGAATTTTTTAAGAATTTTCAAATTTTCAGAAAGGATGTTCCAGATAAGGTCAAAAACAACATACTCAGATCTTCACCAAACTTTGCAGGGATACATTGGAGGTCAAGACACGTGGAAAAAACGTACAAAACAAGAGATTAAAGACATCAAGATTTTGGACGAATTTTTTAAAAATTTTCAAATTTTCAGATAGGAGGTTCCAGATAAGGTCAAAAACTACATACTCAGATCTTCACCAAACTTTGCAGGGATACATTGGATGTCAAGACACGTGGAAAAAACATACAAAACATAGGATTGGGGATATCAAGATTTTGGTCAAATTTTTTAAGAATTTTCAAATTTTCAGATAGGAGGTTCCATATAAGGTCAAAAACTATATACTCAGATCTTCACCAAACATTGCAGGGATACATTGGATGTCAAGAAACGTGGAAAAAACGTACAAAACAAGAGATTGGAGACATCAAGATTTTGGACGAATTTTTGAAGAATTTTCAAATTTTCAGATAGGAGGTTCCATATAAGGTCAAAAACTACATACTCAGATCTTCACCAAACATTGCAGGGATACATTGGAAGTCAAGACACGTGGAAAAAACGTACAAAACAAGAGATTGGAGACATCAAGATATTGGACGAATTTTTTTAAAATTTTCAAATTTTCAGATGGGAGTTTCCAGATAAGGTCAAAAACTACATACTCAGATCTTCACCAAACTTTGCAGGGATACATTGGATGTCAAGACACGTGGAAAAAACGAACAAAACAAGAGATTGGAGACATCAAGATTTTGGACGAATTTTTTAAGAATTTTCAAATTTTCAGATGGGAGTTTCCAGATAAGGTCAAAAACTACATACTCAGATCTTCACCAAACTTTGCAGGGATACATTGGATGTCAAGACACGTGGAAAAAACGAACAAAACAAGAGATTGGAGACATCAAGATTTTGGACGAATTTTTTAAGAATTTTCAAATTTTCAGAAAAGAGGTTCCATATAAGGTCAAAAACTACATACTCAGATCTTCACCAAACTTTGCAGGGATACATTGGATGTCAAGACACGTGGAAAAAACGTACAAAACAAGAGATTGGAGACATCAAGATTTTGGACGAATTTTTTAAGGATTTTCAAATTTTCAGAAAGGATGTTCCAGATAAGGTCAAAAACGACATACTCAGATCTTCACCAAACTTTGCAGGGATACATTGGATGTCAAGACACGTGGAAAAAACATACAAAACATAGGATTGGGGACATCAAGATTTTGGTCAAATTTTTTAAGAATTTTCAAATTTTCAGATAGGAGGTTCCATATAAGGTCAAAAACTACATACTCAGATCTTCACCAAACATTGCGCGGATACATTGGAGGTCAAGACACGTGGAAAAAACGTACAAAACAAGAGATTGGAGACATCAAGATTTTGGACGAATTTTTTAAAAATTTTCAAATTTTCAGATGGGAGGTTCCAGATAAGGTCAAAAACTACATACTCAGATCTTCACCAAACTTTGCATGGATACATTGGATGTCAAGACACGTGGAAAAAACATACAAAACATAGGATTGGAGACATCAAGATTTTGGTCGAATTTTTTAAGAATTTTCAAATTTTCAGATGGGAGGTTCCATATAAGGTCAAAAACTACATACTCAGATCTTCACCAAACTTTGCAGGGATACATTGGATGTCAAGACACGTGGAAAAAACGTACAAAACAAGAGATTGGAGACATCAAGATTTTGGACGAATTTTTTAAGAATTTTCAAATTTTCAGAAAGGATGTTCCAGATAAGGTCAAAAACGACATACTCAGATCTTCACCAAAACTTTGCAGAAATACATTGGATGTCAAGACACGTGGAAAAAACATACAAAACATAGGATTGGGGACATCAAGGTTTTGGTCAAATATTTTTAAGAATTTTCAAATTTTCAGATAGAGGTTCCATATAAGGTCAAAAACTACAGACTCAGATATTCACCAAACATTGCAGGGATACATTGGATGTCAAGACACGTGGAAAAAACGTACAAAACAAGAGATTGAGGTCATCAAGATTTTGGACGGATTTTTTAGGAATTTTCAAATTTTCAGATGGGAGGTTCCAGATAAGGTCAGAAACTACATACTCAGATCTTCACCAAACTTTGCAGGGATACATTGGATGTCAAGACACGTGGAAAAAACATACAAAACAAGAGATTGGAGACATCAAGATTTTGGACGAATTTTTCAAGAATTCTCAAATTTTCAGATAGGAGGTTCCATATAAGGTCAAAAACTATATACTCAGATCTTCACCAAACTTTGCATGGATACATTGGATGTCAAGACACGTGGAAAAAACATACAAAACATAGGATTGGAGACATCAAGATTTTGGTCGAATTTTTTAAGAATTTTCAAATTTTCAGAAAGGAGGTTCCATATAAGGTCAAAAACTATATACTCAGATCTTCACCAAACTTTGCAGGGATACATTGGATGTCAAGACACGTGGAAAAAAGTACAAAACAAGAGAGTGGAGACATCAAGATTTTAGACGGATTTTTTAGGAATTTTCAAATTTTCAGATGGGAGGTTCCATATAAGGTCAAAAACTACATACTCAGATCTTCACCAAACTTTGCAGGGATACATTGGATGTCAAGACACGTGGAAAAAACGTACAAAACAAGAGATTGGAGACATCAAGATTTTGGACGAATTTTTTAAGAATTTTCAAATTTTCAGAAAGGAGGTTCCATATAAGGTCAAAAACTACATACTCAGATCTTCACCAAACTTTGCAGGGATACATTGGATGTCAAGACACGTTAAAAAAACGTACAAAACAAGAGATTGGAGACATCAAGATTTTGGAGGAATTTTTTAAGAATTTTCAAATTTTCAGAGAGGATGTTCCAGATAAGGTCAAAAACTACATACTCAGATCTTCACCAAACTTTGCAGGGATACATTGGAGGTCAAGACACGTGGAAAAAACGTACAAAACAAGAGATTGAAGACATCAAGATTTTGGACGAATTTTTTAAAAATTTTCAAATTTTCAGATAGGAGGTTCCAGATAAGGTCAAAAACTACATACTCAGATCTTCACCAAACTTTGCAGGGATACATTGGATGTCAAGACACGTGGAAAAAACATACAATACATAGGATTGGGGATATCAAGATTTTGGTCAAATTTTTTAAGAATTTTCAAATTTTCATATAGGAGGCTCCATATAAGGTCAAAAACTACATACTCAGATCTTCACCAAACATTGCAGGGATACATTGGATGTCAAGAAACGTGGAAAAAACGTACAAAACAAGAGATTGGAGACATCAAGATTTTGGACGAATTTTTGAAGAATTTTCAAATTTTCAGATAGGAGGTTCCAGATAAGGTCAAAAACTACATACTCAGATCTTCACCAAACGTTGCAGGTATACTTTGCATGTCAAGACACGTGGAAAAAACGTACAAAACAAGAGATTGGAGACATCAAGATTTTGGACGAATTTTTTAAGAATTTTCAAATTTTCAGATGGGAGGTTCCAGATAAGGTCAAAAACGACATACTCAGATCTTCACCAAACTTTGCATGGATACATTGGATGTCAAGACACGTGGAAAAAACGTACAAAACAAGAGATTGGGGACATCAAGATTTTGGACGAATTTTTTAAGAATTTTCAAATTTTCAGAAAGGAGGTTCTATATAAGGTCAAAAACTACATACTCAGATCTTCACCAAACTTTGCAGGGATACATTGGATGTCAAGACACGTGGAAAAAACGTACAAAACAAGAGATTGGAGACATCAAGATTTTGGATGAATTTTTTAAGAATTTTCAAATTTTCAGAAAGGATGTTCCAGATAAGGTCAAAAACGACATACTCAGATCTTCACCAAACTTTGCAGGGATACATTGGAGGTCAAGACACGTGGAAAAAACGTACAAAACTAGAGATTGAAGACATCAAGATTTTGGACGAATTTTTTAAAAATTTTCAAATTTTCAGATTGGTTCCAGATAAGGTCAAAAACTACATACTCAGATCTTCACCAAACTTTGCAGGGATACATTGGATGTCAAGACACGTGGAAAAAACGTACAAAACAAGAGATTGGAGACATCAAGATTTTGGACGAATTTTTCAAGAATTCTCAAATTTTCAGATAGGAGGTTCCATATAAGGTCAAAAACTATATACTCAGATCTTCACCAAACTTTGCATGGATACATTGGATGTCAAGACACGTGGAAAAAACATACAAAACATAGGATTGGAGACATCAAGATTTTGGTCGAATTTTTTAAGAATTTTCAAATTTTCAGAAAGGAGGTTCCATATAAGGTCAAAAACTACATACTCAGATCTTCACCAAACTTTGCAGGGATACATTGGATGTCAAGACACGTGGAAAAAAGTACAAAACAAGAGATTGAAGACATCAAGATTTTGGACGATTTTTTTAAAAATTTTCAAATTTTCAGATAGGAGGTTCCAGATAAGGTCAAAAACTACATACTCAGATCTTCACCAAACTTTGCAGAAATACATTGGATGTCAAGACACGTGGAAAAAACATACAAAACATAGGATTGGGGACATCAAGATTTTGGTCAAATATTTTTAAGAATTTTCAAATTTTCAGATAGAGGTTCCATATAAGGTCAAAAACTACAGACTCAGATATTCACCAAACATTGCAGGGATACATTGGATGTCAAGACACGTGGAAAAAACGTACAAAACAAGAGATTGAGGTCATCAAGATTTTGGACGGATTTTTTAGGAATTTTCAAATTTTCAGATGGGAGGTTCCAGATAAGGTCAAAAACTACATACTCAGATCTTCACCAAACTTTGCAGGGATACATTGGATGTCAAGACACGTGGAAAAAACGTACAAAACAAGAGATTGGAGACATCAAGATTTTGGACGAATTTTTCAAGAATTCTCAAATTTTCAGATAGGAGGTTCCATATAAAGTCAAAAACTATATACTCAGATCTTCACCAAACTTTGCATGGATACATTGGATGTCAAGACACGTGGAAAAAACATACAAAACATAGGATTGGAGACATCAAGATTTTGGTCGAATTTTTTAAGAATTTTCAAATTTTCAGAAAGGAGGTTCCATATAAGGTCAAAAACTACATACTCAGATCTTCACCAAACTTTGCAGGGATACATTGGATGTCAAGACACGTGGAAAAAAGTACAAAACAAGAGAGTGGAGACATCAAGATTTTCGACGGATTTTTTAGGAATTTTCAAATTTTCAGATGGGAGGTTCCATATAAGGTCAAAAACTACATACTCAGATCTTCACCAAACTTTGCAGGGATACATTGGATGTCAAGACACGTGGAAAAAACGTACAAAACAAGAGATTGGAGACATCACGATTTTGGACGAATTTTTTAAGAATTTTCAAATTTTCAGAAAGGAGGTTCCATATAAGGTCAAAAACTACATACTCAGATCTTCACCAAACTTTGCAGGGATACATTGGATGTCAAGACACGTTAAAAAAACGTACAAAACAAGAGATTGGAGACATCAAGATTTTGGAGGAATTTTTTAAGAATTTTCAAATTTTCAGAGAGGATGTTCCAGATAAGGTCAAAAACTACATACTCAGATCTTCACCAAACTTTGCAGGGATACATTGGAGGTCAAGACACGTGGAAAAAACGTACAAAACAAGAGATTGAAGACATCAAGATTTTGGACGAATTTTTTAAAAATTTTCAAATTTTCAGATAGGAGGTTCCATATAAGGTCAAAAACTACATACTCAGATCTTCACCAAACTTTGCAGGGATACATTGGATGTCAAGACACGTGGAAAAAACATACAATACATAGGATTGGGGATATCAAGATTTTGGTCAAATTTTTTAAGAATTTTCAAATTTTCAGATAGGAGGCTCCATATAAGGTCAAAAACTACATACTCAGATCTTCACCAAACATTGCAGGGATACATTGGATGTCAAGAAACGTGGAAAAAACGTACAAAACAAGAGATTGGAGACATCAAGATTTTGGACGAATTTTTGAAGAATTTTCAAATTTTCAGATAGGAGGTTCCAGATAAGGTCAAAAACTACATACTCAGATCTTCACCAAACGTTGCAGGGATACTTTGCATGTCAAGACACGTGGAAAAAACGTACAAAACAAGAGATTGGAGACATCAAGATTTTGGACGAATTTTTTAAGAATTTTCAAATTTTCAGATGGGAGGTTCCAGATAAGGTCAAAAACGACATACTCAGATCTTCACCAAACTTTGCATGGATACATTGGATGTCAAGACACGTGGAAAAAACGTACAAAACAAGAGATTGGGGACATCAAGATTTTGGACGAATTTTTTAAGAATTTTCAAATTTTCAGAAAGGAGGTTCTATATAAGGTCAAAAACTACATACTCAGATCTTCACCAAACTTTGCAGGGATACAATGGATGTCAAGACACGTGGAAAAAACGTACAAAACAAGAGATTGGAGACATCAAGATTTTGGACGAATTTTTTAAGAATTTTCAAATTTTCAGAAAGGATGTTCCAGATAAGGTCAAAAACGACATACTCAGATCTTCACCAAACTTTGCAGGGATACATTGGAGGTCAAGACACGTGGAAAAAACGTACAAAACTAGAGATTGAAGACATCAAGATTTTGGACGAATTTTTTAAAAATTTTCAAATTTTCAGATTGGTTCCAGATAAGGTCAAAAACTACATACTCAGATCTTCACCAAACTTTGCAGGGATACATTGGATGTCAAGACACGTGGAAAAAACGTACAAAACAAGAGATTGGAGACATCAAGATTTTGGACGAATTTTTCAAGAATTCTCAAATTTTCAGATAGGAGGTTCCATATAAGGTCAAAAACTATATACTCAGATCTTCACCAAACTTTGCATGGATACATTGGATGTCAAGACACGTGGAAAAAACATACAAAACATAGGATTGGAGACATCAAGATTTTGGTCGAATTTTTTAAGAATTTTCAAATTTTCAGAAAGGAGGTTCCAGATAATGTCAAAAACTACATACTCAGATCTTCACCAAACTTTGCAGGGATACATTGGATGTCAAGACACGTGGAAAAAAACATACAATACATAGGATTGGGGATATCAAGATTTTGGTCAAATTTTTTAAGAATTTTCAAATTTTCAGATAGGAGGCTCCATATAAGGTCAAAAACTACATACTCAGATCTTCACCAAACATTGCAGGGATACATTGGATGTCAAGAAACGTGGAAAAAACGTACAAAACAAGAGAGTGGAGACATCAAGATTTTAGACGGATTTTTTAGGAATTTTCAAATTTTCAGATGGGAGGTTCCATATAAGGTCAAAAACTACATACTCAGATCTTCACCAAACTTTGCAGGGATACATTGGATGTCAAGACACGTGGAAAAAACGTACAAAACAAGAGATTGGAGACATCAAGATTTTGGACGAATTTTTTAAGAATTTTCAAATTTTCAGAAAGGAGGTTCCATATAAGGTCAAAAACTACATACTCAGATCTTCACCAAACTTTGCAGGGATACATTGGATGTCAAGACACGTTAAAAAAACGTACAAAACAAGAGATTGGAGACATCAAGATTTTGGAGGAATTTTTTAAGAATTTTCAAATTTTCAGAGAGGATGTTCCAGATAAGGTCAAAAACTACATACTCAGATCTTCACCAAACTTTGCAGGGATACATTGGAGGTCAAGACACGTGGAAAAAACGTACAAAACAAGAGATTGAAGACATCAAGATTTTGGACGAATTTTTTAAAAATTTTCAAATTTTCAGATAGGAGGTTCCAGATAAGGTCAAAAACTACATACTCAGATCTTCACCAAACTTTGCAGGGATACATTGGATGTCAAGACACGTGGAAAAAAACATACAATACATAGGATTGGGGATATCAAGATTTTGGTCAAATTTTTTAAGAATTTTCAAATTTTCAGATAGGAGGCTCCATATAAGGTCAAAAACTACATACTCAGATCTTCACCACACATTGCAGGGATACATTGGATGTCAAGAAACGTGGAAAAAACGTACAAAACAAGAGATTGGAGACATCAAGATTTTGGACGAATTTTTGAAGAATTTTCAAATTTTCAGATAGGAGGTTCCAGATAAGGTCAAAAACTACATACTCAGATCTTCACCAAACGTTGCAGGGATACTTTGCATGTCAAGACACGTGGAAAAAACGTACAAAACAAGAGATTGGAGACATCAAGATTTTCGACGAATTTTTTAAGAATTTTCAAATTTTCAGATGGGAGGTTCCAGATAAGGTCAAAAACGACATACTCAGATCTTCACCAAACTTTGCATGGATACATTGGATGTCAAGACACGTGGAAAAAACGTACAAAACAAGAGATTGGGGACATCAAGATTTTGGAAGAATTTTTTAAGAATTTTCAAATTTTCAGAAAGGAGGTTCTATATAAGGTCAAAAACTACATACTCAGATCTTCACCAAACTTTGCAGGGATACATTGGATGTCAAGACACTTGGAAAAAACGTACAAAACAAGAGATTGGAGACATCAAGATTTTGGACGAATGTTTTAAGAATTTTCAAATTTTCAGAAAGGATGTTCCAGATAAGGTCAAAAACGACATACTCAGATCTTCACCAAACTTTGCAGGGATACATTGGAGGTCAAGACACGTGGAAAAAACGTACAAAACTAGAGATTGAAGACATCAAGATTTTGGACGAATTTTTTAAAAATTTTCAAATTTTCAGATTGGTTCCAGATAAGGTCAAAAACTACATACTCAGATCTTCACCAAACTTTGCAGGGATACATTGGATGTCAAGACACGTGGAAAAAACATACAAAACATAGGATTGGGGATATCAAGATTTTGGTCAAATTTTTTAAGAATTTTCAAATTTTCAGATAGGAGGTTCCATATAAGGTCAAAAACTACATACTCAGATCTTCACCAAACATTGCAGGGATACATTGGATGTCAAGAAACGTGGAAAAAACGTACAAAACAAGAGATTGGAGAC
Source organism: Lepisma saccharinum (assembly GCF_977018435.1). Lineage (NCBI taxonomy): Eukaryota > Metazoa > Arthropoda > Insecta > Zygentoma > Lepismatidae > Lepisma > Lepisma saccharinum. The sequence continues at coordinate 243,439 of NW_028142915.1, forward strand.
ATCAAGATTTTGGACGAATTTTTGAAGAATTTTCAAATTTTCAGATAGGAGGTTCCAGATAAGGTCAAAAACTAAATACTCAGATCTTCACCAAACGTTGCAGGGATACTTTGCATGTCAAGACACGTGGAAAAAACGTACAAAACAAGAGATTGGAGACATCAAGATTTTCGACGAATTTTTTAAGAATTTTCAAATTTTCAGATGGGAGGTTTCAGATAAGGTCAAAAACGACATACTCAGATCTTCATCAAACTTTGCATGGATATATTGGATGTCAAGACACGTGGAAAAAACATACAAAACATAGGATTGGGGACATCAAGATTTTGGACGAATTTTTTAAGAATTTTCAAATTTTCAGAAAGGAGGTTCCATATAAGGTCAAAAACTACATACTCAGATCTTCACCAAGCTTTGCAGGGATACATTGGATGTCAAGAAACGTGGAAAAAACGTACAAAACAAGAGATTGGAGACATCAAGATTTTGGATGAATATTTTAAGAATTTTCAAATTTTCAGAAAGGAGGCTCCATATAAGGTCAAAAACTACATACTCAGATCTTCACCAAACTTTGCAGGGATACATTGGATGTCAAGACACGTGGAAAAAACGTACAAAACAAGAGATTGGAGACATCAAGATTTTGGACGAATTTTTGAGGAATTTTCAAATTTTCAGAAATGAGGTTCCAGATAAGGTCTAAAACTACATACTCAGATCTTCACCAAACTTTGCAGGGATACATTGGATGTCAAGACACGTGGAAAAAACATACAAAACATAGGATTGGGGACATCAAGATTTTGGTCAAATATTTTTAAGAATTTTCAAATTTTCAGATAAGAGGTTCCATATAAGGTCAAAAACTACATACTCAGATCTTCACCAAACATTGCAGGGATACATTGGATGTCAAGACACGTGGAAAAAACGTACAAAACAAGAGATTGAGGTCATCAAGATTTTGGACGGATTTTTTAGGAATTTTCAAATTTTCAGATGGGAGGTTCCAGATAAGGTCAAAAACTACATACTCAGATCTTCACCAAACTTTGCAGGGATACATTGGATGTCAAGACACGTGGAAAAAACGTACAAAACAAGAGATTGGAGACATCAAGATTTTGGACGAATTTTTCAAGAATTCTCAAATTTTCAGATAGGAGGTTCCATATAAGGTCAAAAACTACATACTCAGATCTTCACAAAACTTTGCATGGATACATTGGATGTCAAGACACGTGGAAAAAACATACAAGACATAGGATTCGAGACAACAAGATTTTGGTGGAATTTTTTAAGAATTTTCAAATTTTCAGAAAGGAGGTTCCATATAAGGTCAAAAACTACATACTCAGATCTTCACCAAACTTTGCAGGGATACATTGGATGTCAAGACACGTGGAAAAAAAGTACAAAACAAGAGAGTGGAGACATCAAGATTTTAGACGGATTTTTTAGGAATTTTCAAATTTTCAGATAGGAGGTTCCATATAAGGTCAAAAACTACATACTCAGATCTTCACCAAACATTGCAGGGATACATTGGATGTCAAGAAACGTGGAAAAAACGTACAAAACAAGAGATTGGAGACATCAAGATTTTGGACGAATTTTTGAAGAATTTTCAAATTTTCAGATAGGAGGTTCCAGATAAGGTCAAAAACTAAATACTCAGATCTTCACCAAACGTTGCAGGGATACTTTGCATGTCAAGACACGTGGAAAAAACGTACAAAACAAGAGATTGGAGACATCAAGATTTTCGACGAATTTTTTAAGAATTTTCAAATTTTCAGATGGGAGGTTTCAGATAAGGTCAAAAACGACATACTCAGATCTTCATCAAACTTTGCATGGATATATTGGATGTCAAGACACGTGGAAAAAACATACAAAACATAGGATTGGGGACATCAAGATTTTGGACGAATTTTTTAAGAATTTTCAAATTTTCAGAAAGGAGGTTCCATATAAGGTCAAAAACTACATACTCAGATCTTCACCAAGCTTTGCAGGGATACATTGGATGTCAAGAAACGTGGAAAAAACGTACAAAACAAGAGATTGGAGACATCAAGATTTTGGATGAATATTTTAAGAATTTTCAAATTTTCAGAAAGGAGGCTCCATATAAGGTCAAAAACTACATACTCAGATCTTCACCAAACTTTGCAGGGATACATTGGATGTCAAGACACGTGGAAAAAACGTACAAAACAAGAGATTGGAGACATCAAGATTTTGGACGAATTTTTGAGGAATTTTCAAATTTTCAGAAATGAGGTTCCAGATAAGGTCTAAAACTACATACTCAGATCTTCACCAAACTTTGCAGGGATACATTGGATGTCAAGACACGTGGAAAAAACATACAAAACATAGGATTGGGGACATCAAGATTTTGGTCAAATATTTTTAAGAATTTTCAAATTTTCAGATAAGAGGTTCCATATAAGGTCAAAAACTACATACTCAGATCTTCACCAAACATTGCAGGGATACATTGGATGTCAAGACACGTGGAAAAAACGTACAAAACAAGAGATTGAGGTCATCAAGATTTTGGACGGATTTTTTAGGAATTTTCAAATTTTCAGATGGGAGGTTCCAGATAAGGTCAAAAACTACATACTCAGATCTTCACCAAACTTTGCAGGGATACATTGGATGTCAAGACACGTGGAAAAAACGTACAAAACAAGAGATTGGAGACATCAAGATTTTGGACGAATTTTTCAAGAATTCTCAAATTTTCAGATAGGAGGTTCCATATAAGGTCAAAAACTACATACTCAGATCTTCACAAAACTTTGCATGGATACATTGGATGTCAAGACACGTGGAAAAAACATACAAGACATAGGATTCGAGACAACAAGATTTTGGTCGAATTTTTTAAGAATTTTCAAATTTTCAGAAAGGAGGTTCCATATAAGGTCAAAAACTACATACTCAGATCTTCACCAAACTTTGCAGGGATACATTGGATGTCAAGACACGTGGAAAAAAGTACAAAACAAGAGAGTGGAGACATCAAGATTTTAGACGGATTTTTTAGGAATTTTCAAATTTTCAGATAGGAGGTTCCATATAAGGTCAAAAACTACATACTCAGATCTTCACCAAACATTGCAGGGATACATTGGATGTCAAGAAACGTGGAAAAAACGTACAAAACAAGAGATTGGAGACATCAAGATTTTGGACGAATTTTTGAAGAATTTTCAAATTTTCAGATAGGAGGTTCCAGATAAGGTCAAAAACTAAATACTCAGATCTTCACCAAACGTTGCAGGGATACTTTGCATGTCAAGACACGTGGAAAAAACGTACAAAACAAGAGATTGGAGACATCAAGATTTTCGACGAATTTTTTAAGAATTTTCAAATTTTCAGATGGGAGGTTTCAGATAAGGTCAAAAACGACATACTCAGATCTTCATCAAACTTTGCATGGATATATTGGATGTCAAGACACGTGGAAAAAACATACAAAACATAGGATTGGGGACATCAAGATTTTGGACGAATTTTTTAAGAATTTTCAAATTTTCAGAAAGGAGGTTCCATATAAGGTCAAAAACTACATACTCAGATCTTCACCAAGCTTTGCAGGGATACATTGGATGTCAAGAAACGTGGAAAAAACGTACAAAACAAGAGATTGGAGACATCAAGATTTTGGATGAATATTTTAAGAATTTTCAAATTTTCAGAAAGGAGGCTCCATATAAGGTCAAAAACTACATACTCAGATCTTCACCAAACTTTGCAGGGATACATTGGATGTCAAGACACGTGGAAAAAACGTACAAAACAAGAGATTGGAGACATCAAGATTTTGGACGAATTTTTGAGGAATTTTCAAATTTTCAGAAATGAGGTTCCAGATAAGGTCTAAAACTACATACTCAGATCTTCACCAAACTTTGCAGGGATACATTGGAGGTCAAGACACGTGGAAAAATCGTACAAAACTAGAGATTGAAGACATCAAGATTTTGGACGAATTTTTTAAAAATTTTCAAATTTTCAGATTGGTTCCAGATAAGGTCAAAAACTACATACTCAGATCTTCACCAAACTTTGCAGGGATACATTGGATGTCAAGACACGTGGAAAAAACATACAAAACATAGGATTGGGGATATCAAGATTTTGGTCAAATTTTTTAAGAATTTTCAAATTTTCAGATAGGAGGTTCCATATAAGGTCAAAAACTACATACTCAGATATTCACCAAACATTGCAGGGATACATTGGATGTCAAGAAACGTGGAAAAAACGTACAAAACAAGAGATTGGAGACATCAAGATTTTGGACGAATTTTTTAAGAATTTTCAAATTTTCAGATAGGAGGTTCCAGATAAGGTCAAAAACTAAATACTCAGATCTTCACCAAACGTTGCAGGGATACTTTGCATGTCAAGACACGTGGAAAAAACGTACAAAACAAGAGATTGGAGACATCAAGATTTTCGACGAATTTTTTAAGAATTTTCAAATTTTCAGATGGGAGGTTTCAGATAAGGTCAAAAACGACATACTCAGATCTTCACCAAACTTTGCATGGATACATTGGATGTCAAGACACGTGGAAAAAACATACAAAACATAGGATTGGGGACATCAAGATTTTGGACGAATTTTTTAAGAATTTTCAAATTTTCAGAAAGGAGGTTCCATATAAGGTCAAAAACTACATACTCAGATCTTCACCAAGCTTTGCAGGGATACATTGGATGTCAAGAAACGTGGAAAAAACGTACAAAACATGAGATTGGAGACATCAAGATTTTGGATGAATATTTTAAGAATTTTCAAATTTTCAGAAAGGAGGCTCCATATAAGGTGAAAAACTACATACTCAGATCTTCACCAAACTTTGCAGGGATACATTGGATGTCAAGACACGTGGAAAAAACGTACAAAACAAGAGATTGGAGACATCAAGATTTTGGACGAATTTTTGAGGAATTTTCAAATTTTCAGAAATGAGGTTCCAGATAAGGTCTAAAACTACATACTCAGATCTTCACCAAACTTTGCAGGGATACATTGGATGTCAAGACACGTGGAAAAAACATACAAAACATAGGATTGGGGACATCAAGATTTTGGTCAAATATTTTTAAGAATTTTCAAATTTTCAGATAAGAGGTTCCATATAAGGTCAAAAACTACATACTCAGATCTTCACCAAACATTGCAGGGATACATTGGATGTCAAGACACGTGGAAAAAACGTACAAAACAAGAGATTGAGGTCATCAAGATTTTGGACGGATTTTTTAGGAATTTTCAAATTTTCAGATGGGAGGTTCCAGATAAGGTCAAAAACTACATACTCAGATCTTCACCAAACTTTGCAGGGATACATTGGATGTCAAGACACGTGGAAAAAACGTACAAAACAAGAGATTGGAGACATCAAGATTTTGGACGAATTTTTCAAGAATTCTCAAATTTTCAGATAGGAGGTTCCATATAAGGTCAAAAACTACATACTCAGATCTTCACAAAACTTTGCATGGATACATTGGATGTCAAGACACGTGGAAAAAACATACAAAACATAGGATTCGAGACATCAAGATTTTGGTCGAATTTTTTAAGAATTTTCAAATTTTCAGAAAGGAGGTTCCATATAAGGTCAAAAACTACATACTCAGATCTTCACCAAACTTTGCAGGGATACATTGGATGTCAAGACACGTGGAAAAAAAGTACAAAACAAGAGAGTGGAGACATCAAGATTTTAGACGGATTTTTTAAAAATTTTCAAATTTTCAGATGGGAGGTTCCATATAAGGTCAAAAACTACATACTCAGATCTTCACCAAACTTTGCAGGGATACATTGGATGTCAAGACACGTGCAAAAAACGTACAAAACAAGAGATTGGAGACATCAAGATTTTGGACGAATTTTTTTAAAATTTTCAAATTTTCAGATAGGAGGTTCCAGATAAGGTCAAAAACTACATACTCAGATCTTCACCAAACTTTGCAGGGATACATTGGATGTCAAGACACGTGGAAAAAACATACAAAACATAGGATTGGGGATATCAAGATTTTGGTCAAATTTTTTAAGAATTTTCAAATTTTCAGATAGGAGGTTCCATATAAGGTCAAAAACTATATACTCAGATCTTCACCAAACATTGCAGGGATACATTGGATGTCAAGAAACGTGGAAAAAACGTACAAAACAAGAGATTGGAGACATCAAGATTTTGGACGAATTTTTGAAGAATTTTCAAATTTTCAGATAGGAGGTTCCATATAAGGTCAAAAACTACATACTCAGATCTTCACCAAACATTGCAGGGATACATTGGAAGTCAAGACACGTGGAAAAAACGTACAAAACAAGAGATTGGAGACATCAAGATTTTGGACGAATTTTTTAAAAATTTTCAAATTTTCAGATTGGTTCCAGATAAGGTCAAAAACTACATACTCAGATCTTCACCAAACTTTGCAGGGATACATTGGATGTCAAGACACGTGGAAAAAACATACAAAACATAGGATTGGGGATATCAAGATTTTGGTCAAATTTTTTAAGAATTTTCAAATTTTCAGATAGGAGGTTCCATATAAGGTCAAAAACTACATACTCAGATCTTCACCAAACATTGCAGGGATACATTGGATGTCAAGAAACGTGGAAAAAACGTACAAAACAAGAGATTGGAGACATCAAGATTTTGGACGAATTTTTGAAGAATTTTCAAATTTTCAGATAGGAGGTTCCAGATAAGGTCAAAAACTAAATACTCAGATCTTCACCAAACGTTGCAGGGATACTTTGCATGTCAAGACACGTGGAAAAAACGTACAAAACAAGAGATTGGAGACATCATGATTTTCGACGAATTTTTTAAGAATTTTCAAATTTTCAGATGGGAGGTTTCAGATAAGGTCAAAAACGACATACTCAGATCTTCATCAAACTTTGCATGGATATATTGGATGTCAAGACACGTGGAAAAAACATACAAAACATAGGATTGGGGACATCAAGATTTTGGACGAATTTTTTAAGAATTTTCAAATTTTCAGAAAGGAGGTTCCATATAAGGTCAAAAACTACATACTCAGATCTTCACCAAGCTTTGCAGGGATACATTGGATGTCAAGAAACGTGGAAAAAACGTACAAAACAAGAGATTGGAGACATCAAGATTTTGGATGAATATTTTAAGAATTTTCAAATTTTCAGAAAGGAGGATCCATATAAGGTCAAAAACTACATACTCAGATCTTCACCAAACTTTGCAGGGATACATTGGATGTCAAGACACGTGGAAAAAACGTACAAAACAAGAGATTGGAGACATCAAGATTTTGGACGAATTTTTGAGGAATTTTCAAATTTTCAGAAATGAGGTTCCAGATAAGGTCTAAAACTACATACTCAGATCTTCACCAAACTTTGCAGGGATACATTGGATGTCAAGACACGTGGAAAAAACATACAAAACATAGGATTGGGGACATCAAGATTTTGGTCAAATATTTTTAAGAATTTTCAAATTTTCAGATAGGAGGTTCCATATAAGGTCAAAAACTACATACTCAGATCTTCACCAAACATTGCAGGGATACATTGGATGTCAAGACACGTGGAAAAAACGTACAAAACAAGAGATTGAGGTCATCAAGATTTTGGACGGATTTTTTAGGAATTTTCAAATTTTCAGATGGGAGGTTCCAGATAAGGTCAAAAACTACATACTCAGATCTTCACCAAACTTTGCAGGGATACATTGGATGTCAAGACACGTGGAAAAAACGTACAAAACAAGAGATTGGAGACATCAAGATTTTGGACGAATTTTTCAAGAATTCTCAAATTTTCAGATAGGAGGTTCCATATAAGGTCAAAAACTACATACTCAGATCTTCACAAAACTTTGCATGGATACATTGGATGTCAAGACACGTGGAAAAAACATACAAGACATAGGATTCGAGACAACAAGATTTTGGTCGAATTTTTTAAGAATTTTCAAATTTTCAGAAAGGAGGTTCCATATAATGTCAAAAACTACATACTCAGATCTTCACCAAACTTTGCAGGGATACATTGGATGTCAAGACACGTGGAAAAAAAGTACAAAACAAGAGAGTGGAGACATCAAGATTTTAGACGGATTTTTTAGGAATTTTCAAATTTTCAGATGGGAGGTTCCATATAAGGTCAAAAACTACATACTCAGATCTTCACCAAACTTTGCAGGGATACATTGGATGACAAGACACGTGGAAAAAACGTACAAAACAAGAGATAGGAGACATCAATTTTTGGACGAATTTTTTAAGAATTTTCAAATTTTCAGAAAGGAGGTTCCATATAAGGTCAAAAACTACATACTCAGATCTTCACCAAACTTTGCAGGGATACATTGGATGTCAAGACACGTGGAAAAAACGTACAAAACAAGAGATTGGAGACATCAAGATTTTGGACGAATTTTTTAAGAATTTTCAAATTTTCAGAAAGGATGTTCCAGATAAGGTCAAAAACGACATACTCAGATCTTCACCAAACTTTGCAGGGATACATTGGAGGTCAAGACACGTGGAAAAAACGTACAAAACAAGAGATTGAAGACATCAAGATTTTGGACGAATTTTTTAAAAATTTTCAAATTTTCAGATAGGAGGTTCCAGATAAGGTCAAAAACTACATACTCAGATCTTCACCAAACTTTGCAGGGATACATTGGATGTCAAGACACGTGGAAAAAACATACAAAACATAGGATTGGGGATATCAAGATTTTGGTCAAATTTTTTAAGAATTTTCAAATTTTCAGATAGGAGGTTCCATATAAGGTCGAAAACTATATACTCAGATCTTCACCAAACATTGCAGGGATACATTGGATGTCAAGAAACGTGGAAAAAACGTACAAAACAAGAGATTGGAGACATCAAGATTTTGGACGAATTTTTGAAGAATTTTCAAATTTTCAGATAGGAGGTTCCAGATAAGGTCAAAAACTACATACTCAGATCTTCACCAAACGTTGCAGGGATACTTTGCATGTCAAGACACGTAGAAAAAACGTACAAAACAAGAGATTGGAGACATCAAGATTTTCGACGAATTTTTGAAGAATTTTCAAATTTTCAGATGGGAGGTTCCAGATAAGGTCAAAAACGACATACTCAGATCTTCACCAAACTTTGCATGGATACATTGGATGTCAAGACACGTGGAAAAAACGTACAAAACAAGAGATTGGGGACATCAAGATTTTGGACGAATTTTTTAAGAATTTTCAAATTTTCAGAAAGGAGGTTCCATATAAGGTCAAAAACTACATATTCAGATCTTCACCAAACTTTGCAGGGACACATTGGATGTCAAGACACGTGGAAAAAACGTACAAAACAAGAGATTGGAGACATCAAGATTTTGGACGAATTTTTTAAGAATTTTCAAATTTTCAGAAAGGATGTTCCAGATAAGGTCAAAAACGACATACTCAGATCTTCACCAAACTTTGCAGGGATACATTGGAGGTCAAGACACGTGGAAAATCGTACAAAACAAGAGATTGAAGACATCAAGATTTTGGACGATTTTTTTAAAAATTTTCAAATTTTCAGATAGGAGGTTCCAGATAAGGTCAAAAACTACATACTCAGATCTTCACCAAACTTTGCAGGGATACATTGGATGTCAAGACACGTGGAAAAAACATACAAAACATAGGATAGGGGATATCAAGATTTTGGTCAAATTTTTTAAGAATTTTCAAATTTTCAGATAGGAGGTTCCATATAAGGTCAAAAACTACATACTCAGATCTTCACCAAACATTGCAGGGATACATTGGATGTCAAGAAACGTGGAAAAAACGTACAAAACAAGAGATTGGAGACATCAAGATTTTGGACGAATTTTTTAAGAATTTTCAAATTTTCAGATAGGAGGTTCCAGATAAGGTCAAAAACTACATACTCAGATCTTCACCAAACGTTGCAGGGATACTTTGCATGTCAAGACACGTGGAAAAAACGTACAAAACAAGAGATTGGAGACATCAAGATTTTCGACGAATTTTTTAAGAATTTTCAAATTTTCAGATGGGAGGTTTCAGATAAGGTCAAAAACGACATACTCAGATCTTCACCAAACTTTGCATGGATACATTGGATGTCAAGACACGTGGAAAAAACATACAAAACATAGGATTGGAGACATCAAGATTTTGGTCGAATTTTTTAAGAATTTTCAAATTTTCAGAAAGGAGGTTCCATATAAGGTCAAAAACTACATACTCAGATCTTCACCAAACTTTGCAGGGATACATTGGATGTCAAGACACGTGGAAAAAAAGTACAAAACAAGAGAGTGGAGACATCAAGATTTTAGACGGATTTTTTAGGAATTTTCAAATTTTCAGATGGGAGGTTCCATATAAGGTCAAAAACTACATACTCAGATCTTCACCAAACTTTGCAGGGATACATTGGATGTCAAGACACGTGGAAAAAACGTACAAAACAAGAGATTGGAGACATCAAGATTTTGGAGGAATTTTTTAAGAATTTTCAAATTTTCAGAGAGGATGTTCCAGATAAGGTCAAAAACTACATACTCAGATCTTCACCAAACTTTGCAGGGATACATTGGAGGTCAAGACACGTGGAAAAAACGTACAAAACAAGAGATTGAAGACATCAAGATTTTGGACGAATTTTTTAAAAACTTTCAAATTTTCAGATAGGAGGTTCCAGATAAGGTCAAAAACTACATACTCAGATCTTCACCAAACTTTGCAGGGATACATTGGATGTCAAGACACGTGGAAAAAACATACAAAACATAGGATTGGGGATATCAAGATTTTGGTCAAATTTTTTAAGAATTTTCAAATTTTCAGATAGGAGGCTCCATATAAGGTCAAAAACTACATACTCAGATCTTCACCAAACATTGCAGGGATACATTGGATGTCAAGAAACGTGGAAAAAACGTACAAAACAAGAGATTGGAGACATCAAGATTTTGGACGAATTTTTGAAGAATTTTCAAATTTTCAGATAGGAGGTTCCAGATAAGGTCAAAAACTACATACTCAGATCTTCACCAAACGTTGCAGGGATACTTTGCATGTCAAGACACGTGGAAAAAACGTACAAAACAAGAGATTGGAGACATCAAGATTTTCGACGAATTTTTTAAGAATTTTCAAATTTTCAGATGGGAGGTTCCAGATAAGGTCAAAAACGACATACTCAGATCTTCACCAAACTTTGCATGGATACATTGGATGTCAAGACACGTGGAAAAAACGTACAAAACAAGAGATTGGGGACATCAAGATTTTGGACGAATTTTTTAAGAATTTTCAAATTTTCAGAAAGGAGGTTCCATATAAGGTCAAAAACTACATACTCAGATCTTCACCAAACTTTGCAGGGATACATTGGATGTCAAGACATGTGGAAAAAACGTACAAAACAAGAGATTGGAGACATCAAGATTTTGGACGAATTTTTTAAGAATTTTCAAATTTTCAGAAAGGATGTTCCAGATAAGGTCAAAAACGACATACTCAGATCTTCACCAAACTTTGCAGGGATACATTGGAGGTCAAGACACGTGGAAAAATCGTACAAAACTAGAGATTGAAGACATCAAGATTTTGGACGAATTTTTTAAAAATTTTCAAATTTTCAGATTGGTTCCAGATAAGGTCAAAAACTACATACTCAGATCTTCACCAAACTTTGCAGGGATACAATGGATGTCAAGACACGTGGAAAAAACATACAAAACATAGGATTGGGGATATCAAGATTTTGGTCAAATTTTTTAAGAATTTTCAAATTTTCAGATAGGAGGTTCCATATAAGGTCAAAAACTACATACTCAGATCTTCACCAAACATTGCAGGGATACATTGGATGTCAAGAAACGTGGAAAAAACGTACAAAACAAGAGATTGGAGACATCAAGATTTTGGACGAATTTTTTAAGAATTTTCAAATTTTCAGATAGGAGGTTCCAGATAAGGTCAAAAACTAAATACTCAGATCTTCACCAAACGTTGCAGGGATACTTTGCATGTCAAGACACGTGGAAAAAACGTACAAAACAAGAGATTGGAGACATCAAGATTTTCGACGAATTTTTTAAGAATTTTCAAATTTTCAGATGGGAGGTTTCAGATAAGGTCAAAAACGACATACTCAGATCTTCACCAAACTTTGCATGGATACATTGGATGTCAAGACACGTGGAAAAAACATACAAAACATAGGATTGGGGACATCAAGATTTTGGAAGAATTTTTTAAGAATTTTCAAATTTTCAGAAAGGAGGTTCCATATAAGGTCAAAAACTACATACTCAGATCTTCACCAAGCTTTGCAGGGATACATTGGATGTCAAGAAACGTGGAAAAAACGTACAAAACATGAGATTGGAGACATCAAGATTTTGGATGAATATTTTAAGAATTTTCAAATTTTCAGAAAGGAGGCTCCATATAAGGTGAAAAACTACATACTCAGATCTTCACCAAACTTTGCAGGGATACATTGGATGTCAAGACACGTGGAAAAAACGTACAAAACAAGAGATTGGAGACATCAAGATTTTGGACGAATTTTTGAGGAATTTTCAAATTTTCAGAAATGAGGTTCCAGATAAGGTCTAAAACTACATACTCAGATCTTCACCAAACTTTGCAGGGATACATTGGATGTCAAGACACGTGGAAAAAACATACAAAACATAGGATTGGGGACATCAAGATTTTGGTCAAATATTTTTAAGAATTTTCAAATTTTCAGATAAGAGGTTCCATATAAGGTCAAAAACTACATACTCAGATCTTCACCAAACATTGCAGGGATACATTGGATGTCAAGACACGTGGAAAAAACGTACAAAACAAGACATTGAGGTCATCAAGATTTTGGACGGATTTTTTAGGAATTTTCAAATTTTCAGATGGGAGGTTCCAGATAAGGTCAAAAACTACATACTCAGATCTTCACCAAACTTTGCAGGGATACATTGGATGTCAAGACACGTGGAAAAAACGTACAAAACAAGAGATTGGAGACATCAAGATTTTGGACGAATTTTTCAAGAATTCTCAAATTTTCAGATAGGAGGTTCCATATAAGGTCAAAAACTACATACTCAGATCTTCACAAAACTTTGCATGGATACATTGGATGTCAAGACACGTGGAAAAAACATACAAAACATAGGATTCGAGACATCAAGATTTTGGTCGAATTTTTTAAGAATTTTCAAATTTTCAGAAAGGAGGTTCCATATAAGGTCAAAAACTACATACTCAGATCTTCACCAAACTTTGCAGGGATACATTGGATGTCAAGACACGTGGAAAAAAAGTACAAAACAAGAGAGTGGAGACATCAAGATTTTAGACGGATTTTTTAGGAATTTTCAAATTTTCAGATGGGAGGTTCCATATAAGGTCAAAAACTACATACTCAGATCTTCACCAAACTTTGCAGGGATACATTGGATGTCAAGACACGTGGAAAAAACGTACAAAACAAGAGATTGGAGACATCAAGATTTTGGACGAATTTTTTAAAAATTTTCAAATTTTCAGATAGGAGGTTCCAGATAAGGTCAAAAACTACATACTCAGATCTTCACCAAACTTTGCAGGGATACATTGGATGTCAAGACACGTGGAAAAAACATACAAAACATAGGATTGGGGATATCAAGATTTTGGTCAAATTTTTTAAGAATTTTCAAATTTTCAGATAGGAGGTTCCATATAAGGTCAAAAACTATATACTCAGATCTTCACCAAACATTGCAGGGATACATTGGATGTCAAGAAACGTGGAAAAAACGTACAAAACAAGAGATTGGAGACATCAAGATTTTGGACGAATTTTTGAAGAATTTTCAAATTTTCAGATAGGAGGTTCCATATAAGGTCAAAAACTACATACTCAGATCTTCACCAAACATTGCAGGGATACATTGGAAGTCAAGACACGTGGAAAAAACGTACAAAACAAGAGATTGGAGACATCAAGATTTTGGACGAATTTTTTAAAAATTTTCAAATTTTCAGATGGGAGGTTCCAGATAAGGTCAAAAACTACATACTCAGATCTTCACCAAACTTTGCAGGGATACATTGGATGTCAAGACACGTGGAAAAAACGTACAAAACAAGAGATTGGAGACATCGAGATTTTGGACGAATTTTTTAAGAATTTTCAAATTTTCAGAAAGGAGGTTCCATATAAGGTCAAAAACTACATACTCAGATCTTCACCAAACTTTGCAGGGATACATTTGATGTCAAGACACGTGGAAAAAACGTACAAAACAAGAGATTGGAGACATCAAGATTTTGGACGAATTTTTTAAGGATTTTCAAATTTTCAGAAAGGATGTTCCATATAAGGTCAAAAACTACATACTCAGATCTTCACAAAACTTTGCATGGATACATTGGATGTCAAGACACGTCGAAAAAACATACAAAACATAGGATTCGAGACATCAAGATTTTGGTCGAATTTTTTAAGAATTTTCAAATTTTCAGAAAGGAGGTTCCATATAAGGTCAAAAACTACATACTCAGATCTTCACCAAACTTTGCAGGGATACATTGGATGTCAAGACACGTGGAAAAAACGTACAAAACAAGAGAGTGGAGACATCAAGATTTTAGACGGATTTTTTAGGAATTTTCAAATTTTCAGATGGGAGGTTCCATATAAGGTCAAAAACTACATACTCAGATCTTCACCAAACTTTGCAGGGATACATTGGATGTCAAGACACGTGGAAAAAACGTACAAAACAAGAGATTGGAGACATCAAGATTTTGGACGAATTTTTTAAGAATTTTCAAATTTTCAGAAAGGAGGTTCCAGATAAGGTCAAAAACGACATACTCAGATCTTCACCAAACTTTGCAGAAATACATTGAATGTCAAGACACGTGGAAAAAACATACAAAACATAGGATTGGGGACATCAAGGTTTTGGTCAAATATTTTTAAGAATTTTCAAATTTTCAGATAGAGGTTCCATATAAGGTCAAAAACTACATACTCAGATATTCACCAAACATTGCAACATTGGATGTCAAGACACGTGGAAAAAACGTACAAAACAAGAGATTGAGGTCATCAAGATTTTGGACGGATTTTTTAGTAATTTTCAAATTTTCAGATGGGAGGTTCCAGATAAGGTCAAAAACTACATACTCAGATCTTCACCAAACTTTGCAGGGATACATTGGATGTCAAGACACGTGGAAAAAACGTACAAAACAAGAGATTGGAGACATCAAGATTTTGGACGAATTTTTCAAGAATTCTCAAATTTTCAGATAGGAGGTTCCATATAAGGTCAAAAACTACATACTCAGATCTTCACCAAACTTTGCATAGATACATTGGATGTCAAGACACGTGGAAAAAACATACAAAACATAGGATTGGAGACATCATGATTTTGGTCGAATTTTTTAAGAATTTTCAAATTTTCAGAAAGGAGGTTCCATATAAGGTCAAAAACTACATACTCAGATCTTCACCAAACTTTGCAGGGATACATTGGATGTCAAGACACGTGGAAAAAAAGTACAAAACAAGAGAGTGGAGACATCAATATTTTAGACGGATTTTTTAGGAATTTTCAAATTTTCAGATGGGAGGTTCCATATAAAGTCAAAAACTACATACTCAGATCTTCACCAAACTTTGCAGGGATACATTGGAGGTCAAGACACGTGGAAAAAACGTACAAAACAAGAGATTGGAGACATCAAGATTTTGGACGAATTTTTGAAGAATTTTCAAATTTTCAGAAAGGAGGTTCCATATAAGGTCAAAAACTACATACTCAGATCTTCACCAAACTTTGCAGGGATACATTGGATGTCAAGACACGTTAAAAAAACGTACAAAACAAGAGATTGGAGACATCAAGATTTTGGAGGAATTTTTTAAGAATTTTCAAATTTTCAGAGAGGATGTTCCAGATAAGGTCAAAAACTACATACTCAGATCTTCACCAAACTTTGCAGGGATACATTGGAGGTCAAGACACGTGGAAAAAACGTACAAAACAAGAGATTGAAGACATCAAGATTTTGGACGAATTTTTTAAAAATTTTCAAATTTTCAGATAGGAGGTTCCAGATAAGGTCAAAAACTACATACTCAGATCTTCACCAAACTTTGCAGGGATACATTGGATGTCAAGACACGTGGAAAAAACATACAAAACAGGATTGGGGATATCAAGATTTTGGTCAAATTTTTTAAGAATTTTCAAATTTTCAGAAATGAGGCTCCATATAAGGTCTAAAACTACATACTCAGATCTTCAACAAACATTGCATGGATACATTGGATGTCAAGAAACGTGGAAAAAACGTACAAAACAAGAGATTGGAGACATCAAGATTTTGGACGAATTTTTGAAGAATTTTCAAATTTTCAGATAGGAGGTTCCAGATAAGGTCAAAAACTACATACTCAGATCTTCACCAAACGTTGCAGGGATACTTTGCATGTCAAGACACGTGGAAAAAACGTACAAAACAAGAGATTGGAGACATCAAGATTTTCGACGAATTTTTTAAGAATTTTCAAATTTTCAGATGGGAGGTTCCAGATAAGGTCAAAAACTACATACTCAGATCTTCACCAAACTTTGCAGGGATACATTGGATGTCAAGACACGTGGAAAAAACGTACAAAACAAGAGATTGGAGACATCAAGATTTTGGACGAATTTTTCAAGAATTCTCAAATTTTCAGATAGGAGGTTCCATATAAGGTCAAAAACTACATACTCAGATCTTCAGAAAACTTTGCATGGATACATTGGATGTCAAGACACGTGGAAAAAACATACAAAACATAGGATTCGAGACATCAAGATTTTGGTCGAATTTTTTAAGAATTTTCAAATTTTCAGAAAGGAGGTTCCATATAAGGTCAAAAACTACATACTCAGATCTTCACCAAACTTTGCAGGGATACATTGGATGTCAAGACACGTGGAAAAAAAGTACAAAACAAGAGAGTGGAGACATCAAGATTTTAGACGGATTTTTTAGGAATTTTCAAATTTTCAGATGGGAGGTTCCATATAAGGTCAAAAACTACATACTCAGATCTTCACCAAACTTTGCAGGGATACATTGGATGTCAAGACACGTGGAAAAAACGTACAAAACAAGAGATTGGAGACATCAATTTTTGGACGAATTTTTTAAGAATTTTCAAATTTTCAGAAAGGAGGTTCCATATAAGGTCAAAAACTACATACTCAGATCTTCACCAAACTTTGCAGGGATACATTGGATGTCAAGACACGTGGAAAAAACGTACAAAACAAGAGATTGGAGACATCAAGATTTTGGACGAATTTTTTAAGAATTTCCAAATTTTCAGAAAGGATGTTCCAGATAAGTTCAAAAACGACATACTCAGATCTTCACCAAACTTTGCAGGGATACATTGGAGGTCAAGACACGTGGAAAAAACGTACAAAACAAGAGATTGAAGACATCAAGATTTTGGACGAATTTTTTAAAAATTTTCAAATTTTCAGATAGGAGGTTCCAGATAAGGTCAAAAACTACATACTCAGATCTTCACCAAACTTTGCAGGGATACATTGGATGTCAAGACACGTGGAAAAAACATACAAAACATAGGATTGGGGATATCAAGATTTTGGTCAAATTTTTTAAGAATTTTCAAATTTTCAGATAGGAGGTTCCATATAAGGTCAAAAACTATATACTCAGATCTTCACCAAACATTGCAGGGATACATTGGATGTCAAGAAACGTGGAAAAAACGTACAAAACAAGAGATTGGAGACATCAAGATTTTGGACGAATTTTTGAAGACTATTCAAATTTTCAGATAGGAGGTTCCATATAAGGTCAAAAACTACATACTCAGATCTTCACCAAACATTGCAGGGATACATTGGAAGTCAAGACACGTGGAAAAAACGTACAAAACAAGAGATTGGAGACATCAAGATTTTGGACGAATTTTTTAAAAATTTTCAAATTTTCAGATGGGAGGTTCCAGATAAGGTCAAAAACTACATACTCAGATCTTCACCAAACTTTGCAGGGATACATTGGATGTCAAGACACGTGGAAAAAACGTACAAAACAAGAGATTGGAGACATCAAGATTTTGGACGAATTTTTTAAGAATTTTCAAATTTTCAGAAAGGAGGTTCCATATAAGGTCAAAAACTACATACTCAGATCTTCACCAAACTTTGCAGGGATACATTGGATGTCAAGACACGTGGAAAAAACGTACAAAACAAGAGATTGGAGACATCAAGATTTTGGACGAATTTTTTAAGGATTTTCAAATTTTCAGAAAGGATGTTCCAGATAAGGTCAAAAACGACATACTCAGAACTTCACCAAACTTTGCATGGATACATTGGATGTCAAGACACGTGGAAAAAACATACAAAACATAGGATTGGGGACATCAAGATTTTGGTCAAATTTTTTAAGAATTTTCAAATTTTCAGATAGGAGGTTCCATATAAGGTCAAAAACTACATACTCAGATCTTCACCAAACATTGCTGGGATACATTGGAGGTCAAGACACGTGGAAAAAACGTACAAAACAAGAGATTGGAGACATCAAGATTTTGGACGAATTTTTTAAAAATTTTCAAATTTTCAGATGGGAGGTTCCAGATAAGGTCAAAAACTACATACTCAGATCTTCACCAAACTTTGCATGGATACATTGGATGTCAAGACACGTGGAAAAAACATACAAAACATAGGATTGGAGACATCAAGATTTTGGTCGAATTTTTTAAGAATTTTCAAATTTTCAGATGGGAGGTTCCATATAAGGTCAAAAACTACATACTCAGATCTTCACCAAACTTTGCAAGGATACAATGGATGTCAAGACACGTGGAAAAAACGTACAAAACAAGAGATTGGAGACATCAAGATTTTGGACGAATTTTTTAAGAATTTTCAAATTTTCAGAAAGGATGTTCCAGATAAGGTCAAAAACGACATACTCAGATCTTCACCAAACTTTGCAGAAATACATTGGATGTCAAGACACGTGGAAAAACATACAAAACATAGGATTGGGGACATCAAGATTTTGGTCAAATATTTTTAAGAATTTTCAAATTTTCAGATAGAGGTTCCATATAAGGTCAAAAACTACATACTCAGATATTCACCAAACATTGCAGGGATACATTGGATGTCAAGACACGTGGAAAAAACGTACAAAACAAGAGATTGAGGTCATCAAGATTTTGGACGGATTTTTTAGGAATTTTCAAATTTTCAGATGGGAGGTTCCAGATAAGGTCAAAAACTACATACTCAGATCTTCACCAAACTTTGCAGGGATACATTGGATGTCAAGACACGTGGAAAAAACGTACAAAACAAGAGATTGGAGACATCAAGATTTTTGACGAATTTTTCAAGAATTCTCAAATTTTCAGATAGGAGGTTCCATATAAGGTCAAAAACTACATACTCAGATCTTCACCAAACTTTGCATGGATACATTGGATGTCAAGACACGTGGAAAAAACATACAAAACATTGGATTGGAGACATCAAGATTTTGGTCGAATTTTTTAAGAATTTTCAAATTTTCAGAAAGGAGGTTCCATATAAGGTCAAAAACTACATACTCAGATCTTCACCAAACTTTGCAGGGATACATTGGATGTCAAGACACGTGGAAAAAAAGTACAAAACAAGAGAGTGGAGACATCAAGATTTTAGACGGATTTTTTAGGAATTTTCAAATTTTCAGATGGGAGGTTCCATATAAAGTCAAAAACTACATACTCAGATCTTCACCAAACTTTGCAGGGATACATTGGATGTCTAGACACGTGGAAAAAACGTACAAAACAAGAGATTGGAGACATCAAGATTTTGGACGAATTTTTTAAGAATTTTCAAATTTTCAGAAAGGAGGTTCCATATAATGTCAAAAACTACATACTCAGATCTTCACCAAACTTTGCAGGGATACATTGGATGTCAAGACACGTTAAAAAAACGTACAAAACAAGAGATTGGAGACATCAAGATTTTGGAGGAATTTTTTAAGAATTTTCAAATTTTCAGAGAGGATGTTCCAGATAAGGTCAAAAACTACATACTCAGATCTTCACCAAACTTTGCAGGGATACATTGGAGGTCAAGACACGTGGAAAAAACGTACAAAACAAGAGATTGAAGACATCAAGATTTTGGACGAATTTTTTAAAAATTTTCAAATTTTCAGATAGGAGGTTCCAGATAAAGTCAAAAACTACATACTCAGATCTTCACCAAACTTTGCAGGGATACATTGGATGTCAAGACACGTGGAAAAAACATACAAAACATAGGATTGGGGATATCAAGATTTTGGTCAAATTTTTTAAGAATTTTCAAATTTTCAGATAGGAGGCTCCATATAAGGTCAAAAACTACATACTCAGATATTCACCAAACATTGCAGGGATACATTGGATGTCAAGACACGTGGAAAAAACGTACAAAACAAGAGATTGAGTTCATCAAGATTTTGGACGGATTTTTTAGGAATTTTCAAATTTTCAGATGGGAGGTTCCAGATAAGGTCAAAAACGACATACTCAGATCTTCACCAAACTTTGCAGGGATACATTGGATGTCAAGACACGTGGAAAAAACATACAAAACATAGGATTGGGGACATCAAGATTTTGGTCAAATTTTTTAAGAATTTTCAAATTTTCAGATAGGAGGTTCCATATAAGGTCAAAAACTACATACTCAGATCTTCACCAAACATTGCAGGGATACATTGGAGGTCAGGACACGTGGAAAAAACGTACAAAACAAGAGATTGGAGACATCAAGATTTTGGACGAATTTTTTAAAAATTTTCAAATTTTCAGATGGGAGGTTCCAGATAAGGTCAAAAACTACATACTCAGATCTTCACCAAACTTTGCATGGATACATTGGATGTCAAGACACGTGGAAAAAACATACAAAACATAGGATTGGAGACATCAAGATTTTGGTCGAATTTTTTAAGAATTTTCAAATTTTCAGATGGGAGGTTCCATATAAGGTCAAAAACTACATACTCAGATCTTCACCAAACTTTGCAGGGATACATTGGATGTCAAGACACGTGGAAAAAACGTACAAAACAAGAGATTGGAGACATCAAGATTTTGGACGAATTTTTTAAGAATTTTCAAATTTTCAGAAAGGATGTTCCAGATAAGGTCAAAAACGACATACTCAGATCTTCACCAAACTTTGCAGAAATACATTGGATGTCAAGACACGTGGAAAAACATACAAAACATAGGATTGGGGACATCAAGATTTTGGTCAAATATTTTTAAGAATTTTCAAATTTTCAGATAGAGGTTCCATATAAGGTCAAAAACTACATACTCAGATATTCACCAAACATTGCAGGGATACATTGGATGTCAAGACACGTGGAAAAAACGTACAAAACAAGAGATTGAGGTCATCAAGATTTTGGACGGATTTTTTAGGAATTTTCAAATTTTCAGATGGGAGGTTCCAGATAAGGTCAAAAACTACATACTCAGATCTTCACCAAACTTTGCAGGGATACATTGGATGTCAAGACACGTGGAAAAAACGTACAAAACAAGAGATTGGAGACATCAAGATTTTTGACGAATTTTTCAAGAATTCTCAAATTTTCAGATAGGAGGTTCCATATAAGGTCAAAAACTACATACTCAGATCTTCACCAAACTTTGCATGGATACATTGGATGTCAAGACACGTGGAAAAAACATACAAAACATAGGATTGGAGACATCAAGATTTTGGTCGAATTTTTTAAGAATTTTCAAATTTTCAGAAAGGAGGTTCCATATAAGGTCAAAAACTACATACTCAGATCTTCACCAAACTTTGCAGGGATACATTGGATGTCAAGACACGTGGAAAAAAAGTACAAAACAAGAGAGTGGAGACATCAAGATTTTAGACGGATTTTTTAGGAATTTTCAAATTTTCAGATGGGAGGTTCCATATAAAGTCAAAAACTACATACTCAGATCTTCACCAAACTTTGCAGGGATACATTGGATGTCTAGACACGTGGAAAAAACGTACAAAACAAGAGATTGGAGACATCAAGATTTTGGACGAATTTTTTAAGAATTTTCAAATTTTCAGAAAGGAGGTTCCATATAATGTCAAAAACTACATACTCAGATCTTCACCAAACTTTGCAGGGATACATTGGATGTCAAGACACGTTAAAAAAACGTACAAAACAAGAGATTGGAGACATCAAGATTTTGGAGGAATTTTTTAAGAATTTTCAAATTTTCAGAGAGGATGTTCCAGATAAGGTCAAAAACTACATACTCAGATCTTCACCAAACTTTGCAGGGATACATTGGAGGTCAAGACACGTGGAAAAAACGTACAAAACAAGAGATTGAAGACATCAAGATTTTGGACGAATTTTTTAAAAATTTTCAAATTTTCAGATAGGAGGTTCCAGATAAAGTCAAAAACTACATACTCAGATCTTCACCAAACTTTGCAGGGATACATTGGATGTCAAGACACGTGGAAAAAACATACAAAACATAGGATTGGGGATATCAAGATTTTGGTCAAATTTTTTAAGAATTTTCAAATTTTCAGATAGGAGGCTCCATATAAGGTCAAAAACTACATACTCAGATATTCACCAAACATTGCAGGGATACATTGGATGTCAAGACACGTGGAAAAAACGTACAAAACAAGAGATTGAGGTCATCAAGATTTTGGACGGATTTTTTAGGAATTTTCAAATTTTCAGATGGGAGGTTCCAGATAAGGTCAAAAACTACATACTCAGATCTTCACCAAACTTTGCAGGGATACATTGGATGTCAAGACACGTGGAAAAAACGTACAAAACAAGAGATTGGAGACATCAAGATTTTTGACGAATTTTTCAAGAATTCTCAAATTTTCAGATAGGAGGTTCCATATAAGGTCAAAAACTACATACTCAGATCTTCACCAAACTTTGCATGGATACATTGGATGTCAAGACACGTGGAAAAAACATACAAAACATAGGATTGGAGACATCAAGATTTTGGTCGAATTTTTTAAGAATTTTCAAATTTTCAGAAAGGAGGTTCCATATAAGGTCAAAAACTACATACTCAGATCTTCACCAAACTTTGCAGGGATACATTGGATGTCAAGACACGTGGAAAAAAAGTACAAAACAAGAGAGTGGAGACATCAAGATTTTAGACGGATTTTTTAGGAATTTTCAAATTTTCAGATGGGATATTCCATATAAAGTCAAAAACTACATACTCAGATCTTCACCAAACTTTGCAGGGATACATTGGATGTCTAGACACGTGGAAAAAACGTACAAAACAAGAGATTGGAGACATCAAGATTTTGGACGAATTTTTTAAGAATTTTCAAATTTTCAGAAAGGAGGTTCCATATAATGTCAAAAACTACATACTCAGATCTTCACCAAACTTTGCAGGGATACATTGGATGTCAAGACACGTTAAAAAAACGTACAAAACAAGAGATTGGAGACATCAAGATTTTGGAGGAATTTTTTAAGAATTTTCAAATTTTCAGATAGGAGGTTCCATATAAGGTCAAAAACTACATACTCAGATCTTCACCAAACATTGCAGGGATACATTGGATGTCAAGAAACGTGGAAAAAACGTACAAAACAAGAGATTGGAGACATCAAGATTTTGGACGAATTTTTTAAGAATTTTCAAATTTTCAGATAGGAGGTTCCAGATAAGGTCAAAAACTACATACTCAGATCTTCACCAAACGTTGCAGGGATACTTTGCATGTCAAGACACGTGGAAAAAACATTCAAAACATAGGATTGGAGACATCAAGATTTTGGTCGAATTTTTTAAGAATTTTCAAATTTTCAGAAAGGAGGTTCCATATAAGGTCAAAAACTACATACTCAGATCTTCACCAAACTTTGCAGGGATACATTGGATGTCAAGACACGTGGAAAAAAAGTACAAAACAAGAGAGTGGAGACATCAAGATTTTAGACGGATTTTTTAGGAATTTTCAAATTTTCAGATGGGAGGTTCCATATAAGGTCAAAAACTACATACTCAGATCTTCACCAAACTTTGCAGGGATACATTGGATGTCAAGACACGTGGAAAAAACGTACAAAACAAGAGATTGGAGACATCAAGATTTTGGAGGAATTTTTTAAGAATTTTCAAATTTTCAGAGAGGATGTTCCAGATAAGGTCAAAAACTACATACTCAGATCTTCACCAAACTTTGCAGGGATACATTGGAGGTCAAGACACGTGGAAAAAACGTACAAAACAAGAGATTGAAGACATCAAGATTTTGGACGAATTTTTTAAAAATTTTCAAATTTTCAGATAGGAGGTTCCAGATAAGGTCAAAAACTACATACTCAGATCTTCACCAAACTTTGCAGGGATACATTGGATGTCAAGACACGTGGAAAAAACATACAAAACATAGGATTGGGGATATCAAGATTTTGGTCAAATTTTTTAAGAATTTTCAAATTTTCAGATAGGAGGCTCCATATAAGGTCAAAAACTACATACTCAGATCTTCACCAAACATTGCAGGGATACATTAGATGTCAAGAAACGTGGAAAAAACGTACAAAACAAGAGATTGGAGACATCAAGATTTTGGACGAATTTTTGAAGAATTTTCAAATTTTCAGATAGGAGGTTCCAGATAAGGTCAAAAACTACATACTCAGATCTTCACCAAACGTTGCAGGGATACTTTGCATGTCAAGACACGTGGAAAAAACGTACAAAACAAGAGATTGGAGACATCAAGATTATCGACGAATTTTTTAAGAATTTTCAAATTTTCAGATGGGAGGTTCCAGATAAGGTCAAAAACGACATACTCAGATCTTCACCAAACTTTGCATGGATACATTGGATGTCAAGACACGTGGAAAAAACGTACAAAACAAGAGATTGGGGACATCAAGATTTTGGACGAATTTTTTAAGAATTTTCAAATTTTCAGAAAGGAGGTTCCATATAAGGTCAAAAACTACATACTCAGATCTTCACCAAACTTTGCAGGGATACATTGGATGTCAAGACACGTGGAAAAAACGTACAAAACAAGAGATTGGAGACATCAAGATTTTGGAAGAATTTTTTAAGAATTTTCAAATTTTCAGAAAGGATGTTCCAGATAAGGTCAAAAACGACATACTCAGATCTTCACCAAACTTTGCAGGGATACATTGGAGGTCAAGACACGTGGAAAAATCGTACAAAACTAGAGATTGAAGACATCAAGATTTTGGACGAATTTTTTAAAAATTTTCAAATTTTCAGATTGGTTCCAGATAAGGTCAAAAACTACATACTCAGATCTTCACCAAACTTTGCAGGGATACATTGGATGTCAAGACACGTGGAAAAAACATACAAAACATAGGATTGGGGATATCAAGATTTTGGTCAAATTTTTTAAGAATTTTCAAATTTTCAGATAGGAGGTTCCATATAAGGTCAAAAACTACATACTCAGATATTCACCAAACATTGCAGGGATACATTGGATGTCAAGAAACGTGGAAAAAACGTACAAAACAAGAGATTGGAGACATCAAGATTTTGGACGAATTTTTTAAGAATTTTCAAATTTTCAGATAGGAGGTTCCAGATAAGGTCAAAAACTAAATACTCAGATCTTCACCAAACGTTGCAGGGATACTTTGCATGTCAAGACACGTGGAAAAAACGTACAAAACAAGAGATTGGAGTCATCAAGATTTTCGACGAATTTTTTAAGAATTTTCAAATTTTCAGATGGGAGGTTTCAGATAAGGTCAAAAACGACATACTCAGATCTTCACCAAACTTTGCATGGATACATTGGATGTCAAGACACGTGGAAAAAACATACAAAACATAGGATTGGGGACATCAAGATTTTGGACGAATTTTTTAAGAATTTTCAAATTTTCAGAAAGGAGGTTCCATATAAGGTCAAAAACTACATACTCAGATCTTCACCAAGCTTTGCAGGGATACATTGGATGTCAAGAAACGTGGAAAAAACGTACAAAACATGAGATTGGAGACATCAAGATTTTGGATGAATATTTTAAGAATTTTCAAATTTTCAGAAAGGAGGCTCCATATAAGGTGAAAAACTACATACTCAGATCTTCACCAAACTTTGCAGGGATACATTGGATGTCAAGACACGTGGAAAAAACGTACAAAACAAGAGATTGGAGACATCAAGATTTTGGACGAATTTTTGAGGAATTTTCAAATTTTCAGAACTGAGGTTCCAGATAAGGTCTAAAACTACATACTCAGATCTTCACCAAACTTTGCAGGGATACATTGGATGTCAAGACACGTGGAAAAAACATACAAAACATAGGATTGGGGACATCAAGATTTTGGTCAAATATTTTTAAGAATTTTCAAATTTTCAGATAAGAGGTTCCATATAAGGTCAAAAACTACATACTCAGATCTTCACCAAACATTGCAGGGATACATTGGATGTCAAGACACGTGGAAAAAACGTACAAAACAAGAGATTGAGGTCATCAAGATTTTGGACGGATTTTTTAGGAATTTTCAAATTTTCAGATGGGAGGTTCCAGATAAGGTCAAAAACTACATACTCAGATCTTCACCAAACTTTGCAGGGATACATTGGATGTCAAGACACGTGGAAAAAACGTACAAAACAAGAGATTGGAGACATCAAGATTTTGGACGAATTTTTCAAGAATTCTCAAATTTTCAGATAGGAGGTTCCATATAAGGTCAAAAACTACATACTCAGATCTTCACAAAACTTTGCATGGATACATTGGATGTCAAGACACGTGGAAAAAACATACAAAACATAGGATTCGAGACATCAAGATTTTGGTCGAATTTTTTAAGAATTTTCAAATTTTCAGAAAGGAGGTTCCATATAAGGTCAAAAACTACATACTCAGATCTTCACCAAACTTTGCAGGGATACATTGGATGTCAAGACACGTGGAAAAAAAGTACAAAACAAGAGAGTGGAGACATCAAGATTTTAGACGGATTTTTTAAAAATTTTCAAATTTTCAGATGGGAGGTTCCATATAAGGTCAAAAACTACATACTCAGATCTTCACCAAACTTTGCAGGGATACATTGGATGTCAAGACACGTGCAAAAAACGTACAAAACAAGAGATTGGAGACATCAAGATTTTGGACGAATTTTTTTAAAATTTTCAAATTTTCAGATAGGAGGTTCCAGATAAGGTCAAAAACTACATACTCAGATCTTCACCAAACTTTGCAGGGATACATTGGATGTCAAGACACGTGGAAAAAACATACAAAACATAGGATTGGGGATATCAAGATTTTGGTCAAATTTTTTAAGAATTTTCAAATTTTCAGATAGGAGGTTCCATATAAGGTCAAAAACTATATACTCAGATCTTCACCAAACATTGCAGGGATACATTGGATGTCAAGAAACGTGGAAAAAACGTACAAAACAAGAGATTGGAGACATCAAGATTTTGGACGAATTTTTGAAGAATTTTCAAATTTTCAGATAGGAGGTTCCATATAAGGTCAAAAACTACATACTCAGATCTTCACCAAACATTGCAGGGATACATTGGAAGTCAAGACACGTGGAAAAAACGTACAAAACAAGAGATTGGAGACATCAAGATTTTGGACGAATTTTTTAAAAATTTTCAAATTTTCAGATTGGTTCCAGATAAGGTCAAAAACTACATACTCAGATCTTCACCAAACTTTGCAGGGATACATTGGATGTCAAGACACGTGGAAAAAATATACAAAACATAGGATTGGGGATATCAAGATTTTGGTCAAATTTTTTAAGAATTTTCAAATTTTCAGATAGGAGGTTCCATATAAGGTCAAAAACTACATACTCAGATCTTCACCAAACATTGCAGGGATACATTGGATGTCAAGAAACGTGGAAAAAACGTACAAAACAAGAGATTGGAGACATCAAGATTTTGGACGAATTTTTGAAGAATTTTCAAATTTTCAGATAGGAGGTTCCAGATAAGGTCAAAAACTAAATACTCAGATCTTCACCAAACGTTGCAGGGATACTTTGCATGTCAAGACACGTGGAAAAAACGTACAAAACAAGAGATTGGAGACATCAAGATTTTCGACGAATTTTTTAAGAATTTTCAAATTTTCAGATGGGAGGTTTCAGATAAGGTCAAAAACGACATACTCAGATCTTCATCAAACTTTGCATGGATATATTGGATGTCAAGACACGTGGAAAAAACATACAAAACATAGGATTGGGGACATCAAGATTTTGGACGAATTTTTTAAGAATTTTCAAATTTTCAGAAAGGAGGTTCCATATAAGGTCAAAAACTACATACTCAGATCTTCACCAAGCTTTGCAGGGATACATTGGATGTCAAGAAACGTGGAAAAAACGTACAAAACAAGAGATTGGAGACATCAAGATTTTGGATGAATATTTTAAGAATTTTCAAATTTTCAGAAAGGAGGCTCCATATAAGGTCAAAAACTACATACTCAGATCTTCACCAAACTTTGCAGGGATACATTGGATGTCAAGACACGTGGAAAAAACGTACAAAACAAGAGATTGGAGACATCAAGATTTTGGACGAATTTTTGAGGAATTTTCAAATTTTCAGAAATGAGGTTCCAGATAAGGTCTAAAACTACATACTCAGATCTTCACCAAACTTTGCAGGGATACATTGGATGTCAAGACACGTGGAAAAAACATACAAAACATAGGATTGGGGACATCAAGATTTTGGTCAAATATTTTTAAGAATTTTCAAATTTTCAGATAGGAGGTTCCATATAAGGTCAAAAACTACATACTCAGATCTTCACCAAACATTGCAGGGATACATTGGATGTCAAGACACGTGGAAAAAAAGTACAAAACAAGAGAGTGGAGACATCAAGATTTTAGACGGATTTTTTAGGAATTTTCAAATTTTCAGATGGGATATTCCATATAAAGTCAAAAACTACATACTCAGATCTTCACCAAACTTTGCAGGGATACATTGGATGTCTAGACACGTGGAAAAAACGTACAAAACAAGAGATTGGAGACATCAAGATTTTGGACGAATTTTTTAAGAATTTTCAAATTTTCAGAAAGGAGGTTCCATATAATGTCAAAAACTACATACTCAGATCTTCACCAAACTTTGCAGGGATACATTGGATGTCAAGACACGTTAAAAAAACGTACAAAACAAGAGATTGGAGACATCAAGATTTTGGAGGAATTTTTTAAGAATTTTCAAATTTTCAGATAGGAGGTTCCATATAAGGTCAAAAACTACATACTCAGATCTTCACCAAACATTGCAGGGATACATTGGATGTCAAGAAACGTGGAAAAAACGTACAAAACAAGAGTTTGGAGACATCAAGATTTTGGACGAATTTTTTAAGAATTTTCAAATTTTCAGATAGGAGGTTCCAGATAAGGTCAAAAACTACATACTCAGATCTTCACCAAACGTTGCAGGGATACTTTGCATGTCAAGACACGTGGAAAAAACATTCAAAACATAGGATTGGAGACATCAAGATTTTGGTCGAATTTTTTAAGAATTTTCAAATTTTCAGAAAGGAGGTTCCATATAAGGTCAAAAACTACATACTCAGATCTTCACCAAACTTTGCAGGGATACATTGGATGTCAAGACACGTGGAAAAAAAGTACAAAACAAGAGAGTGGAGACATCAAGATTTTAGACGGATTTTTTAGGAATTTTCAAATTTTCAGATGGGAGGTTCCATATAAGGTCAAAAACTACATACTCAGATCTTCACCAAACTTTGCAGGGATACATTGGATGTCAAGACACGTGGAAAAAACGTACAAAACAAGAGATTGGAGACATCAAGATTTTGGAGGAATTTTTTAAGAATTTTCAAATTTTCAGAGAGGATGTTCCAGATAAGGTCAAAAACTACATACTCAGATCTTCACCAAACTTTGCAGGGATACATTGGAGGTCAAGACACGTGGAAAAAACGTACAAAACAAGAGATTGAAGACATCAAGATTTTGGACGAATTTTTTAAAAATTTTCAAATTTTCAGATAGGAGGTTCCAGATAAGGTCAAAAACTACATACTCAGATCTTCACCAAACTTTGCAGGGATACATTGGATGTCAAGACACGTGGAAAAAACATACAAAACATAGGATTGGGGATATCAAGATTTTGGTCAAATTTTTTAAGAATTTTCAAATTTTCAGATAGGAGGCTCCATATAAGGTCAAAAACTACATACTCAGATCTTCACCAAACATTGCAGGGATACATTAGATGTCAAGAAACGTGGAAAAAACGTACAAAACAAGAGATTGGAGACATCAAGATTTTGGACGAATTTTTGAAGAATTTTCAAATTTTCAGATAGGAGGTTCCAGATAAGGTCAAAAACTACATACTCAGATCTTCACCAAACGTTGCAGGGATACTTTGCATGTCAAGACACGTGGAAAAAACGTACAAAACAAGAGATTGGAGACATCAAGATTATCGACGAATTTTTTAAGAATTTTCAAATTTTCAGATGGGAGGTTCCAGATAAGGTCAAAAACGACATACTCAGATCTTCACCAAACTTTGCATGGATACATTGGATGTCAAGACACGTGGAAAAAACGTACAAAACAAGAGATTGGGGACATCAAGATTTTGGACGAATTTTTTAAGAATTTTCAAATTTTCAGAAAGGAGGTTCCATATAAGGTCAAAAACTACATACTCAGATCTTCACCAAACTTTGCAGGGATACATTGGATGTCAAGACACGTGGAAAAAACGTACAAAACAAGAGATTGGAGACATCAAGATTTTGGAAGAATTTTTTAAGAATTTTCAAATTTTCAGAAAGGATGTTCCAGATAAGGTCAAAAACGACATACTCAGATCTTCACCAAACTTTGCAGGGATACATTGGAGGTCAAGACACGTGGAAAAATCGTACAAAACTAGAGATTGAAGACATCAAGATTTTGGACGAATTTTTTAAAAATTTTCAAATTTTCAGATTGGTTCCAGATAAGGTCAAAAACTACATACTCAGATCTTCACCAAACTTTGCAGGGATACATTGGATGTCAAGACACGTGGAAAAAACATACAAAACATAGGATTGGGGATATCAAGATTTTGGTCAAATTTTTTAAGAATTTTCAAATTTTCAGATAGGAGGTTCCATATAAGGTCAAAAACTACATACTCAGATATTCACCAAACATTGCAGGGATACATTGGATGTCAAGAAACGTGGAAAAAACGTACAAAACAAGAGATTGGAGACATCAAGATTTTGGACGAATTTTTTAAGAATTTTCAAATTTTCAGATAGGAGGTTCCAGATAAGGTCAAAAACTAAATACTCAGATCTTCACCAAACGTTGCAGGGATACTTTGCATGTCAAGACACGTGGAAAAAACGTACAAAACAAGAGATTGGAGACATCAAGATTTTCGACGAATTTTTTAAGAATTTTCAAATTTTCAGATGGGAGGTTTCAGATAAGGTCAAAAACGACATACTCAGATCTTCACCAAACTTTGCATGGATACATTGGATGTCAAGACACGTGGAAAAAACATACAAAACATAGGATTGGGGACATCAAGATTTTGGACGAATTTTTTAAGAATTTTCAAATTTTCAGAAAGGAGGTTCCATATAAGGTCAAAAACTACATACTCAGATCTTCACCAAGCTTTGCAGGGATACATTGGATGTCAAGAAACGTGGAAAAAACGTACAAAACATGAGATTGGAGACATCAAGATTTTGGATGAATATTTTAAGAATTTTCAAATTTTCAGAAAGGAGGCTCCATATAAGGTGAAAAACTACATACTCAGATCTTCACCAAACTTTGCAGGGATACATTGGATGTCAAGACACGTGGAAAAAACGTACAAAACAAGAGATTGGAGACATCAAGATTTTGGACGAATTTTTGAGGAATTTTCAAATTTTCAGAACTGAGGTTCCAGATAAGGTCTAAAACTACATACTCAGATCTTCACCAAACTTTGCAGGGATACATTGGATGTCAAGACACGTGGAAAAAACATACAAAACATAGGATTGGGGACATCAAGATTTTGGTCAAATATTTTTAAGAATTTTCAAATTTTCAGATAAGAGGTTCCATATAAGGTCAAAAACTACATACTCAGATCTTCACCAAACATTGCAGGGATACATTGGATGTCAAGACACGTGGAAAAAACGTACAAAACAAGAGATTGAGGTCATCAAGATTTTGGACGGATTTTTTAGGAATTTTCAAATTTTCAGATGGGAGGTTCCAGATAAGGTCAAAAACTACATACTCAGATCTTCACCAAACTTTGCAGGGATACATTGGATGTCAAGACACGTGGAAAAAACGTACAAAACAAGAGATTGGAGACATCAAGATTTTGGACGAATTTTTCAAGAATTCTCAAATTTTCAGATAGGAGGTTCCATATAAGGTCAAAAACTACATACTCAGATCTTCACAAAACTTTGCATGGATACATTGGATGTCAAGACACGTGGAAAAAACATACAAAACATAGGATTCGAGACATCAAGATTTTGGTCGAATTTTTTAAGAATTTTCAAATTTTCAGAAAGGAGGTTCCATATAAGGTCAAAAACTACATACTCAGATCTTCACCAAACTTTGCAGGGATACATTGGATGTCAAGACACGTGGAAAAAAAGTACAAAACAAGAGAGTGGAGACATCAAGATTTTAGACGGATTTTTTAAAAATTTTCAAATTTTCAGATGGGAGGTTCCATATAAGGTCAAAAACTACATACTCAGATCTTCACCAAACTTTGCAGGGATACATTGGATGTCAAGACACGTGGAAAAAACGTACAAAACAAGAGATTGGAGACATCAAGATTTTGGACGAATTTTTTTAAAATTTTCAAATTTTCAGATAGGAGGTTCCAGATAAGGTCAAAAACTACATACTCAGATCTTCACCAAACTTTGCAGGGATACATTGGATGTCAAGACACGTGGAAAAAACATACAAAACATAGGATTGGGGATATCAAGATTTTGGTCAAATTTTTTAAGAATTTTCAAATTTTCAGATAGGAGGTTCCATATAAGGTCAAAAACTATATACTCAGATCTTCACCAAACATTGCAGGGATACATTGGATGTCAAGAAACGTGGAAAAAACGTACAAAACAAGAGATTGGAGACATCAAGATTTTGGACGAATTTTTGAAGAATTTTCAAATTTTCAGATAGGAGGTTCCATATAAGGTCAAAAACTACATACTCAGATCTTCACCAAACATTGCAGGGATACATTGGAAGTCAAGACACGTGGAAAAAACGTACAAAACAAGAGATTGGAGACATCAAGATTTTGGACGAATTTTTTAAAAATTTTCAAATTTTCAGATTGGTTCCAGATAAGGTCAAAAACTACATACTCAGATCTTCACCAAACTTTGCAGGGATACATTGGATGTCAAGACACGTGGAAAAAATATACAAAACATAGGATTGGGGATATCAAGATTTTGGTCAAATTTTTTAAGAATTTTCAAATTTTCAGATAGGAGGTTCCATATAAGGTCAAAAACTACATACTCAGATCTTCACCAAACATTGCAGGGATACATTGGATGTCAAGAAACGTGGAAAAAACGTACAAAACAAGAGATTGGAGACATCAAGATTTTGGACGAATTTTTGAAGAATTTTCAAATTTTCAGATAGGAGGTTCCAGATAAGGTCAAAAACTAAATACTCAGATCTTCACCAAACGTTGCAGGGATACTTTGCATGTCAAGACACGTGGAAAAAACGTACAAAACAAGAGATTGGAGACATCAAGATTTTCGACGAATTTTTTAAGAATTTTCAAATTTTCAGATGGGAGGTTTCAGATAAGGTCAAAAACGACATACTCAGATCTTCATCAAACTTTGCATGGATATATTGGATGTCAAGACACGTGGAAAAAACATACAAAACATAGGATTGGGGACATCAAGATTTTGGACGAATTTTTTAAGAATTTTCAAATTTTCAGAAAGGAGGTTCCATATAAGGTCAAAAACTACATACTCAGATCTTCACCAAGCTTTGCAGGGATACATTGGATGTCAAGAAACGTGGAAAAAACGTACAAAACAAGAGATTGGAGACATCAAGATTTTGGATGAATATTTTAAGAATTTTCAAATTTTCAGAAAGGAGGCTCCATATAAGGTCAAAAACTACATACTCAGATCTTCACCAAACTTTGCAGGGATACATTGGATGTCAAGACACGTGGAAAAAACGTACAAAACAAGAGATTGGAGACATCAAGATTTTGGACGAATTTTTGAGGAATTTTCAAATTTTCAGAAATGAGGTTCCAGATAAGGTCTAAAACTACATACTCAGATCTTCACCAAACTTTGCAGGGATACATTGGATGTCAAGACACGTGGAAAAAACATACAAAACATAGGATTGGGGACATCAAGATTTTGGTCAAATATTTTTAAGAATTTTCAAATTTTCAGATAGGAGGTTCCATATAAGGTCAAAAACTACATACTCAGATCTTCACCAAACATTGCAGGGATACATTGGATGTCAAGACACGTGGAAAAAACGTACAAAACAAGAGATTGAGGTCATCAAGATTTTGGACGGATTTTTTAGGAATTTTCAAATTTTCAGATGGGAGGTTCCAGATAAGGTCAAAAACTACATACTCAGATCTTCACCAAACTTTGCAGGGATACATTGGATGTCAAGACACGTGGAAAAAACGTACAAAACAAGAGATTGGAGACATCAAGATTTTGGACGAATTTTTCAAGAATTCTCAAATTTTCAGATAGGAGGTTCCATATAAGGTCAAAAACTACATACTCAGATCTTCACAAAACTTTGCATGGATACATTGGATGTCAAGACACGTGGAAAAAACATACAAGACATAGGATTCGAGACAACAAGATTTTGGTCGAATTTTTTAAGAATTTTCAAATTTTCAGAAAGGAGGTTCCATATAAGGTCAAAAACTACATACTCAGATCTTCACCAAACTTTGCAGGGATACATTGGATGTCAAGACACGTGGAAAAAAAGTACAAAACAAGAGAGTGGAGACATCAAGATTTTAGACGGATTTTTTAGGAATTTTCAAATTTTCAGATGGGAGGTTCCATATAAGGTCAAAAACTACATACTCAGATCTTCACCAAACTTTGCAGGGATACATTGGATGTCAAGACACGTGGAAAAAACGTACAAAACAAGAGATTGGAGACATCAATTTTTGGACGAATTTTTTAAGAATTTTCAAATTTTCAGAAAGGAGGTTCCATATAAGGTCAAAAACTACATACTCAGATCTTCACCAAACTTTGCAGGGATACATTGGATGTCAAGACACGTGGAAAAAACGTACAAAACAAGAGATTGGAGACATCAAGATTTTGGACGAATTTTTTAAGAATTTTCAAATTTTCAGAAAGGATGTTCCAGATAAGGTCAAAAACGACATACTCAGATCTTCACCAAACTTTGCAGGGATACATTGGAGGTCAAGACACGTGGAAAAAACGTACAAAACAAGAGATTGAAGACATCAAGATTTTGGACGAATTTTTTAAAAATTTTCAAATTTTCAGATAGGAGGTTCCAGATAAGGTCAAAAACTACATACTCAGATCTTCACCAAACTTTGCAGGGATACATTGGATGTCAAGACACGTGGAAAAAACATACAAAACATAGGATTGGGGATATCAAGATTTTGGTCAAATTTTTTAAGAATTTTCAAATTTTCAGATAGGAGGTTCCATATAAGGTCAAAAACTATATACTCAGATCTTCACCAAACATTGCAGGGATACATTGGATGTCAAGAAACGTGGAAAAAACGTACAAAACAAGAGATTGGAGACATCAAGATTTTGGACGAATTTTTGAAGAATTTTCAAATTTTCAGATAGGAGGTTCCAGATAAGGTCAAAAACTACATACTCAGATCTTCACCAAACGTTGCAGGGATACTTTGCATGTCAAGACACGTAGAAAAAACGTACAAAACAAGAGATTGGAGACATCAAGATTTTGGACGAATTTTTTAAGAATTTTCAAATTTTCAGATAGGAGGTTCCAGATAAGGTCAAAAACGACATACTCAGATCTTCACCAAACTTTGCATGGATACATTGGATGTCAAGACACGTGGAAAAAACGTACAAAACAAGAGATTGGGGACATCAAGATTTTGGACGAATTTTTTAAGAATTTTCAAATTTTCAGAAAGGAGGTTCCATATAAGGTCAAAAACTACATATTCAGATCTTCACCAAACTTTGCAGGGACACATTGGATGTCAAGACACGTGGAAAAAACGTACAAAACAAGAGATTGGAGACATCAAGATTTTGGACGAATTTTTTAAGAATTTTCAAATTTTCAGAAAGGATGTTCCAGATAAGGTCAAAAACGACATACTCAGATCTTCACCAAACTTTGCAGGGATACATTGGAGGTCAAGACACGTGGAAAAAACGTACAAAACAAGAGATTGAAGACATCAAGATTTTGGACGATTTTTTTAAAAATTTTCAAATTTTCAGATAGGAGGTTCCAGATAAGGTCAAAAACTACATACTCAGATCTTCACCAAACTTTGCAGGGATACATTGGATGTCAAGACACGTGGAAAAAACATACAAAACATAGGATAGGGGATATCAAGATTTTGGTCAAATTTTTTAAGAATTTTCAAATTTTCAGATAGGAGGTTCCATATAAGGTCAAAAACTACATACTCAGATCTTCACCAAACATTGCAGGGATACATTGGATGTCAAGAAACGTGGAAAAAACGTACAAAACAAGAGATTGGAGACATCAAGATTTTGGACGAATTTTTTAAGAATTTTCAAATTTTCAGATAGGAGGTTCCAGATAAGGTCAAAAACTACATACTCAGATCTTCACCAAACGTTGCAGGGATACTTTGCATGTCAAGACACGTGGAAAAAACGTACAAAACAAGAGATTGGAGACATCAAGATTTTCGACGAATTTTTTAAGAATTTTCAAATTTTCAGATGGGAGGTTTCAGATAAGGTCAAAAACGACATACTCAGATCTTCACCAAACTTTGCATGGATACATTGGATGTCAAGACACGTGGAAAAAACATACAAAACATAGGATTGGAGACATCAAGATTTTGGTCGAATTTTTTAAGAATTTTCAAATTTTCAGAAAGGAGGTTCCATATAAGGTCAAAAACTACATACTCAGATCTTCACCAAACTTTGCAGGGATACATTGGATGTCAAGACACGTGGAAAAAAAGTACAAAACAAGAGAGTGGAGACATCAAGATTTTAGACGGATTTTTTAGGAATTTTCAAATTTTCAGATGGGAGGTTCCATATAAGGTCAAAAACTACATACTCAGATCTTCACCAAACTTTGCAGGGATACATTGGATGTCAAGACACGTGGAAAAAACGTACAAAACAAGAGATTGGAGACATCAAGATTTTGGAGGAATTTTTTAAGAATTTTCAAATTTTGAGAGAGGATGTTCCAGATAAGGTCAAAAACTACATACTCAGATCTTCACCAAACTTTGCAGGGATACATTGGAGGTCAAGACACGTGGAAAAAACGTACAAAACAAGAGATTGAAGACATCAAGATTTTGGACGAATTTTTTAAAAATTTTCAAATTTTCAGATAGGAGGTTCCAGATAAGGTCAAAAACTACATACTCAGATCTTCACCAAACTTTGCAGGGATACATTGGATGTCAAGACACGTGGAAAAAACATACAAAACATAGGATTGGGGATATCAAGATTTTGGTCAAATTTTTTAAGAATTTTCAAATTTTCAGATAGGAGGTTCCATATAAGGTCAAAAACTACATACTCAGATCTTCACCAAACATTGCAGGGATACATTGGATGTCAAGAAACGTGGAAAAAACGTACAAAACAAGAGATTGGAGACATCAAGATTTTGGACGAATTTTTGAAGAATTTTCAAATTTTCAGATAGGAGGTTCCAGATAAGGTCAAAAACTACATACTCAGATCTTCACCAAACGTTGCAGGGATACTTTGCATGTCAAGACACGTGGAAAAAACGTACACAACAAGAGATTGGAGACATCAAGATTTTCGACGAATTTTTTAAGAATTTTCAAATTTTCAGATGGGAGGTTCCAGATAAGGTCAAAAACGACATACTCAGATCTTCACCAAACTTTGCATGGATACATTGGATGTCAAGACACGTGGAAAAAACGTACAAAACAAGAGATTGGGGACATCAAGATTTTGGACGAATTTTTTAAGAATTTTCAAATTTTCAGAAAGGAGGTTCCATATAAGGTCAAAAACTACATACTCAGATCTTCACCAAACTTTGCAGGGATACATTGGATGTCAAGACATGTGGAAAAAACGTACAAAACAAGAGATTGGAGACATCAAGATTTTGGACGAATTTTTTAAGAATTTTCAAATTTTCAGAAAGGATGTTCCAGATAAGGTCAAAAACGACATACTCAGATCTTCACCAAACTTTGCAGGGATACATTGGAGGTCAAGACACGTGGAAAAATCGTACAAAACTAGAGATTGAAGACATCAAGATTTTGGACGAATTTTTTAAAAATTTTCAAATTTTCAGATTGGTTCCAGATAAGGTCAAAAACTACATACTCAGATCTTCACCAAACTTTGCAGGGATACAATGGATGTCAAGACACGTGGAAAAAACATACAAAACATAGGATTGGGGATATCAAGATTTTGGTCAAATTTTTTAAGAATTTTCAAATTTTCAGATAGGAGGTTCCATATAAGGTCAAAAACTACATACTCAGATCTTCACCAAACATTGCAGGGATACATTGGATGTCAAGAAACGTGGAAAAAACGTACAAAACAAGAGATTGGAGACATCAAGATTTTGGACGAATTTTTTAAGAATTTTCAAATTTTCAGATAGGAGGTTCCAGATAAGGTCAAAAACTAAATACTCAGATCTTCACCAAACGTTGCAGGGATACTTTGCATGTCAAGACACGTGGAAAAAACGTACAAAACAAGAGATTGGAGACATCAAGATTTTCGACGAATTTTTTAAGAATTTTCAAATTTTCAGATGGGAGGTCTCAGATAAGGTCAAAAACGACATACTCAGATCTTCACCAAACTTTGCATGGATACATTGGATGTCAAGACACGTGGAAAAAACATACAAAACATAGGATTGGGGACATCAAGATTTTGGACGAATTTTTTAAGAATTTTCAAATTTTCAGAAAGGAGGTTCCATATAAGGTCAAAAACTACATACTCAGATCTTCACCAAGCTTTGCAGGGATACATTGGATGTCAAGAAACGTGGAAAAAACGTACAAAACAAGAGATTGGAGACATCAAGATTTTGGATGAATTTTTTAAGAATTTTCAAATTTTCAGATAGGAGGTTCCAGATAAGGTCAAAAACTAAATACTCAGATCTTCACCAAACGTTGCAGGGATACTTTGCATGTCAAGACACGTGGAAAAAACGTACAAAACAAGAGATTGGAGACATCAAGATTTTCGACGAATTTTTTAAGAATTTTCAAATTTTCAGATGGGAGGTTTCAGATAAGGTCAAAAACGACATACTCAGATCTTCACCAAACTTTGCATGGATACATTGGATGTCAAGACACGTGGAAAAAACATACAAAACATAGGATTGGGGACATCAAGATTTTGGACGAATTTTTTAAGAATTTTCAAATTTTCAGAAAGGAGGTTCCATATAAGGTCAAAAACTACATACTCAGATCTTCACCAAGCTTTGCAGGGATACATTGGATGTCAAGAAACGTGGAAAAAACGTACAAAACATGAGATTGGAGACATCAAGATTTTGGATGAATATTTTAAGAATTTTCAAATTTTCAGAAAGGAGGCTCCATATAAGGTGAAAAACTACATACTCAGATCTTCACCAAACTTTGCAGGGATACATTGGATGTCAAGACACGTGGAAAAAACGTACAAAACAAGAGATTGGAGACATCAAGATTTTGGACGAATTTTTGAGGAATTTTCAAATTTTCAGAAATGAGGTTCCAGATAAGGTCTAAAACTACATACTCAGATCTTCACCAAACTTTGCAGGGATACATTGGATGTCAAGACACGTGGAAAAAACATACAAAACATAGGATTGGGGACATCAAGATTTTGGTCAAATATTTTTAAGAATTTTCAAATTTTCAGATAAGAGGTTCCATATAAGGTCAAAAACTACATACTCAGATCTTCACCAAACATTGCAGGGATACATTGGATGTCAAGACACGTGGAAAAAACGTACAAAACAAGACATTGAGGTCATCAAGATTTTGGACGGATTTTTTAGGAATTTTCAAATTTTCAGATGGGAGGTTCCAGATAAGGTCAAAAACTACATACTCAGATCTTCACCAAACTTTGCAGGGATACATTGGATGTCAAGACACGTGGAAAAAACGTACAAAACAAGAGATTGGAGACATCAAGATTTTGGAAGAATTTTTCAAGAATTCTCAAATTTTCAGATAGGAGGTTCCATATAAGGTCAAAAACTACATACTCAGATCTTCACAAAACTTTGCATGGATACATTGGATGTCAAGACACGTGGAAAAAACATACAAAACATAGGATTCGAGACATCAAGATTTTGGTCGAATTTTTTAAGAATTTTCAAATTTTCAGAAAGGAGGTTCCATATAAGGTCAAAAACTACATACTCAGATCTTCACCAAACTTTGCAGGGATACATTGGATGTCAAGACACGTGGAAAAATAGTACAAAACAAGAGAGTGGAGACATCAAGATTTTAGACGGATTTTTTAGGAATTTTCAAATTTTCAGATGGGAGGTTCCATATAAGGTCAAAAACTACATACTCAGATCTTCACCAAACTTTGCAGGGATACATTGGATGTCAAGACACGTGGAAAAAACGTACAAAACAAGAGATTGGAGACATCAAGATTTTGGACGAATTTTTTAAAAATTTTCAAATTTTCAGATAGGAGGTTCCAGATAAGGTCAAAAACTACATACTCAGATCTTCACCAAACTTTGCAGGGATACATTGGATGTCAAGACACGTGGAAAAAACATAGAAAACATAGGATTGGGGATATCAAGATTTTGGTCAAATTTTTTAAGAATTTTCAAATTTTCAGATAGGAGGTTCCATATAAGGTCAAAAACTATATACTCAGATCTTCACCAAACATTGCAGGGATACATTGGATGTCAAGAAACGTGGAAAAAACGTACAAAACAAGAGATTGGAGACATCAAGATTTTGGACGAATTTTTGAAGAATTTTCAAATTTTCAGATAGGAGGTTCCATATAAGGTCAAAAACTACATACTCAGATCTTCACCAAACATTGCAGGGATACATTGGAAGTCAAGACACGTGGAAAAAACGTACAAAACAAGAGATTGGAGACATCAAGATTTTGGACGAATTTTTTAAAAATTTTCAAATTTTCAGATGGGAGGTTCCAGATAAGGTCAAAAACTACATACTCAGATCTTCACCAAACTTTGCAGGGATACATTGGATGTCAAGACACGTGGAAAAAACGTACAAAACAAGAGATTGGAGACATCGAGATTTTGGACGAATTTTTTAAGAATTTTCAAATTTTCAGAAAGGAGGTTCCATATAAGGTCAAAAACTACATACTCAGATCTTCACCAAACTTTGCAGGGATACATTGGATGTCAAGACACGTGGAAAAAACGTACAAAACAAGAGATTGGAGACATCAAGATTTTGGACGAATTTTTTAAGGATTTTCAAATTTTCAGAAAGGATGTTCCATATAAAGTCAAAAACTACATACTCAGATCTTCACAAAACTTTGCATGGATACATTGGATGTCAAGACACGTGGAAAAAACATACAAAACATAGGATTCGAGACATCAAGATTTTGGTCGAATTTTTTAAGAATTTTCAAATTTTCAGAAAGGAGGTTCCATATAAGGTCAAAAACTACATACTCAGATCTTCACCAAACTTTGCAGGGATACATTGGATGTCAAGACACGTGGAAAAAACGTACAAAACAAGAGAGTGGAGACATCAAGATTTTAGACGGATTTTTTAGGAATTTTCAAATTTTCAGATGGGAGGTTCCATATAAGGTCAAAAACTACATACTCAGATCTTCACCAAACTTTGCAGGGATACATTGGATGTCAAGACACGTGGAAAAAACGTACAAAACAAGAGATTGGAGACATCAAGATTTTGGACGAATTTTTTAAGAATTTTCAAATTTTCAGAAAGGATGTTCCAGATAAGGTCAAAAACGACATACTCAGATCTTCACCAAACTTTGCAGAAATACATTGGATGTCAAGACACGTGGAAAAAACATACAAAACATAGGATTGGGGACATCAAGGTTTTGGTCAAATATTTTTAAGAATTTTCAAATTTTCAGATAGAGGTTCCATATAAGGTCAAAAACTACATACTCAGATATTCACCAAACATTGCAACATTGGATGTCAAGACACGTGGAAAAAACGTACAAAACAAGAGATTGAGGTCATCAAGATTTTGGACGGATTTTTTAGTAATTTTCAAATTTTCAGATGGGAGGTTCCAGATAAGGTCAAAAACTACATACTCAGATCTTCACCAAACTTTGCAGGGATACATTGGATGTCAAGACACGTGGAAAAAACGTACAAAACAAGAGATTGGAGACATCAAGATTTTGGACGAATTTTTCAAGAATTCTCAAATTTTCAGATAGGAGGTTCCATATAAGGTCAAAAACTACATACTCAGATCTTCACCAAACTTTGCATAGATACATTTGATGTCAAGACACGTGGAAAAACATACAAAACATAGGATTGGAGACATCATGATTTTGGTCGAATTTTTTAAGAATTTTCAAATTTTCAGAAAGGAGGTTCCATATAAGGTCAAAAACTACATACTCAGATCTTCACCAAACTTTGCAGGGATACATTGGATGTCAAGACACGTGGAAAAAAAGTACAAAACAAGAGAGTGGAGACATCAAGATTTTAGACGGATTTTTTAGGAATTTTC
Organism: Lepisma saccharinum; assembly: GCF_977018435.1. Taxonomy (NCBI): domain Eukaryota; kingdom Metazoa; phylum Arthropoda; class Insecta; order Zygentoma; family Lepismatidae; genus Lepisma; species Lepisma saccharinum. The sequence continues at coordinate 286,799 of NW_028142915.1, forward strand.
AAATTTTCAGATGGGAGGTTCCATATAAGGTCAAAAACTACATACTCAGATCTTCACCAAACTTTGCAGGGATACATTGGAGGTCAAGACACGTGGAAAAAACGTACAAAACAAGAGATTGGAGACATCAAGATTTTGGACGAATTTTTGAAGAATTTTCAAATTTTCAGAAAGGAGGTTCCATATAAGGTCAAAAACTACATACTCAGATCTTCACCAAACTTTGCAGGGATACATTGGATGTCAAGACACGTTAAAAAAACGTACAAAACAAGAGATTGGAGACATCAAGATTTTGGAGGAATTTTTTAAGAATTTTCAAATTTTCAGAGAGGATGTTCCAGATAAGGTCAAAAACTACATACTCAGATCTTCACCAAACTTTGCAGGGATACATTGGAGGTCAAGACACGTGGAAAAAACGTACAAAACAAGAGATTGAAGACATCAAGATTTTGGACGAATTTTTTAAAAATTTTCAAATTTTCAGATAGGAGGTTCCAGATAAGGTCAAAAACTACATACTCAGATCTTCACCAAACTTTGCAGGGATACAATGGATGTCAAGACACGTGGAAAAAACATACAAAACAGGATTGGGGATATCAAGATTTTGGTCAAATTTTTTAAGAATTTTCAAATTTTCAGAAATGAGGCTCCATATAAGGTCTAAAACTACATACTCAGATCTTCAACAAACATTGCAGGGATACATTGGATGTCAAGAAACGTGGAAAAAACGTACAAAACAAGAGATTGGAGACATCAAGATTTTGGACGAATTTTTGAAGAATTTTCAAATTTTCAGATAGGAGGTTCCAGATAAGGTCAAAAACTACATACTCAGATCTTCACCAAACGTTGCAGGGATACTTTGCATGTCAAGACACGTGGAAAAAACGTACAAAACAAGAGATTGGAGACATCAAGATTTTCGACGAATTTTTTAAGAATTTTCAAATTTTCAGATGGGAGGTTCCAGATAAGGTCAAAAACTACATACTCAGATCTTCACCAAACTTTGCAGGGATACATTGGATGTCAAGACACGTGGAAAAAACGTACAAAACAAGAGATTGGAGACATCAAGATTTTGGACGAATTTTTCAAGAATTCTCAAATTTTCAGATAGGAGGTTCCATATAAGGTCAAAAACTACATACTCAGATCTTCAGAAAACTTTGCATGGATACATTGGATGTCAAGACACGTGGAAAAAACATACAAAACATAGGATTCGAGACATCAAGATTTTGGTCGAATTTTTTAAGAATTTTCAAATTTTCAGAAAGGAGGTTCCATATAAGGTCAAAAACTACATACTCAGATCTTCACCAAACTTTGCAGGGATACATTGGATGTCAAGACACGTGGAAAAAAAGTACAAAACAAGAGAGTGGAGACATCAAGATTTTAGACGGATTTTTTAGGAATTTTCAAATTTTCAGATGGGAGGTTCCATATAAGGTCAAAAACTACATACTCAGATCTTCACCAAACTTTGCAGGGATACATTGGATGTCAAGACACGTGGAAAAAACGTACAAAACAAGAGATTGGAGACATCAATTTTTGGACGAATTTTTTAAGAATTTTCAAATTTTCAGAAAGGAGGTTCCATATAAGGTCAAAAACTACATACTCAGATCTTCACCAAACTTTGCAGGGATACATTGGATGTCAAGACACGTGGAAAAAACGTACAAAACAAGAGATTGGAGACATCAAGATTTTGGACGAATTTTTTAAGAATTTTCAAATTTTCAGAAAGGATGTTCCAGATAAAGTCAAAAACGACATACTCAGATCTTCACCAAACTTTGCAGGGATACATTGGAGGTCAAGACACGTGGAAAAAACGTACAAAACAAGAGATTGAAGACATCAAGATTTTGGACGAATTTTTTAAAAATTTTCAAATTTTCAGATAGGAGGTTCCAGATAAGGTCAAAAACTACATACTCAGATCTTCACCAAACTTTGCAGGGATACATTGGATGTCAAGACACGTGGAAAAAACATACAAAACATAGGATTGGGGATATCAAGATTTTGGTCAAATTTTTTAAGAATTTTCAAATTTTCAGATAGGAGGTTCCATATAAGGTCAAAAACTATATACTCAGATCTTCACCAAACATTGCAGGGATACATTGGATGTCAAGAAACGTGGAAAAAACGTACAAAACAAGAGATTGGAGACATCAAGATTTTGGACGAATTTTTGAAGAATATTCAAATTTTCAGATGGGAGGTTCCAGATAAGGTCAAAAACTACATACTCAGATCTTCACCAAACTTTGCAGGGATACATTGGATGTCAAGACACGTGGAAAAAACGTACAAAACAAGAGATTGGAGACATCAAGATTTTGGACGAATTTTTTAAGAATTTTCAAATTTTCAGAAAGGAGGTTCCATATAAGGTCAAAAACTACATACTCAGATCTTCACCAAACTTTGCAGGGATACATTGGATGTCAAGACACGTGGAAAAAACGTACAAAACAAGAGATTGGAGACATCAAGATTTTGGACGAATTTTTTAAGGATTTTCAAATTTTCAGAAAGGATGTTCCAGATAAGGTCAAAAACGACATACTCAGATTTTCACCAAACTTTGCAGGGATACATTGGATGTCAAGACACGTGGAAAAAACATACAAAACAAAGGATTGGGGACATCAAGATTTTGGTCAAATTTTTTAAGAATTTTCAAATTTTCAGATAGGAGGTTCCATATAAGGTCAAAAACTACATACTCAGATCTTCACCAAACATTGCAGGGATACATTGGAGGTCAAGACACGTGGAAAAAACGTACAAAACAAGAGATTGGAGACATCAAGATTTTGGACGAATTTTTTAAAAATTTTCAAATTTTCAGATGGGAGGTTCCAGATAAGGTCAAAAACTACATACTCAGATCTTCACCAAACTTTGCACGGATACATTGGATGTCAAGACACGTGGAAAAAACATACAAAACATAGGATTGGAGACATCAAGATTTTGGTCGAATTTTTTAAGAATTTTCAAATTTTCAGATGGGAGGTTCCATATAAGGTCAAAAACTACATACTCAGATCTTCACCAAACTTTGCAGGGATACATTGGATGTCAAGACACGTGGAAAAAACGTACAAAACAAGAGATTGGAGACATCAAGATTTTGGACGAATTTTTTAAGAATTTTCAAATTTTCAGAAAGGATGTTCCAGATAAGGTCAAAAACGACATACTCAGATCTTCACCAAACTTTGCAGAAATACATTGGATGTCAAGACACGTGGAAAAACATACAAAACATAGGATTGGGGACATCAAGATTTTGGTCAAATATTTTTAAGAATTTTCAAATTTTCAGATAGAGGTTCCATATAAGGTCAAAAACTACATACTCAGATATTCACCAAACATTGCAGGGATACATTGGATGTCAAGACACGTGGAAAAAACGTACAAAACAAGAGATTGAGGTCATCAAGATTTTGGACGGATTTTTTAGGAATTTTCAAATTTTCAGATGGGAGGTTCCAGATAAGGTCAAAAACTACATACTCAGATCTTCACCAAACTTTGCAGGGATACATTGGATGTCAAGACACGTGGAAAAAACGTACAAAACAAGAGATTGGAGACATCAAGATTTTTGACGAATTTTTCAAGAATTCTCAAATTTTCAGATAGGAGGTTCCATATAAGGTCAAAAACTACATACTCAGATCTTCACCAAACTTTGCATGGATACATTGGATGTCAAGACACGTGGAAAAAACATACAAAACATAGGATTGGAGACATCAAGATTTTGGTCGAATTTTTTAAGAATTTTCAAATTTTCAGAAAGGAGGTTCCATATAAGGTCAAAAACTACATTCTCAGATCTTCACCAAACTTTGCAGGGATACATTGGATGTCAAGACACGTGGAAAAAAAGTACAAAACAAGAGAGTGGAGACATCAAGATTTTAGACGGATTTTTTAGGAATTTTCAAATTTTCAGATGGGAGGTTCCATATAAAGTCAAAAACTACATACTCAGATCTTCACCAAACTTTGCAGGGATACATTGGATGTCTAGACACGTGGAAAAAACGTACAAAACAAGAGATTGGAGACATCAAGATTTTGGACGAATTTTTTAAGAATTTTCAAATTTTCAGAAAGGAGGTTCCATATAATGTCAAAAACTACATACTCAGATCTTCACCAAACTTTGCAGGGATACATTGGATGTCAAGACACGTTAAAAAAACGTACAAAACAAGAGATTGGAGACATCAAGATTTTGGAGGAATTTTTTAAGAATTTTCAAATTTTCAGAGAGGATGTTCCAGATAAGGTCAAAAACTACATACTCAGATCTTCACCAAACTTTGCAGGGATACATTGGAGGTCAAGACACGTGGAAAAAACGTACAAAACAAGAGATTGAAGACATCAAGATTTTGGACGAATTTTTTAAAAATTTTCAAATTTTCAGATAGGAGGTTCCAGATAAAGTCAAAAACTACATACTCAGATCTTCACCAAACTTTGCAGGGATACATTGGATGTCAAGACACGTGGAAAAAACATACAAAACATAGGATTGGGGATATCAAGATTTTGGTCAAATTTTTTAAGAATTTTCAAATTTTCAGATAGGAGGCTCCATATAAGGTCAAAAACTACATACTCAGATATTCACCAAACATTGCAGGGATACATTGGATGTCAAGACACGTGGAAAAAACGTACAAAACAAGAGATTGAGGTCATCAAGATTTTGGACGGATTTTTTAGGAATTTTCAAATTTTCAGATGGGAGGTTCCAGATAAGGTCAAAAACGACATACTCAGATCTTCACCAAACTTTGCAGGGATACATTGGATGTCAAGACACGTGGAAAAAACATACAAAACATAGGATTGGGGACATCAAGATTTTGGTCAAATTTTTTAAGAATTTTCAAATTTTCAGATAGGAGGTTCCATATAAGGTCAAAAACTACATACTCAGATCTTCACCAAACATTGCAGGGATACATTGGAGGTCAAGACACGTGGAAAAAACGTACAAAACAAGAGATTGGAGACATCAAGATTTTGGACGAATTTTTTTAAAATTTTCAAATTTTCAGATGGGAGGTTCCAGATAAGGTCAAAAACTACATACTCAGATCTTCACCAAACTTTGCATGGATACATTGGATGTCAAGACACGTGGAAAAAACATACAAAACATAGGATTGGAGACATCAAGATTTTGGTCGAATTTTTTAAGAATTTTCAAATTTTCAGATGGGAGGTTCCATATAAGGTCAAAAACTACATACTCAGATCTTCACCAAACTTTGCAGGGATACATTGGATGTCAAGACACGTGGAAAAAACGTACAAAACAAGAGATTGGAGACATCAAGATTTTGGACGAATTTTTTAAGAATTTTCAAATTTTCAGAAAGGATGTTCCAGATAAGGTCAAAAACGACATACTCAGATCTTCACCAAACTTTGCAGGGATACATTGGATGTCAAGACACGTGGAAAAAACGTACAAAACAAGAGATTGGAGACATCAAGATTTTTGACGAATTTTTCAAGAATTCTCAAATTTTCAGATAGGAGGTTCCATATAAGGTCAAAAACTACATACTCAGATCTTCACCAAACTTTGCATGGATACATTGGATGTCAAGACACGTGGAAAAAACATACAAAACATAGGATTGGAGACATCAAGATTTTGGTCGAATTTTTTAAGAATTTTCAAATTTTCAGAAAGGAGGTTCCATATAAGGTCAAAAACTACATACTCAGATCTTCACCAAACTTTGCAGGGATACATTGGATGTCAAGACACGTGGAAAAAAAGTACAAAACAAGAGAGTGGAGACATCAAGATTTTAGACGGATTTTTTAGGAATTTTCAAATTTTCAGATGGGAGGTTCCATATAAGGTCAAAAACTACATACTCAGATCTTCACCAAACTTTGCAGGGATACATTGGATGTCTAGACACGTGGAAAAAACGTACAAAACAAGAGATTGGAGACATCAAGATTTTGGACGAATTTTTTAAGAATTTTCAAATTTTCAGAAAGGAGGTTCCATATCATGTCAAAAACTACATACTCAGATCTTCACCAAACTTTGCAGGGATACATTGGATGTCAAGACACGTTAAAAAAACGTACAAAACAAGAGATTGGAGACATCAAGATTTTGGAGGAATTTTTTAAGAATTTTCAAATTTTCAGAGAGGATGTTCCAGATAAGGTCAAAAACTACATACTCAGATCTTCACCAAACTTTGCAGGGATACATTGGAGGTCAAGACACGTGGAAAAAACGTACAAAACAAGAGATTGAAGACATCAAGATTTTGGACGAATTTTTTAAAATTTTCAAATTTTCAGATAGGAGGTTCCAGATAAAGTCAAAAACTACATACTCAGATCTTCACCAAACTTTGCAGGGATACATTGGATGTCGAGACACGTGGAAAAAACATACAAAACATAGGATTGGGGATATCAAGATTTTGGTCAAATTTTTTAAGAATTTTCAAATTTTCAGATAGGAGGCTTCATATAAGGTCAAAAACTACATACTCAGATCTTCACCAAACATTGCAGGGATACATTGGATGTCAAGAAACGTGGAAAAAACGTACAAAACAAGAGATTGGAGACATCAAGATTTTGGACGAATTTTTGAAGAATTTTCAAATTTTCAGATGGGAGGTTCCAGATAAGGTCAAAAACTACATACTCAGATCTTCACCAAACTTTGCAGGGATACATTGGATGTCAAGACACGTGGAAAAAACGTACAAAACAAGAGATTGGAGACATCAAGATTTTTGACGAATTTTTCAAGAATTCTCAAATTTTCAGATAGGAGGTTCCATATAAGGTCAAAAACTACATACTCAGATCTTCACCAAACTTTGCATGGATACATTGGATGTCAAGACACGTGGAAAAAACATACAAAACATAGGATTGGAGACATCAAGATTTTGGTCGAATTTTTTAAGAATTTTCAAATTTTCAGAAAGGAGGTTCCATATAAGGTCAAAAACTACATTCTCAGATCTTCACCAAACTTTGCAGGGATACATTGGATGTCAAGACACGTGGAAAAAAAGTACAAAACAAGAGAGTGGAGACATCAAGATTTTAGACGGATTTTTTAGGAATTTTCAAATTTTCAGATGGGAGGTTCCATATAAAGTCAAAAACTACATACTCAGATCTTCACCAAACTTTGCAGGGATACATTGGATGTCTAGACACGTGGAAAAAACGTACAAAACAAGAGATTGGAGACATCAAGATTTTGGACGAATTTTTTAAGAATTTTCAAATTTTCAGAAAGGAGGTTCCATATAATGTCAAAAACTACATACTCAGATCTTCACCAAACTTTGCAGGGATACATTGGATGTCAAGACACGTTAAAAAAACGTACAAAACAAGAGATTGGAGACATCAAGATTTTGGAGGAATTTTTTAAGAATTTTCAAATTTTCAGAGAGGATGTTCCAGATAAGGTCAAAAACTACATACTCAGATCTTCACCAAACTTTGCAGGGATACATTGGAGGTCAAGACACGTGGAAAAAACGTACAAAACAAGAGATTGAAGACATCAAGATTTTGGACGAATTTTTTAAAAATTTTCAAATTTTCAGATAGGAGGTTCCAGATAAAGTCAAAAACTACATACTCAGATCTTCACCAAACTTTGCAGGGATACATTGGATGTCAAGACACGTGGAAAAAACATACAAAACATAGGATTGGGGATATCAAGATTTTGGTCAAATTTTTTAAGAATTTTCAAATTTTCAGATAGGAGGCTCCATATAAGGTCAAAAACTACATACTCAGATATTCACCAAACATTGCAGGGATACATTGGATGTCAAGACACGTGGAAAAAACGTACAAAACAAGAGATTGAGGTCATCAAGATTTTGGACGGATTTTTTAGGAATTTTCAAATTTTCAGATGGGAGGTTCCAGATAAGGTCAAAAACGACATACTCAGATCTTCACCAAACTTTGCAGGGATACATTGGATGTCAAGACACGTGGAAAAAACATACAAAACATAGGATTGGGGACATCAAGATTTTGGTCAAATTTTTTAAGAATTTTCAAATTTTCAGATAGGAGGTTCCATATAAGGTCAAAAACTACATACTCAGATCTTCACCAAACATTGCAGGGATACATTGGAGGTCAAGACACGTGGAAAAAACGTACAAAACAAGAGATTGGAGACATCAAGATTTTGGACGAATTTTTTTAAAATTTTCAAATTTTCAGATGGGAGGTTCCAGATAAGGTCAAAAACTACATACTCAGATCTTCACCAAACTTTGCATGGATACATTGGATGTCAAGACACGTGGAAAAAACATACAAAACATAGGATTGGAGACATCAAGATTTTGGTCGAATTTTTTAAGAATTTTCAAATTTTCAGAAAGGAGGTTCCATATAATGTCAAAAACTACATACTCAGATCTTCACCAAACTTTGCAGGGATACATTGGATGTCAAGACACGTTAAAAAAACGTACAAAACAAGAGATTGGAGACATCAAGATTTTGGAGGAATTTTTTAAGAATTTTCAAATTTTCAGAGAGGATGTTCCAGATAAGGTCAAAAACTACATACTCAGATCTTCACCAAACTTTGCAGGGATACATTGGAGGTCAAGACACGTGGAAAAAACGTACAAAACAAGAGATTGAAGACATCAAGATTTTGGACGAATTTTTTAAAAATTTTCAAATTTTCAGATAGGAGGTTCCAGATAAAGTCAAAAACTACATACTCAGATCTTCACCAAACTTTGCAGGGATACATTGGATGTCAAGACACGTGGAAAAAACATACAAAACATAGGATTGGGGATATCAAGATTTTGGTCAAATTTTTTAAGAATTTTCAAATTTTCAGATAGGAGGCTCCATATAAGGTCAAAAACTACATACTCAGATATTCACCAAACATTGCAGGGATACATTGGATGTCAAGACACGTGGAAAAAACGTACAAAACAAGAGATTGAGGTCATCAAGATTTTGGACGGATTTTTTAGGAATTTTCAAATTTTCAGATGGGAGGTTCCAGATAAGGTCAAAAACGACATACTCAGATCTTCACCAAACTTTGCAGGGATACATTGGATGTCAAGACACGTGGAAAAAACATACAAAACATAGGATTGGGGACATCAAGATTTTGGTCAAATTTTTTAAGAATTTTCAAATTTTCAGATAGGAGGTTCCATATAAGGTCAAAAACTACATACTCAGATCTTCACCAAACATTGCAGGGATACATTGGAGGTCAAGACACGTGGAAAAAACGTACAAAACAAGAGATTGGAGACATCAAGATTTTGGACGAATTTTTTTAAAATTTTCAAATTTTCAGATGGGAGGTTCCAGATAAGGTCAAAAACTACATACTCAGATCTTCACCAAACTTTGCATGGATACATTGGATGTCAAGACACGTGGAAAAAACATACAAAACATAGGATTGGAGACATCAAGATTTTGGTCGAATTTTTTAAGAATTTTCAAATTTTCAGATGGGAGGTTCCATATAAGGTCAAAAACTACATACTCAGATCTTCACCAAACTTTGCAGGGATACATTGGATGTCAAGACACGTGGAAAAAACGTACAAAACAAGAGATTGGAGACATCAAGATTTTGGACGAATTTTTTAAGAATTTTCAAATTTTCAGAAAGGATGTTCCAGATAAGGTCAAAAACGACATACTCAGATCTTCACCAAACTTTGCAGGGATACATTGGATGTCAAGACACGTGGAAAAAACGTACAAAACAAGAGATTGGAGACATCAAGATTTTTGACGAATTTTTCAAGAATTCTCAAATTTTCAGATAGGAGGTTCCATATAAGGTCAAAAACTACATACTCAGATCTTCACCAAACTTTGCATGGATACATTGGATGTCAAGACACGTGGAAAAAACATACAAAACATAGGATTGGAGACATCAAGATTTTGGTCGAATTTTTTAAGAATTTTCAAATTTTCAGAAAGGAGGTTCCATATAAGGTCAAAAACTACATACTCAGATCTTCACCAAACTTTGCAGGGATACATTGGATGTCAAGACACGTGGAAAAAAAGTACAAAACAAGAGAGTGGAGACATCAAGATTTTAGACGGATTTTTTAGGAATTTTCAAATTTTCAGATGGGAGGTTCCATATAAGGTCAAAAACTACATACTCAGATCTTCACCAAACTTTGCAGGGATACATTGGATGTCTAGACACGTGGAAAAAACGTACAAAACAAGAGATTGGAGACATCAAGATTTTGGACGAATTTTTTAAGAATTTTCAAATTTTCAGAAAGGAGGTTCCATATCATGTCAAAAACTACATACTCAGATCTTCACCAAACTTTGCAGGGATACATTGGATGTCAAGACACGTTAAAAAAACGTACAAAACAAGAGATTGGAGACATCAAGATTTTGGAGGAATTTTTTAAGAATTTTCAAATTTTCAGAGAGGATGTTCCAGATAAGGTCAAAAACTACATACTCAGATCTTCACCAAACTTTGCAGGGATACATTGGAGGTCAAGACACGTGGAAAAAACGTACAAAACAAGAGATTGAAGACATCAAGATTTTGGACGAATTTTTTAAAAATTTTCAAATTTTCAGATAGGAGGTTCCAGATAAAGTCAAAAACTACATACTCAGATCTTCACCAAACTTTGCAGGGATACATTGGATGTCAAGACACGTGGAAAAAACATACAAAACATAGGATTGGGGATATCAAGATTTTGGTCAAATTTTTTAAGAATTTTCAAATTTTCAGATAGGAGGCTCCATATAAGGTCAAAAACTACATACTCAGATATTCACCAAACATTTTAGGGATACATTGGATGTCAAGACACGTGGAAAAAACGTACAAAACAAGAGATTGAGGTCATCAAGATTTTGGACGGATTTTTTAGGAATTTTCAAATTTTCAGATGGGAGGTTCCAGATAAGGTCAAAAACTACATACTCAGATCTTCACCAAACTTTGCAGGGATACATTGGATGTCAAGACACGTGGAAAAAACGTACAAAACAAGAGATTGGAGACATCAAGATTTTTGACGAATTTTTCAAGAATTCTCAAATTTTCAGATAGGAGGTTCCATATAAGGTCAAAAACTACATACTCAGATCTTCACCAAACTTTGCATGGATACATTGGATGTCAAGACACGTGGAAAAAACATACAAAACATAGGATTGGAGACATCAAGATTTTGGTCGAATTTTTTAAGAATTTTCAAATTTTCAGAAAGGAGGTTCCATATAAGGTCAAAAACTACATACTCAGATCTTCACCAAACTTTGCAGGGATACATTGGATGTCAAGACACGTGGAAAAAAAGTACAAAACAAGAGAGTGGAGACATCAAGATTTTAGACGGATTTTTTAGGAATTTTCAAATTTTCAGATGGGAGGTTCCATATAAAGTCAAAAACTACATACTCAGATCTTCACCAAACTTTGCAGGGATACATTGGATGTCTAGACACGTGGAAAAAACGTACAAAACAAGAGATTGGAGACATCAAGATTTTGGACGAATTTTTTAAGAATTTTCAAATTTTCAGAAAGGAGGTTCCATATAATGTCAAAAACTACATACTCAGATCTTCACCAAACTTTGCAGGGATACATTGGATGTCAAGACACGTTAAAAAAACGTACAAACAAGAGATTGGAGACATCAAGATTTTGGAGGAATTTTTTAAGAATTTTCAAATTTTCAGAGAGGATGTTCCAGATAAGGTCAAAAACTACATACTCAGATCTTCACCAAACTTTGCAGGGATACATTGGAGGTCAAGACACGTGGAAAAAACGTACAAAACAAGAGATTGAAGACATCAAGATTTTGGACGAATTTTTTAAAATTTTCAAATTTTCAGATAGGAGGTTCCAGATAAAGTCAAAAACTACATACTCAGATCTTCACCAAACTTTGCAGGGATACATTGGATGTCGAGACACGTGGAAAAAACATACAAAACATAGGATTGGGGATATCAAGATTTTGGTCAAATTTTTTAAGAATTTTCAAATTTTCAGATAGGAGGCTTCATATAAGGTCAAAAACTACATACTCAGATCTTCACCAAACATTGCAGGGATACATTGGATGTCAAGAAACGTGGAAAAAACGTACAAAACAAGAGATTGGAGACATCAAGATTTTGGACGAATTTTTGAAGAATTTTCAAATTTTCAGATAGGAGGTTCCAGATAAGGTCAAAAACTACATACTCAGATCTTCACCAAACGTTGCAGGGATACTTTGCATGTCAAGACACGTGGAAAAAACGTACAAAACAAGAGATTGGAGACATCAAGATTTTCGACGAATTTTTTAAGAATTTTCAAATTTTCAGATGGGAGGTTCCAGATAAGGTCAAAAACGACATACTCAGATCTTCACCAAACTTTGCATGGATACATTGGATGTCAAGACACGTGGAAAAAACGTACAAAACAAGAGATTGGGGACATCAAGATTTTGGACGAATTTTTTAAGAATTTTCAAATTTTCAGAAAGGAGGTTCCATATAAGGTCAAAAACTACATACTCAGATCTTCACCAAACTTTGCAGGGATACATTGGATGTCAAGACACGTGGAATAAACGTACAAAACAAGAGATTGGAGACATCAAGATTTTGGACGAATTTTTTAAGAATTTTCAAATTTTCAGAAAGGATGTTCCAGATAAGGTCAAAAACTACATACTCAGATCTTCACCAAACTTTGCAGGGATACATTGGAGGTCAAGACACGTGGAAAAAACGTACAAAACTAGAGATTGAAGACATCAAGATTTTGGACGAATTTTTTAAAAATTTTCAAATTTTCAGATTGGTTCCAGATAAGGTCAAAAACTACATACTCAGATCTTCACCAAACATTGCAGGGATACATTGGATGTCAAGACACGTGGAAAAAACATACAAAACATAGGATTGGGGATATCAAGATTTTGGTCAAATTTTTTAAGAATTTTCAAATTTTCAGATAGGAGGTTCCATATAAGGTCAAAAACTACATACTCAGATCTTCACCAAACATTGCAGGGATACATTGGATGTCAAGAAACGTGGAAAAAACGTACAAAACAAGAGATTGGAGACATCAAGATTTTGGACGAATTTTTTAAGAATTTTCAAATTTTCAGATAGGAGGTTCCAGATAAGGTCAAAAACTAAATACTCAGATCTTCACCAAACGTTGCAGGGATACTTTGCATGTCAAGACACGTGGAAAAAACGTACAAAACAAGAGATTGGAGACATCAAGATTTTCGACGAATTTTTTAAGAATTTTCAAATTTTCAGATGGGAGGTTTCAGATAAGATCAAAAACGACATACTCAGATCTTCACCAAATTTGCATGGATACATTGGATGTCAAGACACGTGGAAAAAACATACAAAACATAGGATTGGGGACATCAAGATTTTGGACGAATTTTTTAAGAATTTTCAAATTTTCAGAAAGGAGGTTCCATATAAGGTCAAAAACTACATACTCAGATCTTCACCAAGCTTTGCAGGGATACATTGGATGTCAAGAAACGTGGAAAAAACGTACAAAACAAGAGATTGGAGACATCAAGATTTTGGATGAATATTTTAAGAATTTTCAAATTTTCAGAAAGGAGGCTCCATATAAGGTCAAAAACTACATACTCAGATCTTCACCAAACTTTGCAGGGATACATTGGATGTCAAGACACGTGGAAAAAACGTACAAAACAAGAGATTGGAGACATCAAGATTTTGGACGAATTTTTGAGGAATTTTCAAATTTTCAGAAATGAGGTTCCAGATAAGGTCTAAAACTACATACTCAGATCTTCACCAAACTTTGCAGGGATACATTGGATGTCAAGACACGTGGAAAAAACATACAAAACATAGGATTGGGGACATCAAGATTTTGGTCAAATATTTTTAAGAATTTTCAAATTTTCAGATAAGAGGTTCCATATAAGGTCAAAAACTACATACTCAGATCTTCACCAAACATTGCAGGGATACATTGGATGTCAAGACACGTGGAAAAAACGTACAAAACAAGAGATTGAGGTCATCAAGATTTTGGACGGATTTTTTAGGAATTTTCAAATTTTCAGATGGGAGGTTCCAGATAAGGTCAAAAACTACATACTCAGATCTTCACCAAACTTTGCAGGGATACATTGGATGTCAAGACACGTGGAAAAAACGTACAAAACAAGAGATTGGAGACATCAAGATTTTGGACGAATTTTTCAAGAATTCTCAAATTTTCAGATAGGAGGTTCCATATAAGGTCAAAAACTACATACTCAGATCTTCACAAAACTTTGCATGGATACATTGGATGTCAAGACACGTGGAAAAAACATACAAAACATAGGATTCGAGACATCAAGATTTTGGTCGAATTTTTTAAGAATTTTCAAATTTTCAGAAAGGAGGTTCCATATAAGGTCAAAAACTACATACTCAGATCTTCACCAAACTTTGCAGGGATACATTGGATGTCAAGACACGTGGAAAAAAAGTACAAAACAAGAGAGTGGAGACATCAAGATTTTAGACGGATTTTTTAGGAATTTTCAAATTTTCAGATGGGAGGTTCCATATAAGGTCAAAAACTACATACTCAGATCTTCACCAAACTTTGCAGGGATACATTGGATGCCAAGACACGTGGAAAAAACGTACAAAACAAGAGATTGGAGACATCAATTTTTGGACGATTTTTTTAAGAATTTTCAAATTTTCAGAAAGGAGGTTCCATATAAGGTCAAAAACTACATACTCAGATCTTCACCAAACTTTCCAGGGATACATTGGATGTCAAGACACGTGGAAAAAAAGTACAAAACAAGAGAGTGGAGACATCAAGATTTTAGACGGATTTTTTAGGAATTTTCAAATTTTCAGATGGGAGGTTCCATATAAAGTCAAAAACTACATACTCAGATCTTCACCAAACTTTGCAGGGATACATTGGATGTCTAGACACGTGGAAAAAACGTACAAAACAAGAGATTGGAGACATCAAGATTTTGGACGAATTTTTTAAGAATTTTCAAATTTTCAGAAAGGAGGTTCCATATAATGTCAAAAACTACATACTCAGATCTTCACCAAACTTTGCAGGGATACATTGGATGTCAAGACACGTTAAAAAAACGTACAAAACAAGAGATTGGAGACATCAAGATTTTGGAGGAATTTTTTAAGAATTTTCAAATTTTCAGAGAGGATGTTCCAGATAAGGTCAAAAACTACATACTCAGATCTTCACCAAACTTTGCAGGGATACATTGGAGGTCAAGACACGTGGAAAAAACGTACAAAACAAGAGATTGAAGACATCAAGATTTTGGACGAATTTTTTAAAATTTTCAAATTTTCAGATAGGAGGTTCCAGATAAAGTCAAAAACTACATACTCAGATCTTCACCAAACTTTGCAGGGATACATTGGATGTCAAGACACGTGGAAAAAACATACAAAACATAGGATTGGGGATATCAAGATTTTGGTCAAATTTTTTAAGAATTTTCAAATTTTCAGATAGGAGGCTTCATATAAGGTCAAAAACTACATACTCAGATCTTCACCAAACATTGCAGGGATACATTGGATGTCAAGAAACGTGGAAAAAACGTACAAAACAAGAGATTGGAGACATCAAGATTTTGGACGAATTTTTGAAGAATTTTCAAATTTTCAGATAGGAGGTTCCAGATAAGGTCAAAAACTACATACTCAGATCTTCACCAAACGTTGCAGGGATACTTTGCATGTCAAGACACGTGGAAAAAACGTACAAAACAAGAGATTGGAGACATCAAGATTTTCGACGAATTTTTTAAGAATTTTCAAATTTTCAGATGGGAGGTTCCAGATAAGGTCAAAAACGACATACTCAGATCTTCACCAAACTTTGCATGGATACATTGGATGTCAAGACACATGGAAAAAACGTACAAAACAAGAGATTGGGGACATCAAGATTTTGGACGAATTTTTTAAGAATTTTCAAATTTTCAGAAAGGAGGTTCCATATAAGGTCAAAAACTACATACTCAGATCTTCACCAAACTTTGCAGGGATACATTGGATGTCAAGACACGTGGAAAAAACGTACAAAACAAGAGATTGGAGACATCAAGATTTTGGACGAATTTTTTAAGAATTTTCAAATTTTCAGAAAGGATGTTCCAGATAAGGTCAAAAACGACATACTCAGATCTTCACCAAACTTTGCAGGGATACATTGGAGGTCAAGACACGTGGAAAAAACGTACAAAACTAGAGATTGAAGACATCAAGATTTTGGACGAATTTTTTAAAAATTTTCAAATTTTCAGATTGGTTCCAGATAAGGTCAAAAACTACATACTCAGATCTTCACCAAACATTGCAGGGATACATTGGATGTCAAGACACGTGGAAAAAACATACAAAACATAGGTTTGGGGATATCAAGATTTTGGTCAAATTTTTTAAGAATTTTCAAATTTTCAGATAGGAGGTTCCATATAAGGTCAAAAACTACATACTCAGATCTTCACCAAACATTGCAGGGATACATTGGATGTCAAGAAACGTGGAAAAAACGTACAAAACAAGAGATTGGAGACATCAAGATTTTGGACGAATTTTTTAAGAATTTTCAAATTTTCAGATAGGAGGTTCCAGATAAGGTCAAAAACTAAATACTCAGATCTTCACCAAACGTTGCAGGGATACTTTGCATGTCAAGACACGTGGAAAAAACGTACAAAACAAGAGATTGGAGACATCAAGATTTTCGACGAATTTTTTAAGAATTTTCAAATTTTCAGATGGGAGGTTTCAGATAAGGTCAAAAACTACATACTCAGATCTTCACCAAATTTGCATGGATACATTGGATGTCAAGACACGTGGAAAAAACATACAAAACATAGGATTGGGGACATCAAGATTTTGGACGAATTTTTTAAGAATTTTCAAATTTTCAGAAAGGAGGTTCCATATAAGGTCAAAAACTACATACTCAGATCTTCACCAAGCTTTGCAGGGATACATTGGATGTCAAGAAACGTGGAAAAAACGTACAAAACAAGAGATTGGAGACATCAAGATTTTGGATGAATATTTTAAGAATTTTCAAATTTTCAGAAAGGAGGCTCCATATAAGGTCAAAAACTACATACTCAGATCTTCACCAAACTTTGCAGGGATACATTGGATGTCAAGACACGTGGAAAAAACGTACAAAACAAGAGATTGGAGACATCAAGATTTTGGACGAATTTTTGAGGAATTTTCAAATTTTCAGAAATGAGGTTCCAGATAAGGTCTAAAACTACATACTCAGATCTTCACCAAACTTTGCAGGGATACATTGGATGTCAAGACACGTGGAAAAAACATACAAAACATAGGATTGGGGACATCAAGATTTTGGTCAAATATTTTTAAGAATTTTCAAATTTTCAGATAAGAGGTTCCATATAAGGTCAAAAACTACATACTCAGATCTTCACCAAACATTGCAGGGATACATTGGATGTCAAGACACGTGGAAAAAACGTACAAAACAAGAGATTGAGGTCATCAAGATTTTGGACGGATTTTTTAGGAATTTTCAAATTTTCAGATAGGAGGTTCCAGATAAGGTCAAAAACTACATACTCAGATCTTCACCAAACGTTGCAGGGATACTTTGCATGTCAAGACACGTGGAAAAAACGTACAAAACAAGAGATTGGAGACATCAAGATTTTCGACGAATTTTTTAAGAATTTTCAAATTTTCAGATGGGAGGTTCCAGATAAGGTCAAAAACGACATACTCAGATCTTCCCCAAACTTTGCATGGATACATTGGATGTCAAGACACGTGGAAAAAACGTACAAAACAAGAGATTGGGGTCATCAAGATTTTGCACGGATTTTTTAAGAATTTTCAAATTTTCAGATGGGAGGTTCCAGATAAGGTCAAAAACGACATACTCAGATCTTCACCAAACTTTGCATGGATACATTGGATGTCAAGACACGTGGAAAAAACGTACAAAACAAGAGATTGGAGACATCAAGATTTTGGACGAATTTTTTAAGAATTCTCAAATTTTCAGAAAGGAGGTTCCATATAAGGTCAAAAACTACATACTCAGATCTTGTTACGTGGTCGTTGCGTACGTAAGAAAAGACAGTGAAAGTTATTCAAGGAAACGTGCAAGAGGTCCGGGATCAATTATCGTACGTCCGTAGAAACGAATAACAACTAACCAGTTACAAAAGTCGCTAAAGTGTTGAGGTTAATGGCAAGCGTTTATCACTGCCGCCTCAGTCTCAATTGAGAACCAATAAAAAAAAAAAAAAGGAGGGGGGCGCGTTTAAATGTACGGGACCCTCCCAAAACAGTCAGCAAGACAAAAAATATAAATATAATAAATATGGTCACAGAATATCGTGGAAAATTTTGCACTGTATCAACCCTTAATATAAATATGTGTATATTCGTGTACAGGTGTGTACACGCAACGTCACAAAAAATATATATATGCACAATACTGACCAATCAATTCATCTCTTCATTTAACACTAGTAATCTTTCGTTCTTGTTAACAAGCAAGGTTCAAAAACAAAAAAAGGTGAAAAGAGAGAGTAAAGTTCATTTGCGACCTTAAGTCAAAATTTATTGCGTTAATCTCGCAGCGGAGAATGATTAACGTCCCAACTTGAAAACATGTACATCAAAACAATTATCAATGAGAACCCCGTCTTTTAAAGCACCCAAAATTACATCCAAAATAGATTCAACAATTATTTCTCCCTCCGCTTACTTCATAATTTCATACATTAGGTCGTTATAATTACGACAACGAATAAGAACAAATCCAATCAAACCGTTGTATCATGCAATATCAAACACCTTTAACAAGTTAAATTCTCAACAAGATTATAGTAAAAAGCTCTTATTTCTCCTTGTAACAATTTGTCCCATTATTTTACTTTGATGCTCTCTCTTGTTATTTTATTTTTAATTTTTGTGCCCGACTAACATTATCTCTCATTGTATTCTGTCAACCCCCTTAGACGCAATAATAAATTACTCTAGCGTACGCCTTGCTCAAATTTATTACTAAGGAATTTAGAAATTCTCATTTGCCTTTTGTGTTCGACGAATGGTGGCGACGACGCGCATGCTCAAACAATTACGTGATTAATTCCATTTGCATAGATCTAATAAATCGACGTTTATATCTTCTTTTCCAATTATTCAAATTAGAGATTCAAAGTATATGAAACCGACGCACTTCACTTTATTCGATATGCCACAAAAAGAAGGTTTTTTTGACACAGTACATACCTCAATAGTTCACTCGAAACTGTCCCATCTGATCAATCGAACTCTGCAACTGGGGCATCAAATAGCATTTGGCTTCTTCCTCATGCGGTCGTCTTTTCCCTCACATCATCCTGACGTAACTCCGCTTTCCTCGCAATCATGGTTCCGTGGGAATGCTTCATAGAAGTAGTGGTAACGTGAATCCTGGATACTACAGCGAACAGTCTGTGCACTCGTCAAACGGGACTCGGAACACGTATATTTGATTCCTCACAAGAAACGTAATCTTTCCACTACTTAACTTGAAATGTGAAATTGCAAAAGAATCCACTTTCGAGCGATTGTGCGAAGTATTGGGAAATAGTCAAAACGAATGCGTGCAATTAAGATCCCAAATAATACAAGTCTCGTCCAGCGAGACGACGTTCCACGCTAATCGCACGTCATCCTCCTTTTTGCTCGCTCGTGTTCCTGCGAGAACTGGCTGTTTCGTGATAGTCGGTTGGATCGGAACTGATTTAGCTTACACATTCGTAAATGCAGCTCTGGGCAAAGATAGGTGGAGACACCTAGCGGCGACTGGCACAACCGACAAGGTAAACGAGACGCAAAGCGTACTACGCAGGAGGATATGTGAAGGCTTTCCTACGCGAAATATGACGTAATACTTCTTTAGTATAAATCGCGCAGGAAAAACGTCACAAACTCCCCCGGCTAACAAATATAAAAGAACAATATATATGTTAACAACAACCATAAATATTTAGCAAGAGAGGCACCTTAACTAACCAGACATAAATATGTCATTTCGAGAGCACCAAATCCCTATAGAAGGAAAATCCCCTTAGTCAAAGAAGTAATACCCAAATGTATGTTTTAAAGAACCATAAGAGCACCATATAAATAGAGAACACACATACCATGTGAGGATATATGCAAACAAGTACCTAAATATACATATATATATATATATCCCACACAAATTGGTTAGATTGAGACTAGATTGAATAATAACAAAAAAATATACACAATGTTGGTAACCAATGTAGACCCAATAGATAATAAAATGAATAAATAGTTTATAAAAATGATTTGTGAAAAAATGAGCATGAAAAGTCGATTGCAATCGTAATAATGAAATGAGCATACTGGATGAAAAGTTAACATTACAATTAAGAATACTCTTTACCAAATATAAGAGTATATGTGCCATTAAAAGGGCATTACATCAAATTACACTTGCAGGTTTCACAATACACTGAATATAAAGATACCTGTTAAACAACACCTGTAAGTAGAAAACGAAGGTCCTAAGAAACACTATAATGAGAAGAATTTCTCAAAACAAGAAGGAGAAGACGTTTTACATTCAAATTAGTACTCCTAGAAGATAATATGGTGGTTGTGTTTCTATTTTAATGCGTCAAATGAAGATTCCAAGATGGCACACTCGATATTTATGTTTCCTCAATAAACATGAAAAATAAACAGAAAAAAGGCGAATTAGAAGAGAATAATGAAAGAGAAGAGAAAAAAAAAGATAGGAAAGGGGAGAGGAAACCTAAACAGAGGGGAATACAATGAGAAATAGGAGCATCAATTACAATTTGTGATTAAAACAGTCATCCTACATATACACCAAGAATTGCAGTAAGTAATATGCAATAAGAAATTATTTACCAATGAAATCATGATTGACATCTGACAAAAAGCATTAGTCAAAAAGGCAAAATATTGCACATAAGCTAATTTACAACATAGAAAAATATTAACATAGAAATCATGTATACACCAAAATTGCATAAAATATAATATATCTTCAATATTCTTAAGATTCTAAGTCAAATACCCGACCAAAATACAAAATCCAAAGTGTGGTATTCCATGCATTTCTTAGATGCGAGGAACTGGGTCATGAGAAGAGTAACGGGTGGTAGGGGGACGACGTCGGCAATGAGAAGAAGAGTGACCAGTTCGGCGGCAAAAGTTACAATATAATGGTCGAAATGGACGGGAAGAACGATGGAAATTCTGATCTCGGTTGGGGTACAAAAGTGAAGCTATCTGGGAATCTGATAAGTCCACCTCCAATGAAGATTCCTCTCGCAGATAATACGGTTTAATATGGGATATGTGGACCTTCCGGAGGAAAACCTCAGTTTCCGGATCGACTAATAGAACAGTGACGGGACCCAAGACCTTGAAAACTTTAGCAGGTCCTGCCCAACGTTGTTGGAGCTTTGCAGTGACTTTCTGAAAGGCATTACTTTGTGGGAAGGTTTTGTAAAGAACTAAATCCCCAACTTTAAAGGAGGAAGGTTGCCTTTTAGGGTCGTATCTATTACGCCGCGTTAGCCATGCTTTTTGTAAATGATGGAAGGCTTGCGCCCAACATTTTGCACGATCAGCGGAAGGAGGTCCAGCTAATTCAGAATCGGATTTGAATTCCCAAAAAAAATTCATAGGTCCATCAATATCCCGTCCAAACAAAATCTGTGCTGGAGTAGTTTGTATACTATCCTGTACCGCCGTATTGAATGCAAATGAAATTGCATTTAAATGGACATCCCATTTAGTATGGTCGTCAGAATGATAGGCGATCAGAGAGGCCTTGAGATTACGGATAAAGCGTTCTGCCAGTGAAGGATTAGGATAGTAGGAGCTAGTATATATATGCTTGACTCGAGACTCAAACAAGAAGGAATTGAAATAGCGAGATCGAAAATATGAAGCATTATCAGATACCAATTCGCACGGCGCCCCAAACACCAGAAACAAAGACCGAAGTTTTTCCACTATCTGATTAGATGTGGGTCCCCGAAGAGGATAAAGAGAAACCCACTTGGAAAATGCATCAACCACTACCAAGATGTAGGAATTTCCTTTGGACGAACGTACCAAAGGCCCAACAAGGTCAATATACAGTCGTCGCCAAGGATGTTTGATGATCTCCGATGATAAAAAACCAGGGGGTTTACGTATAACTAATTTGGCCTTTTGGCAAATGTCGCAAGACTTAACATATGTCTTAATGTCTTGAATACATGATGGCCACCAAAATATACTCATTATTTTCTTGGTACACTTTTGAACACCCAAGTGTGAACCTCCGACGGGGGTATCGTGGTAGTAACGACAAATAAGATGTTGAAGAGATTGAGGAACGACAACTAATGAGAACTTAGAACGTGGAGGTTGCCAGACGAGTAAGTCATTATAAAGAGCATAATATTTATAGGATTGACCCGTTTGCAATTTCTGAATAATTGGAAGTAAAATAGAATCTTTGTGTTGAAGGTCAAGGATGTCTGATTTACTAAAGGGAATAATTTGGAATTTTGGAGCAGCACAAGCAAGAGAGGTAATGGGTTGAGGAGAAACCTGGAATTCATCCGGTGAATACATTCTAGATAAGCAATCAGCAACGGGATTTAGTCGAGAAGCAATATGTTCTACAGAATAAGAAAAACGTGACAAATAAAGCAACCAACGACCAAACTTGCCGTATTGCTCAGGATGGCGTAAAAGCCAGGAAAGTGCCTGATTGTCCGTCTGGAGAGTGAAGTGCTTCTCGGTTAGATATGTTTCAAACTTTTTAAATCCATAAACAATGGCACAACATTCGGCCTCGTATATGGATTGTCGACGTTCTATGTCAGTACGCTTACGAGAAGCAAAAGCAATAGGACGTAATGATCCATCTGGCATACGTTGGTTCAGGGTAGCTCCCAGAGCCAATCCCGAAGCATCGCATTGCAAAACAAATTCCCTTGAAAAATCGGGCAAAGCCAAAACGGTATGCTTAAGAAAAACCTGTTTAAGATGATCAAATTGTTGTTGATCGCTCTCGGACCACGTAAAGGGACGACCCTTTTTCTTTTTGTCTGTTAAGAAGGAGGTAATATCAGAATACGATGGAATAAAGCGCGAATAATATCCCAATAAGCCCAAAACGCGCTGAACGGCTTTGACGTTCCTAGGAGAGGGCATATCTTGAATTGCTGAAATACGATCTGGATCTAACACAAGTTGTCCCTCGCGCAAAATATATCCCAAATATTTAACCTCTATTTGCATCCATTTGGATTTAACGGGATTTACAGTTAGGCCGGCCTCACGAAATGCCTGTAACACCAATTTAAGATGAATCAAATGAGTCTTTTCATCGGGACTGAAGATCAAGACGTCATCAGCGTAATTGACCAGGAATTTATATTTAAAGGGACCCAATATTTTGTCCAAGGCACGAGTCAATAATTGGGTACCAAGATTGATACCAAACGGAACCCTAGTATAGCGGTATTGGCCAAAAGAGGTGACAAACGCCGTTAAGTCTTTACTAGGTTCATCTAGTCTTATCTGGTGAAAACTTTTACAAAGATCCAAGCAAGAGAATACTTTAGCAGCTTGTAAATGTTGAAAAATCAAATCTATACGGCTTTGTGGAAAGGCGTCATAAGCAATAAGCCGGTTAAGATGCTTATAACTACAAACAAGACGATGACCGCCGTCCTTCTTATCTACGAGGAAACAAGGGGATGCGTAAGGGGAGGCGCACTCCTCTATGATTTTCTGATCTAACAACTCCTGAATTTGCTGACGTAAAATGTTTGTTTGGGTGGGGTTTAACTGAAATGGTTTTGAGCGAAAAGGAACATTAGTAATTAGGGGAATAGAAACAGGTTCCAGCGTACACGTACCCACACGTTCTGTGACAACATCCTCATATTCCTGTAATAAACTGGTAATGCTGGGAGACAAGTTATTAGTTGGAGAGGGACTAACTTCCTCAATAAGTCGTACCTGATGTTTCTTTATCTGAGGGACCGAAGAGGCGAAAGGAATAGGATCATTTGAATAGGGAAATGAAACAACTAACTGGTCGAAGGAAATAGTACCCTTTGAATGTGAAAAAAAATCTGAGCCAAGAATAACGGGAAAAGGTAAAGTGTCCGAAATCCAAAAGGTCCATTTCCAAGACAATCCCTGTAACTTCAATGTCAAAATCACATGTGAGTCGAGGCATATAGATTGATTGTTAACAGTTTGCAACGTACGACTAATGTCCTGAACAATAGATGGTACAGGACGTAAGGTGGCTAAAAATCCCCTCGCAATTAAGGACACAGAGCTTCCGGAATCGACAAGAAGACGACTCGGTGTAGAATTCAAGGTGGCATGTATAATAGGCATGACTTTTTCAATAATCGTTAAAGGGTGTTCTATATGAGTTATAGGAGTAGTCTCTGATGGTGAAGAACATTCCTTATCAACAGGAGAGGGCCCAATATTCGATAAGTCAGTATCATGCCGTGATAGGACATTAAAGGGTAGATCATCAGTTTTCTTTGAACCATCCAATGAAGGGGAAGGAGAAGGAAATACAGGTAAAGTTGGTAGAGGCTGTGAAAGATTAGGATCAATAGGGTGTAAAATACAGTTTTGCTCTTGTTGGTCCTGTCGACGTAATTCCATGGGCCATAACTCCCTAGACAAACAAATAAAATTAGTAATGGAAATCGGTCGATCAAAACCCATTAAATGCATGCGGGTGGTATCGTGTAAATTCAATAACACGAATTCCAATAGACTAGATTCAGACCAGTCCACAGGTAATACGTGATAAACATCATAAATGTCATTCAAGTAAGTGGAAAGCATTTCCCCGGTTCGCTGAGGACGAAGAAGGTATTTATCTAGCAACATTTGCATTTTGGGATAAGGGACGAAGCGATACCACATAATGCGTCTAAACGTTGGCCATGGGAATTTCTCAGTAAGAGAATCATGCCAAGTTTCCCGGAGAGGTCCTCGTGTGGATGCAAATGCCATCAATAATAAGGATTCTAAATCAATAAGGTTTAATTTAAAAATTTTATGGAGATTGAACAAGAAATGGAACAACTGGTCGGGGTCCGAACCATCCGTCGGTGGTAATACCTGTAAAAGATCTACGGCTGTCGAATATCTTATGTAGTTTGTGATATTGGAATAATCGGGAGGCAACAAAAGTTCCCTAGGTGTGTGAAGGTTTGGGGTCTGCAAAAATGGTGAAGGTTGTATGTTAACGGGCGGGAAGGGAAAAGAAGCCGACCCAATCCCATGCAAATGGCCTTGAAGAGGAAGCGACATTATATTTATCACTTGGCGAGGATATCCAAAATGTCCACAAGGGAATAGCCCGAACAAAAGAAAAGTCAATAATATCCAAGTTACAAGACAATTGCAAAAGTGCAACATCAAAATATTCAGGGAGTAATTAGAATCAGTAAACCCAAAAATTCCTAAGTAGCGACGCACTCCCAAAAAAATTTACACGGAAGTAACGCAAAAAAAGGGGGGGGGGGTAAAAATTATCAAAAAAAAATTGTTATGCAAGGAATTAAAGATTAGCAAAAAAAAAACAATTGGCATCCAAGGTAAACGGGTATTAACCAGAGTTATCGTAGCACCAATACTACCAAGAATAGTAATGTAAGGAAGGGAAAAAAATTTTTGCAATATTTCGACTGTATACGTTAAAAAAAATAACCTGCTCTGGTACCAGGAACTTTGTTACGTGGTCGTTGCGTACGTAAGAAAAGACAGTGAAAGTTATTCAAGGAAACGTGCAAGAGGTCCGGGATCAATTATCGTACGTCCGTAGAAACGAATAACAACTAACCAGTTACAAAAGTCGCTAAAGTGTTGAGGTTAATGGCAAGCGTTTATCACTGCCGCCTCAGTCTCAATTGAGAACCAATAAAAAAAAAAAAAAAGGAGGGGGGCGCGTTTAAATGTACGGGACCCTCCCAAAACAGTCAGCAAGACAAAAAATATAAATATAATAAATATGGTCACAGAATATCGTGGAAAATTTTGCACTGTATCAACCCTTAATATAAATATGTGTATATTCGTGTACAGGTGTGTACACGCAACGTCACAAAAAATATATATATGCACAATACTGACCAATCAATTCATCTCTTCATTTAACACTAGTAATCTTTCGTTCTTGTTAACAAGCAAGGTTCAAAAACAAAAAAAGGTGAAAAGAGAGAGTAAAGTTCATTTGCGACCTTAAGTCAAAATTTATTGCGTTAATCTCGCAGCGGAGAATGATTAACGTCCCAACTTGAAAACATGTACATCAAAACAATTATCAATGAGAACCCCGTCTTTTAAAGCACCCAAAATTACATCCAAAATAGATTCAACAATTATTTCTCCCTCCGCTTACTTCATAATTTCATACATTAGGTCGTTATAATTACGACAACGAATAAGAACAAATCCAATCAAACCGTTGTATCATGCAATATCAAACACCTTTAACAAGTTAAATTCTCAACAAGATTATAGTAAAAAGCTCTTATTTCTCCTTGTAACAATTTGTCCCATTATTTTACTTTGATGCTCTCTCTTGTTATTTTATTTTTAATTTTTGTGCCCGACTAACATTATCTCTCATTGTATTCTGTCAACCCCCTTAGACGCAATAATAAATTACTCTAGCGTACGCCTTGCTCAAATTTATTACTAAGGAATTTAGAAATTCTCATTTGCCTTTTGTGTTCGACGAATGGTGGCGACGACGCGCATGCTCAAACAATTACGTGATTAATTCCATTTGCATAGATCTAATAAATCGACGTTTATATCTTCTTTTCCAATTATTCAAATTAGAGATTCAAAGTATATGAAACCGACGCACTTCACTTTATTCGATATGCCACAAAAAGAAGGTTTTTTTGACACAGTACATACCTCAATAGTTCACTCGAAACTGTCCCATCTGATCAATCGAACTCTGCAACTGGGGCATCAAATAGCATTTGGCTTCTTCCTCATGCGGTCGTCTTTTCCCTCACATCATCCTGACGTAACTCCGCTTTCCTCGCAATCATGGTTCCGTGGGAATGCTTCATAGAAGTAGTGGTAACGTGAATCCTGGATACTACAGCGAACAGTCTGTGCACTCGTCAAACGGGACTCGGAACACGTATATTTGATTCCTCACAAGAAACGTAATCTTTCCACTACTTAACTTGAAATGTGAAATTGCAAAAGAATCCACTTTCGAGCGATTGTGCGAAGTATTGGGAAATAGTCAAAACGAATGCGTGCAATTAAGATCCCAAATAATACAAGTCTCGTCCAGCGAGACGACGTTCCACGCTAATCGCACGTCATCCTCCTTTTTGCTCGCTCGTGTTCCTGCGAGAACTGGCTGTTTCGTGATAGTCGGTTGGATCGGAACTGATTTAGCTTACACATTCGTAAATGCAGCTCTGGGCAAAGATAGGTGGAGACACCTAGCGGCGACTGGCACAACCGACAAGGTAAACGAGACGCAAAGCGTACTACGCAGGAGGATATGTGAAGGCTTTCCTACGCGAAATATGACGTAATACTTCTTTAGTATAAATCGCGCAGGAAAAACGTCACAATCTTCACCAAACTTTGCAGGGATACTTTGGATGTCAAGACACGTGGAAAAAACGTACAAAACAAGAGATTGGGGTCATCAAGATTTTGGACGAATTTTTTAAGAATTTTCAAATTTTCAGATGGGAGGTTCAATATAAGGTCAAAAACTACATACTCAGATCTTCACCAAACTTTGCATGGATACATTGGATGTCAAGACACGTGGAAAAAACATACAAAACATAGGATTCGGAACATCAAGATTTTGGTCGAATTTTTTAAGAATTTTCAAATTTTCAGATAGGAGGTTCCATATAAGGTCAAAAACTACATACTCAGATCTTCACCAAACATTGCAGGAATACATTGGATGTCAAGACACGTGGAAAAAACGTACAAAACAAGAGATTGGGGTCATCAAGATTTTGCACGGATTTTTTAGGAATTTTCAAATTTTCAGATGGGAGGTTCCAGATAAGGTCAAAAACTACATACTCAGATCTTCACCAAACTTTGCAGGGATACATTGGATGTCAAGACACGTGGAAAAAACGTACAAAACAAGAGATTGGAGACATCAAGATTTTGGACGAATTTTTTAAGAATTTTCAAATTTTCAGATAGGAGGTTCCATATAAGGTCAAAAACTACATACTCAGATCTTCACCAAACTTTGCATGGATACATTATGTGTCAAGACACGTGGAAAAAACGTACAAAACAAAAGATTGGAGACATCAAGATTTTGGTCGAATTTTTTAAGAATTTTCAAATTTTCAGATGGGAGGTTCCAGATAAGGTCAAAAACTACATACTCAGATCTTCACCAAACTTTGCAGGGATACATTGGATGTCAAGACACGTGGAAAAAACGTACAAAAAAGAGATTGGAGACATCAAGATTTTGGACGAATTTTTTAACAATTTTCAAATTTTCAGAAAGGATGTTCCAGATAAGGTCAAAAACGACATACTCAGATCTTCACCAAACTTAGCAGGGATACATTGGATATCAAGACACGTGGAAAAAACGTACAAAACAAGAGATTGGAGACATCAAGATTTTGGACGAATTTTTTAAGAATTTTCAAATTTTCAGATAGGAGGTTCCAGATAAGGTCAAAAACTACATACTCAGATCTTCACCAAACTTTGCAGGGATACATTGGATGTCAAGACACGTGGAAAAAACGTACAAAACAAGAGATTGGAGACATCAAGATTTTCGACGAATTTTTTAAGAATTTTCAAATTTTCAGAAAGGATGTTCCAGATAAGGTCAAAAACGACATACTCAGATCTTCACCAAACTTTGCAGGGATACATTGGAGGTCGAGACACGTGGAAAAAACGTACAAAACAAGAGATTGGAGACATCAAGATTTTGGACGAATTTTTGAAGAATTTTCAAATTTTCTGATAGGAGGTCCCAGATAAGGTCAAAAACTACATACTCAGATCTCCACCAAACATTGCAGGGATACATTGGATGTCAAGACACGTGGAAAAAACGTACAAAACAAGAGATTGGAGACATCAAGATTTTCGACGAATTTTTGAAGAATTTTCAAATTTTCAGATAGGAGGTTCCAGATAAGGTCAAAAACTACATACTCAGATCTTCACCAAACGTTGCAGGGATACTTTGCATGTCAAGACACGTGGAAAAAACGTACAAAACAAGAGATTGGAGACATCAAGATTTTCGACGAATTTTTTAAGAATTTTCAAATTTTCAGATGGGAGGTTCCAGATAAGGTCAAAAACGACATACTCAGATCTTCACCAAACTTTGCATGGATACATTGGATGTCAAGACACGTGGAAAAAACGTACAAAACAAGAGATTGGGGTCATCAAGATTTTGCACGGATTTTTTAAGAATTTTCAAATTTTCAGATGGGAGGTTCCAGATAAGGTCAAAAACGACATACTCAGATCTTCACCAAACTTTGCATGGATACATTGGATGTCAAGACACGTGGAAAAAACGTACAAAACAAGAGATTGGAGACATCAAGATTTTGGACGAATTTTTTAAGAATTCTCAAATTTTCAGAAAGGAGGTTCCATATAAGGTCAAAAACTACATACTCAGATCTTCACCAAACTTTGCAGGGATACTTTGGATGTCAAGACACGTGGAAAAAACGTACAAAACAAGAGATTGGGGTCATCAAGATTTTGGACGAATTTTTTAAGAATTTTCAAATTTTCAGATGGGAGGTTCAATATAAGGTCAAAAACTACATACTCAGATCTTCACCAAACTTTGCATGGATACATTGGATGTCAAGACACGTGGAAAAAACATACAAAACATAGGATTCGGAACATCAAGATTTTGGTCGAATTTTTTAAGAATTTTCAAATTTTCAGATAGGAGGTTCCATATAAGGTCAAAAACTACATACTCAGATCTTCACCAAACATTGCAGGAATACATTGGATGTCAAGACACGTGGAAAAAACGTACAAAACAAGAGATTGGGGTCATCAAGATTTTGCACGGATTTTTTAGGAATTTTCAAATTTTCAGATGGGAGGTTCCAGATAAGGTCAAAAACTACATACTCAGATCTTCACCAAACTTTGCAGGGATACATTGGATGTCAAGACACGTGGAAAAAACGTACAAAACAAGAGATTGGAGACATCAAGATTTTGGACGAATTTTTTAAGAATTTTCAAATTTTCAGATAGGAGGTTCCATATAAGGTCAAAAACTACATACTCAGATCTTCACCAAACTTTGCATGGATACATTATGTGTCAAGACACGTGGAAAAAACGTACAAAACAAAAGATTGGAGACATCAAGATTTTGGTCGAATTTTTTAAGAATTTTCAAATTTTCAGATGGGAGGTTCCAGATAAGGTCAAAAACTACATACTCAGATCTTCACCAAACTTTGCAGGGATACATTGGATGTCAAGACACGTGGAAAAAACGTACAAAAAAGAGATTGGAGACATCAAGATTTTGGACGAATTTTTTAACAATTTTCAAATTTTCAGAAAGGATGTTCCAGATAAGGTCAAAAACGACATACTCAGATCTTCACCAAACTTAGCAGGGATACATTGGATATCAAGACACGTGGAAAAAACGTACAAAACAAGAGATTGGAGACATCAAGGTTTTGGACGAATTTTTTAAGAATTTTCAAATTTTCAGATAGGAGGTTCCAGATAAGGTCAAAAACTACATACTCAGATCTTCACCAAACTTTGCAGGGATACATTGGATGTCAAGACACGTGGAAAAAACGTACAAAACAAGAGATTGGGGTCATCAAGATTTTGGACGGATTTTTTAGGAATTTTCAAATTTTCAGATGGGAGGTTCCAGATAAGGTCAAAAACTACATACTCAGATCTTCACCAAACATTGCAGGGATACATTGGATGTCAAGACACGTGGAAAAAACGTACAAAACAAGAGATTGGAGACATCAATATTTTGGACGAATTTTTAAAGAATTTTCAAATTTTCAGATAGGAGGTTCCAGATGAGGTCAAAAACTACATAGTCAGATCTTCACCAAACTTTGCAGGAATACTTTGCATGTCAAGACACGTGGAAAAAACGTACAAAACAAGAGATCGGAGACATCAAGATTTTCGACGAATTTTTTAAGAATTTTCAAATTTTCAGATGGGAGGTTCCAGATAAGGTCAAAAACGACATACTCAGATCTTCACCAAACTTTGCATGGATACATTGGATGTCAAGACACGTGGAAAAAACATACAAAACATAGGATTGGTGACATCAAGATTTTGGACGAATTTTTTAAGAATTTTCAAATTTTCAGATAGGAGGTTCCATATAAGGTCAAAAACTACATACTCAGATCTTCACCAAACTTTGCAGGGATACATTGGATGTCAAGACACGTGGAAAAAACGTACAAAACAAGAGATTGGAGACATCAAGATTTTCGACGAATTTTTTAAGAATTTTCAAATTTTCAGAAAGGATGTTCCAGATAAGGTCAAAAACGACATACTCAGATCTTCACCAAACTTTGCAGGGATACATTGGAGGTCGAGACACGTGGAAAAAACGTA
The DNA here is from genome assembly GCF_977018435.1 of Lepisma saccharinum. NCBI lineage: Eukaryota > Metazoa > Arthropoda > Insecta > Zygentoma > Lepismatidae > Lepisma > Lepisma saccharinum. The sequence goes on from NW_028142915.1 coordinate 318,737, forward strand.
CAAAACAAGAGATTGGAGACATCAAGATTTTGGACGAATTTTTGAAGAATTTTCAAATTTTCAGATAGGAGGTTCCAGATAAGGTCAAAAACTACATACTCAGATCTCAACCAAACATTGCAGGGATACATTGGATGTCAAGACACGTGGAAAAAACATACAAAACATAGGATTGGTGACATCAAGATTTTGGACGAATTTTTTAAGAATTTTCAAATTTTCAGATAGGAGGTTCCATATAAGGTCAAAAACTACATGCTCAGATCTTCACCAAACTTTGCAGGGATACATTGAATGTCAAGACACGTGGAAAAAACGTACAAAACAAGAGATTGTGGTCATCAAGATTTTGGACGGATTTTTTAGGAATTTTCAAATTTTCAGATGGGAGGTTCCAGATAAGGTCAAAAACTACATACTCAGATCTTCACCAAACTTTGCAGGGATACATTGGATGTCAAGACACGTGGAAAAAACGTACAAAACAAGAGATTGGAGACATCAAGATTTTGGACGAATTTTTTAAGAATTTTCAAATTTTCAGATAGGAGGTTCCATATAAGGTCAAAAACTACATACTCAGATCTTCACCAAACTTTGCATGGATACATTATGTGTCAAGACACGTGGAAAAAACGTACAAAACAAGAGATTGGAGACATCAAGATTTTGGTCGAATTTTTTAACAATTTTCAAATTTTCAGAAAGGATGTTCCAGATAAGGTCAAAAACGACATACTCAGATCTTCACCAAACTTTGCAGGGATACATTGGATATCAAGACACGTGGAAAAAACGTACAAAACAAGAGATTGGAGACATCAAGATTTTGGACGAATTTTTTAAGAATTTTCAAATTTTCAGATAGGAGGTTCCAGATAAGGTCAAAAACTACATACTCAGATCTTCACCAAACTTTGCAGGGATACATTGGATGTCAAGACACGTGGAAAAAACGTACAAAACAAGAGATTGGAGACATCAAGATTTTGGACGAATTTTTTAAGAATTTTCAAATTTTCAGATAGGAGGTTCCAGATGAGGTCAAAAACTACATACTCAGATCTTCACCAAACTTTGCATTAATACTTTGCATGTCAAGACACGTGGAAAAAACGTACAAAACAAGAGATCGGAGACATCAAGATTTTCGACGAATTTTTTAAGAATTTTCAAATTTTCAGATGGGAGGTTCCAGATAAGGTCAAAAACGACATACTCAGATCTTCACCAAACTTTGCAGGGATCCATTGGAGGTCGAGACACGTGGAAAAAACGTACAAAACAAGAGATTGGAGACATCAAGATTTTGGACGAATTTTTTAACAATTTTCAAATTTTCAGAAAGGATGTTCCAGATAAGGTCAAAAACTACATACTCAGATCTTCACCAAACTTAGCAGGGATACATTATGTGTCAAGACACGTGGAAAAAACGTACAAAACAAAAGATTGGAGACATCAAGATTTTGGTCGAATTTTTTAAGAATTTTCAAATTTTCAGATGGGAGGTTCCAGATAAGGTCAAAAACTACATACTCAGATCTTCACCAAACTTTGCAGGGATACATTGGATGTCAAGACACGTGGAAAAAACGTACAAACTCAGGTCTTCACCAAATTTTGCAGGGATACATTGGATGTCAAGACACGTGGAAAAAACGTACAAAACAAGAGATTGGGGTCATCAAGATTTTGGACGAATTTTTTAAGAATTTTCAAATTTTCAGAAAGGAGGTTCCATATAAGGTCAAAAACTACATACTCAGATCTTCACCAAACTTTGCAGGGATACATTGAATGTCAAGACACGTGGAAAAAACGTACAAAACAAGAGATTGGAGACATCAAGATTTTGGACGAATTTTTTAAGAATTTTCAAATTTTCAGATAGGAGGTTCCAGATAAGGTCAAAAACTACATACTCAGATCTTCACCAAACTTTGCAGGGATACATTGGATGTCAAGACACGTGGAAAAAACGTACAAAACAAGAGATTGGAAACATCAAGATTTTGGACGAATTTTTTAAGAATTTTCAAATTTTCAGATAGGAGGTTCCAGATGAGGTCAAAAACTACATACTCAGATCTTCACCAAACTTTGCAGGAATACTTTGCATGTCAAGACACGTGGAAAAAACGTACAAAACAAGAGATCGGAGACATCAAGATTTTGGACGAATTTTTTAAGAATTTTCAAATTTTCAGATAGGAGGTTCCATATAAGGTCAAAAACTACATACTCAGATCTTCACCAAACTTTGCATGGATACATTATGTGTCAAGACACGTGGAAAAAACGTACAAAACAAAAGATTGGAGACATCAAGATTTTGGTCGAATTTTTTAAGAATTTTCAAATTTTCAGATGGGAGGTTCCAGATAAGGTCAAAAACGACATACTCAGATCTTCACCAAACTTTGCAGGGATACATTGGATGTCAAGACACGTGGAAAAAACGTACAAAACAAGAGATTCGGGTCAACAAGATTTTGGACGGATTTTTTAGGAATTTTCAAATTTTCAGATGGGAGGTTCCAGATAAGGTCAAAAACTACATACTCAGATCTTCACCAAACTCTGCAGGGATACATTGTATGTCAAGACACGTGGAAAAAACATACAAAACATAGGATTGGGGACATCAAGATTTTGTTAAATTCTTTTAAGAATTTTCAAATTTTCAGATAGGAGGTTCCATATAAGGTCAAAAACTACATACTCAGATCTTCACCAAACATTGCAGGGATACATTGGATGTCAAGACACGTGGAAAGAACGTACAAAACAAGAGATTGGAGACATCAAGATTTTGGACGAATTTTTTAAGAATTTTCAAATTTTCAGATAGGAGGCTCCATATAAGGTCAAAAACTACATACTCAGATCTTCACCAAACATTGCAGGGATACATTGGATGTCAAGACACGTGGAAAAAACGTACAAAACAAGAGATTGGAGACATCAAGATTTTGGACGAATTTTTTAAGAATTTTCAAATTTTCAGATAGGAGGTTCCAGATAAGGTCAAAAACTACATACTCAGATCTTCACCAAACGTTGCAGGGATACTTTGCATGTCAAGACACGTGGAAAAAACGTACAAAACAAGAGATTGGAGACATCAAGATTTTCGACGAATTTTTTAAGAATTTTCAAATTTTCAGATGGGAGGTTCCAGATAAGGTCAAAAACTACATACTCAGATCTTCACCAAACTTTGCATGGATACATTGGATGTCAAGACACGTGGAAAAAACATACAAAACATAGGATTGGGGACATCAAGATTTTGGTCAAATTTTTTAAGAATTTTCAAATTTTCAGATAGGAGGTTCCATATAAGGTCAAAAACTACATACTCAGATCTTCACCAAACTTTGCATGGATACATTATGTGTCAAGACACGTGGAAAAAACGTACAAAACAAGAGATTGGAGACATCAAGATTTTGGTCGATTTTTTAAGAATTTTCAAATTTTCAGATGGGAGGTTCCAGATAAGGTCAAAAACTACATACTCAGATCTTCACCAAACTTTGCAGGGATACATTGGATGTCAAGACACGTGGAAAAAACGTACAAAACAAGAGATAGGAGACATCAAGATTTTGGACGAATTTTTTAAGAATTTTCAAATTTTCAGATAGGAGGTTCCAGATAAGGTCAAAAACTACATACTCAGATCTTCACCAAACTTTGCAGGGATACATTGGATGTCAAGACACGTGGAAAAAACGTACAAAACAAGAGATTGGGGTCATCAAGATTTTGGACGGATTTTTTAGGAATTTTCAAATTTTCAGATGGGAGGTTCCAGATAAGGTCAAAAACTACATACTCAGATCTTCACCAAACATTGCAGGGATACATTGGATGTCAAGACACGTGGAAAAAACGTACAAAACAAGAGATTGGAGACATCAAAATTTTGGACGAATTTTTTAAGAATTTTCAAATTTTCAGATAGGAGGTTCCAGATGAGGTCAAAAACTACATACTCAGATCTTCACCAAACTTTGCAGGAATACTTTGCATGTCAAGACACGTGGAAAAAACGTACAAAACAAGAGATCGTAGACATCAAGATTTTCGACGAATTTTTTAAGAATTTTTAAATTTTCAGATGGGAGGTTCCAGATAAGGTCAAAAACGACATACTCAGATCTTCACCAAACTTTGCATGGATACATTGGATGTCAAGACACGTGGAAAAAACATACAAAACATAGGATTGGTGACATCAAGATTTTGGACGAATTTTTTAAGAATTTTCAAATTTTCAGATAGGAGGTTCCATATAAGGTCAAAAACTACATACTCAGATCTTCACCAAACTTTGCAGGGATACATTGGAGGTCGAGACACGTGGAAAAAAAGTACAAAACAAGAGATTGGGGTCATCAAGATTTTGGACGGATTTTTTAGGAATTTTCAAATTTTCAGATGGGAGGTTCCAGATAAGGTCAAAAACTACATACTCAGATCTTCACCAAACATTGCAGGGATACATTGGATGTCAAGACACGTGGAAAAAACGTACAAAACAAGAGATTGGAGACATCAAGATTTTGGACGAATTTTTTAAGAATTTTCAAATTTTCAGATAGGAGGTTCCAGATGAGGTCAAAAACTACATACTCAGATCTTCACCAAACTTTGCAGGAATACTTTGCATGTCAAGACACGTGGAAAAAACGTACAAAACAAGAGATCGGAGACATCAAGATTTTCGACGAATTTTTTAAGAATTTTCAAATTTTCAGATGGGAGGTTCCAGATAAGGTCAAAAACGACATACTCAGATCTTCACCAAACTTTGCAGGGATCCATTGGAGGTCGAGACACGTGGAAAAAACGTACAAAACAAGAGATTGGAGACATCAAGATTTTGGACGAATTTTTTAAGAATTTTCAAATTTTCAGATAGGAGGTTCCATATAAGGTCAAAAACTACATACTCAGATCTTCACCAAACTTTGCAGGGATACATTGGATGTCAAGACACGTGGAAAAAACGTACAAAACAAGAGATTGGAGACATCAAGATTTTCGACGAATTTTTTAAGAATTTTCAAATTTTCAGAAAGGATGTTCCAGATAAGGTCAAAAACGACATACTCAGATCTTCACCAAACTTTGCAGGGATCCATTGGAGGTCGAGACACGTGGAAAAAATGTACAAAACAAGAGATTGGAGACATCAAGATTTTGGACGAATTTTTGAAGAATTTTCAAATTTTCAGATAGGAGGTTCCAGATAAGGTCTAAAACTACATACTCAGATCTCCACCAAACATTGCAGGAATACATTGGATGTCAAGACACGTGGAAAAAACGTACAAAACAAGAGATTGGAGACATCAAGATTTTCGACGAATTTTTGAAGAATTTTCAAATTTTCAGATAGGAGGTTCCAGATAAGGTCAAAAACTACATACTCAGATCTTCACCAAACGTTGCAGGGATACTTTGCATGTCAAGACACGTGGAAAAAACGTACAAAACAAAAGATTGGAGACATCAAGATTTTCGACGAATTTTTTAAGAATTTTCAAATTTTCAGATGGGAGGTTCCAGATAAGGTCAAAAACGACATACTCAGATCTTCACCAAACTTTGCATGGATACATTGGATGTCAAGACACGTGGAAAAAACGTACAAAACAAGAGATTGGAGACATCAAGATTTTGGACGAATTTTTTAAGAATTCTCAAATTTTCAGAAAGGAGGTTCCATATAAGGTCAAAAACTACATACTCAGATCTTCACCAAACTTTGCATGGATACATTGGATGTCAAGACACGTGGAAAAAACATACAAAACATAGGATTCGGAACATCAAGATTTTGGTCGAATTTTTTAAGAATTTTCAAATTTTCAGATAGGAGGTTCCATATAAGGTCAAAAACTACATACTCAGATCTTCACCAAACATTGCAGGAATACATTGGATGTCAAGACACGTGGAAAAAACGTACAAAACAAGAGATTGGGGTCATCAAGATTTTGCACGGATTTTTTAGGAATTTTCAAATTTTCAGATGGGAGGTTCCAGATAAGGTCAATAACTACATACTCAGATCTTCACCAAACTTTGCAGGGATACATTGGATGTCAAGACACGTGGAAAAAACGTACAAAACAAGAGATTGGAGACATCAAGATTTTGGACGAATTTTTTAAGAATTTTCAAATTTTCAGATAGGAGGTTCCATATAAGGTCAAAAACTACATACTCAGATCTTCACCAAACTTTGCATGGATACATTATGTGTCAAGACACGTGGAAAAAACGTACAAAACAAAAGATTGGAGACATCAAGATTTTGGTCGAATTTTTTAAGAATTTTCAAATTTTCAGATGGGAGGTTCCAGATAAGGTCAAAAACTACATACTCAGATCTTCACCAAACTTTGCAGGGATACATTGGATGTCAAGACACGTGGAAAAAACGTACAAAAAAGAGATTGGAGACATCAAGATTTTGGACGAATTTTTTAACAATTTTCAAATTTTCAGAAAGGATGTTCCAGATAAGGTCAAAAACGACATACTCAGATCTTCACCAAACTTTGCAGGGATACATTGGATATCAAGACACGTGGAAAAAACGTACAAAACAAGAGATTGGAGACATCAAGATTTTGGACGAATTTTTTAAGAATTTTCAAATTTTCAGATAGGAGGTTCCAGATAAGGTCAAAAACTACATACTCAGATCTTCACCAAACTTTGCAGGGATACATTGGATGTCAAGACACGTGGAAAAAACGTACAAAACAAGAGATTGGGGTCATCAAGATTTTGGACGGATTTTTTAGGAATTTTCAAATTTTCAGATGGGAGGTTCCAGATAAGGTCAAAAACTACATACTCAGATCTTCACCAAACATTGCAGGGATACATTGGATGTCAAGACACGTGGAAAAAACGTACAAAACAAGAGATTGGAGACATCAAGATTTTGGACGAATTTTTTAAGAATTTTCAAATTTTCAGATAGGAGGTTCCATATAGTGTCAAAAACTACATACTCAGATCTTCACCAAACTTTGCATGGATACATTATGTGTCAAGACACGTGGAAAAAACGTACAAAACAAAAGATTGGAGACATCAAGATTTTGGTCGAATTTTTTAAGAATTTTCAAATTTTCAGATGGGAGGTTCCAGATAAGGTCAAAAACTACATACTCAGATCTTCACCAAACTTTGCAGGGATACATTGGATGTCAAGACACGTGGAAAAAACGTACAAACTCAGGTCTTCACCAAATTTTGCAGGGATACATTGGATGTCAAGACACGTGGAAAAAACGTACAAAACAAGAGATTGGGGTCATCAAGATTTTGGACGAATTTTTTAAGAATTTTCAAATTTTCACAAAGGAGGTTCCATATAAGGTCAAAAACTACATACTCAGATCTTCACCAAATTTTGCAGGGATACATTGAATGTCAAGACACGTGGAAAAAACGTACAAAACAAGAGATTGGGGTCATCAAGATTTTGGACGGATTTTTTAGGAATTTTCAAATTTTCAGATGGGAGGTTCCAGATAAGGTCAAAAACTACATACTCAGATCTTCACCAAACTTTGCAGGGATACATTGGATGTCAAGACACGTGGAAAAAACGTACAAAACAAGAGATTGGAGACATCAAGATTTTGGACGAATTTTTTAAGAATTTTTAAATTTTCAGATAGGAGGTTCCATATAAGGTCAAAAACTACATACTCAGATCTTCACCAAACTTTGCATGGATACATTATGTGTCAAGACACGTGGAAAAAACGTACAAAACAAGAGATTGGAGACATCAAGATATTGGTGAATTTTTTAAGAATTTTCAAATTTTCAGATGGGAGGTTCCAGATAAGGTCAAAAACTACATACTCAGATCTTCACCAAACTTTGCAGGGATACATTGGATGTCAAGACACGTGGAAAAAACGTACAAAACAAGAGATAGGAGACATCAAGATTTTGGATGAATTTTTTAACAATTTTCAAATTTTCAGAAAGGATGTTCCAGATAAGGTCAAAAACGACATACTCAGATCTTCACCAAACTTTGCAGGGATACATTGGATATCAAGACACGTGAAAAAAACGTACAAAACAAGAGATTGGAGACATCAAGATTTTGGACGAATTTTTTAAGAATTTTCAAATTTTCAGATAGGAGGTTCCAGATAAGATCAAAAACTACATACTCAGATCTTCACCAAACTTTGCAGGGATACATTGGATGTCAAGACACGTGGAAAAAACGTACAAAACAAGAGATTGGGGTCATCAAGATTTTGGACGGATTTTTTAGGAATTTTCAAATTTTCAGATGGGAGGTTCCAGATAAGGTCAAAAACTACATACTCAGATCTTCACCAAACATTGCAGGGATACATTGGATGTCAAGACACGTGGAAAAAACGTACAAAACAAGAGATTGGAGACATCAAGATTTTGGACGAATTTTTTAAGAATTTTCAAATTTTCAGATAGGAGGTTCCAGATGAGGTCAAAAACTACATACTCAGATCTTCACCAAACTTTGCAGGAATACTTTGCATGTCAAGACACGTGGAAAAAACGTACAAAACAAGAGATCGGAGACATCAAGATTTTCGACGAATTTTTTAAGAATTTTCAAATTTTCAGATGGGAGGTTCCAGATAAGGTCAAAAACGACATACTCAGATCTTCACCAAACTTTGCAGGGATCCATTGGAGGTCGAGACACGTGGAAAAAACGTACAAAACAAGAGATTGGAGACATCAAGATTTTGGACGAATTTTTTAAGAATTTTCAAATTTTCAGATAGGAGGTTCCATATAAGGTCAAAAACTACATACTCAGATCTTCACCAAACTTTGCAGGGATACATTGGATGTCAAGACACGTGGAAAAAACGTACAAAACAAGAGATTGGAGACATCAAGATTTTCGACGAATTTTTTAAGAATTTTCAAATTTTCAGAAAGGATGTTCCAGATAAGGTCAAAAACGACATACTCAGATCTTCACCAAACTTTGCAGGGATCCATTGGAGGTCGAGACACGTGGAAAAAACGTACAAAACAAGAGATTGGAGACATCAAGATTTTGGACGAATTTTTGAAGAATTTTCAAATTTTCAGATAGGAGGTTCCAGATAAGGTCTAAAACTACATACTCAGATCTCCACCAAACATTGCAGGAATACATTGGATGTCAAGACACGTGGAAAAAACGTACAAAACAAGAGATTGGAGACATCAAGATTTTCGACGAATTTTTGAAGAATTTTCAAATTTTCAGATAGGAGGTTCCAGATAAGGTCAAAAACTACATACTCAGATCTTCACCAAACGTTGCAGGGATACTTTGCATGTCAAGACACGTGGAAAAAACGTACAAAACAAAAGATTGGAGACATCAAGATTTTCGACGAATTTTTTAAGAATTTTCAAATTTTCAGATGGGAGGTTCCAGATAAGGTCAAAAACGACATACTCAGATCTTCACCAAACTTTGCATGGATACATTGGATGTCAAGACACGTGGAAAAAACGTACAAAACAAGAGATTGGAGACATCAAGATTTTGGACGAATTTTTTAAGAATTCTCAAATTTTCAGAAAGGAGGTTCCATATAAGGTCAAAAAGTACATACTCAGATCTTCACCAAACTTTGCATGGATACTTTGGATGTCAAGACACGTGGAAAAAACATACAAAACATAGGATTCGGAACATCAAGATTTTGGTCGAATTTTTTAAGAATTTTCAAATTTTCAGATAGGAGGTTCCATATAAGGTCAAAAACTACATACTCAGATCTTCACCAAACATTGCAGGAATACATTGGATGTCAAGACACGTGGAAAAAACGTACAAAACAAGAGATTGGGGTCATCAAGATTTTGCACGGATTTTTTAGGAATTTTCAAATTTTCAGATGGGAGGTTCCAGATAAGGTCAAAAACTACATACTCAGATCTTCACCAAACTTTGCAGGGATACATTGGATGTCAAGACACGTGGAAAAAACGTACAAAACAAGAGATTGGAGACATCAAGATTTTGGACGAATTTTTTAAGAATTTTCAAATTTTCAGATAGGAGGTTCCATATAAGGTCAAAAACTACATACTCAGATCTTCACCAAACTTTGCATGGATACATTATGTGTCAAGACACGTGGAAAAAACGTACAAAACAAAAGATTGGAGACATCAAGATTTTGGTCGAATTTTTTAAGAATTTTCAAATTTTCAGATGGGAGGTTCCAGATAAGGTCAAAAACTACATACTCAGATCTTCACCAAACTTTGCAGGGATACATTGGATGTCAAGACACGTGGAAAAAACGTACAAAAAAGAGATTGGAGACATCAAGATTTTGGACGAATTTTTTAACAATTTTCAAATTTTCAGAAAGGATGTTCCAGATAAGGTCAAAAACGACATACTCAGATCTTCACCAAACTTTGCAGGGATACATTGGATATCAAGACACGTGGAAAAAACGTACAAAACAAGAGATTGGAGACATCAAGATTTTGGACGAATTTTTTTAGAATTTTCAAATTTTCAGATAGGAGGTTCCAGATAAGGTCAAAAACTACATACTCAGATCTTCACCAAACTTTGCAGGGATACATTGGATGTCAAGACACGTGGAAAAAACGTACAAAACAAGAGATTGGGGTCATCAAGATTTTGGACGGATTTTTTAGGAATTTTCAAATTTTCAGATGGGAGGTTCCAGATAAGGTCAAAAACTACATACTCAGATCTTCACCAAACATTGCAGGGATACATTGGATGTCAAGACACGTGGAAAAAACGTACAAAACAAGAGATTGGAGACATCAAAATTTTGGACGAATTTTTTAAGAATTTTCAAATTTTCAGATAGGAGGTTCCAGATGAGGTCAAAAACTACATACTCAGATCTTCACCAAACTTTGCAGGAATACTTTGCATGTCAAGACACGTGGAAAAAACGTACAAAACAAGAGATCGGAGACATCAAGATTTTCGACGAATTTTTTAAGAATTTTCAAATTTTCAGATGGGAGGTTCCAGATAAGGTCAAAAACGACATACTCAGATCTTCACCAAACTTTGCATGGATACATTGGATGTCAAGACACGTGGAAAAAACATACAAAACATAGGATTGGTGACATCAAGATTTTGGACGAATTTTTTAAGAATTTTCAAATTTTCAGATAGGAGGTTCCATATAAGGTCAAAAACTACATACTCAGATCTTCACCAAACTTTGCAGGGATACATTGGATGTCAAGACACGTGGAAAAAACGTACAAAACAAGAGATTGGAGACATCAAGATTATGGACGAATTTTTTGAGAATTTTCAAATTTTCAGAAAGGAGGTTCCATATAAGGTCAAAAACTACATACTCAGATCTTCACCAAACTTTGCAGGGATACATTGGATGTCAAGACACGTGGAAAAAACGTACAAAACAAGAGATTGGAGACATCAAGATTTTCGACGAATTTTTTAAGAATTTTCAAATTTTCAGAAAGGATGTTCCAGATAAGGTCAAAAACGACATACTCAGATCTTCACCAAACTTTGCAGGGATACATTGGAGGTCGAGACACGTGGAAAAAACGTACAAAACAAGAGATTGGAGACATCAAGATTTTGGACGAATTTTTGAAGAATTTTCAAATTTTCTGATAGGAGGTCCCAGATAAGGTCAAAAACTACATACTCAGATCTCCACCAAACATTGCAGGGATACATTGGATGTCAAGACACGTGGAAAAAACGTACAAAACAAGAGATTGGAGACATCAAGATTTTCGACGAATTTTTGAAGAATTTTCAAATTTTCAGATAGGAGGTTCCAGATAAGGTCAAAAACTACATACTCAGATCTTCACCAAACGTTGCAGGGATACTTTGCATGTCAAGACACGTGGAAAAAACGTACAAAACAAGAGATTGGAGACATCAAGATTTTCGACGAATTTTTTAAGAATTTTCAAATTTTCAGATGGGAGGTTCCAGATAAGGTCAAAAACGACATACTCAGATCTTCACCAAACTTTGCATGGATACATTGGATGTCAAGACACGTGGAAAAAACGTACAAAACAAGAGATTGGGGTCATCAAGATTTTGCACGGATTTTTTAAGAATTTTCAAATTTTCAGATGGGAGGTTCCAGATAAGGTCAAAAACGACATACTCAGATCTTCACCAAACTTTGCATGGATACATTGGATGTCAAGACACGTGGAAAAAACGTACAAAACAAGAGATTGGAGACATCAAGATTTTGGACGAATTTTTTAAGAATTCTCAAATTTTCAGAAAGGAGGTTCCATATAAGGTCAAAAACTACATACTCAGATCTTTACCAAACTTTGCAGGGATACTTTGGATGTCAAGACACGTGGAAAAAACGTACAAAACAAGAGATTGGGGTCATCAAGATTTTGGACGAATTTTTTAAGAATTTTCAAATTTTCAGATGGGAGGTTCAATATAAGGTCAAAAACTACATACTCAGATCTTCACCAAACTTTGCATGGATACATTGGATGTCAAGACACGTGGAAAAAACATACAAAACATAGGATTCGGAACATCAAGATTTTGGTCGAATTTTTTAAGAATTTTCAAATTTTCAGATAGGAGGTTCCATATAAGGTCAAAAACTACATACTCAGATCTTCACCAAACATTGCAGGAATACATTGGATGTCAAGACACGTGGAAAAAACGTACAAAACAAGAGATTGGGGTCATCAAGATTTTGCACGGATTTTTTAGGAATTTTCAAATTTTCAGATGGGAGGTTCCAGATAAGGTCAAAAACTACATACTCAGTTCTTCACCAAACTTTGCAGGGATACATTGGATGTCAAGACACGTGGAAAAAACGTACAAAACAAGAGATTGGAGACATCAAGATTTTGGACGAATTTTTTAAGAATTTTCAAATTTTCAGATAGGAGGTTCCATATAAGGTCAAAAACTACATACTCAGATCTTCACCAAACTTTGCATGGATACATTATGTGTCAAGACACGTGGAAAAAACGTACAAAACAAAAGATTGGAGACATCAAGATTTTGGTCGAATTTTTTAAGAATTTTCAAATTTTCAGATGGGAGGTTCCAGATAAGGTCAAAAACTACATACTCAGATCTTCACCAAACTTTGCAGGGATACATTGGATGTCAAGACACGTGGAAAAAACGTACAAAAAAGAGATTGGAGACATCAAGATTTTGGACGAATTTTTTAACAATTTTCAAATTTTCAGAAAGGATGTTCCAGATAAGGTCAAAAACGACATACTCAGATCTTCACCAAACTTAGCAGGGATACATTGGATATCAAGACACGTGGAAAAAACGTACAAAACAAGAGATTGGAGACATCAAGATTTTGGACGAATTTTTTAAGAATTTTCAAATTTTCAGATAGGAGGTTCCAGATAAGGTCAAAAACTACATACTCAGATCTTCACCAAACTTTGCAGGGATACATTGGATGTCAAGACACGTGGAAAAAACGTACAAAACAAGAGATTGGGGTCATCAAGATTTTGGACGGATTTTTTAGGAATTTTCAAATTTTCAGATGGGAGGTTCCAGATAAGGTCAAAAACTACATACTCAGATCTTCACCAAACATTGCAGGGATACATTGGATGTCAAGACACGTGGAAAAAAACGTACAAAACAAGAGATTGGAGACATCAATATTTTGGACGAATTTTTAAAGAATTTTCAAATTTTCAGATAGGAGGTTCCAGATGAGGTCAAAAACTACATAGTCAGATCTTCACCAAACTTTGCAGGAATACTTTGCATGTCAAGACACGTGGAAAAAACGTACAAAACAAGAGATCGGAGACATCAAGATTTTCGACGAATTTTTTAAGAATTTTCAAATTTTCAGATGGGAGGTTCCAGATAAGGTCAAAAACGACATACTCAGATCTTCACCAAACTTTGCATGGATACATTGGATGTCAAGACACGTGGAAAAAACATACAAAACATAGGATTGGTGACATCAAGATTTTGGACGAATTTTTTAAGAATTTTCAAATTTTCAGATAGGAGGTTCCATATAAGGTCAAAAACTACATACTCAGATCTTCACCAAACTTTGCAGGGATACATTGGATGTCAAGACACGTGGAAAAAACGTACAAAACAAGAGATTGGAGACATCAAGATTTTCGACGAATTTTTTAAGAATTTTCAAATTTTCAGAAAGGATGTTCCAGATAAGGTCAAAAACGACATACTCAGATCTTCACCAAACTTTGCAGGGATACATTGGAGGTCGAGACACGTGGAAAAAACGTACAAAACAAGAGATTGGAGACATCAAGATTTTGGACGAATTTTTGAAGAATTTTCAAATTTTCAGATAGGAGGTTCCAGATAAGGTCAAAAACTACATACTCAGATCTCAACCAAACATTGCAGGGATACATTGGATGTCAAGACACGTGGAAAAAACATACAAAACATAGGATTGGTGACATCAAGATTTTGGACGAATTTTTTAAGAATTTTCAAATTTTCAGATAGGAGGTTCCATATAAGGTCAAAAACTACATGCTCAGATCTTCACCAAACTTTGCAGGGATACATTGAATGTCAAGACACGTGGAAAAAACGTACAAAACAAGAGATTGTGGTCATCAAGATTTTGGACGGATTTTTTAGGAATTTTCAAATTTTCAGATGGGAGGTTCCAGATAAGGTCAAAAACTACATACTCAGATCTTCACCAAACTTTGCAGGGATACATTGGATGTCAAGACACGTGGAAAAAACGTACAAAACAAGAGATTGGAGACATCAAGATTTTGGACGAATTTTTTAAGAATTTTCAAATTTTCAGATAGGAGGTTCCATATAAGGTCAAAAACTACATACTCAGATCTTCACCAAACTTTGCATGGATACATTATGTGTCAAGACACGTGGAAAAAACGTACAAAACAAGAGATTGGAGACATCAAGATTTTGGTCGAATTTTTTAACAATTTTCAAATTTTCAGAAAGGATGTTCCAGATAAGGTCAAAAACGACATACTCAGATCTTCACCAAACTTTGCAGGGATACATTGGATATCAAGACACGTGGAAAAAACGTACAAAACAAGAGATTGGAGACATCAAGATTTTGGACGAATTTTTTAAGAATTTTCAAATTTTCAGATAGGAGGTTCCAGATAAGGTCAAAAACTACATACTCAGATCTTCACCAAACTTTGCAGGGATACATTGGATGTCAAGACACGTGGAAAAAACGTACAAAACAAGAGATTGGAGACATCAAGATTTTGGACGAATTTTTTAAGAATTTTCAAATTTTCAGATAGGAGGTTCCAGATGAGGTCAAAAACTACATACTCAGATCTTCACCAAACTTTGCATTAATACTTTGCATGTCAAGACACGTGGAAAAAACGTACAAAACAAGAGATCGGAGACATCAAGATTTTCGACGAATTTTTTAAGAATTTTCAAATTTTCAGATGGGAGGTTCCAGATAAGGTCAAAAACGACATACTCAGATCTTCACCAAACTTTGCAGGGATCCATTGGAGGTCGAGACACGTGGAAAAAACGTACAAAACAAGAGATTGGAGACATCAAGATTTTGGACGAATTTTTTAACAATTTTCAAATTTTCAGAAAGGATGTTCCAGATAAGGTCAAAAACGACATACTCAGATCTTCACCAAACTTAGCAGGGATACATTGGATATCAAGACACGTGGAAAAAACGTACAAAACAAGAGATTGGAGACATCAAGATTTTGGACGAATTTTTTAAGAATTTTCAAATTTTTAGATAGGAGGTTCCAGATAAGGTCAAAAACTACATACTCAGATCTTCACCAAACTTTGCAGGGATACATTGGATGTCAAGACACGTGGAAAAATCGTACAAAACAAGAGATTGGGGTCATCAAGATTTTGGACGGATTTTTTAGGAATTTTCAAATTTTCAGATGGGAGGTTCCAGATAAGGTCAAAAACTACATACTCAGATCTTCACCAAACATTGCAGGGATACATTGGATGTCAAGACACGTGGAAAAAACGTACAAAACAAGAGATTGGAGACATCAATATTTTGGACGAATTTTTAAAGAATTTTCAAATTTTCAGATAGGAGGTTCCAGATGAGGTCAAAAACTACATAGTCAGATCTTCACCAAACTTTGCAGGAATACTTTGCATGTCAAGACACGTGGAAAAAACGTACAAAACAAGAGATCGGAGACATCAAGATTTTCGACGAATTTTTTAAGAATTTTCAAATTTTCAGATGGGAGGTTCCAGATAAGGTCAAAAACGACATACTCAGATCTTCACCAAACTTTGCATGGATACATTGGATGTCAAGACACGTGGAAAAAACATACAAAACATAGGATTGGTGACATCAAGATTTTGGACGAATTTTTTAAGAATTTTCAAATTTTCAGATAGGAGGTTCCATATAAGGTCAAAAACTACATACTCAGATCTTCACCAAACTTTGCAGGGATACATTGGATGTCAAGACACGTGGAAAAAACGTACAAAACAAGAGATTGGAGACATCAAGATTTTCGACGAATTTTTTAAGAATTTTCAAATTTTCAGAAAGGATGTTCCAGATAAGGTCAAAAACGACATACTCAGATCTTCACCAAACTTTGCAGGGATACATTGGAGGTCGAGACACGTGGAAAAAACGTACAAAACAAGAGATTGGAGACATCAAGATTTTGGACGAATTTTTGAAGAATTTTCAAATTTTCAGATAGGAGGTTCCAGATAAGGTCAAAAACTACATACTCAGATCTCAACCAAACATTGCAGGGATACATTGGATGTCAAGACACGTGGAAAAAACATACAAAACATATGATGGTGACATCAAGATTTTGGACGAATTTTTTAAGAATTTTCAAATTTTCAGATAGGAGGTTCCATATAAGGTCAAAAACTACATGCTCAGATCTTCACCAAACTTTGCAGGGATACATTGAATGTCAAGACACGTGGAAAAAACGTACAAAACAAGAGATTGTGGTCATCAAGATTTTGGACGGATTTTTTAGGAATTTTCAAATTTTCAGATGGGAGGTTCCAGATAAGGTCAAAAACTACATACTCAGATCTTCACCAAACTTTGCAGGGATACATTGGATGTCAAGACACGTGGAAAAAACGTACAAAACAAGAGATTGGAGACATCAAGATTTTGGACGAATTTTTTAAGAATTTTCAAATTTTCAGATAGGAGGTTCCATATAAGGTCAAAAACTACATACTCAGATCTTCACCAAACTTTGCATGGATACATTATGTGTCAAGACACGTGGAAAAAACGTACAAAACAAGAGATTGGAGACATCAAGATTTTGGTCGAATTTTTTAACAATTTTCAAATTTTCAGATAGGAGGTTCCAGATGAGGTCAAAAACTACATACTCAGATCTTCACCAAACTTTGCATTAATACTTTGCATGTCAAGACACGTGGAAAAAACGTACAAAACAAGAGATCGGAGACATCAAGATTTTCGACGAATTTTTTAAGAATTTTCAAATTTTCAGATGGGAGGTTCCAGATAAGGTCAAAAACGACATACTCAGATCTTCACCAAACTTTGCAGGGATCCATTGGAGGTCGAGACACGTGGAAAAAACGTACAAAACAAGAGATTGGAGACATCAAGATTTTGGACGAATTTTTTAAGAATTTTCAAATTTTCAGATAGGAGGTTCCATATAAGGTCAAAAACTACATACTCAGATCTTCACCAAACTTTGCAGGGATACATTGGATGTCAAGACACGTGGAAAAAACGTACAAAACAAGAGATTGGAGACATCAAGATTTTCGACGAATTTTTTAAGAATTTTCAAATTTTCAGAAAGGATGTTCCAGATAAGGTCAAAAACGACATACTCAGATCTTCACCAAACTTTGCAGGGATCCATTGGAGGTCGAGACACGTGGAAAAAACGTACAAAACAAGAGATTGGAGACATCAAGATTTTGGACGAATTTTTGAAGAATTTTCAAATTTTCAGATAGGAGGTTCCAGATAAGGTCTAAAACTACATACTCAGATCTCCACCAAACATTGCAGGAATACATTGGATGTCAAGACACGTGGAAAAAACGTACAAAACAAGAGATTGGAGACATCAAGATTTTCGACGAATTTTTGAAGAATTTTCAAATTTTCAGATAGGAGGTTCCAGATAAGGTCAAAAACTACATACTCAGATCTTCACAAAACGTTGCAGGGATACTTTGCATGTCAAGACACGTGGAAAAAACGTACAAAACAAAAGATTGGAGACATCAAGATTTTCGACGAATTTTTTAAGAATTTTCAAATTTTCAGATGGGAGGTTCCAGATAAGGTCAAAAACGACATACTCAGATCTTCACCAAACTTTGCATGGATACATTGGATGTCAAGACACGTGGAAAAAACGTACAAAACAAGAGATTGGAGACATCAAGATTTTGGACGAATTTTTTAAGAATTCTCAAATTTTCAGAAAGGAGGTTCCATATAAGGTCAAAAACTACATACTCAGATCTTCACCAAACTTTGCAGGGATACTTTGGATGTCAAGACACGTGGAAAAAACGTACAAAACAAGAGATTGGGGTCATCAAGATTTTGGACGAATTTTTTAAGAATTTTCAAATTTTCAGATGGGAGGTTCAATATAAGGTCAAAAACTACATACTCAGATCTTCACCAAACTTTGCATGGATACATTGGATGTCAAGACACGTGGAAAAAACATACAAAACATAGGATTCGGAACATCAAGATTTTGGTCGAATTTTTGAAGAATTTTCAAATTTTCAGATAGGAGGTTCCATATAAGGTCAAAAACTACATACTCAGATCTTCACCAAACATTGCAGGAATACATTGGATGTCAAGACACGTGGAAAAAACGTACAAAACAAGAGATTGGGGTCATCAAGATTTTGCACGGATTTTTTAGGAATTTTCAAATTTTCAGATGGGAGGTTCCAGATAAGGTCAAAAACTACATACTCAGATCTTCACCAAACTTTGCAGGGATACATTGGATGTCAAGACACGTGGAAAAAACGTACAAAACAAGAGATTGGAGACATCAAGATTTTGGACGAATTTTTTAAGAATTTTCAAATTTTCAGATAGGAGGTTCCATATAAGGTCAAAAACTACATACTCAGATCTTCACCAAACTTTGCATGGATACATTATGTGTCAAGACACGTGGAAAAAACGTACAAAACAAAAGATTGGAGACATCAAGATTTTGGTCGAATTTTTTAAGAATTTTCAAATTTTCAGATGGGAGGTTCCAGATAAGGTCAAAAACTACATACTCAGATCTTCACCAAACTTTGCAGGGATACATTGGATGTCAAGACACGTGGAAAAAACGTACAAAAAAGAGATTGGAGACATCAAGATTTTGGACGAATTTTTTAACAATTTTCAAATTTTCAGAAAGGATGTTCCAGATAAGGTCAAAAACGACATACTCAGATCTTCACCAAACTTTGCAGGGATACATTGGATATCAAGACACGTGGAAAAAACGTACAAAACAAGAGATTGGAGACATCAAGATTTTGGACGAATTTTTTAAGAATTTTCAAATTTTCAGATAGGAGGTTCCAGATAAGGTCAAAAACTACATACTCAGATCTTCACCAAACTTTGCAGGGATACATTGGATGTCAAGACACGTGGAAAAAACGTACAAAACAAGAGATTGGAGACATCAAGATTTTGGACGAATTTTTTAAGAATTTTCAAATTTTCAGATAGGAGGTTCCAGATGAGGTCAAAAACTACATACTCAGATCTTCACCAAACTTTGCAGGAATACTTTGCATGTCAAGACACGTGGAAAAAACGTACAAAACAAGAGATCGGAGACATCAAGATTTTCGACGAATTTTTTAAGAATTTTCAAATTTTCAGATGGGAGGTTCCAGATAAGGTCAAAAACGACATACTCAGATCTTCACCAAACTTTGCAGGGATCCATTGGAGGTCGAGACACGTGGAAAAAACGTACAAAACAAGAGATTGGAGACATCAAGATTTTGGACGAATTTTTTAAGAATTTTCAAATTTTCAGATAGGAGGTTCCATATAAGATCAAAAACTACATACTCAGATCTTCACCAAACTTTGCAGGGATACATTGGATGTCAAGACACGTGGAAAAAACGTACAAAACAAGAGATTGGAGACATCAAGATTTTGGACGATTTTTTTAAAAATTTTCAAATTTTCAGAAATGCGGTTCCAGATAAGGTCAAAAACTACATACTCAGATCTTCACCAAACTTTGCAGGGATACATTGGATGTCAAGACACGTGGAAAAAACGTACAAAACAAGAGATTCGGGTCAACAAGATTTTGGACGGATTTTTTAGGAATTTTCAAATTTTCAGATGGGAGGTTCCAGATAAGGTCAAAAACTACATACTCAGATCTTCACCAAACTCTGCAGGGATACATTGTATGTCAAGACACGTGGAAAAAACATACAAAACATAGGATTGGGGACATCAAGATTTTGTTAAATTCTTTTAAGAATTTTCAAATTTTCAGATAGGAGGTTCCATATAAGGTCAAAAACTACATACTCAGATCTTCACCAAACATTGCAGGGATACATTGGATGTCAAGACACGTGGAAAGAACGTACAAAACAAGAGATTGGAGACATCAAGATTTTGGACGAATTTTTTAAGAATTTTCAAATTTTCAGATAGGAGGCTCCATATAAGGTCAAAAACTACATACTCAGATCTTCACCAAACATTGCAGGGATACATTGGACGTCAAGACACGTGGAAAAAACGTACAAAACAAGAGATTGGAGACATCAAGATTTTGGACGAATTTTTTAAGAATTTTCAAATTTTCAGATAGGAGGTTCCAGATAAGGTCAAAAACTACATACTCAGATCTTCACCAAACGTTGCAGGGATACTTTGCATGTCAAGACACGTGGAAAAAACGTACAAAACAAGAGATTGGAGACATCAAGATTTTCGACGAATTTTTTAAGAATTTTCAAATTTTCAGATGGGAGGTTCCAGATAAGGTCAAAAACGACATACTCAGATCTTCACCAAACTTTGCATGGATACATTGGATGTCAAGACACGTGGAAAAAACGTACAAAACAAGAGATTGGGGTCATCAAGATTTTGCACGGATTTTTTAAGAATTTTCAAATTTTCAGATGGGAGGTTCCAGATAAGGTCAAAAACGACATACTCAGATCTTCACCAAACTTTGCATGGATACATTGGATGTCAAGACACGTGGAAAAAACGTACAAAACAAGAGATTGGAGACATCAAGATTTTGGACGAATTTTTTAAGAATTCTCAAATTTTCAGAAAGGAGGTTCCATATAAGGTCAAAAACTACATACTCAGATCTTCACCAAACTTTGCAGGGATACTTTGGATGTCAAGACACGTGGAAAAAACGTACAAAACAAGAGATTGGGGTCATCAAGATTTTGGACGAATTTTTTAAGAATTTTCAAATTTTCAGATGGGAGGTTCAATATAAGGTCAAAAACTACATACTCAGATCTTCACCAAACTTTGCATGGATACATTGGATGTCAAGACACGTGGAAAAAACATACAAAACATAGGATTCGGAACATCAAGATTTTGGTCGAATTTTTTAAGAATTTTCAAATTTTCAGATAGGAGGTTCCATATAAGGTCAAAAACTACATACTCAGATCTTCACCAAACTTTGCAGGGATACATTGGATGTCAAGACACGTGGAAAAAACGTACAAAACAAGAGATTGGAGACATCAAGATTTTCGACGAATTTTTTAAGAATTTTCAAATTTTCAGAAAGGATGTTCCAGATAAGGTCAAAAACGACATACTCAGATCTTCACCAAACTTTGCAGGGATACATTGGAGGTCGAGACACGTGGAAAAAACGTACAAAACAAGAGATTGGAGACATCAAGATTTTGGACGAATTTTTGAAGAATTTTCAAATTTTCTGATAGGAGGTCCCAGATAAGGTCAAAAACTACATACTCAGATCTCCACCAAACATTGCAGGGATACATTGGAGGTCGAGACACGTGGAAAAAACGTACAAAACAAGAGATTGGAGACATCAAGATTTTGGACGAATTTTTTAAGAATTTTCAAATTTTCAGATAGGAGGTTCCAGATGAGGTCAAAAACTACATACTCAGATCTTCACCAAACTTTGCATTAATACTTTGCATGTCAAGACACGTGGAAAAAACGTACAAAACAAGAGATCGGAGACATCAAGATTTTCGACGAATTTTTTAAGAATTTTCAAATTTTCAGATGGGAGGTTCCAGATAAGGTCAAAAACGACATACTCAGATCTTCACCAAACTTTGCAGGGATCCATTGGAGGTCGAGACACGTGGAAAAAACGTACAAAACAAGAGATTGGAGACATCAAGATTTTCGACGAATTTTTTAAGAATTTTCAAATTTTCAGATGGGAGGTTCCAGATAAGGTCAAAAACGACATACTCAGATCTTCACCAAACTTTGCATGGATACATTGGATGTCAAGACACGTGGAAAAAACGTACAAAACAAGAGATTGGAGACATCAAGATTTTGGACGAATTTTTTAAGAATTCTCAAATTTTCAGAAAGGAGGTTCCATATAAGGTCAAAAACTACATACTCAGATCTTCACCAAACTTTGCAGGGATACTTTGGATGTCAAGACACGTGGAAAAAACGTACAAAACAAGAGATTGGGGTCATCAAGATTTTGGATGAATTTTTTAAGAATTTTCAAATTTTCAGATGGGAGGTTCAATATAAGGTCAAAAACTACATACTCAGATCTTCACCAAACTTTGCATGGATACATTGAATGTCAAGACACGTGGAAAAAACATACAAAACATAGGATTCGGAACATCAAGATTTTGGTCGAATTTTTTAAGAATTTTCAAATTTTCAGATAGGAGGTTCCATATAAGGTCAAAAACTACATACTCAGATCTTCACCAAACATTGCAGGAATACATTGGATGTCAAGACACGTGGAAAAAACGTACAAAACAAGAGATTGGGGTCATCAAGATTTTGCACGGATTTTTTAGGAATTTTCAAATTTTCAGATGGGAGGTTCCAGATAAGGTCAAAAACTACATACTCAGATCTTCACCAAACTTTGCAGGGATACATTGGATGTCAAGACACGTGGAAAAAACGTACAAAACAAGAGATTGGAGACATCAAGATTTTGGACGAATTTTTTAAGAATTTTCAAATTTTCAGATAGGAGGTTCCATATAAGGTCAAAAACTACATACTCAGATCTTCACCAAACTTTGCATGGATACATTATGTGTCAAGACACGTGGAAAAAACGTACAAAACAAAAGATTGGAGACATCAAGATTTTGGTCGAATTTTTTAAGAATTTTCAAATTTTCAGATGGGAGGTTAAAGATAAGGTCAAAAACTACATACTCAGATCTTCACCAAACTTTGCAGGGATACGTTGGATGTCAAGACACGTGGAAAAAACGTACAAAAAAGAGATTGGAGACATCAAGATTTTGGACGAATTTTTTAACAATTTTCAAATTTTCAGAAAGGATGTTCCAGATAAGGTCAAAAACGATATACTCAGATCTTCACCAAACTTTGCAGGGATACATTGGATATCAAGACACGTGGAAAAAACGTACAAAACAAGAGATTGGAGACATCAAGATTTTGGACGAATTTTTTAAGAATTTTCAAATTTTCAGATAGGAGGTTCCAGATAAGGTCAAAAACTACATACTCAGATCTTCACCAAACTTTGCAGGGATACATTGGATGTCAAGACACGTGGAAAAAACGTACAAAACAAGAGATTGGGGTCAAGATTTTGGACGGATTTTTTAGGAATTTTCAAATTTTCAGATGGGAGGTAGTAGACCCAGTGTCCGGGTACTGAATCATCATTTGGAGCTCGAACCATCATTTGGAGCTCGGTGGGGCAGAGCACAGTTTGGTTGCACATATTCACTTTCCCGGCACACAAGTACGACAGTGTCTTTGAAAATGTTGTAGTACAAGTGGCCTGGTACTGAATTTTCATTTGGGGCTCGTGGGGCTTGTCGTAGCCTTTTATGATGTATATTTTGAGGGGCACAGAGTTGGCGATACTGTGGGTTTTTACTGTAGCCTTTTATGAGGGGGGTTTATTGCTTTTTGTTTACATCTGGTAATACTGCCGTAGTTTGACAGTGTTGTTAACCTACTGGGTTTTTTCACTGAGGCTCGAATCATCATGTGGGGCTCATCGTAGCCTTTTATGATGTATATTTTGAGGGGCACAGAGTTGGCGACCTGTGGGTTTTTACTGTAGCTTTTTATGAGGGGGGTTTATTGCCCTCTGTTTACATCTGGCAATTTTATTGGATGTTTCTTTTTTGAGGCTCGAAATTATTATTTGAGGCTTGAAATTATTATTTGAGGCTCGTCGGTGTTACCAACCCACTCTACAAAAAATTCTACTATATGATTTTTCACTGGCTAACCTAACCTAACCTAACCTAACCTAACCTACTCTAACCTAACCTAACCTAACCTACTCTAACCTAACCTAACCTAACCTACTCAAACCTAACCTAACCTAACCTACTCTAACCTAACCTAACCTAACCTACTCAAACCTAACCTAACCTAACCTAACCTAACCTACTCTAACCTAACCTAACCTAACCTACTCAAACCTAACCTAACCTAACCTAACCTAACCTAACCTACTCTAACCTAACCTAACCTACTCAAACCTAACCTAACCTAACCTAACCTACTCAAACCTAACCTAACCTAACCTACTCTAACCTAACCTAACCTAACCTACTCAAACCTAACCTAACCTAACCTACTCAAACCTAACCTAACCTAACCTAACCTACTCTAACCTAACCTAACCTAACCTACTTTAACCTAACCTAACCTACTCTAACCTAACCTAACCTAACCTACTCAAACCTAACCTAACCTAACCTAACCTACTCTAACCTAACCTAACCTAACCCACCCTAACCTAGCCTAAAGCAAGGAGCTAATTGTACAACAACTTGTACCTAATTGTACAACATATACACAGACATAAAAGAGAGAGCCTTCCTGTAACTTACCTCATGTACAATTTATATGTTTTTACAACTGTGAAAAGAAAGCATATGTGTTCTGTATGCACACATTCATTCTTATTTTTCGAAGTTGAATGAAAACACGTGTTTTTACGCTCTCGTAATACTGACCTTGCCCCAGTGATTTTAAATTGCTTTCATCCGGTTTTTTTTTTTGTGTTATTTCCGCATGCACGCAACATTCGCTTTCAATAGTTTAATGAAATACAGAAGGAGTGTTAGTTTAGCAGGTTTTGAGTTTACAATTTATTAAATTAAACAATAATTTATGTAAGATTATACTTGTACTTACCGAACACAAAATAATAAAAGCACATGTGAATCTTTGCGTGTGTTCAATGTTATATGACGACTGAGTAAAAAATAATGTTGACTCCCCGAAAGATAAAAGTTCCCGGTTCGATATCAGATGCATGCAAATTTTATGTTTTGCTCTCCAAAATCTTGATTTCTATGTTTGTGCTATTTGCCATACAGCAGAGGAGAAGAGGGGAGAGGGGAGGGGAGGGGGTACTATTAGCGCCATCTATTAGCAAACAATAGAAATAAAAAGTAGGGTCAAACTTTTTCAACACCCAAAAATTTTAAACGTCCTCGTTTAGTAATACGATCAGCAAAAGACGTTTGAAAGAGTACTCTTAGTCGATAAAGCTAATTGCTAGGGCCCATATATTGCTAAAATGTTCTTTAATTTACATATTTCTCATACCGCCATATGTTGTTCTAGTTGACTTCTTCCAAAAAAATGCTAATTAGCGAGAGTTAATTAAGCAAGGCAAGTAAAAGAAGCAAATAGGACAATATGTGGCGGCGTGGAAATATGTAAAAATTCGACTCGATTCGAATTAAAATTGGAGGATATTTTGCATTTTTTTCCTATAATGTACAAAACATTTACCGTACATAATTTTTTCTATTTACAACAGTATAAAATAAGAGGAGTGTGTGACAATATCCATATTAATTAGGAAGGTATGTTGTATGCTAGGTTAGCTAATTGTGTCTTCACTGTATAGAGGAAAGATGGAAAAAGAGAGCTCTACAAAAACTAACGCTCTTAACAATATTGAACGCCCCGTGAAAATTATATATAAATAAGGCATAAACGTATTATCTGCTTTCATGTCAGATTTTCCCGACCTGTGAGCTGTAGTGTTTAGGTGACAAGCAACGCGCTCAAATATAATACCGTTGACAATATTGAACGCCCCGAGAAAATTATATATAAATAAGGCATAAACGTATTATCTGCTTTCATGTCAGATTTTCCCGACCTGTGAGCTGTAGTGTTTAGGCGACAACCGACCTGCTGAAATATAATACTGTTGACAATATTGAACGCCCCGTGAAAATTATATATAAATAAGGCATAAGCGCATTATCTGCTTTCATGTCAGATTTTACCGACCTGTGAGCTGTAGTGTTTAGGTGACAAGCGGCCCGCTCAAATATAATACCGTTGGCAATATTGAACGCCCCGTGAAAATTATATATAAATAAGGCATAAGCGTATTATCTGCTTTCATGTCAGATTTTCCCGACCTGTGAGCTGTAGTGTTTAGGGGACAAGCGACCTGCTGAAATATAATACTGTTGACAATATTGTACGTATATTGTATTGTATAGGAGACTAGAAGCATATAATTTGGCGAAAAAAAACCCAAATAAGATCATAGAAAATAGTTAAAAAAAAAAGTGAGCAATTATATTTTGCATTGCACAGCATTTGGTATTAAATAACATACCCCCAAAAAATCTCTGCATTATGCGTTCTGTAAAAAATTGCCCTACGTGCCAAATTGGTGTGTCAAGTCAACATTTTCAAAGGCACTGTCGTACTTGTGTGCCGGGAAAGCGAATATGTGCAACCAAACTGTGCTCTAAGTGTGGAAAAAATATTTCTATTGACAACTTCAAGCGACACCAGCTTACTTGCAAGAGCACTGGAACATCTCTACCGCAACCTTCCAAGCGAAAGGTAGAAGTAACCTCCCTCAATGCATCGCCACCTGCCAAACGCGTCAAGCTGGCGAAGAAAGCAGACCGATTTGCGTTTGAGCATTTATTAGAAGACTTTAACATAACATCAGACAGCTCATGCGATGTGCGTAGTTTTCTGGAGAGCGAGCGAGCTAAGATAATATCCATCCTCAACGATGCATTGGCTACATACTCCACTAAATTCTATGCTGTGCTATGCTGCAAGTATAAGAAACCATCTGATGAAATATATAAATTCTTCCATGCGACAAAAGCAAAAACACTGCATCAGGCAGATATCACTGACCTCGACAGCATCTACGACAAGTTTGTCGAGGAGTTTGTGGCAAAGCACGAGGAGCATCAGGCTAAAGGCTCGGGCGGTTCGCTGTGTGGCGACCCCCACGAACTTTGTCTGACGCTTAGCAAGTTCCTGCCACTGGCAGGGTCTAGCTATATTGCCCTGCCACCCGAGGTTGAAGCAAGGAAAGCTGTTCTCAATATTCAGAACAAAGACACCAAATGCTTCCTCTGGTCGGTGCTGGCAGCATTGCACCCTATACCTAGGGAAAACAATCCACGCCGTGTTGCACACTACAAGCAGTATGAGTCGGAACTGGAGGTTGCAATGGCCGGGATTGCCTACCCTGTAGAAGTCTCGCATATTCACAAGTTTGAGGTTCGTGCTCGTGACTTGTTGGGCCTGCAATTAGCCATCAATGTTTACGGTCTCACCGAGAACAAAAATGAGGTCCATCCCATCCGGGTGAGCAACGTGGGCAACAACAACGAGGTACGAGAAATCAACCTCCTGCTCATCAAGAACGAAACCCATCACCATTACACCCTTATCCGTTCCCTCTCTCGGCTTGTTTCGAGCCAACGGAGCAAAGACAAAACCCACGTCGAGGTGTGTCGCAGGTGCTTGGCTACATTTAATAATCGAGAACAGCAGGGTTACCGGTACATCAGAGGACCCAACATTGCTGCTGAGAAGCTAGCTCGCCACATGTTCTACTGTGGTACCAACGAGCCTGCACGAATTATCCTGCCCGAACCTGGTGCAGTAGAGTGCTTTCGCATGCACAGTGCTATGGTGAAGCATCCTGCCTATATTGTAGCAGACTTCGAGGCCTTTCTTCAACCTCTGTCTAACTGCGAGCCCAACCCCGAAACATCTTCTACCATTCCTTTCCAAATCCACGAGGCCTCGAGTTACTCCTATGTTGTGGTGTGGCGAGACCAACATATTGCCTCCGAGCCCTATGTGTATCGCGGTCCCGACCCGGTCAAACACTTCCTGGAGAGAATGCAACAGGAAGCCATCAAGATAGGGAAGGTGCTATTGGCCCCCAAGCCCATGCTGCCTCTGTCTCCCAAAAACAAGCATCAGCACGAAATGGCTCTAAATTGTCCTGTTTGCAACTCGGTCTTCACTGACGATAACAAAAAGGTCCACCACCATGACCATTATGGGACCGGAAGCTACATTGGCCCGTGGTGCAACAGATGTAACTTGAGAGCCAGGGACCCGCGCTTCATACCGGTCTTTTTTCACAATGGCTCGGGATATGATTTCCATCACTTGGTTACACATCTAGGGTACGACAATGCGAGAATCAATGTCCTGGCGCAGAACGAGGAGCGTTATATTAGCATCAGCAAGTGGGTGCCGATCCCCAACTCAAGCAAGAGCATCGAGCTTCGGTTCCTCGACTCTCTGAGGTTCCTCCAGGCAAGCCTCGATGCTCTTGCTGGGAAGCTCAGAGACGACCAACTAGCCATTACCACATCAAGTTTCCCGAACTTAGATGTCGCACTCATCAGACGTAAAGGGGTCTACCCCTACGAATACGTCACAGACCCTTCCAAGTTCGAAGAAGAGTTGCTGCCTCCCCAGGATAAGTTCTACAGCCAGCTGAGAGGTTCTGGTATTACCGACGAGGAGTACAAGCATGCTCAGTCTATGTGGGTCGAGTTGGGTTGCCGAACTTTCGGTGATTACCACGATGCATACCTGAAGCTTGATGTGACGCTTCTTGCCGATGTGTTCCAGGCGTTTCGGGCGACTGCGATAAACATTTACAACCTGGACCCTGTATATTTTTACAGCCTTCCTGGACTGGCATGGTCGGCCATGCTCCTGCTGACTAAAGTTAAACTTTCACTTATCACCGATAATGATATCATGCTTTTCATCGAGAGAGCTATCCGGGGCGGCATGGTCCAAGTGTCGCAACGCTTCGCACACGCCAACAATCCCCACATGGCCACTGGTTACGACCCCTCCCAACCATCAAGCTACATCATGTACACTGACGTGAATAATCTTTACGGGCACTCCATGATGCAGCCACTCCCAACAGGACAGTTTGAGTGGGCTGATCCTTTATACCACGACATCGAAAGCTTCGACGATTCAGAACATGGGTTTTTTGCCGAGGTGGACCTTGACTTCCCCGAGAAGCTGCAGGATACATTCTGTGACCTCTCGCCTGCTCCGGAAGTCAAGTGCCCACCTGGCTCGGATCAACCGAAGCTCGTCATGGACTTGGAGCCCAAAAAGCGTTATGTGCTACACTACCGGAACCTCCAGTGGTTAATGCAGCAAGGGGTCTCGGTCAAAGCAGTTTACGGCGTGCTCTTGTTCAGGCAGTCTCCATGGTTGAAGCCGTACATCGAACTGAACACCAAACATCGCACTGATGCCACTTCGGAACTTGATCGCGATTTTTTCAAATTAATGAACAATGCGGTATTTGGGAAGACCATGGAGAATGTGCGAAATCGCGTTGATGTGAGGTTGGTGACGAAGAAAACACAGTGTCGTCGACTTGTTGCAAGCCCGCTGTTTAGGTCTCGAACAATTTACAACGAACAGATGTCTCTGATTCACATGAACCGGGGCAAGGTGCTACTCAACAAGCCCATCTATGTGGGAGCTGCAGTTTTGGATCTGAGCAAGTTGTGCATGTTCGAGACATATTACGGCATACTACGTGCACACTACAACCACAATATCTCGCTCCTCTACACAGACACGGACAGCTTGGTGTACCATGTTCGCACGGCCGATGCATATGGTGATATAGCCAAAGTTCCAGCTCTTGTCAAGCTCTTCGACACATCGGGCTATCCCCAGCTAAACCGGTATGGAATTCTGCCCCGGAACAAAAAAATACCCGGCAAACTCAAGGACGAGAAAGACGGGGATGTGATTGTGGAGTTTGCTGGACTTCGTGCCAAAGCCTATGCGATCCGGGCTGAGGGTTCAGTAACAAAAAAGGCAAAGGGTGTAAGCAGGCAAGTGGTTCGGGAGCACCTCAAGTTTGAGGATTACCTCGAGTGCCTCAGAACAAAATCGCCCATTCTACAAAAAGAGCATCGTATCCAAAGCGTCGATCATGTGCTTACAACTAATATTGTCAGGAAAGTTGCTCTGGATGCACACGACGACAAGAGGTGTATTCTTGAATGTGGGGTCCATACACTTCCGTGGGGCCACTATCGCCTCCAAACTAGTAAGGCCTGCCCAGAGTGCAATAAAAAGTAATAGGCAATGCGAAAAAAAACAATTTTAATTTACTTCCACTTCCTCGATTACATGCATGCATGGCACAGCAAAATTAAACTTCTGGAAACTGCTAATTGCAATTTGTACTTATATATATAAAATTCCACATTTCTTATTGTGTGCTATTTTTTTTTTATTTATTTAAAACTGTTCAGTTACTCTTTCATTCTTGACGTCATACACAAATGTTTTCTCTGCAATAAGAATGACACTGCACAGAGTATCTGCAGGCAAGGCATCGTGGAACTCGCATACAATCTTGATGTTGGTACGATCGTTGACCACCACTTGCTTCCTCTTAGATGTGTTGATGACGGTCATGGGTCTCCGTGCTTTGAATTCGCTGGGCGCGTAGTACACGTCCACGCTTCCCTCGGTCACGCGTTTGTAAGCCGTGTAAGCTTCGTAAAGTTTGAGGTAATCGTTTTTGGTCACGTCAAGGTTGTAATTCTCGCGCGGGAACACTTCGTTGCGTCCATTTTTGAGGTAAACGTTCTTGATCTTGCAGTCGTCGAACTTGCTGGAATCTTTTTCCTGATCGTTATCGCGTCCGGTCTGAAAAAGCACTACGACGAAATCTGGCATGTCGAACTGTATGTTGTTGAACTGTGTCGTCACGTCGAATTCCATGTGACTTCCCGACGCCATCTTCTGCACGCACTGGTAACCGTGAAAGTGAATCGGCACCTGCGGACTTTTCAAGATCTCCGCTTTGTACTTGAGGGCGTAGTTCGTTTCGTATTCCACCACCGGCATTCTCAATTCCATGCTCCGGATGACGCATTTCGCTGCTTCGGGTAAAGTGTTGGCTATCGGCGTGGTGCCGTCCGGACCCAAAGTAGCGTATCGCATCAGTGCGTCGTTGTCGTTGGCCGCTCTTCGAAACGTGATCCTCAGTCCTCCCTTCCACATGATCTCCTTGTAGTCCGAGAAGAAACCAGGCAGCAGACGCATGGGAAAGAGCACCGTGTGACTTTTCGTCGATATTTTGGTCCCGGCTTCGAATCCCCCGGCCTGGTAGTACGCTGCGTCCGTTTTGGATAATTTCAACGTTCCCACCGCCGTCGACGTGATGCCTGGATAATCTATTCTGTCGATGACGGTGTTGTGTTTCCTCACCTCCACCTGCGAGAACAGGTGAGGCACGAAGTTGTCCACGAGTATCAAGTTTGCTGCTGCGGGAAACGCATCTCCGCTTTCTTTCTTCACCACGTCAAATTGAAGGTAGAGGTCCGCTCTGTGAGGATGAACGAATCCGTCGCCTACGTCCACGTCGTATTCGATCTCCCTGTTCGCTTCGTTCAGATTGGCGAACGTGCGACGGTTGGGAGGGAAAGACTGCAATTCGTAACTTTCGATTTGCTCCATTTTACATGTATGGTTATTTATTATACGTTGATCTCCACGATGGCAGTGGTAGTGGCACCTGCGAAATCCACCACGTCTCCTTTCTCGTTCGTCACCACCAACTCTATGTCGTCTATGCGGTTGCGACATACTGGAAAATAGATCGGCGAAGAGGGCGTGTAGATGATCGGTTCCATGAACTCGGAACTTGGTTTGAAAGTAGCTATGATTCCCGTCTGCTTGTGACTTCCCAGTAATCCGTCCGAGGATTTCGTGATCATACCTTCGGCTACGTTGCAGTGTACGTTCAGAGTCTCTATGGCCAAGAATTTAGGAATGTTGGTTGCTACGTGCTTGATGCCAGCTTCGAGTTTGGTGTTGTTCTCGAAACCTAAAAGTTCTCCCATGGTGCCCAGGTCCACGGTCTCCGTCGCGGATAGGATTTCCACTCTGTGAGTGACCGAATTTTGAGAAAGGTATGTGCCTTTGGGTAACTGAGCTTGCAAAGTGGAAAGATTGTATTGTCCTGGCGTGACGACGATGTGTTCGCTTCCGACGCTAATTTTGTTGTTGTGCTGGGTGACGTTAGGTATGAGGTACATGCTGTAGAATGCACGCAGAGCCACGGATTTAGGATAGACGATGTCGTCGTGCAGCGTGAGTTTCAAGATTGAAGATTCGCTCGTGAGATGGAACACGCCCATCCTAGTGATGCTGTTTCAGGTTCCACAGTACTTTCTGGAAATCCTCGATCGTAGGGTTATTTATTTTAGAGAGAAACGCGAGCACGGAGAGGCAGAGATGACCGCAGTTCACGTCTCCGAAATTTTGAATGCGTTCGTCGTTGTAGTATATGGAGGTTTTGTTCGTTTTCAGATAATGAATTAAATTTGTAGGTGGAACACCTCCGAAAGAATCGAAAACGAATGCTTTATCATTGTCGTTTTTGTGGTAACATATCCAATGCGTGCCTGGATTTTCTTGACCGTCCAAGTTGACTACTCCGCATTCTCTTCTTTTAACGCTTGAAGGTAACGAGTCGGACATGAAAACTCCTCTGAAGTGTTTGATTCGTAACGGTCCGATCAGAGATTCAATGTCTCGGTTGGTGAGTGCTTCTGTTTCTTTTTTTTAAACTTCTTCATCACGCCCTTCCCCTTCTTCTCCATGGCCAGGTTGTGACGTTTCTGTTCTTCCAATTCCGCTTTGTTCTTCTTCGAGTCGATGACGGTTTTCGCGATGGCGGCACTTCCGCCGGCCAAACTTCCAACGGCCCCCAATGCTGCCAGGATGGCCGGGATGCTGAATATGAAGCCTCCGACCTTTTGCTGTTTCCGCGAACGCTGCAATCTTTTCAATTGAGGTGTGCTGAGCAGCAATTTCATTCCGTGTCCTTTCGACAAGCAAGAACGTTTCTTCTCGCGTTGTTTCTTGGTGAGTAACCCATCGAGGGCACCTAGATTTTTCAGATTGGAGTATGGTATCTGGTACACGACACCCTTGGGCTTCATGTTGATGCTCTATGTGTTATTTTCACGGTATGTTATTTATATATATATTCTGAGATTTTTTTTTGTGTAGTTTTTTTACGGTATGTTATTTATATATTTTCAAGGCCTCGCAGTCGTTACACAAATTCTATTACGTGCTTCGTTTTCTTGCCAAGAAGTTCCTTTGTCCCCTTGTACACGATTCGAGTTTTGTTCTCGATTAAAATAGATAGCTTCTCGTCGGATAACATGTTAGCGTATCGATCTGGTAAAAATAGACTGTATTGTGCGTTGAGCAACAGGCGTACCTTGGGACCATACTGGGTAGAAACGATTGAACCGGAAGTTATCGTGTAAGGTTTGTCGACTTCCAATTCCTGAATTTTTACATACTCGACTGACAAATTTAGCATTTGTTTTAATGCTTGGAGATCACTTATTTTTTCAGTCGTCATATCAAAGAAAAATTTCAAAGTGTTAGAGAGAAATTTAATTGCTTTTTTTTTTCACGATGTGTGTTATTTATATATACCGAAGATTATTTTTTTACGATGTGTGTTATTTATATATCAAGTTTTTTTTTTTACGGTATGTTATTTATATACCCCACCCCAATTTTTGTTTCGTGTTCATGGCGATGGTGGTACCCAGTGCGGCGACCCGTTCACCCAACGATGCGTCTCTGCTCACGAACCTTTCGAAAGCTGCATGTTCCAATTTTTTGTCTGCTTCGTGACGTGCGTCCAGATCCGTCTGCGTGGTGTTGTAGGCGATGTCGTGATCTTTGCATGCCGCGTCCAACGGATTCACACCCTTGTCTCCTCTCTCCAATCTTTTCTCGAGTTTGGTACCCGGTCCGCAGTACTGGTAGCCAGGTAGATGCATCTCGAAAGGTAACTTGTTGATGATGTCGTTCACGAGTCCCTTTCCTTCGGCCACGTTCCAAAATTTCGGAGGCAGCGTGTTGATGATTTTGATCAGGTAACCTATGCCCTTGTCGTCGTTCACGATGAAGTTGGAAAGTTTCGTGCTGATCATGTCCACGATGCCAACCTTCTCGTTGTAGAAATTACGATTGCCTGCATTCTCTTCGCCGGCTATCACCAACAATCGGTCCACGAGTTTCCTAACGTCGTCCACCCAAACGAATTCTTTGGGTAACGTGTTGTAGCGTTTGACGCCGCTGCCTGTTTTGACCTGGTTCCAAATCGGTTTGATGAGATTCCTGTACTTCTCGCCGCTGCTCGATTTCACCCTATTCTGCGAGGCGTCGTTGTTCTGGTACAAGGCATCCGTCATGATCAGAATTTCCTTGTAACTTTGGTAATCTTCGTCGGTGTAATCTTTCGGCTGTTTTTTGGCGACGAGTTCCCACAGTCCCACCGTACCCGGATACCTGTTCCAACTATCCTTGTCGCCTAAATTGACTTTAATGTCGTTGCCTTCGAAGGTCACCTTCGATTTCCCAATCTTCCACACCACACCGCCGCCTTCGCTGGTTTCCATGCTGGGATACAATCCGAACACTTCATCCTTGTCGAATTTCCCCGTGCTCAGGTAGTCTCGTGCCAAAGGTCCCAACTCGATTTTATCCGAAGACGACGACGTGCTGCCTATGGCTCGACGTCGTGCCGGTGCATCCTTCAGTTCGAACGGTGTCGAAGGAATGCTCGAAATGGGCGTGGGTACGGCGTAACTTTTAGCTGCGAGCGGTACGAGTTCGTTGATCAAATTTTTATTTTGTTCCGTGACACTTTTAATTTCTTTACCTAGACTGCTGATGGCATCGATCACGGGTTGATCCTGACGTTTCTTCTCTTCGTAGAATCCGCGATTCTCGGATTTCCAACCTTTGAAGCGTTTCGCGAGGTAATCGCGAAGCTTGAGATTTTCGTCTTCGATTTTTCGTTTCCTCATGACGTTATTTATATACGTCGTTTCTCACAACGTTGCAACGTTTAGAAAGTCGTTGATTTTGTTTCTGTATTTTCCGTCGTTGGGTTTCCTCGTCATGTCGATCGTCGCGAATCCGAAATCGTCACCGTTCCAGCAAGTAGAGCAGCAGCGTTCCGAAAATTGATTGTAGTTCATGTCTCCGCCTACGTAGTCATCGTACGCATGCTTGAGGTTGGTGTGATCTTGACGAAACAAACATATGAAATTGGCGTTGTCGCGCACTAACTGTTTTGGAATTTTGGAAAACGTTTGAGCTAGGTAGAAACAATCCATTCCTTTGTGACGACCTTGCGTGAAAAAGTTGCGAATTTCATTTTGATTTTCCAGGATGGCGTCGTCGAACACAACGACTGAATTTTCACGACAATCGTCGAGTGGTTTTATTTCCGAGGCGAATGTTGCAATGTCCAGACCATCGTACAGTTTCATCAGTTGCTGGTATTTGGATTGCTCCAAACTTTTCGAGAACACGTACAGGTGCCTGTTCTTCCAATCTAACCAATTCGGTGCGAGGAGAAAATTGTCCACGAGCAGTGTCGTTTTCCCACACCCCGATGGACCTACGATCAGACAGCGGATGCTGTCGGGAAGCAACTTGCCGTTCTTTTTCTTCGTTTGACTTTCCGGATCCGGTAGACGCTTCACCACGTTCCACGTACTCACAAGATCACTTCGTCCGCGTCGATCCAACTTTTTTCTGGAAGTCCCAACCATTTGACAAACAGTTTGTCACCTTTCCTACGCAATACTTTCTCGATGAGGTACGTGTCGGGGTGTTTCGTTTTAGAGAGTTCCTCTTCGTAAAATCTCCCTTTCAAAATCTCGCCACTACTATCTTTTATTATATACGTGTGTCGGTTTCCAGGTAGAACTCGAACCACCGTAAAGAGTTCTGTGCTCCAATTTTTTGTGAATCCCTTCTCGAAGGTGCGTTTGAATTTGCTGATCCTCACCCGGTCTCCAATTTTGTATTTAGCTTTTTTTGTCGTGGGCGTGTACTTTGGGCAGTAAACGGTAGAAATTAAACGCTGCTCGTCGGACTTGGTAACGTCGGCTGGCTTCATACCTATCGTTCTGTGTACCGTTTCATTATAGGTGTCGACGAGTTCCGGCAGGATGTCGACCCATTTGTAATTTCCCCGAAGCGTGAATCGTTTCCACATGTGTGTTTTCAAGGTTCGATTGAATCTTTCCACGATGCTGGCTTTGATGTGACTGAAGGTCGAATAATGTCGAATCTTGTGTTTTTGAATAAATTTTTGGAATACGGCGTTGTAAAATTCTTTACCGTTGTCCGTTTGCAGAAACCGTGGTCGTCTGCCGCCGCTTTCGCGAAAAATTAATTTGAATGCTTCCGTGACGCACGTTCCCGTTTTCGCCTTCAAAGGTAGAGCCCATGCGAATTTCGAAAATGTGTCTATGACGGTGAGGAGGTACTTGTTGCCCTTGTTCAATTTATGTACGTTTTTCAAATTGCCGCTACTCATCTCCACGAGGTCACTTTGCCAGAGGTCGTCGATGCCCTTGGTTACCACAGCCAAACGTTCGTAGTTACGGCGTGCAGGTTTATGCAATTCTTCGACGATGGCTTGCCTAGACATTTTTTGTTTAGAGATTACGTTTCAAGAGAAGCACCAGCGTGATGGGATTCAAAGACGGCGGCACTTCGCTCGTGTTTTGAATGATCAGCTTATCGCCGGCACTCACGTCGAAAACGGTGAGATCTTCGTCTTCGTGTATTTCATATATGTTGCGCGTTTCGTTCCAACGTGCCAGAGGAATGTTTCCTGCTTTCTGGACACCACGATTCGATATCAAAGTCATGGTGGGAACGCTAGCTTTTCTACCGTGAGACCAGTACGAAAATTCGTTTATCTGAATCGTGCCATCGAGGAGAAACTTGTAGTACGGATGATAAGGATGCAACATGTACAGTTTGTTACCTTCGACGAACGTGGAGATTCTCTGTTGATTGGGTACGCTGTTGATTTCGATGGCTTGCAAGGTGAACAATTTGGCGAATTTAGTGTCGAAGGTGACGAGATTACTGTGAACTTGTCCGAGTTTATTTTCGATGGGCAGCAAATGCTCGATTATGGTATCCGTTACGGTAGAAAACGACGGTTTGATTTTCACTTCCACGTTCAACTGCTTGTAGTTTTCGTTGAGTTCTTGCAACTTGGCACCGAAAGAGGCCAGCGTCGATTCCTGCGTGGATTCCAGCACTCCAACTTGATCTCTGATGTTGACGACAATGTTCTGAAGGTTCTCGACTTGATTCAATTTCGAGCTCTTCTCGGTAAGATCGTTCACGATGCTTCGCATCTCTGTAAACTGCGCGTGAAGGTCGGCGACGCTCTGCGAAGTGGGCAGCGTCGACACCAGCGAACTAATTTCGTCTCGAATCTGTTCCACGTTCGCCGTTTCCGTTTCCAATCGTTTCAGCATTCGAGATATGTTCCTTTTCAAAGCGTGCAATTCTTTGGAGGTGGGGAGATTGGCCACCCTACTCTCGAGTTCGCTCAACGAACTTTTGACGTCGCTCGAATCGGATAGTGCCGTCACCGCCGTTTTCAATTTTTCCAAATCTTCGCTCGAAGGCACGCTCGTCCGTAACGATTCCAAGTCACCCTGTATGTTGTCGAGTA
Source organism: Lepisma saccharinum (assembly GCF_977018435.1). NCBI lineage: Eukaryota > Metazoa > Arthropoda > Insecta > Zygentoma > Lepismatidae > Lepisma > Lepisma saccharinum. Next base: position 357,002 of record NW_028142915.1, read on the forward strand.
CGTGATGAAAATGAGCGAGATTCGTTTCGACGTTCAAATTTTCTAAATATTCGATCTTCTGCTGAACCGTGCTCAACGTGTCTTGAATGCTCGTCAACGCTCTCGCTTCAGCGTGAATATTTTTAATTTCTTCGTTGATCAATTCCAAGGACGCCTGAAGCGTAGCGATGGTGGTTTGAATGTGTTCGAAATCTTGATAGGCCTCCAATTGAATTTTTATGTTCGCGACGCTTTTACCGATGACCTGCAGTTCGTCCGACGATGGTAGGTTCGTCATTGTATCTTCCAAAGTCTGCAACTTGGATTTAATTTCTTCCAACGTGCTGGTGAATTCTTCTTGTAATTTGGAAACAACAACATGCAAGCGTTCTGCGTCTATATCGTTCACCACGGTTTGAAGTTCGGAGAAATTCTTTTCTATTGCGGAAGTTCGTTCTTCGATTTCGAGTTTCAATTTTTCCAAATCTTCATTTTTCGATTGAAATTGCTGTAATTTGGCCAAATCATTTTGAAGCGAATCCACGCTCAACTGTATATTTTGAACGCTGTCGTAAGAAGGTACGTCGACATAATTTTTTATGAGCGTTTTCAGTTCGGAATCGATTTTCAGAATGGGGTCGAGACATTGCGTTTGGAGCGTAGCGATTTCCGACTCTAAACTTTTGTTTAAGGTTTCCTGCAAAGCGATCAAATCGGTCCTCAACTTCTTAACTCGAATGTCCAACATGAGAATCTCTTCTGCGTGGTCTACACGCTTGGTGTTGCCGAAAATGTCGTTAGGCATTTTTGGTTAACGGTTATTTATAATAGGATAGACGATTCGTAATTCTACAAAAAAAGGAATAAGTTTGTCGTAATCTCCGAGGAGTTCCATGTAAAAATAATCTCCTGCAGACACATCGTACGTAATGTTAGAAAGCATCTTGTCGTGCTTGATTCGAAAAATATTCTTGCCGGTAGAAATTTTGATTTCATCTGCGTTTTCCGGATTCACGGTGATTTGAAGTTTCCCGTCGATCGGAATTTCGTAGAAATGTAAATTGTTATTAAAAACATAAAACATCTTGCCCACATCGTCATTCAGTTTCGTCCAAATGCTGTTGAGATGAACAATCAGTAAACCATTGAGTTTAGATAATACGGAAGGTAAGAGGTTATTAGAATTTGGTGGTGCAGTCTCCATGTTGATCTGTTTGCGGAAGCCAAAAAGATTCATTGTCTTTGTTAGTTATTTAAGAATACGGTCAAAGTTTTTTTTGTAATGACACGCAAAGTTTTTTTTTTTGTTTGCGTGCGTCACAATACAGGCACGCGCGCGCACGTGTGTGTATGCGACACATTGTTCCCGAAAGAGGTTTACAAAAGTCACGATATATAAACATTTGGTCCCACAGTTGGAAAATTACGATAAGTTGCATTCAAAAGTTTCAAAATATCATATAGTAGAATTTTTGTAGAGTGGGTAGGCAACACCGACGAGTCTTGAATTATTATTTGAGGCTCGTCGGTGTTGCCAACTCCTATTTGTAGGTTAGCTTAGCCAGTGAAAAATCATATAGTAGAATTTTCTTCGGATGGGTAGGTAACACCAACGAGCCTCAAAAAAAGGAACATCCAATAAAATTGCCAGATGTAAACAGAGGGCAATAAACCCCCCTCATAAAAAGCTACAGTAAAAACCCACAGGTCGCCAACTCTGTGCCCCTCAAAATATACATCATAAAAGGCTACGATGAGCCCCACATGATGATTCGAGCCTCAGTGAAAAAACCCAGTAGGTTAACAACACTGTCAAACTACGGCAGTATTACCAGATGTAAACAAAAAGCAATAAACCCCCCTCATAAAAGGCTACAGTAAAAACCCACAGTATCGCCAACTCTGTGCCCCTCAAAATATACATCATAAAAGGCTACGACAAGCCCCACGAGCCCCAAATGAAAATTCAGTACCAGGCCACTTGTACTACAACATTTTCAAAGACACTGTCGTACTTGTGTGCCGGGAAAGTGAATATGTGCAACCAAACTGTGCTCTGCCCCACCGAGCTCCAAATGATGGTTCGAGCTCCAAATGATGATTCAGTACCCGGACACTGGGTCTACTGGAGGTTCCAGATAAGGTCAAAAACTACATACTCAGATCTTCACCAAACATTGCAGGGATACATTGGATGTCAAGACACGTGGAAAAAACGTACAAAACAAGAGATTGGAGACATCAATATTTTGGACGAATTTTTAAAGAATTTTCAAATTTTCAGATAGGAGGTTCCAGATGAGGTCAAAAACTACATAGTCAGATCTTCACCAAACTTTGCAGGAATACTTTGCATGTCAAGACACGTGGAAAAAACGTACAAAACAAGAGATCGGAGACATCAAGATTTTCGACGAATTTTTTAAGAATTTTCAAATTTTCAGATGGGAGGTTCCAGATAAGGTCAAAAACGACATACTCAGATCTTCACCAAACTTTGCATGGATACATTGGATGTCAAGACACGTGGAAAAAACATACAAAACATAGGATTGGTGACATCAAGATTTTGGACGAATTTTTTAAGAATTTTCAAATTTTCAGATAGGAGGTTCCATATAAGGTCAAAAACTACATACTCAGATCTTCACCAAACTTTGCAGGGATACATTGGATGTCAAGACACGTGGAAAAAACGTACAAAACAAGAGATTGGAGACATCAAGATTTTCGACGAATTTTTTAAGAATTTTCAAATTTTCAGAAAGGATGTTCCAGATAAGGTCAAAAACGACATACTCAGATCTTCACCAAACTTTGCAGGGATACATTGGAGGTCGAGACACGTGGAAAAAACGTACAAAACAAGAGATTGGAGACATCAAGATTTTGGACGAATTTTTGAAGAATTTTCAAATTTTCAGATAGGAGGTTCCAGATAAGGTCAAAAACTACATACTCAGATCTCAACCAAACATTGCAGGGATACATTGGATGTCAAGACACGTGGAAAAAACATACAAAACATAGGATTGGTGACATCAAGATTTTCGACGAATTTTTTAAGAATTTTCAAATTTTCAGATAGGAGGTTCCATATAAGGTCAAAAACTACATGCTCAGATCTTCACCAAACTTTGCAGGGATACATTGGATGTCAAGACACGTGGAAAAAACGTACAAAACAAGAGATTGGAGACATCAAGATTATGGACGAATTTTTTGAGAATTTTCAAATTTTCAGAAAGGAGGTTCCATATAAGGTCAAAAACTACATACTCAGATCTTCACCAAACTTTGCAGGGATACATTGGATGTCAAGACACGTGGAAAAAACGTACAAAACAAGAGATAGGAGACATCAAGATTTTCGACGAATTTTTTAAGAATTTTCAAATTTTCAGAAAGGATGTTCCAGATAAGGTCAAAAACTACATACTCAGATCTTCACCAAACTTTGCAGGGATACATTGGATATCAAGACACGTGGAAAAAACGTACAAAACAAGAGATTGGAGACATCAAGATTTTGGACGAATTTTTTAAGAATTTTCAAATTTTCAGATAGGAGGTTCCAGATAAGGTCAAAAACGACATACTCAGATCTTCACCAAACTTTGCAGGGATACATTGGATGTCAAGACACGTGGAAAAAACGTACAAAACAAGAGATTGGGGTCATCAAGATTTTGGACGGATTTTTTAGGAATTTTCAAATTTTCAGATGGGAGGTTCCAGATAAGGTCAAAAACTACATACTCAGATCTTCACCAAACATTGCAGGGATACATTGGATGTCAAGACACGTGGAAAAAACGTACAAAACAAGAGATTGGAGACATCAAAATTTTGGACGAATTTTTTAAGAATTTTCAAATTTTCAGATAGGAGGTTCCAGATGAGGTCAAAAACTACATACTCAGATCTTCACCAAACTTTGCAGGAATACTTTGCATGTCAAGACACGTGGAAAAAACGTACAAAACAAGAGATCGGAGACATCAAGATTTTCGACGAATTTTTTAAGAATTTTCAAATTTTCAGATGGGAGGTTCCAGATAAGGTCAAAAACGACATACTCAGATCTTCACCAAACTTTGCATGGATACATTGGATGTCAAGACACGTGGAAAAAACATACAAAACATAGGATTGGTGACATCAAGATTTTGGACGAATTTTTTAAGAATTTTCAAATTTTCAGATAGGAGGTTCCATATAAGGTCAAAAACTACATACTCAGATCTTCAACAAACTTTGCATGGATACATTATGTGTCAAGACACGTGGAAAAAACGTACAAAACAAAAGATTGGAGACATCAAGATTTTGGTCGAATTTTTTAAGAATTTTCAAATTTTCAGATGGGAGGTTCCAGATAAGGTCAAAAACTACATACTCAGATCTTCACCAAACTTTGCAGGGATACATTGGATGTCAAGACACGTGGAAAAAACGTACAAAAAAGAGATTGGAGACATCAAGATTTTGGACGAATTTTTTAACAATTTTCAAATTTTCAGAAAGGATGTTCCAGATAAGGTCAAAAACGACATACTCAGATCTTCACCAAACTTTGCAGGGATACATTGGATATCAAGACACGTGGAAAAAACGTACAAAACAAGAGATTGGAGACATCAAGATTTTGGACGAATTTTTTAAGAATTTTCAAATTTTCAGATAGGAGGTTCCAGATAAGGTCAAAAACTACATACTCAGATCTTCACCAAACTTTGCAGGGATACATTGGATGTCAAGACACGTGGAAAAAACGTACAAAACAAGAGATTGGGGTCATCAAGATTTTGGACGGATTTTTTAGGAATTTTCAAATTTTCAGATGGGAGGTTCCAGATAAGGTCAAAAACTACATACTCAGATCTTCACCAAACATTGCAGGGATACATTGGATGTCAAGACACGTGGAAAAAACGTACAAAACAAGAGATTGGAGACATCAAAATTTTGGACGAATTTTTTAAGAATTTTCAAATTTTCAGATAGGAGGTTCCAGATGAGGTCAAAAACTACATACTCAGATCTTCACCAAACTTTGCAGGAATACTTTGCATGTCAAGACACGTGGAAAAAACGTACAAAACAAGAGATCGGAGACATCAAGATTTTCGACGAATTTTTTAAGAATTTTCAAATTTTCAGATGGGAGGTTCCAGATAATGTCAAAAACGACATACTCAGATCTTCACCAAACTTTGCATGGATACATTGGATGTCAAGACACGTGGAAAAAACGTACAAAACAAGAGATTGGAGACATCAAGATTATGGACGAATTTTTTAAGAATTTTCAAATTTTCAGATAGGAGGTTCCATATAAGGTCAAAAACTACATACTCAGATCTTCACCAAACTTTGCAGGGATACATTGGATGTCAAGACACGTGGAAAAAACGTACAAAACAAGAGATTGGAGACATCAAGATTATGGACGAATTTTTTGAGAATTTTCAAATTTTCAGAAAGGAGGTTCCATATAAGGTCAAAAACTACATACTCAGATCTTCACCAAACTTTACAGGGATACATTGGATGTCAAGACACGTGGAAAAAACGTACAAAACAAGAGATTGGAGACATCAAGATTTTCGACGAATTTTTTAAGAATTTTCAAATTTTCAGAAAGGATGTTCCAGATAAGGTCAAAAACGACATACTCAGATCTTCACCAAACTTTGCAGGGATACATTGGAGGTCGAGACACGTGGAAAAAACGTACAAAACAAGAGATTGGAGACATCAAGATTTTGGACGAATTTTTGAAGAATTTTCAAATTTTCTGATAGGAGGTCCCAGATAAGGTCAAAAACTACATACTCAGATCTCCACCAAACATTGCAGGGATACATTGGATGTCAAGACACGTGGAAAAAACGTACAAAACAAGAGATTGGAGACATCAAGATTTTCGACGAATTTTTGAAGAATTTTCAAATTTTCAGATAGGAGGTTCCAGATAAGGTCAAAACTACATACTCAGATCTTCACCAAACGTTGCAGGGATACTTTGCATGTCAAGACACGTGGAAAAAACGTACAAAACAAGAGATTGGAGACATCAAGATTTTCGACGAATTTTTTAAGAATTTTCAAATTTTCAGATGGGAGGTTCCAGATAAGGTCGAAAACGACATACTCAGATCTTCACCAAACTTTGCATGGATACATTGGATGTCAAGACACGTGGAAAAAACGTACAAAACAAGAGATTGGGGTCATCAAGATTTTGCACGGATTTTTTAGGAATTTTCAAATTTTCAGATGGGAGGTTCCATATAAGGTCAAAAACTACATACTCAGATCTTCACCAAACTTTGCAGGGATACATTGGATGTCAAGACACGTGGAAAAAACGTACAAAACAAGAGATTGGAGACATCAAGATTTTGGACGAATTTTTTAAGAATTTTCAAATTTTCAGATAGGAGGTTCCATATAAGGTCAAAAACTACATACTCAGATCTTCACCAAACTTTGCATGGATACATTATGTGTCAAGACACGTGGAAAAAACGTACAAAACAAAAGATTGGAGACATCAAGATTTTGGTCGAATTTTTTAAGAATTTTCAAATTTTCAGATGGGAGGTTCCAGATAAGGTCAAAAACTACATACTCAGATCTTCACCAAACTTTGCAGGGATACATTGGATGTCAAGACACGTGGAAAAAACGTACAAAAAAGAGATTGGAGACATCAAGATTTTGGACGAATTTTTTAACAATTTTCAAATTTTCAGAAAGGATGTTCCAGATAAGGTCAAAAACGACATACTCAGATCTTCACCAAACTTTGCAGGGATACATTGGATATCAAGACACGTGGAAAAAACGTACAAAACAAGAGATTGGAGACATCAAGATTTTGGACGAATTTTTTAAGAATTTTCAAATTTTCAGATAGGAGGTTCCAGATAAGGTCAAAAACTACATACTCAGATCTTCACCAAACTTTGCAGGGATACATTGGATGTCAAGACACGTGGAAAAAACGTACAAAACAAGAGATTGGGGTCATCAAGATTTTGGACGGATTTTTTAGGAATTTTCAAATTTTCAGATGGGAGGTTCCAGATAAGGTCAAAAACTACATACTCAGATCTTCACCAAACATTGCAGGGATACATTGGATGTCAAGACACGTGGAAAAAACGTACAAAACAAGAGATTGGAGACATCAAAATTTTGGACGAATTTTTTAAGAATTTTCAAATTTTCAGATAGGAGGTTCCAGATGAGGTCAAAAACTACATACTCAGATCTTCACCAAACTTTGCAGGAATACTTTGCATGTCAAGACACGTGGAAAAAACGTACAAAACAAGAGATCGGAGACATCAAGATTTTCGACGAATTTTTTAAGAATTTTCAAATTTTCAGATGGGAGGTTCCAGATAAGGTCAAAAACGACATACTCAGATCTTCACCAAACTTTGCATGGATACATTGGATGTCAAGACACGTGGAAAAAACATACAAAACATAGGATTGGTGACATCAAGATTTTGGACGAATTTTTTAAGAATTTTCAAATTTTCAGATAGGAGGTTCCATATAAGGTCAAAAACTACATACTCAGATCTTCACCAAACTTTGCAGGGATACATTGGAGGTCGAGACACGTGGAAAAAAAGTACAAAACAAGAGATTGGGGTCATCAAGATTTTGGACGGATTTTTTAGGAATTTTCAAATTTTCAGATGGGAGGTTCCAGATAAGGTCAAAAACTACATACTCAGATCTTCACCAAACATTGCAGGGATACATTGGATGTCAAGACACGTGGAAAAAACGTACAAAACAAGAGATTGGAGACATCAAGATTTTGGACGAATTTTTTAAGAATTTTCAAATTTTCAGATAGGAGGTTCCAGATGAGGTCAAAAACTACATACTCAGATCTTCACCAAACTTTGCAGGAATACTTTGCATGTCAAGACACGTGGAAAAAACGTACAAAACAAGAGATCGGAGACATCAAGATTTTCGACGAATTTTTTAAGAATTTTCAAATTTTCAGATGGGAGGTTCCAGATAAGGTCAAAAACGACATACTCAGATCTTCACCAAACTTTGCAGGGATCCATTGGAGGTCGAGACACGTGGAAAAAACGTACAAAACAAGAGATTGGAGACATCAAGATTTTGGACGAATTTTTTAAGAATTTTCAAATTTTCAGATAGGAGGTTCCATATAAGGTCAAAAACTACATACTCAGATCTTCACCAAACTTTGCAGGGATACATTGGATGTCAAGACACGTGGAAAAAACGTACAAAACAAGAGATTGGAGACATCAAGATTTTCGACGAATTTTTTAAGAATTTTCAAATTTTCAGAAAGGATGTTCCAGATAAGGTCAAAAACGACATACTCAGATCTTCACCAAACTTTGCAGGGATCCATTGGAGGTCGAGACACGTGGAAAAAACGTACAAAACAAGAGATTGGAGACATCAAGATTTTGGACGAATTTTTGAAGAATTTTCAAATTTTCAGATAGGAGGTTCCAGATAAGGTCTAAAACTACATACTCAGATCTCCACCAAACATTGCAGGAATACATTGGATGTCAAGACACGTGGAAAAAACGTACAAAACAAGAGATTGGAGACATCAAGATTTTCGACGAATTTTTGAAGAATTTTCAAATTTTCAGATAGGAGGTTCCAGATAAGGTCAAAAACTACATACTCAGATCTTCACCAAACGTTGCAGGGATACTTTGCATGTCAAGACACGTGGAAAAAACGTACAAAACAAAAGATTGGAGACATCAAGATTTTCGACGAATTTTTTAAGAATTTTCAAATTTTCAGATGGGAGGTTCCAGATAAGGTCAAAAACGACATACTCAGATCTTCACCAAACTTTGCATGGATACATTGGATGTCAAGACACGTGGAAAAAACGTACAAAACAAGAGATTGGAGACATCAAGATTTTGGACGAATTTTTTAAGAATTCTCAAATTTTCAGAAAGGAGGTTCCATATAAGGTCAAAAACTACATACTCAGATCTTCACCAAACTTTGCAGGGATACATTGGATGTCAAGACACGTGGAAAAAACGTACAAAACAAGAGATTGGGGTCATCAAGATTTTGGACGAATTTTTTAAGAATTTTCAAATTTTCAGATGGGAGGTTCAATATAAGGTCAAAAACTACATACTCAGATCTTCACCAAACTTTGCATGGATACATTGGATGTCAAGGCACGTGGAAAAAACATACAAAACATAGGATTCGGAACATCAAGATTTTGGTCGAATTTTTTAAGAATTTTCAAATTTTCAGATAGGAGGTTCCATATAAGGTCAAAAACTACATACTCAGATCTTCACCAAACATTGCAGGAATACATTGGATGTCAAGACACGTGGAAAAAACGTACAAAACAAGAGATTGGGGTCATCAAGATTTTGCACGGATTTTTTAGGAATTTTCAAATTTTCAGATGGGAGGTTCCAGATAAGGTCAAAAACTACATACTCAGATCTTCACCAAACTTTGCAGGGATACATTGGATGTCAAGACACGTGGAAAAAACGTACAAAACAAGAGATTGGAGACATCAAGATTTTGGACGAATTTTTTAAGAATTTTCAAATTTTCAGATAGGAGGTTCCATATAAGGTCAAAAACTACATACTCAGATCTTCACCAAACCTTGCATGGATACATTATGTGTCAAGACACGTGGAAAAAACGTACAAAACAAAAGATTGGAGACATCAAGATTTTGGTCGAATTTTTTAAGAATTTTCAAATTTTCAGATGGGAGGTTCCAGATAAGGTCAAAAACTACATACTCAGATCTTCACCAAACTTTGCAGGGATACATTGGATGTCAAGACACGTGGAAAAAACGTACAAAACAAGAGATTGGAGACATCAAGATTTTGGACGAATTTTTTAAGAATTTTTAAATTTTCAGATAGGAGGTTCCATATAAGGTCAAAAACTACATACTCAGATCTTCACCAAACTTTGCATGGATACATTATGTGTCAAGACACGTGGAAAAAACGTACAAAACAAGAGATTGGAGACATCAAGATATTGGTCGAATTTTTTAAGAATTTTCAAATTTTCAGATGGGAGGTTCCAGATAAGGTCAAAAACTACATACTCAGATCTTCACCAAACTTTGCAGGGATACATTGGATGTCAAGACACGTGGAAAAAACGTACAAAACAAGAGATAGGAGACATCAAGATTTTGGACGAATTTTTTAACAATTTTCAAATTTTCAGAAAGGATGTTCCAGATAAGGTCAAGAACAACATACTCAGATCTTCACCAAACTTTGCAGGGATACATTGGATATCAAGACACGTGGAAAAAACGTACAAAACAAGAGATTGGAGACATCAAGATTTTGGACGAATTTTTTAAGAATTTTCAAATTTTCAGATAGGAGGTTCCAGATAAGATCAAAAACTACATACTCAGATCTTCACCAAACTTTGCAGGGATACATTGGATGTCAAGACACGTGGAAAAAAAGTACAAAACAAGAGATTGGGGTCATCAAGATTTTGGACGGATTTTTTAGGAATTTTCAAATTTTCAGATGGGAGGTTCCAGATAAGGTCAAAAACTACATACTCAGATCTTCACCAAACATTGCAGGGATACATTGGATGTCAAGACACGTGGAAAAAACGTACAAAACAAGAGATTGGAGACATCAAGATTTTGGACGAATTTTTTAAGAATTTTCAAATTTTCAGATAGGAGGTTCCAGATGAGGTCAAAAACTACATACTCAGATCTTCACCAAACTTTGCAGGAATACTTTGCATGTCAAGACACGTGGAAAAAACGTACAAAACAAGAGATCGGAGACATCAAGATTTTCGACGAATTTTTTAAGAATTTTCAAATTTTCAGATGGGAGGTTCCAGATAAGGTCAAAAACGACATACTCAGATCTTCACCAAACTTTGCAGGGATCCATTGGAGGTCGAGACACGTGGAAAAAACGTACAAAACAAGAGATTGGAGACATCAAGATTTTGGACGAATTTTTTAAGAATTTTCAAATTTTCAGATAGGAGGTTCCATATAAGATCAAAAACTACATACTCAGATCTTCACCAAACTTTGCAGGGATACATTGGATGTCAAGACACGTGGAAAAAACGTACAAAACAAGAGATTGGAGACATCAAGATTTTCGACGAATTTTTTAAGAATTTTCAAATTTTCAGAAAGGATGTTCCAGATAAGGTCAAAAACGACATACTCAGATCTTCACCAAACTTTGCAGGGATCCATTGGAGGTCGAGACACGTGGAAAAAACGTACAAAACAAGAGATTGGAGACATCAAGATTTTGGACGAATTTTTGAAGAATTTTCAAATTTTCAGATAGGAGGTTCCAGATAAGGTCTAAAACTACATACTCAGATCTCCACCAAACATTGCAGGAATACATTGGATGTCAAGACACGTGGAAAAAACGTACAAAACAAGAGATTGGAGACATCAAGATTTTCGACGAATTTTTGAAGAATTTTCAAATTTTCAGATAGGAGGTTCCAGATAAGGTCAAAAACTACATACTCAGATCTTCACCAAACGTTGCAGGGATACTTTGCATGTCAAGACACGTGGAAAAAACGTACAAAACAAAAGATTGGAGACATCAAGATTTTCGACGAATTTTTTAAGAATTTTCAAATTTTCAGATGGGAGGTTCCAGATAAGGTCAAAAACGACATACTCAGATCTTCACCAAACTTTGCATGGATACATTGGATGTCAAGACACGTGGAAAAAACGTACAAAACAAGAGATTGGAGACATCAAGATTTTGGACGAATTTTTTAAGAATTCTCAAATTTTCAGAAAGGAGGTTCCATATAAGGTCAAAAACTACATACTCAGATCTTCACCAAACTTTGCAGGGATACTTTGGATGTCAAGACACGTGGAAAAAACGTACAAAACAAGAGATTGGGGTCATCAAGATTTTGGACGAATTTTTTAAGAATTTTCAAATTTTCAGATGGAAGGTTCAATATAAGGTCAAAAACTACATACTCAGATCTTCACCAAACTTTGCATGGATACATTGGATGTCAAGACACGTGGAAAAAACATACAAAACATAGGATTCGGAACATCAAGTTTTTGGTCGAATTTTTTAAGAATTTTCAAATTTTCAGATAGGAGGTTCCATATAAGGTCAAAAACTACATACTCAGATCTTCACCAAACATTGCAGGAATACATTGGATGTCAAGACACGTGGAAAAAACGTACAAAACAAGAGATTGGGGTCATCAAGATTTTGCACGGATTTTTTAGGAATTTTCAAATTTTCAGATGGGAGGTTCCAGATAAGGTCAAAAACTACATACTCAGATCTTCACCAAACTTTGCAGGGATACATTGGATGTCAAGACACGTGGAAAAAACGTACAAAACAAGAGATTGGAGACATCAAGATTTTGGACGAATTTTTTAAGAATTTTCAAATTTTCAGATAGGAGGTTCCATATAAGGTCAAAAACTACATACTCAGATCTTCACCAAACTTTGCATGGATACATTATGTGTCAAGACACGTGGAAAAAACGTACAAAACAAAAGATTGGAGACATCAAGATTTTGGTCGAATTTTTTAAGAATTTTCAAATTTTCAGATGGGAGGTTCCAGATAAGGTCAAAAACTACATACTCAGATCTTCACCAAACTTTGCAGGGATACATTGGATGTCAAGACACGTGGAAAAAACGTACAAAAAAGAGATTGGAGACATCAAGATTTTGGACGAATTTTTTAACAATTTTCAAATTTTCAGAAAGGATGTTCCAGATAAGGTCAAAAACGACGTACTCAGATCTTCACCAAACTTTGCAGGGATACATTGGATATCAAGACACGTGGAAAAAACGTACAAAACAAGAGATTGGAGACATCAAGATTTTGGACGAATTTTTTAAGAATTTTCAAATTTTCAGATAGGAGGTTCCAGATAAGGTCAAAAACTACATACTCAGATCTTCACCAAACTTTGCAGGGATACATTGGATGTCAAGACACGTGGAAAAAACGTACAAAACAAGAGATTGGGGTCATCAAGATTTTGGACGGATTTTTTAGGAATTTTCAAATTTTCAGATGGGAGGTTCCAGATAAGGTCAAAAACTACATACTCAGATCTTCACCAAACATTGCAGGGATACATTGGATGTCAAGACACGTGGAAAAAACGTACAAAACAAGAGATTGGAGACATCAAAATTTTGGACGAATTTTTTAAGAATTTTCAAATTTTCAGATAGGAGGTTCCAGATGAGGTCAAAAACTACATACTCAGATCTTCACCAAACTTTGCAGGAATACTTTGCATGTCAAGACACGTGGAAAAAACGTACAAAACAAGAGATCGGAGACATCAAGATTTTCGACGAATTTTTTAAGAATTTTCAAATTTTCAGATGGGAGGTTCCAGATAAGGTCAAAAACGACATACTCAGATCTTCACCAAACTTTGCATGGATACATTGGATGTCAAGACACGTGGAAAAAACATACAAAACATAGGATTGGTGACATCAAGATTTTGGACGAATTTTTTAAGAATTTTCAAATTTTCAGATAGGAGGTTCCATATAAGGTCAAAAACTACATACTCAGATCTTCACCAAACTTTGCAGGGATACATTGGATGTCAAGACACGTGGAAAAAACGTACAAAACAAGAGATTGGAGACATCAAGATTATGGACGAATTTTTTGAGAATTTTCAAATTTTCAGAAAGGAGGTTCCATATAAGGTCAAAAACTACATACTCAGATCTTCACCAAACTTTGCAGGGATACATTGGATGTCAAGACACGTGGAAAAAACGTACAAAACAAGAGATTGGAGACATCAAGATTTTCGACGAATTTTTGAAGAATTTTCAAATTTTCAGATAGGAGGTTCCAGATAAGGTCAAAAACTACATACTCAGATCTTCACCAAACGTTGCAGGGATACTTTGCATGTCAAGACACGTGGAAAAAACGTACAAAACAAGAGATTGGGGTCATCAAGATTTTGCACGGATTTTTTAGGAATTTTCAAATTTTCAGAAAGGAGGTTCCATATAAGGTCAAAAACTACATACTCAGATCTTCACCAAACTTTGCAGGGATACATTGGATGTCAAGACACGTGGAAAAAACGTACAAAACAAGAGATTGGAGACATCAAGATTTTCGACGAATTTTTGAAGAATTTTCAAATTTTCAGAAAGGATGTTCCAGATAAGGTCAAAAACGACATACTCAGATCTTCACCAAACTTTGCAGGGATACATTGGAGGTCGAGACACGTGGAAAAAACGTACAAAACAAGAGATTGGAAGATTTTGGACGAATTTTTGAAGAATTTTCAAATTTTCTGATAGGAGGTCCCAGATAAGGTCAAAAACTACATACTCAGATCTCCACCAAACATTGCAGGGATACATTGGATGTCAAGACACGTGGAAAAAACGTACAAAACAAGAGATTGGAGACATCAAGATTTTCGACGAATTTTTGAAGAATTTTCAAATTTTCAGATAGGAGGTTCCAGATAAGGTCAAAAACTACATACTCAGATCTTCACCAAACGTTGCAGGGATACTTTGCATGTCAAGACACGTGGAAAAAACGTACAAAACAAGAGATTGGAGACATCAAGATTTTCGACGAATTTTTTAAGAATTTTCAAATTTTCAGATGGGAGGTTCCAGATAAGGTCAAAAACGACATACTCAGATCTTCACCAAACTTTGCATGGATACATTGGATGTCAAGACACGTGGAAAAAACGTACAAAACAAGAGATTGGGGTCATCAAGATTTTGCACGGATTTTTTAGGAATTTTCAAATTTTCAGATGGGAGGTTCCAGATAAGGTCAAAAACTACATACTCAGATCTTCACCAAACTTTGCAGGGATACATTGGATGTCAAGACACGTGGAAAAAACGTACAAAACAAGAGATTGGAGACATCAAGATTTTGGACGAATTTTTTAAGAATTTTCAAAATTTCAGATAGGAGGTTCCATATAAGGTCAAAAACTACATACTCAGATCTTCACCAAACTTTGCATGGATACATTATGTGTCAAGACACGTGGAAAAAACGTACAAAACAAAAGATTGGAGACATCAAGATTTTGGTCGAATTTTTTAAGAATTTTCAAATTTTCAGATGGGAGGTTCCAGATAAGGTCAAAAACTACATACTCAGATCTTCACCAAACATTGCAGGGATACATTGGATGTCAAGACACGTGGAAAAAACGTACAAAAAAGAGATTGGAGACATCAAGATTTTGGACGAATTTTTTAACAATTTTCAAATTTTCAGAAAGGATGTTCCAGATAAGGTCAAAAACGACATACTCAGATCTTCACCAAACTTTGCAGGGATACATTGGATATCAAGACACGTGGAAAAAACGTACAAAACAAGAGATTGGAGACATCAAGCTTTTGGACGAATTTTTTAAGAATTTTCAAATTTTCAGATAGGAGGTTCCAGATAAGGTCAAAAACTACATACTCAGATCTTCACCAAACTTTGCATGGATACATTGGATGTCAAGACACGTGGAAAAAACGTACAAAACAAGAGATTGGGGTCATCAAGATTTTGGACGGATTTTTTAGGAATTTTCAAATTTTCAGATGGGAGGTTCCAGATAAGGTCAAAAACTACATACTCAGATCTTCACCAAACATTGCAGGGATACATTGGATGTCAAGACACGTGGAAAAAACGTACAAAACAAGAGATTGGAGACATCAAAATTTTGGACGAATTTTTTAAGAATTTTCAAATTTTCAGATAGGAGGTTCCAGATGAGGTCAAAAACTACATACTCAGATCTTCACCAAACTTTGCAGAAATACTTTGCATGTCAAGACACGTGGAAAAAACGTACAAAACAAGAGATTGGAGACATCAAGATTTTGGTCGAATTTTTTAAGAATTTTCAAATTTTCAGATGGGAGGTTCCAGATAAGGTCAAAAACTACATACTCAGATCTTCACCAAACTTTGCAGGGATACATTGGATGTCAAGACACGTGGAAAAAACGTACAAAACAAGAGATAGGAGACATCAAGATTTTGGACGAATTTTTTAACAATTTTCAAATTTTCAGAAAGGATGTTCCAGATAAGGTCAAAAACGACATACTCAGATCTTCACCAAACTTTGCAGGGATACATTGGATATCAAGACACGTGGAAAAAACGTACAAAACAAGAGATTGGAGACATCAAGATTTTGGACGAATTTTTTAAGAATTTTCAAATTTTCAGATAGGAGGTTCCAGATAAGGTCAAAAACTACATACTCAGATCTTCACCAAACTTTGCATGGATACATTATGTGTCAAGACACGTGGAAAAAACGTACAAAACAAGAGATTGGAGACATCAAGATATTGGTCGAATTTTTTAAGAATTTTCAAATTTTCAGATGGGAGGTACCAGATAAGGTCAAAAACTACATACTCAGATCTTCACCAAACTTTGCAGGGATACATTGGATGTCAAGACACGTGGAAAAAACGTACAAAACAAGAGATAGGAGACATCAAGATTTTGGACGAATTTTTTAACAATTTTCAAATTTTCAGAAAGGATGTTCCAGATAAGGTCAAAAACAACATACTCAGATCTTCACCAAACTTTGCAGGGATACATTGGATGTCAAGACACGTGGAAAAAACGTACAAAACAAGAGATTGGAGACATCAAGATTTTGGACGAATTTTTTAAGAATTTTCAAATTTTCAGATAGGAGGTTCCATATAAGGTCAAAAACTACATACTCAGATCTTCACCAAACTTTGCATGGATACATTATGTGTCAAGACACGTGGAAAAAACGTACAAAACAAAAGATTGGAGACATCAAGATTTTGGTCGAATTTTTTAACAATTTTCAAATTTTCAGAAAGGATGTTCCAGATAAGGTCAAAAACAACATACTCAGATCTTCACCAAACTTTGCAGGGATACATTGGATATCAAGACACGTGGAAAAAACGTACAAAACAAGAGATTGGAGACATCAAGATTTTGGACGAATTTTTTAAGAATTTTCAAATTTTCAGATAGGAGGTTCCAGATAAGATCAAAAACTACATACTCAGATCTTCACCAAACTTTGCAGGGATACATTGGATGTCAAGACACGTGGAAAAAAAGTACAAAACAAGAGATTGGGGTCATCAAGATTTTGGACGGATTTTTTAGGAATTTTCAAATTTTCAGATGGGAGGTTCCAGATAAGGTCAAAAACTACATACTCAGATCTTCACCAAACATTGCAGGGATACATTGGATGTCAAGACACGTGGAAAAAACGTACAAAACAAGAGATTGGAGACATCAAGATTTTGGACGAATTTTTTAAGAATTTTCAAATTTTCAGATAGGAGGTTCCAGATGAGGTCAAAAACTACATACTCAGATCTTCACCAAACTTTGCAGGAATACTTTGCATGTCAAGACACGTGGAAAAAACGTACAAAACAAGAGATCGGAGACATCAAGATTTTCGACGAATTTTTTAAGAATTTTCAAATTTTCAGATGGGAAGTTCCAGATAAGGTCAAAAACGACATACTCAGATCTTCACCAAACTTTGCAGGGATCCATTGGAGGTCGAGACACGTGGAAAAAACGTACAAAACAAGAGATTGGAGACATCAAGATTTTGGACGAATTTTTTAAGAATTTTCAAATTTTCAGATAGGAGGTTCCATATAAGGTCAAAAACTACATACTCAGATCTTCACCAAACTTTGCAGGGATACATTGGATGTCAAGACACGTGGAAAAAACGTACAAAACAAGAGATTGGAGACATCAAGATTTTCGACGAATTTTTTAAGAATTTTCAAATTTTCAGAAAGGATGTTCCAGATAAGGTCAAAAACGACATACTCAGATCTTCACCAAACTTTGCAGGGATCCATTGGAGGTCGAGACACGTGGAAAAAACGTACAAAACAAGAGATTGGAGACATCAAGATTTTGGACGAATTTTTGAAGAATTTTCAAATTTTCAGATAGGAGGTTCCAGATAAGGTCTAAAACTACATACTCAGATCTCCACCAAACATTGCAGGAATACATTGGATGTCAAGACACGTGGAAAAAACGTACAAAACAAGAGATTGGAGACATCAAGATTTTCGACGAATTTTTGAAGAATTTTCAAATTTTCAGATAGGAGGTTCCAGATAAGGTCAAAAACTACATACTCAGATCTTCACCAAACGTTGCAGGGATACTTTGCATGTCAAGACACGTGGAAAAAACGTACAAAACAAAAGATTGGAGACATCAAGATTTTTGACGAATTTTTTAAGAATTTTCAAATTTTCAGATGGGAGGTTCCAGATAAGGTGAAAAACGACATACTCAGATCTTCACCAAACTTTGCATGGATACATTGGATGTCAAGACACGTGGAAAAAACGTACAAAACAAGAGATTGGAGACATCAAGATTTTGGACGAATTTTTTAAGAATTCTCAAATTTTCAGAAAGGAGGTTCCATATAAGGTCAAAAACTACATACTCAGATCTTCACCAAACTTTGCAGGGATACTTTGGATGTCAAGACACGTGGAAAAAACGTACAAAACAAGAGATTGGGGTCATCAAGATTTTGGACGAATTTTTTAAGAATTTTCAAATTTTCAGATGGGAGGTTCAATATAAGGTCAAAAACTACATACTCAGATCTTCACCAAACTTTGCATGGATACATTTGATGTCAAGACACGTGGAAAAAACATACAAAACATAGGATTCGGAACATCAAGATTTTGGTCGAATTTTTTAAGAATTTTCAAATTTTCAGATAGGAGGTTCCATATAAGGTCAAAAACTACATACTCAGATCTTCACCAAACATTACAGGAATACATTGGATGTCAAGACACGTGGAAAAAACGTACAAAACAAGAGATTGGGGTCATCAAGATTTTGCACGGATTTTTTAGGAATTTTCAAATTTTCAGATGGGAGGTTCCAGATAAGGTCAAAAACTACATACTCAGATCTTCACCAAACTTTGCAGGGATACATTGGATGTCAAGACACGTGGAAAAAACGTACAAAACAAGAGATTGGAGACATCAAGATTTTGGACGAATTTTTTAAGAATTTTCAAATTTTCAGATAGGAGGTTCCATATAAAGTCAAAAACTACATACTCAGATCTTCACCAAACTTTGCATGGATACATTATATGTCAAGACACGTGGAAAAAACGTACAAAACAAAAGATTGGAGACATCAAGATTTTGGTCGAATTTTTTAAGAATTTTCAAATTTTCAGATGGGAGGTTCCAGATAAGGTCAAAAATTACATACTCAGATCTTCACCAAACTTTGCAGGGATACATTGGATGTCAAGACACGTGGAAAAAACGTACAAAAAAGAGATTGGAGACATCAAGATTTTGGACGAATTTTTTAACAATTTTCAAATTTTCAGAAAGGATGTTCCAGATAAGGTCAAAAACGACATACTCAGATCTTCACCAAACTTTGCAGGGATACATTGGATATCAAGACACGTGGAAAAAACGTACAAAACAAGAGATTGGAGACATCAAGATTTTGGACGAATTTTTTAAGAATTTTCAAATTTTCAGATAGGAGGTTCCAGATAAGGTCAAAAACTACATACTCAGATCTTCACCAAACTTTGCAGGGATACATTGGATGTCAAGACACGTGGAAAAAACGTACAAAACAAGAGATTGGGGTCATCAAGATTTTGGACGGATTTTTTAGGAATTTTCAAATTTTCAGATGGGAGGTTCCAGATAAGGTCAAAAACTACATACTCAGATCTTCACCAAACATTGCAGGGATACATTGGATGTCAAGACACGTGGAAAAAACGTACAAAACAAGAGATTGGAGACATCAAAATTTTGGACGAATTTTTTAAGAATTTTCAAATTTTCAGATAGGAGGTTCCAGATGAGGTCAAAAACTACATACTCAGATCTTCACCAAACTTTGCAGGAATACTTTGCATGTCAAGACACGTGGAAAAAACGTACAAAACAAGAGATCGGAGACATCAAGATTTTCGACGAATTTTTTAAGAATTTTCAAATTTTCAGATGGGAGGTTCCAGATAAGGTCAAAAACGACATACTCAGATCTTCACCAAACTTTGCATGGATACATTGGATGTCAAGACACGTGGAAAAAACATACAAAACATAGGATTGGTGACATCAAGATTTTGGACGAATTTTTTAAGAATTTTCAAATTTTCAGATAGGAGGTTCCATATAAGGTCAAAAACTACATACTCAGATCTTCACCAAACTTTGCAGGGATACAATGGATGTCAAGACACGTGGAAAAAACGTACAAAACAAGAGATTGGAGACATCAAGATTATGGACGAATTTTTTGAGAATTTTCAAATTTTCAGAAAGGAGGTTCCATATAAGGTCAAAAACTACATACTCAGATCTTCACCAAACTTTGCAGGGATACATTGGATGTCAAGACACGTGGAAAAAACGTACAAAACAAGAGATTGGAGACATCAAGATTTTCGACGAATTTTTTAAGAATTTTCAAATTTTCAGAAAGGATGTTCCAGATAAGGTCAAAAACGACATACTCAGATCTTCACCAAACTTTGCAGGGATACATTGGAGGTCGAGACACGTGGAAAAAACGTACAAAACAAGAGATTGGAGACATCAAGATTTTGGACGAATTTTTGAAGAATTTTCAAATTTTCTGATAGGAGGTCCCAGATAAGGTCAAAAACTACATACTCAGATCTCCACCAAACATTGCAGGGATACATTGGATGTCAAGACACGTGGAAAAAACGTACAAAACAAGAGATTGGAGACATCAAGATTTTCGACGAATTTTTGAAGAATTTTCAAATTTTCAGATAGGAGGTTCCAGATAAGGTCAAAAACTACATACTCAGATCTTCACCAAACGTTGCAGGGATACTTTGCATGTCAAGACACGTGGAAAAAACGTACAAAACAAGAGATTGGAGACATCAAGATTTTCGACGAATTTTTTAAGAATTTTCAAATTTTCAGATGGGAGGTTCCAGATAAGGTCAAAAACGACATACTCAGATCTTCACCAAACTTTGCATGGATACATTGGATGTCAAGACACGTGGAAAAAACGTACAAAACAAGAGATTGGGGTCATCAAGATTTTGCACGGATTTTTTAGGAATTTTCAAATTTTCAGATGGGAGGTTCCAGATAAGGTCAAAAACTACATACTCAGATCTTCACCAAACTTTGCAGGGATACATTGGATGTCAAGACACGTGGAAAAAACGTACAAAACAAGAGATTGGAGACATCAAGATTTTGGACGAATTTTTTAAGAATTTTCAAATTTTCAGATAGGAGGTTCCATATAAGGTCAAAAACTACATACTCAGATCTTCACCAAACTTTGCATGGATACATTATGTGTCAAGACACGTGGAAAAAACGTACAAAACAAAAGATTGGAGACATCAAGATTTTGGTCGAATTTTTTAAGAATTTTCAAATTTTCAGATGGGAGGTTCCAGATAAGGTCAAAAACTACATACTCAGATCTTCACCAAACTTTGCAGGGATACATTGGATGTCAAGACACGTGGAAAAAACGTACAAAAAAGAGATTGGAGACATCAAGATTTTGGACGAATTTTTTAACAATTTTCAAATTTTCAGAAAGGATGTTCCAGATAAGGTCAAAAACGACATACTCAGATCTTCACCAAACTTTGCAGGGATACATTGGATATCAAGACACGTGGAAAAAACGTACAAAACAAGAGATTGGAGACATCAAGATTTTGGACGAATTTTTTAAGAATTTTCAAATTTTCAGATAGGAGGTTCCAGATAAGGTCAAAAACTACATACTCAGATCTTCACCAAACTTTGCAGGGATACATTGGATGTCAAGACACGTGGAAAAAACGTACAAAACAAGAGATTGGGGTCATCAAGATTTTGGACGGATTTTTTAGGAATTTTCAAATTTTCAGATGGGAGGTTCCAGATAAGGTCAAAAACTACATACTCAGATCTTCACCAAACATTGCAGGGATACATTGGATGTCAAGACACGTGGAAAAAACGTACAAAACAAGAGATTGGAGACATCAAAATTTTGGACGAATTTTTTAAGAATTTTCAAATTTTCAGATAGGAGGTACCAGATGAGGTCAAAAACTACATACTCAGATCTTCTCCAAACTTTGCAGGAATACTTTGCATGTCAAGACACGTGGAAAAAACGTACAAAACAAGAGATCGGAGACATCAAGATTTTCGACGAATTTTTTAAGAATTTTCAAATTTTCAGATGGGAGGTTCCAGATAAGGTCAAAAACGACATACTCAGATCTTCACCAAACTTTGCATGGATACATTGGATGTCAAGACACGTGGAAAAACATACAAAACATAGGATTGGTGACATCAAGATTTTGGACGAATTTTTTAAGAATTTTTAAATTTTCAGATAGGAGGTTCCATATAAGGTCAAAAACTACATACTCAGATCTTCACCAAACTTTGCATGGATACATTATGTGTCAAGACACGTGGAAAAAACGTACAAAACAAAAGATTGGAGACATCAAGATTTTGGTCGAATTTTTTAAGAATTTTCAAATTTTCAGATGGGAGGTTCCAGATAAGGTCAAAAACTACATACTCAGAACTTCACCAAACTTTGCAGGGATACATTGGATGTCAAGACACGTGGAAAAAACGTACAAAACAAGAGATAGGAGACATCAAGATTTTGGACGAATTTTTTAACAATTTTCAAATTTTCAGAAAGGATGTTCCAGATAAGGTCAAAAACAACATACTCAGATCTTCACCAAACTTTGCAGGGATACATTGGATATCAAGACACGTGGAAAAAACGTACAAAACAAGAGATTGGAGACATCAAGATTTTGGACGAATTTTTTAAGAATTTTCAAATTTTCAGATAGGAGGTTCCAGATAAGATCAAAAACTACATACTCAGATCTTCACCAAACTTTGCAGGGATACATTGGATGTCAAGACACGTGGAAAAAAAGTACAAAACAAGAGATTGGGGTCATCAAGATTTTGGACGGATTTTTTAGGAATTTTCAAATTTTCGGATGGGAGGTTCCAGATAAGGTCAAAAACTACATACTCAGATCTTCACCAAACATTGCAGGGATACATTGGATGTCAAGACACGTGGAAAAAACGTACAAAACAAGAGATTGGAGACATCAAGATTTTGGACGAATTTTTTAAGAATTTTCAAATTTTCAGATAGGAGGTTCCAGATGAGGTCAAAAACTACATACTCAGATCTTCACCAAACTTTGCAGGAATACTTTGCATGTCAAGACACGTGGAAAAAACGTACAAAACAAGAGATCGGAGACATCAAGATTTTCGACGATTTTTTTAAGAATTTTCAAATTTTCAGATGGGAGGTTCCAGATAAGGTCAAAAACGACATACTCAGATCTTCACCAAACTTTGCAGGGATCCATTGGAGGTCGAGACACGTGGAAAAAACGTACAAAACAAGAGATTGGAGACATCAAGATTTTGGACGAATTTTTTAAGAATTTTCAAATTTTCAGATAGGAGGTTCCATATAAGGTCAAAAACTACATACTCAGATCTTCACCAAACTTTGCAGGGATACATTGGATGTCAAGACACGTGGAAAAAACGTACAAAACAAGAGATTGGAGACATCAAGATTTTCGACGAATTTTTTAAGAATTTTCAAATTTTCAGAAAGGATGTTCCAGATAAGGTCAAAAACGACATACTCAGATCTTCACCAAACTTTGCAGGGATCCATTGGAGGTCGAGACACGTGGAAAAAACGTACAAAACAAGAGATTGGAGACATCAAGATTTTGGACGAATTTTTGAAGAATTTTCAAATTTTCAGATAGGAGGTTCCAGATAAGGTCTAAAAATACATACTCAGATCTCCACCAAACATTGCAGGAATACATTGGATGTCAAGACACGTGGAAAAAACGTACAAAACAAGAGATTGGAGACATCAAGATTTTCGACGAATTTTTGAAGAATTTTCAAATTTTCAGATAGGAGGTTCCAGATAAGGTCAAAAACTACATACTCAGATCTTCACCAAACGTTGCAGGGATACTTTGCATGTCAAGACACGTGGAAAAAACGTACAAAACAAAAGATTGGAGACATCAAGATTTTCGACGAATTTTTTAAGAATTTTCAAATTTTCAGATGGGAGGTTCCAGATAAGGTCAAAAACGACATACTCAGATCTTCACCAAACTTTG
The DNA here is from genome assembly GCF_977018435.1 of Lepisma saccharinum. Lineage (NCBI taxonomy): Eukaryota > Metazoa > Arthropoda > Insecta > Zygentoma > Lepismatidae > Lepisma > Lepisma saccharinum. Next base: position 381,386 of record NW_028142915.1, read on the forward strand.
CATGGATACATTGGATGTCAAGACACGTGGAAAAAACGTACAAAACAAGAGATTGGAGACATCAAGATTTTGGACGAATTTTTTAAGAATTCTCAAATTTTCAGAAAGGAGGTTCCATATAAGGTCAAAAACTACATACTCAGATCTTCACCAAACTTTGCAGGGATACTTTGGATGTCAAGACACGTGGAAAAAACGTACAAAACAAGAGATTGGGGTCATCAAGATTTTGGACGAATTTTTTAAGAATTTTCAAATTTTCAGATGGGAGGTTCAATATAAGGTCAAAAACTACATACTCAGATCTTCACCAAACTTTGCATGGATCCATTGGATGTCAAGACACGTGGAAAAAACATACAAAACATAGGATTCGGAACATCAAGATTTTGGTCGAATTTTTTAAGAATTTTCAAATTTTCAGATAGGAGGTTCCATATAAGGTCAAAAACTACATACTCAGATCTTCACCAAACATTGCAGGAATACATTGGATGTCAAGACACGTGGAAAAAACGTACAAAACAAGAGATTGGGGTCATCAAGATTTTGCACGGATTTTTTAGGAATTTTCAAATTTTCAGATGGGAGGTTCCAGATAAGGTCAAAAACTACATACTCAGATCTTCACCAAACTTTGCAGGGATACATTGGATGTCAAGACACGTGGAAAAAACGTACAAAACAAGAGATTGGAGACATCAAGATTTTGGACGAATTTTTTAAGAATTTTCAAATTTTCAGATAGGAGGTTCCATATAACGTCAAAAACTACATACTCAGATCTTCACCAAACTTTGCAGGGATACATTGGATGTCAAGACACGTGGAAAAAACGTACAAAAAAGAGATTGGAGACATCAAGATTTTGGACGAATTTTTTAACAATTTTCAAATTTTCAGAAAGGATGTTCCAGATAAGGTCAAAAACGACATACTCAGATCTTCACCAAACTTTGCAGGGATACATTGGATATCAAGACACGTGGAAAAAACGTACAAAACAAGAGATTGGAGACATCAAGATTTTGGACGAATTTTTTAAGAATTTTCAAATTTTCAGATAGGAGGTTCCAGATAAGGTCAAAAACTACATACTCAGATCTTCACCAAACTTTGCAGGGATACATTGGATGTCAAGACACGTGGAAAAAACGTACAAAACAAGAGATTGGGGTCATCAAGATTTTGGACGGATTTTTTAGGAATTTTCAAATTTTCAGATGGGAGGTTCCAGATAAGGTCAAAAACTACATACTCAGATCTTCACCAAACATTGCAGGGATACATTGGATGTCAAGACACGTGGAAAAAACGTACAAAACAAGAGATTGGAGACATCAAAATTTTGGACGAATTTTTTAAGAATTTTCAAATTTTCAGATAGGAGGTTCCAGATGAGGTCAAAAACTACATACTCAGGTCTTCACCAAACTTTGCAGGAATACTTTGCATGTCAAGACACGTGGAAAAAACGTACAAAACAAGAGATCGGAGACATCAAGATTTTCGACGAATTTTTTAAGAATTTTCAAATTTTCAGATGGGAGGTTCCAGATAAGGTCAAAAACGACATACTCAGATCTTCACCAAACTTTGCATGGATACATTGGATGTCAAGACACGTGGAAAAAACATACAAAACATAGGATTGGTGACATCAAGATTTTGGACGAATTTTTTAAGAATTTTCAAATTTTCAGATAGGAGGTTCCATATAAGGTCAAAAACTACATACTCAGATCTTCACCAAACTTTGCAGGGATACAATGGATGTCAAGACACGTGGAAAAAACGTACAAAACAAGAGATTGGAGACATCAAGATTATGGACGAATTTTTTGAGAATTTTCAAATTTTCAGAAAGGAGGTTCCATATAAGGTCAAAAACTACATACTCAGATCTTCACCAAACTTTGCAGGGATACATTGGATGTCAAGACACGTGGAAAAAACGTACAAAACAAGAGATTGGAGACATCAAGATTTTCGACGAATTTTTTAAGAATTTTCAAATTTTCAGAAAGGATGTTCCAGATAAGGTCAAAAACGACATACTCAGATCTTCACCAAACTTTGCAGGGATACATTGGAGGTCGAGACACGTGGAAAAAACGTACAAAACAAGAGATTGGAGACATCAAGATTTTGGACGAATTTTTGAAGAATTTTCAAATTTTCTGATAGGAGGTCCCAGATAAGGTCAAAAACTACATACTCAGATCTCCACCAAACATTGCAGGGATACATTGGATGTCAAGACACGTGGAAAAAACGTACAAAACAAGAGATTGGAGACATCAAGATTTTCGACGAATTTTTGAAGAATTTTCAAATTTTCAGATAGGAGGTTCCAGATAAGGTCAAAAACTACATACTCAGATCTTCACCAAACGTTGCAGGGATACTTTGCATGTCAAGACACGTGGAAAAAACGTACAAAACAAGAGATTGGAGACATCAAGATTTTCGACGAATTTTTTAAGAATTTTCAAATTTTCAGTTGGGAGGTTCCAGATAAGGTCAAAAACGACATACTCAGATCTTCACCAAACTTTGCATGGATACATTGGATGTCAAGACACGTGGAAAAAACGTACAAAACAAGAGATTGGGGTCATCAAGATTTTGCACGGATTTTTTAGGAATTTTCAAATTTTCAGATGGGAGGTTCCAGATAAGGTCAAAAACTACATACTCAGATCTTCACCAAACTTTACAGGGATACATTGGATGTCAAGACACGTGGAAAAAACATACAAAACATAGGATTGGTGACATCAAGATTTTGGACGAATTTTTTAAGAATTTTCAAATTTTCAGATAGGAGGTTCCATATAAGGTCAAAAACTACATACTCAGATCTTCACCAAACTTTGCAGGGATACAATGGATGTCAAGACACGTGGAAAAAACGTACAAAACAAGAGATTGGAGACATCAAGATTATGGACGAATTTTTTGAGAATTTTCAAATTTTCAGAAAGGAGGTTCCATATAAGGTCAAAAACTACATACTCAGATCTTCACCAAACTTTGCAGGGATACATTGGATGTCAAGACACGTGGAAAAAACGTACAAAACAAGAGATTGGAGACATCAAGATTTTCGACGAATTTTTTAAGAATTTTCAAATTTTCAGAAAGGATGTTCCAGATAAGGTCAAAAACGACATACTCAGATCTTCACCAAACTTTGCAGGGATACATTGGAGGTCGAGACACGTGGAAAAAACGTACAAAACAAGAGATTGGAGACATCAAGATTTTGGACGAATTTTTGAAGAATTTTCAAATTTTCTGATAGGAGGTCCCAGATAAGGTCAAAAACTACATACTCAGATCTCCACCAAACATTGCAGGGATACATTGGATGTCAAGACACGTGGAAAAAACGTACAAAACAAGAGATTGGAGACATCAAGATTTTCGACGAATTTTTGAAGAATTTTCAAATTTTCAGATAGGAGGTTCCAGATAAGGTCAAAAACTACATACTCAGATCTTCACCAAACGTTGCAGGGATACTTTGCATGTCAAGACACGTGGAAAAAACGTACAAAACAAGAGATTGGAGACATCAAGATTTTCGACGAATTTTTTAAGAATTTTCAAATTTTCAGTTGGGAGGTTCCAGATAAGGTCAAAAACGACATACTCAGATCTTCACCAAACTTTGCATGGATACATTGGATGTCAAGACACGTGGAAAAAACGTACAAAACAAGAGATTGGGGTCATCAAGATTTTGCACGGATTTTTTAGGAATTTTCAAATTTTCAGATGGGAGGTTCCAGATAAGGTCAAAAACTACATACTCAGATCTTCACCAAACTTTGCAGGGATACATTGGATGTCAAGACACGTGGAAAAAACGTACAAAACAAGAGATTGGAGACATCAAGATTTTGGACGAATTTTTTAAGAATTTTCAAATTTTCAGATAGGAGGTTCCATATAAGGTCAAAAACTACATACTCAGATCTTCACCAAACTTTGCATGGATACATTATGTGTCAAGACACGTGGAAAAAACGTACAAAACAAAAGATTGGAGACATCAAGATTTTGGTCGAATTTTTTAAGAATTTTCAAATTTTCAGATGGGAGGTTCAATATAAGGTCAAAAACTACATACTCAGATCTTCACCAAACTTTGCAGGGATACATTGGATGTCAAGACACGTGGAAAAAACGTACAAAAAAGAGATTGGAGACATCAAGATTTTGGACGAATTTTTTAACAATTTTCAAATTTTCAGAAAGGATGTTCCAGATAAGGTCAAAAACGACATACTCAGATCTTCACCAAACTTTGCAGGGATACATTGGATATCAAGACACGTGGAAAAAACGTACAAAACAAGAGATTGGAGACATCAAGATTTTGGACGAATTTTTTAAGAATTTTCAAATTTTCAGATAGGAGGTTCCAGATAAGGTCAAAAACTACATACTCAGATCTTCACCAAACTTTGCAGGGATACATTGGATGTCAAGACACGTGGAAAAAACGTACAAAACAAGAGATTGGGGTCATCAAGATTTTGGACGGATTTTTTAGGAATTTTCAAATTTTCAGATGGGAGGTTCCAGATAAGGTCAAAAACTACATACACAGATCTTCACCAAACATTGCAGGGATACATTGGATGTCAAGACACGTGGAAAAAACGTACAAAACAAGAGATTGGAGACATCAAAATTTTGGACGAATTTTTTAAGAATTTTCAAATTTTCAGATAGGAGGTTCCAGATGAGGTCAAAAACTACATACTCAGATCTTCACCAAACTTTGCAGGAATACTTTGCATGTCAAGACACGTGGAAAAAACGTACAAAACAAGAGATCGGAGACATCAAGATTTTCGACGAATTTTTTAAGAATTTTCAAATTTTCAGATGGGAGGTTCCAGATAAGGTCAAAAACGACATACTCAGATCTTCACCAAACTTTGCATGGATACATTGGATGTCAAGACACGTGGAAAAAACATACAAAACATAGGATTGGTGACATCAAGATTTTGGACGATTTTTTTAAGAATTTTCAAATTTTCAGATAGGAGGTTCCATATAAGGTCAAAAACTACATACTCAGATCTTCACCAAACTTTGCAGGGATACATTGGAGGTCGAGACACGTGGAAAAAAAGTACAAAACAAGAGATTGGGGTCATCAAGATTTTGGACGGATTTTTTAGGAATTTTCAAATTTTCAGATGGGAGGTTCCAGATAAGGTCAAAAACGACATACTCAGATCTTCACCAAACTTTGCATGGATACATTGGATGTCAAGACACGTGGAAAAAACGTACAAAACAAGAGATTGGAGACATCAAGATTTTCGACGAATTTTTGAAGAATTTTCAAATTTTCAGATAGGAGGTTCCAGATAAGGTCAAAAACTACATACTCAGATCTTCACCAAACGTTGCAGGGATACTTTGCATGTCAAGACACGTGGAAAAAACGTACAAAACAAAAGATTGGAGACATCAAGATTTTCGACGAATTTTTTAAGAATTTTCAAATTTTCAGATGGGAGGTTCCAGATAAGGTCAAAAACGACATACTCAGATCTTCACCAAACTTTGCATGGATACATTGGATGTCAAGACACGTGGAAAAAACGTACAAAACAAGAGATTGGAGACATCAAGATTTTGGACGAATTTTTTAAGAATTCTCAAATTTTCAGAAAGGAGGTTCCATATAAGGTCAAAAACTACATACTCAGATCTTCACCAAACTTTGCAGGGATACTTTGGATGTCAAGACACGTGGAAAAAACGTACAAAACAAGAGATTGGGGTCATCAAGATTTTGGACGAATTTTTTAAGAATTTTCAAATTTTCAGATGGGAGGTTCAATATAAGGTCAAAAACTACATACTCAGATCTTCACCAAACTTTGCATGGATCCATTGGATGTCAAGACACGTGGAAAAAACATACAAAACATAGGATTCGGAACATCAAGATTTTGGTCGAATTTTTTAAGAATTTTCAAATTTTCAGATAGGAGGTTCCATATAAGGTCAAAAACTACATACTCAGATCTTCACCAAACATTGCAGGAATACATTGGATGTCAAGACACGTGGAAAAAACGTACAAAACAAGAGATTGGGGTCATCAAGATTTTGCACGGATTTTTTAGGAATTTTCAAATTTTCAGATGGGAGGTTCCAGATAAGGTCAAAAACTACATACTCAGATCTTCACCAAACTTTGCAGGGATACATTGGATGTCAAGACACGTGGAAAAAACGTACAAAACAAGAGATTGGAGACATCAAGATTTTGGACGAATTTTTTAAGAATTTTCAAATTTTCAGATAGGAGGTTCCATATAAGGTCAAAAACTACATACTCAGATCTTCACCAAACTTTGCATGGATACATTATGTGTCAAGACACGTGGAAAAAACGTACAAAACAAAAGATTGGAGACATCAAGATTTTGGTCGAATTTTTTAAGAATTTTCAAATTTTCAGATGGGAGGTTCCAGATAAGGTCAAAAACTACATACTCAGATCTTCACCAAACTTTGCAGGGATACATTGGATGTCAAGACACGTGGAAAAAACGTACAAAAAAGAGATTGGAGACATCAAGATTTTGGACGAATTTTTTAACAATTTTCAAATTTTCAGAAAGGATGTTCCAGATAAGGTCAAAAACGACATACTCAGATCTTCACCAAACTTTGCAGGGATACATTGGATATCAAGACACGTGGAAAAAACGTACAAAACAAGAGATTGGAGACATCAAGATTTTGGACGAATTTTTTAAGAATTTTCAAATTTTCAGATAGGAGGTTCCAGATAAGGTCTAAAACTACATACTCAGATCTTCACCAAACTTTGCAGGGATACATTGGATGTCAAGACACGTGGAAAAAACGTACAAAACAAGAGATTGGGGTCATCAAGATTTTGGACGGATTTTTTAGGAATTTTCAAATTTTCAGATGGGAGGTTCCAGATAAGGTCAAAAACTACATACTCAGATCTTCACCAAACATTGCAGGGATACATTGGATGTCAAGACACGTGGAAAAAACGTACAAAACAAGAGATTGGAGACATCAAAATTTTGGACGAATTTTTTAAGAATTTTCAAATTTTCAGATAGGAGGTTCCAGATGAGGTCAAAAACTACATACTCAGGTCTTCACCAAACTTTGCAGGAATACTTTGCATGTCAAGACACGTGGAAAAAACGTACAAAACAAGAGATCGGAGACATCAAGATTTTCGACGAATTTTTTAAGAATTTTCAAATTTTCAGATGGGAGGTTCCAGATAAGGTCAAAAACGACATACTCAGATCTTCACCAAACTTTGCATGGATACATTGGATGTCAAGACACGTGGAAAAAACATACAAAACATAGGATTGGTGACATCAAGATTTTGGACGAATTTTTTAAGAATTTTCAAATTTTCAGATAGGAGGTTCCATATAAGGTCAAAAACTACATACTCAGATCTTCACCAAACTTTGCAGGGATACAATGGATGTCAAGACACGTGGAAAAAACGTACAAAACAAGAGATTGGAGACATCAAGATTATGGACGAATTTTTTGAGAATTTTCAAATTTTCAGAAAGGAGGTTCCATATAAGGTCAAAAACTACATACTCAGATCTTCACCAAACTTTGCAGGGATACATTGGATGTCAAGACACGTGGAAAAAACGTACAAAACAAGAGATTGGAGACATCAAGATTTTCGACGAATTTTTTAAGAATTTTCAAATTTTCAGAAAGGATGTTCCAGATAAGGTCAAAAACGACATACTCAGATCTTCACCAAACTTTGCAGGGATACATTGGAGGTCGAGACACGTGGAAAAAACGTACAAAACAAGAGATTGGAGACATCAAGATTTTGGACGAATTTTTGAAGAATTTTCAAATTTTCTGATAGGAGGTCCCAGATAAGGTCAAAAACTACATACTCAGATCTCCACCAAACATTGCAGGGATACATTGGATGTCAAGACACGTGGAAAAAACGTACAAAACAAGAGATTGGAGACATCAAGATTTTCGACGAATTTTTGAAGAATTTTCAAAATTTCAGATAGGAGGTTCCAGATAAGGTCAAAAACTACATACTCAGATCTTCACCAAACGTTGCAGGGATACTTTGCATGTCAAGACACGTGGAAAAAACGTACAAAACAAGAGATTGGAGACATCAAGATTTTCGACGAATTTTTTAAGAATTTTCAAATTTTCAGTTGGGAGGTTCCAGATAAGGTCAAAAACGACATACTCAGATCTTCACCAAACTTTGCATGGATACATTGGATGTCAAGACACGTGGAAAAAACGTACAAAACAAGAGATTGGGGTCATCAAGATTTTGCACGGATTTTTTAGGAATTTTCAAATTTTCAGATGGGAGGTTCCAGATAAGGTCAAAAACTACATACTCAGATCTTCACCAAACTTTGCAGGGATACATTGGATGTCAAGACACGTGGAAAAAACGTACAAAACAAGAGATTGGAGACATCAAGATTTTGGACGAATTTTTTAAGAATTTTCAAATTTTCAGATAGGAGGTTCCATATAAGGTCAAAAACTACATACTCAGATCTTCACCAAACTTTGCATGGATACATTATGTGTCAAGACACGTGGAAAAAACGTACAAAACAAAAGATTGGAGACATCAAGATTTTGGTCGAATTTTTTAAGAATTTTCAAATTTTCAGATGGGAGGTTCAATATAAGGTCAAAAACTACATACTCAGATCTTCACCAAACTTTGCAGGGATACATTGGATGTCAAGACACGTGGAAAAAACGTACAAAAAAGAGATTGGAGACATCAAGATTTTGGACGAATTTTTTAACAATTTTCAAATTTTCAGAAAGGATGTTCCAGATAAGGTCAAAAACGACATACTCAGATCTTCACCAAACTTTGCAGGGATACATTGGATATCAAGACACGTGGAAAAAACGTACAAAACAAGAGATTGGAGACATCAAGATTTTGGACGAATTTTTTAAGAATTTTCAAATTTTCAGATAGGAGGTTCCAGATAAGGTCAAAAACTACATACTCAGATCTTCACCAAACTTTGCAGGGATACATTGGATGTCAAGACACGTGGAAAAAACGTACAAAACAAGAGATTGGGGTCATCAAGATTTTGGACGGATTTTTTAGGAATTTTCAAATTTTCAGATGGGAGGTTCCAGATAAGGTCAAAAACTACATACACAGATCTTCACCAAACATTGCAGGGATACATTGGATGTCAAGACACGTGGAAAAAACGTACAAAACAAGAGATTGGAGACATCAAAATTTTGGACGAATTTTTTAAGAATTTTCAAATTTTCAGATAGGAGGTTCCAGATGAGGTCAAAAACTACATACTCAGATCTTCACCAAACTTTGCAGGAATACTTTGCATGTCAAGACACGTGGAAAAAACGTACAAAACAAGAGATCGGAGACATCAAGATTTTCGACGAATTTTTTAAGAATTTTCAAATTTTCAGATGGGAGGTTCCAGATAAGGTCAAAAACGACATACTCAGATCTTCACCAAACTTTGCATGGATACATTGGATGTCAAGACACGTGGAAAAAACATACAAAACATAGGATTGGTGACATCAAGATTTTGGACGAATTTTTTAAGAATTTTCAAATTTTCAGATAGGAGGTTCCATATAAGGTCAAAAACTACATACTCAGATCTTCACCAAACTTTGCAGGGATACATTGGAGGTCGAGACACGTGGAAAAAAAGTACAAAACAAGAGATTGGGGTCATCAAGATTTTGGACGGATTTTTTAGGAATTTTCAAATTTTCAGATGGGAGGTTCCAGATAAGGTCAAAAACTACATACTCAGATCTTCACCAAACATTGCAGGGATACATTGGATGTCAAGACACGTGGAAAAAACGTACAAAACAAGAGATTGGAGACATCAAGATTTTGGCCGAATTTTTTAAGAATTTTCAAATTTTCAGATAGGAGGTTCCAGATGAGGTCAAAAACTACATACTCAGATCTTCACCAAACTTTGCAGGAATACTTTGCATGTCAAGACACGTGGAAAAAACGTACAAAACAAGAGATCGGAGACATCAAGATTTTCGACGAATTTTTTAAGAATTTTCAAATTTTCAGATGGGAGGTTCCAGATAAGGTCAAAAACGACATACTCAGATCTTCACCAAACTTTGCAGGGATCCATTGGAGGTCGAGACACGTGCAAAAAACGTACAAAACAAGAGATTGGAGACATCAAGATTTTAGACGAATTTTTTAAGAATTTTCAAATTTTCAGATAGGAGGTTCCATATAAGGTCAAAAACTACATACTCAGATCTTCACCAAACTTTGCAGGGATACATTGGATGTCAAGACACGTGGAAAAAACGTACAAAACAAGAGATTGGAGACATCAAGATTTTCGACGAATTTTTTAAGAATTTTCAAATTTTCAGAAAGGATGTTCCAGATAAGGTCAAAAACGACATACTCAGATCTTCACCAAACTTTGCAGGGATCCATTGGAGGTCGAGACACGTGGAAAAAACGTACAAAACAAGAGATTGGAGACATCAAGATTTTGGACGAATTTTTGAAGAATTTTCAAATTTTCAGATAGGAGGTTCCAGATAAGGTCTAAAACTACATACTCAGATCTCCACCAAACATTGCAGGAATACATTGGATGTCAAGACACGTGGAAAAAACGTACAAAACAAGAGATTGGAGACATCAAGATTTTCGACGAATTTTTGAAGAATTTTCAAATTTTCAGATAGGAGGTTCCAGATAAGGTCAAAAACTACATACTCAGATCTTCACCAAACGTTGCAGGGATACTTTGCATGTCAAGACACGTGGAAAAAACGTACAAAACAAAAGATTGGAGACATCAAGATTTTCGACGAATTTTTTAAGAATTTTCAAATTTTCAGATGGGAGGTTCCAGATAAGGTCAAAAACGACATACTCAGATCTTCACCAAACTTTGCATGGATACATTGGATGTCAAGACACGTGGAAAAAACGTACAAAACAAGAGATTGGAGACATCAAGATTTTGGACGAATTTTTTAAGAATTCTCAAATTTTCAGAAAGGAGGTTCCATATAAGGTCAAAAACTACATACTCAGATCTTCACCAAACTTTGCAGGGATACTTTGGATGTCAAGACACGTGGAAAAAACGTACAAAACAAGAGATTGGGGTCATCAAGATTTTGGACGAATTTTTTAAGAATTTTCAAATTTTCAGATGGGAGGTTCAATATAAGGTCAAAAACTACATACTCAGATCTTCACCAAACTTTGCATGGATCAATTGGATGTCAAGACACGTGGAAAAAACATACAAAACATAGGATTCGGAACATCAAGATTTTGGTCGAATTTTTTAAGAATTTTCAAATTTTCAGATAGGAGGTTCCATATAAGGTCAAAAACTACATACTCAGATCTTCACCAAACATTGCAGGAATACATTGGATGTCAAGACACGTGGAAAAAACGTACAAAACAAGAGATTGGGGTCATCAAGATTTTGCACGGATTTTTTAGGAATTTTCAAATTTTCAGATGGGAGGTTCCAGATAAGGTCAAAAACTACATACTCAGATCTTCACCAAACTTTGCAGGGATACATTGGATGTCAAGACACGTGGAAAAAACGTACAAAACAAGAGATTGGAGACATCAAGATTTTGGACGAATTTTTTAAGAATTTTCAAATTTTCAGATAGGAGGTTCCATATAAGGTCAAAAACTACATACTCAGATCTTCACCAAACTTTGCATGGATACATTATGTGTCAAGACACGTGGAAAAAACGTACAAAACAAAAGATTGGAGACATCAAGATTTTGGTCGAATTTTTTAAGAATTTTCAAATTTTCAGATGGGAGGTTCCAGATAAGGTCAAAAACTACATACTCAGATCTTCACCAAACTTTGCAGGGATACATTGGATGTCAAGACACGTGGAAAAAACGTACAAAAAAGAGATTGGAGACATCAAGATTTTGGACGAATTTTTTAACAATTTTCAAATTTTCAGAAAGGATGTTCCAGATAAGGTCAAAAACGACATACTCAGATCTTCACCAAACTTTGCAGGGATACATTGGATATCAAGACACGTGGAAAAAACGTACAAAACAAGAGATTGGAGACATCAAGATTTTGGACGAATTTTTTAAGAATTTTCAAATTTTCAGATAGGAGGTTCCAGATAAGGTCAAAAACTACATACTCAGATCTTCACCAAACTTTGCAGGGATACATTGGATGTCAAGACACGTGGAAAAAACGTACAAAACAAGAGATTGGGGTCATCAAGATTTTGGACGGATTTTTTAGGAATTTTCAAATTTTCAGATGGGAGGTTCCAGATAAGGTCAAAAACTACATACTCAGATCTTCACCAAACATTGCAGGGATACATTGGATGTCAAGACACGTGGAAAAAACGTACAAAACAAAAGATTGGAGACATCAAAATTTTGGACTAATTTTTTAAGAATTTTCAAATTTTCAGATAGGAGGTTCCAGATGAGGTCAAAAACTACATACTCAGATCTTCACCAAACTTTGCAGGAATACTTTGCATGTCAAGACACGTGGAAAAAACGTACAAAACAAGAGATCGGAGACATCAAGATTTTCGACGAATTTTTTAAGAATTTTCAAATTTTCAGATGGGAGGTTCCAGATAAGGTCAAAAACGACATACTCAGATCTTCACCAAACTTTGCATGGATACATTGGATGTCAAGACACGTGGAAAAAACATACAAAACATAGGATTGGTGACATCAAGATTTTGGACGAATTTTTTAAGAATTTTCAAATTTTCAGATAGGAGGTTCCATATAAGGTCAAAAACTACATACTCAGATCTTCACCAAACTTTGCAGGGATACAATGGATGTCAAGACACGTGGAAAAAACGTACAAAACAAGAGATTGGAGACATCAAGATTATGGACGAATTTTTTGAGAATTTTCAAATTTTCAGAAAGGAGGTTCCATATAAGGTCAAAAACTACATACTCAGATCTTCACCAAACTTTGCAGGGATACATTGGATGTCAAGACACGTGGAAAAAACGTACAAAACAAGAGATTGGAGACATCAAGATTTTCGACGAATTTTTTAAGAATTTTCAAATTTTCAGAAAGGATGTTCCTGATAAGGTCAAAAACGACATACTCAGATCTTCACCAAACTTTGCAGGGATACATTGGAGGTCGAGACACGTGGAAAAAACGTACAAAACAAGAGATTGGAGACATCAAGATTTTGGACGAATTTTTGAAGAATTTTCAAATTTTCTGATAGGAGGTCCCAGATAAGGTCAAAAACTACATACTCAGATCTCCACCAAACATTGCAGGGATACATTGGATGTCAAGACACGTGGAAAAAACGTACAAAACAAGAGATTGGAGACATCAAGATTTTCGACGAATTTTTGAAGAATTTTCAAATTTTCAGATAGGAGGTTCCAGATAAGGTCAAAAACTACATACTCAGATCTTCACCAAACGTTGCAGGGATACTTTGCATGTCAAGACACGTGGAAAAAACGTACAAAACAAGAGATTGGAGACATCAAGATTTTGGACGAATTTTTTAAGAATTCTCAAATTTTCAGAAAGGAGGTTCCATATAAGGTCAAAAACTACATACTCAGATCTTCACCAAACTTTGCAGGGATACTTTGGATGTCAAGACACGTGGAAAAAACGTACAAAACAAGAGATTGGGGTCATCAAGATTTTGGACGAATTTTTTAAGAATTTTCAAATTTTCAGATGGGAGGTTCAATATAAGGTCAAAAACTACATACTCAGATCTTCACCAAACTTTGCATGGATCAATTGGATGTCAAGACACGTGGAAAAAACATACAAAACATAGGATTCGGAACATCAAGATTTTGGTCGAATTTTTTAAGAATTTTCAAATTTTCAGATAGGAGGTTCCATATAAGGTCAAAAACTACATACTCAGATCTTCACCAAACATTGCAGGAATACATTGGATGTCAAGACACGTGGAAAAAACGTACAAAACAAGAGATTGGGGTCATCAAGATTTTGCACGGATTTTTTAGGAATTTTCAAATTTTCAGATGGGAGGTTCCAGATAAGGTCAAAAACTACATACTCAGATCTTCACCAAACTTTGCAGGGATACATTGGATGTCAAGACACGTGGAAAAAACGTACAAAACAAGAGATTGGAGACATCAAGATTTTGGACGAATTTTTTAAGAATTTTCAAATTTTCAGATAGGAGGTTCCATATAAGGTCAAAAACTACATACTCAGATCTTCACCAAACTTTGCATGGATACATTATGTGTCAAGACACGTGGAAAAAACGTACAAAACAAAAGATTGGAGACATCAAGATTTTGGTCGAATTTTTTAAGAATTTTCAAATTTTCAGATGGGAGGTTCCAGATAAGGTCAAAAACTACATACTCAGATCTTCACCAAACTTTGCAGGGATACATTGGATGTCAAGACACGTGGAAAAAACGTACAAAAAAGAGATTGGAGACATCAAGATTTTGGACGAATTTTTTAACAATTTTCAAATTTTCAGAAAGGATGTTCCAGATAAGGTCAAAAACGACATACTCAGATCTTCACCAAACTTTGCAGGGATACATTGGATATCAAGACACGTGGAAAAAACGTACAAAACAAGAGATTGGAGACATCAAGATTTTGGACGAATTTTTTAAGAATTTTCAAATTTTCAGATAGGAGGTTCCAGATAAGGTCAAAAACTACATACTCAGATCTTCACCAAACTTTGCAGGGATACATTGGATGTCAAGACACGTGGAAAAAACGTACAAAACAAGAGATTGGGGTCATCAAGATTTTGGACGGATTTTTTAGGAATTTTCAAATTTTCAGATGGGAGGTTCCAGATAAGGTCAAAAACTACATACTCAGATCTTCACCAAACATTGCAGGGATACATTGGATGTCAAGACACGTGGAAAAAACGTACAAAACAAAAGATTGGAGACATCAAAATTTTGGACGAATTTTTTAAGAATTTTCAAATTTTCAGATAGGAGGTTCCAGATGAGGTCAAAAACTACATACTCAGATCTTCACCAAACTTTGCAGGAATACTTTGCATGTCAAGACACGTGGAAAAAACGTACAAAACAAGAGATCGGAGACATCAAGATTTTCGACGAATTTTTTAAGAATTTTCAAATTTTCAGATGGGAGGTTCCAGATAAGGTCAAAAACGACATACTCAGATCTTCACCAAACTTTGCATGGATACATTGGATGTCAAGACACGTGGAAAAAACATACAAAACATAGGATTGGTGACATCAAGATTTTGGACGAATTTTTTAAGCATTTTCAAATTTTCAGATAGGAGGTTCCATATAAGGTCAAAAACTACATACTCAGATCTTCACCAAACTTTGCAGGGATACAATGGATGTCAAGACACGTGGAAAAAACGTACAAAACAAGAGATTGGAGACATCAAGATTATGGACGAATTTTTTGAGAATTTTCAAATTTTCAGAAAGGAGGTTCCATATAAGGTCAAAAACTACATACTCAGATCTTCACCAAACTTTGCAGGGATACATTGGATGTCAAGACACGTGGAAAAAACGTACAAAACAAGAGATTGGAGACATCAAGATTTTCGACGAATTTTTTAAGAATTTTCAAATTTTCAGAAAGGATGTTCCAGATAAGGTCAAAAACGACATACTCAGATCTTCACCAAACTTTGCAGGGATACATTGGAGGTCGAGACACGTGGAAAAAACGTACAAAACAAGAGATTGGAGACATCAAGATTTTGGACGAATTTTTGAAGAATTTTCAAATTTTCTGATAGGAGGTCCCAGATAAGGTCAAAAACTACATACTCAGATCTCCACCAAACATTGCAGGGATACATTGGATGTCAAGACACGTGGAAAAAACGTACAAAACAAGAGATTGGAGACATCAAGATTTTCGACGAATTTTTGAAGAATTTTCAAATTTTCAGATAGGAGGTTCCAGATAAGGTCAAAAACTACATACTCAGATCTTCACCAAACGTTGCAGGGATACTTTGCATGTCAAGACACGTGGAAAAAACGTACAAAACAAGAGATTGGAGACATCAAGATTTTCGACGAATTTTTTAAGAATTTTCAAATTTTCAGATGGGAGGTTCCAGATAAGGTCAAAAACGACATACTCAGATCTTCACCAAACTTTGCATGGATACATTGGATGTCAAGACACGTGGAAAAAACGTACAAAACAAGAGATTGGGGTCATCAAGATTTTGCACGGATTTTTTAGGAATTTTCAAATTTTCAGATGGGAGGTTCCAGATAAGGTCAAAAACTACATACTCAGATCTTCACCAAACTTTGCAGGGATACATTGGATGTCAAGACACGTGGAAAAAACGTACAAAACAAGAGATTGGAGACATCAAGATTTTGGACGAATTTTTTAAGAATTTTCAAATTTTCAGATAGGAGGTTCCATATAAGGTCAAAAACTACATACTCAGATCTTCACCAAACTTTGCATGGATACATTATGTGTCAAGACACGTGGAAAAAACGTACAAAACAAAAGATTGGAGACATCAAGATTTTGGTCGAATTTTTTAAGAATTTTCAAATTTTCAGATGGGAGGTTCCAGATAAGGTCAAAAACTACATACTCAGATCTTCACCAAACTTTGCAGGGATACATTGGATGTCAAGACACGTGGAAAAAACGTACAAAAAAGAGATTGGAGACATCAAGATTTTGGACGAATTTTTTAACAATTTTCAAATTTTCAGAAAGGATGTTCCAGATAAGGTCAAAAACGACATACTCAGATCTTCACCAAACTTTGCAGGGATACATTGGATATCAAGACACGTGGAAAAAACGTACAAAACAAGAGATTGGAGACATCAAGATTTTGGACGAATTTTTTAAGAATTTTCAAATTTTCAGATAGGAGGTTCCAGATAAGGTCAAAAACTACATACTCAGATCTTCACCAAACTTTGCAGGGATACATTGGATGTCAAGACACGTGGAAAAAACGTACAAAACAATAGATTGGGGTCATCAAGATTTTGGACGGATTTTTTAGGAATTTTCAAATTTTCAGATGGGAGGTTCCAGATAAGGTCAAAAACTACATACTCAGATCTTCACCAAACATTGCAGGGATACATTGGATGTCAAGACACGTGGAAAAAACGTACAAAACAAGAGATTGGAGACATCAAAATTTTGGACGAATTTTTTAAGAATTTTCAAATTTTCAGATAGGAGGTTCCAGATGAGGTCAAAAACTACATACTCAGATCTTCACCAAACTTTGCAGGAATACTTTGCATGTCAAGACACGTGGAAAAAACGTACAAAACAAGAGATCGGAGACATCAAGATTTTCGACGAATTTTTTAAGAATTTTCAAATTTTCAGATGGGAGGTTCCAGATAAGGTCAAAAACGACATACTCAGATCTTCACCAAACTTTGCATGGATACATTGGATGTCAAGACACGTGGAAAAAACATACAAAACATAGGATTGGTGACATCAAGATTTTGGACGAATTTTTTAAGAATTTTCAAATTTTCAGATAGGAGGTTCCATATAAGGTCAAAAACTACATACTCAGATCTTCACCAAACTTTGCAGGGATACATTGGAGGTCGAGACACGTGGAAAAAAAGTACAAAACAAGAGATTGGGGTCATCAAGATTTTGGACGGATTTTTTAGGAATTTTCAAATTTTCAGATGGGAGGTTCCAGATAAGGTCAAAAACTACATACTCAGATCTTCACCAAACATTGCAGGGATACATTGGATGTCAAGACACGTGGAAAAAACGTACAAAACAAGAGATTGGAGACATCAAGATTTTGGACGAATTTTTTAAGAATTTTCAAATTTTCAGATAGGAGGTTCCAGATGAGGTCAAAAACTACATACTCAGATCTTCACCAAACTTTGCAGGAATACTTTGCATGTCAAGACACGTGGAAAAAACGTACAAAACAAGAGATCGGAGACATCAAGATTTTCGACGAATTTTTTAAGAATTTTCAAATTTTCAGATGGGAGGTTCCAGATAAGGTCAAAAACGACATACTCAGATCTTCACCAAACTTTGCAGGGATCCATTGGAGGTCGAGACACGTGCAAAAAACGTACAAAACAAGAGATTGGAGACATCAAGATTTTGGACGAATTTTTTAAGAATTTTCAAATTTTCAGATAGGAGGTTCCATATAAGGTCAAAAACTACATACTCAGATCTTCACCAAACTTTGCAGGGATACATTGGATGTCAAGACACGTGGAAAAAACGTACAAAACAAGAGATTGGAGACATCAAGATTTTCGACGAATTTTTTAAGAATTTTCAAATTTTCAGAAAGGATGTTCCAGATAAGGTCAAAAACGACATACTCAGATCTTCACCAAACTTTGCAGGGATCCATTGGAGGTCGAGACACGTGGAAAAAACGTACAAAACAAGAGATTGGAGACATCAAGATTTTGGACGAATTTTTGAAGAATTTTCAAATTTTCAGATAGGAGGTTCCAGATAAGGTCTAAAACTACATACTCAGATCTCCACCAAACATTGCAGGAATACATTGGATGTCAAGACACGTGGAAAAAACGTACAAAACAAGAGATTGGAGACATCAAGATTTTCGACGAATTTTTGAAGAATTTTCAAATTTTCAGATAGGAGGTTCCAGATAAGGTCAAAAACTACAGACTCAGATCTTCACCAAACGTTGCAGGGATACTTTGCATGTCAAGACACGTGGAAAAAACGTACAAAACAAAAGATTGGAGACATCAAGATTTTCGACGAATTTTTTAAGAATTTTCAAATTTTCAGATGGGAGGTTCCAGATAAGGTCAAAAACGACATACTCAGATCTTCACCAAACTTTGCATGGATACATTGGATGTCAAGACACGTGGAAAAAACGTACAAAACAAGAGATTGGAGACATCAAGATTTTGGACGAATTTTTTAAGAATTCTCAAATTTTCAGAAAGGAGGTTCCATATAAGGTCAAAAACTACATACTCAGATCTTCACCAAACTTTGCAGGGATACTTTGGATGTCAAGACACGTGGAAAAAACGTACAAAACAAGAGATTGGGGTCATCAAGATTTTGGACGAATTTTTTAAGAATTTTCAAATTTTCAGATGGGAGGTGCAATATAAGGTCAAAAACTACATACTCAGATCTTCACCAAACTTTGCATGGATACATTGGATGTCAAGACACGTGGAAAAAACATACAAAACATAGGATTCGGAACATCAAGATTTTGGTCGAATTTTTTAAGAATTTTCAAATTTTCAGATAGGAGGTTCCATATAAGGTCAAAAACTACATACTCAGATCTTCACCAAACATTGCAGGAATACATTGGATGTCAAGACACGTGGAAAAAACGTACAAAACAAGAGATTGGAGACATCAAGATTTTGGACGAATTTTTTAAGAATTTTCAAATTTTCAGATAGGAGGTTCCATATAAGGTCAAAAACTACATACTCAGATCTTCACCAAACTTTGCATGGATACATTATGTGTCAAGACACGTGGAAAAAACGTAAAAAACAAAAGATTGGAGACATCAAGATTTTGGTCGAATTTTTTAAGAATTTTCAAATTTTCAGATAGGAGGTTCCAGATGAGGTCAAAAACTACATACTCAGATCTTCACCAAACTTTGCAGGAATACTTTGCATGTCAAGACACGTGGAAAAAACGTACAAAACAAGAGATCGGAGACATCAAGATTTTCGACGAATTTTTTAAGAATTTTCAAATTTTCAGATGGGAGGTTCCAGATAAGGTCAAAAACGACATACTCAGATCTTCACCAAACTTTGCAGGGATCCATTGGAGGTCGAGACACGTGCAAAAAACGTACAAAACAAGAGATTGGAGACATCAAGATTTTGGACGAATTTTTTAAGAATTTTCAAATTTTCAGATAGGAGGTTCCATATAAGGTCAAAAACTACATACTCAGATCTTCACCAAACTTTGCAGGGATACATTGGATGTCAAGACACGTGGAAAAAACGTACAAAACAAGAGATTGGAGACATCAAGATTTTCGACGAATTTTTTAAGAATTTTCAAATTTTCAGAAAGGATGTTCCAGATAAGGTCAAAAACGACATACTCAGATCTTCACCAAACTTTGCAGGGATCCATTGGAGGTCGAGACACGTGGAAAAAACGTACAAAACAAGAGATTGGAGACATCAAGATTTTGGACGAATTTTTGAAGAATTTTCAAATTTTCAGATAGGAGGTTCCAGATAAGGTCTAAAACTACATACTCCGATCTCCACCAAACATTGCAGGAATACATTGGATGTCAAGACACGTGGAAAAAACGTACAAAACAAGAGATTGGAGACATCAAGATTTTCGACGAATTTTTGAAGAATTTTCAAATTTTCAGATAGGAGGTTCCAGATAAGGTCAAAAACTACATACTCAGATCTTCACCAAACGTTGCAGGGATACTTTGCATGTCAAGACACGTGGAAAAAACGTACAAAACAAAAGATTGGAGACATCAAGATTTTCGACGAATTTTTTAAGAATTTTCAAATTTTCAGATGGGAGGTTCCAGATAAGGTCAAAAACGACATACTCAGATCTTCACCAAACTTTGCATGGATACATTGGATGTCAAGACACGTGGAAAAAACGTACAAAACAAGAGATTGGAGACATCAAGATTTTGGACGAATTTTTTAAGAATTCTCAAATTTTCAGAAAGGAGGTTCCATATAAGGTCAAAAACTACATACTCAGATCTTCACCAAACTTTGCAGGGATACTTTGGATGTCAAGACACGTGGAAAAAACGTACAAAACAAGAGATTGGGGTCATCAAGATTTTGGACGAATTTTTTAAGAATTTTCAAATTTTCAGATGGGAGGTGCAATATAAGGTCAAAAACTACATACTCAGATCTTCACCAAACTTTGCATGGATACATTGGATGTCAAGACACGTGGAAAAAACATACAAAACATAGGATTCGGAACATCAAGATTTTGGTCGAATTTTTTAAGAATTTTCAAATTTTCAGATAGGAGGTTCCATATAAGGTCAAAAACTACATACTCAGATCTTCACCAAACATTGCAGGAATACATTGGATGTCAAGACACGTGGAAAAAACGTACAAAACAAGAGATTGGAGACATCAAGATTTTGGACGAATTTTTTAAGAATTTTCAAATTTTCAGATAGGAGGTTCCATATAAGGTCAAAAACTACATACTCAGATCTTCACCAAACTTTGCATGGATACATTATGTGTCAAGACACGTGGAAAAAACGTACAAAACAAAAGATTGGAGACATCAAGATTTTGGTCGAATTTTTTAAGAATTTTCAAATTTTCAGATGGGAGGTTCCGGATAAGGTCAAAAACTACATACTCAGATCTTCACCAAACTTTGCAGGGATACATTGGATGTCAAGACACGTGGAAAAAACGTACAAAAAAGAGATTGGAGACATCAAGATTTTGGACGAATTTTTTAACAATTTTCAAATTTTCAGAAAGGATGTTCCAGATAAGTTCAAAAACGACATACTCAGATCTTCACCAAACTTTGCAGGGATACATTGGATATCAAGACACGTGGAAAAAACGTACAAAACAAGAGATTGGAGACATCAAGATTTTGGACGAATTTTTTAAGAATTTTCAAATTTTCAGATAGGAGGTTCCAGATAAGGTCAAAAACTACATACTCAGATCTTCACCAAACTTTGCAGGGATACATTGGATGTCAAGACACGTGGAAAAAACGTACAAAACAAGAGATTGGGGTCATCAAGATTTTGGACGGATTTTTTAGGAATTTTCAAATTTTCAGATGGGAGGTTCCAGATAAGGTCAAAAACTACATACTCAGATCTTCACCAAACATTGCAGGGATACATTGGATGTCAAGACACGTGGAAAAAACGTACAAAACAAGAGATTGGAGACATCAAAATTTTGGACGAATTTTTTAAGAATTTTCAAATTTTCAGATAGGAGGTTCCAGATGAGGTCAAAAACTACATACTCAGATCTTCACCAAACTTTGCAGGAATACTTTGCATGTCAAGACACGTGGAAAAAACGTACAAAACAAGAGATCGGAGACATCAAGATTTTCGACGAATTTTTTAAGAATTTTCAAATTTTCAGATGGGAGGTTCCAGATAAGGTCAAAAACGACATACTCAGATCTTCACCAAACTTTGCATGGATACATTGGATGTCAAGACACGTGGAAAAAACATACAAAACATAGGATTGGTGACATCAAGATTTTGGACGAATTTTTTAAGAATTTTCAAATTTTCAGATAGGAGGTTCCATATAAGGTCAAAAACTACATACTCAGATCTTCACCAAACTTTGCAGGGATACATTGGAGGTCGAGACACGTGGAAAAAAAGTACAAAACAAGAGATTGGGGTCATCAAGATTTTGGACGGATTTTTTAGGAATTTTCAAATTTTCAGATGGGAGGTTCCAGATAAGGTCAAAAACTACATACTCAGATCTTCACCAAACATTGCAGGGATACATTGGATGTCAAGACACGTGGAAAAAACGTACAAAACAAGAGATTGGAGACATCAAGATTTTGGACGAATTTTTTAAGAATTTTCAAATTTTCAGTAAGGAGGTTCCAGATGAGGTCAAAAACTACATACTCAGATCTTCACCAAACTTTGCAGGAATACTTTGCATGTCAAGACACGTGGAAAAAACGTACAAAACAAGAGATCGGAGACATCAAGATTTTCGACGAATTTTTTAAGAATTTTCAAATTTTCAGATGGGAGGTTCCAGATAAGGTCAAAAACGACATACTCAGATCTTCACCAAACTTTGCAGGGATCCATTGGAGGTCGAGACACGTGCAAAAAACGTACAAAACAAGAGATTGGAGACATCAAGATTTTGGACGAATTTTTTAAGAATTTTCAAATTTTCAGATAGGAGGTTCCATATAAGGTCAAAAACTACATACTCAGATCTTCACCAAACTTTGCAGGGATACATTGGATGTCAAGACACGTGGAAAAAACGTACAAAACAAGAGATTGGAGACATCAAGATTTTCGACGAATTTTTTAAGAATTTTCAAATTTTCAGAAAGGATGTTCCAGATAAGGTCAAAAACGACATACTCAGATCTTCACCAAACTTTGCAGGGATCCATTGGAGGTCGAGACACGTGGAAAAAACGTACAAAACAAGAGATTGGAGACATCAAGATTTTGGACGAATTTTTGAAGAATTTTCAAATTTTCAGATAGGAGGTTCCAGATAAGGTCTAAAACTACATACTCAGATCTCCACCAAACATTGCAGGAATACATTGGATGTCAAGACACGTGGAAAAAACGTACAAAACAAGAGATTGGAGACATCAAGATTTTCGACGAATTTTTGAAGAATTTTCAAATTTTCAGATAGGAGGTTCCAGATAAGGTCAAAAACTACATACTCAGATCTTCACCAAACGTTGCAGGGATACTTTGCATGTCAAGACACGTGGAAAAAACGTACAAAACAAAAGATTGGAGACATCAAGATTTTCGACGAATTTTTTAAGAATTTTCAAATTTTCAGATGGGAGGTTCCAGATAAGGTCAAAAACGACATACTCAGATCTTCACCAAACTTTGCATGGATACATTGGATGTCAAGACACGTGGAAAAAACGTACAAAACAAGAGATTGGAGACATCAAGATTTTGGACGAATTTTTTAAGAATTCTCAAATTTTCAGAAAGGAGGTTCCATATAAGGTCAAAAACTACATACTCAGATCTTCACCAAACTTTGCAGGGATACTTTGGATGTCAAGACACGTGGAAAAAACGTACAAAACAAGAGATTGGGGTCATCAAGATTTTGGACGAATTTTTTAAGAATTTTCAAATTTTCAGATGGGAGGTGCAATATAAGGTCAAAAACTACATACTCAGATCTTCACCAAACTTTGCATGGATACATTGGATGTCAAGACACGTGGAAAAAACATACAAAACATAGGATTCGGAACATCAAGATTTTGGTCGAATTTTTTAAGAATTTTCAAATTTTCAGATAGGAGGTTCCATATAAGGTCAAAAACTACATACTCAGATCTTCACCAAACATTGCAGGAATACATTGGATGTCAAGACACGTGGAAAAAACGTACAAAACAAGAGATTGGGGTCATCAAGATTTTGCACGGATTTTTTAGGAATTTTCAAATTTTCAGATGGGAGGTTCCAGATAAGGTCAAAAACTACATACTCAGATCTTCACCAAACTTTGCAGGGATACATTGGATGTCAAGACACGTGGAAAAAACGTACAAAACAAGAGATTGGAGACATCAAGATTTTGGACGAATTTTTTAAGAATTTTCAAATTTTCAGATAGGAGGTTCCATATAAGGTCAAAAACTACATACTCAGATCTTCACCAAACTTTGCATGGATACATTATGTGTCAAGACACGTGGAAAAAACGTACAAAACAAAAGATTGGAGACATCAAGATTTTGGTCGAATTTTTTAAGAATTTTCAAATTTTCAGATGGGAGGTTCCAGATAAGGTCAAAAACTACATACTCAGATCTTCACCAAACTTTGCAGGGATACATTGGATGTCAAGACACGTGGAAAAAACGTACAAAACAAGAGATTGGAGACATCAAGATTTTGGACGAATTTTTTAAGAATTTTTAAATTTTCAGATAGGAGGTTCCATATAAGGTCAAAAACTACATACTCAGATCTTCACCAAACTTTGCATGGATACATTATGTGTCAAGACACGTGGAAAAAACGTACAAAACAAGAGATTGGAGACATCAAGATATTGGTCGAATTTTTTAAGAATTTTCAAATTTTCAGATGGGAGGTTCCAGATAAGGTCAAAAACTACATACTCAGATCTTCACCAAACTTTGCAGGGATACATTGGATGTCAAGACACGTGGAAAAAACGTACAAAACAAGAGATAGGAGACATCAAGATTTTGGACGAATTTTTTAACAATTTTCAAATTTTCAGAAAGGATGTTCCAGATAAGGTCAAAAACAACATACTCAGATCTTCACCAAACTTTGCAGGGATACATTGGATATCAAGACACGTGGAAAAAACGTACAAAACAAGAGATTGGAGACATCAAGATTTTGGACGAATTTTTTAAGAATTTTCAAATTTTCAGATAGGAGGTTCCAGATAAGATCAAAAACTACATACTCAGATCTTCACCAAACTTTGCAGGGATACATTGGATGTCAAGACACGTGGAAAAAAAGTACAAAACAAGAGATTGGGGTCATCAAGATTTTGGACGGATTTTTTAGGAATTTTCAAATTTTCAGATGGGAGGTTCCAGATAAGGTCAAAAACTACATACTCAGATCTTCACCAAACATTGCAGGGATACATTGGATGTCAAGACACGTGGAAAAAACGTACAAAACAAGAGATTGGAGACATCAAGATTTTGGACGAATTTTTTAAGAATTTTCAAATTTTCAGATAGGAGGTTCCAGATGAGGTCAAAAACTACATACTCAGATCTTCACCAAACTTTGCAGGAATACTTTGCATGTCAAGACACGTGGAAAAAACGTACAAAACAAGAGATCGGAGACATCAAGATTTTCGACGAATTTTTTAAGAATTTTCAAATTTTCAGATGGGAGGTTCCAGATAAGGTCAAAAACTACATACTCAGATCTTCACTAAACTTTGCAGGGATCCATTGGAGGTCGAGACACGTGGAAAAAACGTACAAAACAAGAGATTGGAGACATCAAGATTTTGGACGAATTTTTTAAGAATTTTCAAATTTTCAGATAGGAGGTTCCATATAAGGTCAAAAACTACATACTCAGATCTTCACCAAACTTTGCAGGGATCCATTGGAGGTCGAGACACGTGGAAAAAACGTACAAAACAAGAGATTTGAGACATCAAGATTTTGGACGAATTTTTGAAGAATTTTCAAATTTTCAGATAGGAGGTTCCAGATAAGGTCAAAAACTACATACTCAGATCTTCACCAAACGTTGCAGGGATACTTTGCATGTCAAGACACGTGGAAAAAACGTACAAAACAAAAGATTGGAGACATCAAGATTTTCGACGAATTTTTTAAGAATTTTCAAATTTTCAGATGGGAGGTTCCAGATAAGGTCAAAAACGACATACTCAGATCTTCACCAAACTTTGCATGGATACATTGGATGTCAAGACACGTGGAAAAAACGTACAAACAAGAGATTGGAGACATCAAGATTTTGGACGAATTTTTTAAGAATTCTCAAATTTTCAGAAAGGAGGTTCCATATAAGGTCAAAAACTACATACTCAGATCTCCACCAAACATTGCAGGAATACATTGGATGTCAAGACACGTGGAAAAAACGTACAAAACAAGAGATTGGAGACATCAAGATTTTCGACGAATTTTTGAAGAATTTTCAAATTTTCAGATAGGAGGTTCCAGATAAGGTCAAAAACTACATACTCAGATCTTCACCAAACGTTGCAGGGATACTTTGCATGTCAAGACACGTGGAAAAAACGTACAAAACAAAAGATTGGAGACATCAAGATTTTCGACGAATTTTTTAAGAATTTTCAAATTTTCAAATGGGAGGTTCCAGATAAGGTCAAAAACGACATACTCAGATCTTCACCAAACTTTGCATGGATACATTGGATGTCAAGACACGTGGAAAAAACGTACAAAACAAGAGATTGGAGACATCAAGATTTTCGACGAATTTTTGAAGAATTTTCAAATTTTCAGATAGGAGGTTCCAGATAAGGTCAAAAACTACATACTCAGATCTTCACCAAACGTTGCAGGGATACTTTGCATGTCAAGACACGTGGAAAAAACGTACAAAACAAAAGATTGGAGACATCAAGATTTTCGACGAATTTTTTAAGAATTTTCAAATTTTCAGATGGGAGGTTCCAGATAAGGTCAAAAACGACATACTCAGATCTTCACCAAACTTTGCATGGATACATTGGATGTCAAGACACGTGGAAAAAACGTACAAAACAAGAGATTGGAGACATCAAGATTTTGGACGAATTTTTTAAGAATTCTCAAATTTTCAGAAAGGAGGTTCCATATAAGGTCAAAAACTACATACTCAGATCTTCACCAAACTTTGCAGGGATACTTTGGATGTCAAGACACGTGGAAAAAACGTACAAAACAAGAGATTGGGGTCATCAAGATTTTGGACGAATTTTTTAAGAATTTTCAAATTTTCAGATGGGAGGTGCAATATAAGGTCAAAAACTACATACTCAGATCTTCACCAAACTTTGCATGGATACATTGGATGTCAAGACACGTGGAAAAAACATACAAAACATAGGATTCGGAACATCAAGATTTTGGTCGAATTTTTTAAGAATTTTCAAATTTTCAGATAGGAGGTTCCATATAAGGTCAAAAACTACATACTCAGATCTTCACCAAACATTGCAGGAATACATTGGATGTCAAGACACGTGGAAAAAACGTACAAAACAAGAGATTGGAGACATCAAGATTTTGGACGAATTTTTTAAGAATTTTCAAATTTTCAGATAGGAGGTTCCATATAAGGTCAAAAACTACATACTCAGATCTTCACCAAACTTTGCATGGATACATTATGTGTCAAGACACGTGGAAAAAACGTACAAAACAAAAGATTGGAGACATCAAGATTTTGGTCGAGTTTTTTAAGAATTTTCAAATTTTCAGATGGGAGGTTCCAGATAAGGTCAAAAACTACATACTCAGATCTTCACCAAACTTTGCAGGGATACATTGGATGTCAAGACACGTGGAAAAAACGTACAAAAAAGAGATTGGAGACATCAAGATTTTGGACGAATTTTTTAACAATTTTCAAATTTTCAGAAAGGATGTTCCAGATAAGGTCAAAAACGACATACTCAGATCTTCACCAAACTTTGCAGGGATACATTGGATATCAAGACACGTGGAAAAAACGTACAAAACAAGAGATTGGAGACATCAAGATTTTGGACGAATTTTTTAAGAATTTTCAAATTTTCAGATAGGAGGTTCCAGATAAGGTCAAAAACTACATACTCAGATCTTCACCAAACTTTGCAGGGATACATTGGATGTCAAGACACGTGGAAAAAACGTACAAAACAAGAGATTGGGGTCATCAAGATTTTGGACGGATTTTTTAGGAATTTTCAAATTTTCAGATGGGAGGTTCCAGATAAGGTCAAAAACTACATACTCAGATCTTCACCAAACATTGCAGGGATACATTGGATGTCAAGACACGTGGAAAAAACGTACAAAACAAGAGATTGGAGACATCAAAATTTTGGACTAATTTTTTAAGAATTTTCAAATTTTCAGATAGGAGGTTCCAGATGAGGTCAAAAACTACATACTCAGATCTTCACCAAACTTTGCAGGAATACTTTGCATGTCAAGACACGTGGAAAAAACGTACAAAACAAGAGATCGGAGACATCAAGATTTTCGACGAATTTTTTAAGAATTTTCAAATTTTCAGATGGGAGGTTCCAGATAAGGTCAAAAACGACATACTCAGATCTTCACCAAACTTTGCATGGATACATTGGATGTCAAGACACGTGGAAAAAACATACAAAACATAGGATTGGTGACATCAAGATTTTGGACGAATTTTTTAAGAATTTTCAAATTTTCAGATAGGAGGTTCCATATAAGGTCAAAAACTACATACTCAGATCTTCACCAAACTTTGCAGGGATACATTGGAGGTCGAGACACGTGGAAAAAAAGTACAAAACAAGAGATTGGGGTCATCAAGATTTTGGACGGATTTTTTAGGAATTTTCAAATTTTCAGATGGGAGGTTCCAGATAAGGTCAAAAACTACATACTCAGATCTTCACCAAACATTGCAGGGATACATTGGATGTCAAGACACGTGGAAAAAACGTACAAAACAAGAGATTGGAGACATCAAGATTTTGGACGAATTTTTTAAGAATTTTCAAATTTTCAGTAAGGAGGTTCCAGATGAGGTCAAAAACTACATACTCAGATCTTCACCAAACTTTGCAGGAATACTTTGCATGTCAAGACACGTGGAAAAAACGTACAAAACAAGAGATCGGAGACATCAAGATTTTCGACGAATTTTTTAAGAATTTTCAAATTTTCAGATGGGAGGTTCCAGATAAGGTCAAAAACGACATACTCAGATCTTCACCAAACTTTGCAGGGATCCATTGGAGGTCGAGACACGTGCAAAAAACGTACAAAACAAGAGATTGGAGACATCAAGATTTTGGACGAATTTTTTAAGAATTTTCAAATTTTCAGATAGGAGGTTCCATATAAGGTCAAAAACTACATACTCAGATCTTCACCAAACTTTGCAGGGATACATTGGATGTCAAGACACGTGGAAAAAACGTACAAAACAAGAGATTGGAGACATCAAGATTTTCGACGAATTTTTTAAGAATTTTCAAATTTTCAGAAAGGATGTTCCAGATAAGGTCAAAAACGACATACTCAGATCTTCACCAAACTTTGCAGGGATCCATTGGAGGTCGAGACACGTGGAAAAAACGTACAAAACAAGAGATTGGAGACATCAAGATTTTGGACGAATTTTTGAAGAATTTTCAAATTTTCAGATAGGAGGTTCCAGATAAGGTCTAAAACTACATACTCAGATCTCCACCAAACATTGCAGGAATACATTGGATGTCAAGACACGTGGAAAAAACGTACAAAACAAGAGATTGGAGACATCAAGATTTTCGACGAATTTTTGAAGAATTTTCAAATTTTCAGATAGGAGGTTCCAGATAAGGTCAAAAACTACATACTCAGATCTTCACCAAACGTTGCAGGGATACTTTGCATGTCAAGACACGTGGAAAAAACGTACAAAACAAAAGATTGGAGACATCAAGATTTTCGACGAATTTTTTAAGAATTTTCAAATTTTCAGATGGGAGGTTCCAGATAAGGTCAAAAACGACATACTCAGATCTTCACCAAACTTTGCATGGATACATTGGATGTCAAGACACGTGGAAAAAACGTACAAAACAAGAGATTGGAGACATCAAGATTTTGGACGAATTTTTTAAGAATTCTCAAATTTTCAGAAAGGAGGTTCCATATAAGGTCAAAAACTACATACTCAGATCTTCACCAAACTTTGCAGGGATACTTTGGATGTCAAGACACGTGGAAAAAACGTACAAAACAAGAGATTGGGGTCATCAAGATTTTGGACGAATTTTTTAAGAATTTTCAAATTTTCAGATGGGAGGTGCAATATAAGGTCAAAAACTACATACTCAGATCTTCACCAAACTTTGCATGGATACATTGGATGTCAAGACACGTGGAAAAAACATACAAAACATAGGATTCGGAACATCAAGATTTTGGTCGAATTTTTTAAGAATTTTCAAATTTTCAGATAGGAGGTTCCATATAAGGTCAAAAACTACATACTCAGATCTTCACCAAACATTGCAGGAATACATTGGATGTCAAGACACGTGGAAAAAACGTACAAAACAAGAGATTGGGGTCATCAAGATTTTGCACGGATTTTTTAGGAATTTTCAAATTTTCAGATGGGAGGTTCCAGATAAGGTCAAAAACTACATACTCAGATCTTCACCAAACTTTGCAGGGATACATTGGATGTCAAGACACGTGGAAAAAACGTACAAAACAAGAGATTGGAGACATCAAGATTTTGGACGAATTTTTTAAGAATTTTCAAATTTTCAGATAGGAGGTTCCATATAAGGTCAAAAACTACATACTCAGATCTTCACCAAACTTTGCATGGATACATTATGTGTCAAGACACGTGGAAAAAACGTACAAAACAAAAGATTGGAGACATCAAGATTTTGGTCGAATTTTTTAAGAATTTTCAAATTTTCAGATGGGAGGTTCCAGATAAGGTCAAAAACTACATACTCAGATCTTCACCAAACTTTGCAGGGATACATTGGATGTCAAGACACGTGGAAAAAACGTACAAAACAAGAGATTGGAGACATCAAGATTTTGGACGAATTTTTTAAGAATTTTTAAATTTTCAGATAGGAGGTTCCATATAAGGTCAAAAACTACATACTCAGATCTTCACCAAACTTTGCATGGATACATTATGTGTCAAGACACGTGGAAAAAACGTACAAAACAAGAGATTGGAGACATCAAGATATTGGTCGAATTTTTTAAGAATTTTCAAATTTTCAGATGGGAGGTTCCAGATAAGGTCAAAAACTACATACTCAGATCTTCACCAAACTTTGCAGGGATACATTGGATGTCAAGACACGTGGAAAAAACGTACAAAACAAGAGATAGGAGACATCAAGATTTTGGACGAATTTTTTAACAATTTTCAAATTTTCAGAAAGGATGTTCCAGATAAGGTCAAAAACAACATACTCAGATCTTCACCAAACTTTGCAGGGATACATTGGATATCAAGACACGTGGAAAAAACGTACAAAACAAGAGATTGGAGACATCAAGATTTTGGACGAATTTTTTAAGAATTTTCAAATTTTCAGATAGGAGGTTCCAGATAAGATCAAAAACTACATACTCAGATCTTCACCAAACTTTGCAGGGATACATTGGATGTCAAGACACGTGGAAAAAAAGTACAAAACAAGAGATTGGGGTCATCAAGATTTTGGACGGATTTTTTAGGAATTTTCAAATTTTCAGATGGGAGGTTCCAGATAAGGTCAAAAACTACATACTCAGATCTTCACCAAACATTGCAGGGATACATTGGATGTCAAGACACGTGGAAAAAACGTACAAAACAAGAGATTGGAGACATCAAGATTTTGGACGAATTTTTTAAGAATTTTCAAATTTTCAGATAGGAGGTTCCAGATGAGGTCAAAAACTACATACTCAGATCTTCACCAAACTTTGCAGGAATACTTTGCATGTCAAGACACGTGGAAAAAACGTACAAAACAAGAGATCGGAGACATCAAGATTTTCGACGAATTTTTTAAGAATTTTCAAATTTTCAGATGGGAGGTTCCAGATAAGGTCAAAAACTACATACTCAGATCTTCACTAAACTTTGCAGGGATCCATTGGAGGTCGAGACACGTGGAAAAAACGTACAAAACAAGAGATTGGAGACATCAAGATTTTGGACGAATTTTTTAAGAATTTTCAAATTTTCAGATAGGAGGTTCCATATAAGGTCAAAAACTACATACTCAGATCTTCACCAAACTTTGCAGGGATCCATTGGAGGTCGAGACACGTGGAAAAAACGTACAAAACAAGAGATTTGAGACATCAAGATTTTGGACGAATTTTTGAAGAATTTTCAAATTTTCAGATAGGAGGTTCCAGATAAGGTCAAAAACTACATACTCAGATCTTCACCAAACGTTGCAGGGATACTTTGCATGTCAAGACACGTGGAAAAAACGTACAAAACAAAAGATTGGAGACATCAAGATTTTCGACGAATTTTTTAAGAATTTTCAAATTTTCAGATGGGAGGTTCCAGATAAGGTCAAAAACGACATACTCAGATCTTCACCAAACTTTGCATGGATACATTGGATGTCAAGACACGTGGAAAAAACGTACAAACAAGAGATTGGAGACATCAAGATTTTGGACGAATTTTTTAAGAATTCTCAAATTTTCAGAAAGGAGGTTCCATATAAGGTCAAAAACTACATACTCAGATCTCCACCAAACATTGCAGGAATACATTGGATGTCAAGACACGTGGAAAAAACGTACAAAACAAGAGATTGGAGACATCAAGATTTTCGACGAATTTTTGAAGAATTTTCAAATTTTCAGATAGGAGGTTCCAGATAAGGTCAAAAACTACATACTCAGATCTTCACCAAACGTTGCAGGGATACTTTGCATGTCAAGACACGTGGAAAAAACGTACAAAACAAAAGATTGGAGACATCAAGATTTTCGACGAATTTTTTAAGAATTTTCAAATTTTCAGATGGGAGGTTCCAGATAAGGTCAAAAACGACATACTCAGATCTTCACCAAACTTTGCATGGATACATTGGATGTCAAGACACGTGGAAAAAACGTACAAACAAGAGATTGGAGACATCAAGATTTTGGACGAATTTTTTAAGAATTCTCAAATTTTCAGAAAGGAGGTTCCATATAAGGTCAAAAACTACATACTCAGATCTTCACCAAACTTTGCAGGGATACTTTGGATGTCAAGACACGTGGAAAAAACGTACAAAACAAGAGATTGGGGTCATCAAGATTTTGGACGAATTTTTTAAGAATTTTCAAATTTTCAGTTGGGAGGTTCAATATAAGGTCAAAAACTACATACTCAGATCTTCACCAAACTTTGCATGGATACATTGGATGTCAAGACACGTGGAAAAAACATACAAAACATAGGATTCGGAACATCAAGATTTTGGTCGAATTTTTTAAGAATTTTCAAATTTTCAGATAGGAGGTTCCATATAAGGTCAAAAACTACATACTCAGATCTTCACCAAACATTGCAGGAATACATTGGATGTCAAGACACGTGGAAAAAACGTACAAAACAAGAGATTGGGGTCATCAAGATTTTGCACGGATTTTTTAGGAATTTTCAAATTTTCAGATGGGAGGTTCCAGATAAGGTCAAAAACTACATACTCAGATCTTCATAAAACTTTGCAGGGATACATTGGATGTCAAGACACGTGG
Organism: Lepisma saccharinum; assembly: GCF_977018435.1. Lineage (NCBI taxonomy): Eukaryota > Metazoa > Arthropoda > Insecta > Zygentoma > Lepismatidae > Lepisma > Lepisma saccharinum. Next base: position 415,324 of record NW_028142915.1, read on the forward strand.
AAAAAACGTACAAAACAAGAGATTGGAGACATCAAGATTTTGGACGAATTTTTTAAGAATTTTCAAATTTTCAGATAGGAGGTTCCATATAAGGTCAAAAACTACATACTCAGATCTTCACCAAACTTTGCATGGATACATTATGTGTCAAGACACGTGGAAAAAACGTACAAAACAAAAGATTGGAGACATCAAGATTTTGGTCGAATTTTTTAAGAATTTTCAAATTTTCAGATGGGAGGTTCCAGATAAGGTCAAAAACTACATACTCAGATCTTCACCAAACTTTGCAGGGATACATTGGATGTCAAGACACGTGGAAAAAAACGTACAAAAAAGAGATTGGAGACATCAAGATTTTGGACGAATTTTTTAACAATTTTCAAATTTTCAGAAAGGATGTTCCAGATAAGGTCAAAAACGACATACTCAGATCTTCACCAAACTTTGCAGGGATACATTGGATATCAAGACACGTGGAAAAAACGTACAAAACAAGAGATTGGAGACATCAAGATTTTGGACGAATTTTTTAAGAATTTTCAAATTTTCAGATAGGAGGTTCCAGATAAGGTCAAAAACTACATACTCAGATCTTCACCAAACTTTGCAGGGATACATTGGATGTCAAGACACGTGGAAAAAACGTACAAAACAAGAGATTGGGGTCATCAAGATTTTGGACGGATTTTTTAGGAATTTTCAAATTTTCAGATGGGAGGTTCCAGATAAGGTCAAAAACTACATACTCAGATCTTCACCAAACATTGCAGGGATACATTGGATGTCAAGACACGTGGAAAAAACGTACAAAACAAGAGATTGGAGACATCAAAATTTTGGACGAATTTTTTAAGAATTTTCAAATTTTCAGATAGGAGGTTCCAGATGAGGTCAAAAACTACATACTCAGATCTTCACCAAACTTTGCATGAATACTTTGCATGTCAAGACACGTGGAAAAAACGTACAAAACAAGAGATCGGAGACATCAAGATTTTCGACGAATTTTTTAAGAATTTTCAAATTTTCAGATGGGAGGTTCCAGATAAGGTCAAAAACGACATACTCAGATCTTCACCAAACTTTGCATGGATACATTGGATGTCAAGACACGTGGAAAAAACATACAAAACATAGGATTGGTGACATCAAGATTTTGGACGAATTTTTTAAGAATTTTCAAATTTTCAGATAGGAGGTTCCATATAAGGTCAAAAACTACATACTCAGATCTTCACCAAACTTTGCAGGGATACATTGGATGTCAAGACACGTGGAAAAAACGTACAAAACAAGAGATTGGAGACATCAAGATTATGGACGAATTTTTTGAGAATTTTCAAATTTTCAGAAAGGAGGTTCCATATAAGGTCAAAAACTACATACTCAGATCTTCACCAAACTTTGCAGGGATACATTGGATGTCAAGACACGTGGAAAAAACGTACAAAACAAGAGATTGGAGACATCAAGATTTTCGACGAATTTTTTAAGAATTTTCAAATTTTCAGAAAGGATGTTCCAGATAAGGTCAAAAACGACATACTCAGATCTTCACCAAACTTTGCAGGGATACATTGGAGGTCGAGACACGTGGAAAAAACGTACAAAACAAGAGATTGGAGACATCAAGATTTTGGACGAATTTTTGAAGAATTTTCAAATTTTCTGATAGGAGGTCCCAGATAAGGTCAAAAACTACATACTCAGATCTCCACCAAACATTGCAGGGATACATTGGATGTCAAGACACGTGGAAAAAACGTACAAAACAAGAGATTGGAGACATCAAGATTTTCGACGAATTTTTGAAGAATTTTCAAATTTTCAGATAGGAGGTTCCAGATAAGGTCAAAAACTACATACTCAGATCTTCACCAAACGTTGCAGGGATACTTTGCATGTCAAGACACGTGGAAAAATCGTACAAAACAAGACATTGGAGACATCAAGATTTTCGACGAATTTTTTAAGAATTTTCAAATTTTCAGATGGGAGGTTCCAGATAAGGTCAAAAACGACATACTCAGATCTTCACCAAACTTTGCATGGATACATTGGATGTCAAGACACGTGGAAAAAACGTACAAAACAAGAGATTGGGGTCATCAAGATTTTGCACGGATTTTTTAGGAATTTTCAAATTTTCAGATGGGAGGTTCCAGATAAGGTCAAAAACTACATACTCAGATCTTCACCAAACTTTGCAGGGATACATTGGATGTCAAGACACGTGGAAAAAACGTACAAAACAAGAGATTGGAGACATCAAGATTTTGGACGAATTTTTTAAGAATTTTCAAATTTTCAGATAGGAGGTTCCATATAAGGTCAAAAACTACATACTCAGATCTTCACCAAACTTTGCATGGATACATTATGTGTCAAGACACGTGGAAAAAACGTACAAAACAAAAGATTGGAGACATCAAGATTTTGGTCGAATTTTTTAAGAATTTTCAAATTTTCAGATGGGAGGTTCCAGATAAGGTCAAAAACTACATACTCAGATCTTCACCAAACTTTGCAGGGATACATTGGATGTCAAGACACGTGGAAAAAACGTACAAAAAAGAGATTGGAGACATCAAGATTTTGGACGAATTTTTTAACAATTTTCAAATTTTCAGAAAGGATGTTCCAGATAAGGTCAAAAACGACATACTCAGATCTTCACCAAACTTTGCAGGGATACATTGGATATCAAGACACGTGGAAAAAACGTACAAAACAAGAGATTGGAGACATCAAGATTTTGGACGAATTTTTTAAGAATTTTCAAATTTTCAGATAGGAGGTTCCAGATAAGGTCAAAAACTACATACTCAGATCTTCACCAAACTTTGCAGGGATACATTGGATGTCAAGACACGTGGAAAAAACGTACAAAACAAGAGATTGGGGTCATCAAGATTTTGGACGGATTTTTTAGGAATTTTCAAATTTTCAGATGGGAGGTTCCAGATAAGGTCAAAAACTACATACTCAGATCTTCACCAAACATTGCAGGGATACATTGGATGTCAAGACACGTGGAAAAAACGTACAAAACAAGAGATTGGAGACATCAAAATTTTGGACGAATTTTTTAAGAATTTTCAAATTTTCAGATAGGAGGTTCCAGATGAGGAGGTCAAAAACTACATACTCAGATCTTCACCAAACTTTGCAGGAATACTTTGCATGTCAAGACACGTGGAAAAAACGTACAAAACAAGAGATCGGAGACATCAAGATTTTCGACGAATTTTTTAAGAATTTCAAATTTTCAGATGGGAGGTTCCAGATAAGGTCAAAAACGACATACTCAGATCTTCACCAAACTTTACATGGATACATTGGATGTCAAGACACGTGGAAAAAACATACAAAACATAGGATTGGTGACATCAAGATTTTGGACGAATTTTTTAAGAATTTTCAAATTTTCAGATAGGAGGTTCCATATAAGGTCAAAAACTACATACTCAGATCTTCACCAAACTTTGCAGGGATACATTGGATGTCAAGACACGTGGAAAAAACATACAAAACAAGAGATTGGAGACATCAAGATTATGGACGAATTTTTTGAGAATTTTCAAATTTTCAGAAAGGAGGTTCCATATAAGGTCAAAAACTACATACTCAGATCTTCACCAAACTTTGCAGGGATACATTGGATGTCAAGACACGTGGAAAAAACGTACAAAACAAGAGATTGGAGACATCAAGATTTTCGACGAATTTTTTAAGAATTTTCAAATTTTCAGAAAGGATGTTCCAGATAAGGTCAAAAACGACATACTCAGATCTTCACCAAACTTTGCAGGGATACATTGGAGGTCGAGACACGTGGAAAAAACGTACAAAACAAGAGATTGGAGACATCAAGATTTTGGACGAATTTTTGAAGAATTTTCAAATTTTCTGATAGGAGGTCCCAGATAAGGTCAAAAACTACATACTCAGATCTCCACCAAACATTGCAGGGATACATTGGATGTCAAGACACGTGGAAAAAACGTACAAAACAAGAGATTGGAGACATCAAGATTTTCGACGAATTTTTGAAGAATTTTCAAATTTTCAGATAGGAGGTTCCAGATAAGGTCAAAAACTACATACTCAGATCTTCACCAAACGTTGCAGGGATACTTTGCATGTCAAGACACGTGGAAAAAACGTACAAAACAAGAGATTGGAGACATCAAGATTTTCGACGAATTTTTTAAGAATTTTCAAATTTTCAGATGGGAGGTTCCAGATAAGGTCAAAAACGACATACTCAGATCTTCACCAAACTTTGCATGGATACATTGGATGTCAAGACACGTGGAAAAAACGTACAAAACAAGAGATTGGGGTCATCAAGATTTTGCACGGATTTTTTAGGAATTTTCAAATTTTCAGATGGGAGGTTCCAGATAAGGTCAAAAACTACATACTCAGATCTTCACCAAACTTTGCAGGGATACATTGGATGTCAAGACACGTGGAAAAAACGTACAAAACAAGAGATTGGAGACATCAAGATTTTGGACGAATTTTTTAAGAATTTTCAAATTTTCAGATAGGAGGTTCCAGATAAGGTCAAAAACTACATACTCAGATCTTCACCAAACTTTGCATGGATACATTATGTGTCAAGACACGTGGAAAAAACGTACAAAACAAAAGATTGGAGACATCAAGATTTTGGTCGAATTTTTTAAGAATTTTCAAATTTTCAGATGGGAGGTTCCAGATAAGGTCAAAAACTACATACTCAGATCTTCACCAAACATTGCAGGGATACATTGGATGTCAAGACACGTGGAAAAAACGTACAAAACAAGAGATTGGAGACATCAAAATTTTGGACGAATTTTTTAAGAATTTTCAAATTTTCAGATAGGAGGTTCCAGATGAGGTCAAAAACTACATACTCAGATCTTCACCAAACTTTGCAGGAATACTTTGCATGTCAAGACACGTGGAAAAAACGTACAAAAGAAGAGATTGGAGACATCAAGATTTTGGTCGAATTTTTTAAGAATTTTCAAATTTTCAGATGGGAGGTTCCAGATAAGGTCAAAAACGACATACTCAGATCTTCACCAAACTTTGCAGGGATACATTGGATGTCAAGACACGTGGAAAAAACGTACAAAACAAGAGATAGGAGACATCAAGATTTTGGACGAATTTTTTAACAATTTTCAAATTTTCAGAAAGGATGTTCCAGATAAGGTCAAAAACGACATACTCAGATCTTCACCAAACTTTGCAGGGATACATTGGATATCAAGACACGTGGAAAAAACGTACAAAACAAGAGATTGGAGACATCAAGATTTTGGACGAATTTTTTAAGAATTTTCAAATTTTCAGATAGGAGGTTCCAGATAAGGTCAAAAACTACATACTCAGATCTTCACCAAACTTTGCAGGGATACATTGGATGTCAAGACACGTGGAAAAAACGTACAAAACAAGAGATTGGGGTCATCAAGATTTTGGACGGATTTTTTAGGAATTTTCAAATTTTCAGATGGGAGGTTCCAGATAAGGTCAAAAACTACATACTCAGATCTTCACCAAACATTGCAGGGATACATTGGATGTCAAGACACGTGGAAAAAACGTACAAAACAAGAGATTGGAGACATCAATATTTTGGACGAATTTTTAAAGAATTTTCAAATTTTCAGATAGGAGGTTCCAGATGAGGTCAAAAACTACATAGTCAGATCTTCACCAAACTTTGCAGGAATACTTTGCATGTCAAGACACGTGGAAAAAACGTACAAAACAAGAGATCGGAGACATCAAGATTATGGACGAATTTTTTGAGAATTTTCAAATTTTCAGAAAGGAGGTTCCATATAAGGTCAAAAACTACATACTCAGATCTTCACCAAACTTTGCAGGGATACATTGGATGTCAAGACACGTGGAAAAAACGTACAAAACAAGAGATTGGAGACATCAAGATTTTCGACGAATTTTTTAAGAATTTTCAAATTTTCAGAAAGGATGTTCCAGATAAGGTCAAAAACGACATACTCAGATCTTCACCAAACTTTGCAGGGATACATTGGAGGTCGAGACACGTGGAAAAAACGTACAAAACAAGAGATTGGAGACATCAAGATTTTGGACGAATTTTTGAAGAATTTTCAAATTTTCAGATAGGAGGTTCCAGATAAGGTCAAAAACTACATACTCAGATCTTCACCAAACGTTGCAGGGATACTTTGCATGTCAAGACACGTGGAAAAATCGTACAAAACAAGAGATTGGAGACATCAAGATTTTCGACGAATTTTTTAAGAATTTTCAAATTTTCAGATGGGAGGTTCCAGATAAGGTCAAAAACGACATACTCAGATCTTCACCAAACTTTGCATGGATACATTGGATGTCAAGACACGTGGAAAAAACGTACAAAACAAGAGATTGGGGTCATCAAGATTTTGCACGGATTTTTTAGGAATTTTCAAATTTTCAGATGGGAGGTTCCAGATAAGGTCAAAAACTACATACTCAGATCTTCACCAAACTTTGCAGGGATACATTGGATGTCAAGACACGTGGAAAAAACGTACAAAACAAGAGATTGGAGACATCAAGATTTTGGACGAATTTTTTAAGAATTTTCAAATTTTCAGATAGGAGGTTCCATATAAGGTCAAAAACTACATACTCAGATCTTCACCAAACTTTGCATGGATACATTATGTGTCAAGACACGTGGAAAAAACGTACAAAACAAAAGATTGGAGACATCAAGATTTTGGTCGAATTTTTTAAGAATTTGCAAATTTTCAGATGGGAGGTTCCAGATAAGGTCAAAAACTACATACTCAGATCTTCACCAAACATTGCAGGGATACATTGGATGTCAAGACACGTGGAAAAAACGTACAAAACAAGAGATTGGAGACATCAAAATTTTGGACGAATTTTTTAAGAATTTTCAAATTTTCAGATAGGAGGTTCCAGATGAGGTCAAAAACTACATACTCAGATCTTCACCAAACTTTGCAGGAATACTTTGCATGTCAAGACACGTGGAAAAAACGTACAAAAGAAGAGATTGGAGACATCAAGATTTTGGTCGAATTTTTTAAGAATTTTCAAATTTTCAGATGGGAGGTTCCAGATAAGGTCAAAAACTACATACTCAGATCTTCACCAAACTTTGCAGGGATACATTGGATGTCAAGACACGTGGAAAAAACGTACAAAACAAGAGATAGGAGACATCAAGATTTTGGACGAATTTTTTAACAATTTTCAAATTTTCAGAAAGGATGTTCCAGATAAGGTCAAAAACGACATACTCAGATCTTCACCAAACTTTGCAGGGATACATTGGATATCAAGACACGTGGAAAAAACGTACAAAACAAGAGATTGGAGACATCAAGATTTTGGACGAATTTTTTAAGAATTTTCAAATTTTCAGATAGGAGGTTCCAGATAAGGTCAAAAACTACATACTCAGATCTTCACCAAACTTTGCAGGGATACATTGGATGTCAAGACACGTGGAAAAAACGTACAAAACAAGATATTGGGGTCATCAAGATTTTGGACGGATTTTTTAGGAATTTTCAAATTTTCAGATGGGAGGTTCCAGATAAGGTCAAAAACTACATACTCAGATCTTCACCAAACATTGCAGGGATACATTGGATGTCAAGACACGTTGAAAAAACGTACAAAACAAGAGATTGGAGACATCAATATTTTGGACGAATTTTTAAAGAATTTTCAAATTTTCAGATAGGAGGTTCCAGATGAGGTCAAAAACTACATAGTCAGATCTTCACCAAACTTTGCAGGAATACTTTGCATGTCAAGACACGTGGAAAAAACGTACAAAACAAGAGATCGGAGACATCAAGATTATGGACGAATTTTTTGAGAATTTTCAAATTTTCAGAAAGGAGGTTCCATATAAGGTCAAAAACTACATACTCAGATCTTCACCAAACTTTGCAGGGATACATTGGATGTCAAGACACGTGGAAAAAACGTACAAAACAAGAGATTGGAGACATCAAGATTTTCGACGAATTTTTTAAGAATTTTCAAATTTTCAGAAAGGATGTTCCAGATAAGGTCAAAAACGACATACTCAGATCTTCACCAAACTTTGCATAGATACATTGGAGGTCGAGACACGTGGAAAAAAGGTACAAAACAAGAGATTGGAGACATCAAGATTTTGGACGAATTTTTGAAGAATTTTCAAATTTTCTGATAGGAGGTCCCAGATAAGGTCAAAAACTACATACTCAGATCTCCACCAAACATTGCAGGGATACATTGGATGTCAAGACACGTGGAAAAAACGTACAAAACAAGAGATTGGAGACATCAAGATTTTCGACGAATTTTTGAAGAATTTTCAAATTTTCAGATAGGAGGTTCCAGATAAGGTCAAAAACTACATACTCAGATCTTCACCAAACGTTGCAGGGATACTTTGCATGTCAAGACACGTGGAAAAAACGTACAAAACAAGAGATTGGAGACATCAAGATTTTCGACGAATTTTTTAAGAATTTTCAAATTTTCAGATGGGAGGTTCCAGATAAGGTCAAAAACGACATACTCAGATCTTCACCAAACTTTGCATGGATACATTGGATGTCAAGACACGTGGAAAAAACGTACAAAACAAGAGATTGGGGTCATCAAGATTTTGCACGGATTTTTTAGGAATTTTCAAATTTTCAGATGGGAGGTTCCAGATAAGGTCAAAAACTACATACTCAGATCTTCACCAAACTTTGCAGGGATACATTGGATGTCAAGACACGTGGAAAAAACGTACAAAACAAGAGATTGGAGACATCAAGATTTTGGACGAATTTTTTAAGAATTTTCAAATTTTCAGATAGGAGGTTCCAGATAAGGTCAAAAACTACATACTCAGATCTTCACCAAACTTTGCATGGATACATTATGTGTCAAGACACGTGGAAAAAACGTACAAAACAAAAGATTGGAGACATCAAGATTTTGGTCGAATTTTTTAAGAATTTTCAAATTTTCAGATGGGAGGTTCCAGATAAGGTCAAAAACTACATACTCAGATCTTCACCAAACTTTGCAGGGATACATTGGATGTCAAGACACGTGGAAAAAACGTACAAAAAAGAGATTGGAGACATCAAGATTTTGGACGAATTTTTTAACAATTTTCAAATTTTCAGAAAGGATGTTCCAGATAAGGTCAAAAACGACATACTCAGATCTTCACCAAACTTTGCAGGGATACATTGGATATCAAGACACGTGGAAAAAACGTACAAAACAAGAGATTGGAGACATCAAGATTTTGGACGAATTTTTTAAGAATTTTCAAATTTTCAGATAGGAGGTTCCAGATAAGGTCAAAAACTACATACTCAGATCTTCACCAAACTTTGCAGGGATACATTGGATGTCAAGACACGTGGAAAAAACGTACAAAACAAGAGATTGGGGTCATCAAGATTTTGGACGGATTTTTTAGGAATTTTCAAATTTTCAGATGGGAGGTTCCAGATAAGGTCAAAAACTACATACTCAGATCTTCACCAAACATTGCAGGGATACATTGGATGTCAAGACACGTGGAAAAAACGTACAAAACAAGAGATTGGAGACATCAAAATTTTGGACGAATTTTTTAAGAATTTTCAAATTTTCAGATAGGAGGTTCCAGATGAGGTCAAAAACTACATACTCAGATCTTCACCAAACTTTGCAGGAATACTTTGCATGTCAAGACACGTGGAAAAAACGTACAAAACAAGAGATCGGAGACATCAAGATTTTCGACGAATTTTTTAAGAATTTCAAATTTTCAGATGGGAGGTTCCAGATAAGGTCAAAAACGACATACTCAGATCTTCACCAAACTTTGCATGGATACATTGGATGTCAAGACACGTGGAAAAAACATACAAAACATAGGATTGGTGACATCAAGATTTTGGACGAATTTTTTAAGAATTTTCAAATTTTCAGATAGGTGGTTCCATATAAGGTCAAAAACTACATACTCAGATCTTCACCAAACTTTGCAGGGATACATTGGATGTCAAGACACGTGGAAAAAACGTACAAAACAAGAGATTGGAGACATCAAGATTATGGACGAATTTTTTGAGAATTTTCAAATTTTCAGAAAGGAGGTTCCATATAAGGTCAAAAACTACATACTCAGATCTTCACCAAACTTTGCAGGGATACATTGGATGTCAAGACACGTGGAAAAAACGTACAAAACAAGAGATTGGAGACATCAAGATTTTCGACGAATTTTTTAAGAATTTTCAAATTTTCAGAAAGGATGTTCCAGATAAGGTCAAAAACGACATACTCAGATCTTCACCAAACTTTGCAGGGATACATTGGAGGTCGAGACACGTGGAAAAAACGTACAAAACAAGAGATTGGAGACATCAAGATTTTGGACGAATTTTTGAAGAATTTTCAAATTTTCTGATAGGAGGTCCCAGATAAGGTCAAAAACTACATACTCAGATCTCCACCAAACATTGCAGGGATACATTGGATGTCAAGACACGTGGAAAAAACGTACAAAACAAGAGATTGGAGACATCAAGATTTTCGACGAATTTTTGAAGAATTTTCAAATTTTCAGATAGGAGGTTCCAGATAAGGTCAAAAACTACATACTCAGATCTTCACCAAACGTTGCAGGGATACTTTGCATGTCAAGACACGTGGAAAAAACGTACAAAACAAGAGATTGGAGACATCAAGATTTTCGACGAATTTTTTAAGAATTTTCAAATTTTCAGATGTGAGGTTCCAGATAAGGTCAAAAACGACATACTCAGATCTTCACCAAACTTTGCATGGATACATTGGATGTCAAGACACGTGGAAAAAACGTACAAAACAAGAGATTGGGGTCATCAAGATTTTGCACGGATTTTTTAGGAATTTTCAAATTTTCAGATGGGAGGTTCCAGATAAGGTCAAAAACTACATACTCAGATCTTCACCAAACTTTGCAGGGATACATTGGATGTCAAGACACGTGGAAAAAACGTACAAAACAAGAGATTGGAGACATCAAGATTTTGGACGAATTTTTTAAGAATTTTCAAATTTTCAGATAGGAGGTTCCATATAAGGTCAAAAACTACATACTCAGATCTTCACCAAACTTTGCATGGATACATTATGTGTCAAGACACGTGGAAAAAACGTACAAAACAAAAGATTGGAGACATCAAGATTTTGGTCGAATTTTTTAAGAATTTTCAAATTTTCAGATGGGAGGTTCCAGATAAGGTCAAAAACTACATACTCAGATCTTCACCAAACTTTGCAGGGATACATTGGATGTCAAGACACGTGGAAAAAACGTACAAAACAAGAGATAGGAGACATCAAGATTTTGGACGAATTTTTTAACAATTTTCAAATTTTCAGAAAGGATGTTCCAGATAAGGTCAAAAACGACATACTCAGATCTTCACCAAACTTTGCAGGGATACATTGGATATCAAGACACGTGGAAAAAACGTACAAAACAAGAGATTGGAGACATCAAGATTTTGGACGAATTTTTTAAGAATTTTCAAATTTTCAGATAGGAGGTTCCAGATAAGGTCAAAAACTACATACTCAGATCTTCACCAAACTTTGCAGGGATACATTGGATGTCAAGACACGTGGAAAAAACGTACAAAACAAGAGATTGGGGTCATCAAGATTTTGGACGGATTTTTTAGGAATTTTCAAATTTTCAGATGGGAGGTTCCAGATAAGGTCAAAAACTACATACTCAGATCTTCACCAAACATTGCAGGGATACATTGGATGTCAAGACACGTGGAAAAAACGTACAAAACAAGAGATTGGAGACATCAATATTTTGGACGAATTTTTAAAGAATTTTCAAATTTTCAGATAGGAGGTTCCATATAAGGTCAAAAACTACATACTCAGATCTTCACCAAATATTGCAGGAATACATTGGATGTCAAGACACGTGGAAAAAACGTACAAAACAAGAGATTGGGGTCATCAAGATTTTGCACGGATTTTTTAGGAATTTTCAAATTTTCAGATGGGAGGTTCCAGATAAGGTCAAAAACTACATACTCAGATCTTCACCAAACTTTGCAGGGATACATTGGATGTCAAGACACGTGGAAAAAACGTACAAAACAAGAGATTGGAGACATCAAGATTTTGGACGAATTTTTTAAGAATTTTCAAATTTTCAGATAGGAGGTTCCATATAAGGTCAAAAACTACATACTCAGATCTTCACCAAACTTTGCATGGATACATTATGTGTCAAGACACGTGGAAAAAACGTACAAAACAAAAGATTGGAGACATCAAGATTTTGGTCGAATTTTTTAAGAATTTTCAAATTTTCAGATGGGAGGTTCCAGATAAGGTCAAAAACTACATACTCAGATCTTCACCAAACTTTGCAGGGATACATTGGATGTCAAGACACGTGGAAAAAACGTACAAAAAAGAGATTGGAGACATCAAGATTTTGGACGAATTTTTTAACAATTTTCAAATTTTCAGAAAGGATGTTCCAGATAAGGTCAAAAACGACATACTCAGATCTTCACCAAACTTTGCAGGGATACATTGGATATCAAGACACGTGGAAAAAACGTACAAAACAAGAGATTGGAGACATCAAGATTTTGGACGAATTTTTTAAGAATTTTCAAATTTTCAGATAGGAGGTTCCAGATAAGGTCAAAAACTACATACTCAGATCTTCACCAAACTTTGCAGGGATACATTGGATGTCAAGACACGTGGAAAAAACGTACAAAACAAGAGATTGGGGTCATCAAGATTTTGGACGGATTTTTTATAAATTTTCAAATTTTCAGATGGGAGGTTCCAGATAAGGTCAAAAACTACATACTCAGATCTTCACCAAACATTGCAGGGATACATTGGATGTCAAGCCACGTGGAAAAAACGTACAAAACAAGAGATTGGAGACATCAAAATTTTGGACGAATTTTTTAAGAATTTTCAAATTTTCAGATAGGAGGTTCCAGATGAGGTCAAAAACTACATACTCAGATCTTCACCAAACTTTGCAGGAATACTTTGCATGTCAAGACACGTGGAAAAAACGTACAAAACAAGAGATCGGAGACATCAAAATTTTGGACGAATTTTTTAAGAATTTTCAAATTTTCAGATAGGAGGTTCCATATAAGGTCAAAAACTACATACTCAGATCTTCACCAAACTTTGCAGGGATACATTGGATGTCAAGACACGTGGAAAAAACGTACAAAACAAGAGATTGGAGACATCAAGATTATGGACGAATTTTTTGAGAATTTTCAAATTTTCAGAAAGGAGGTTCCATATAAGGTCAAAAACTACATACTCAGATCTTCACCAAACTTTGCAGGGATACATTGGATGTCAAGACACGTGGAAAAAACGTACAAAACAAGAGATTGGAGACATCAAGATTTTCGACGAATTTTTTAAGAATTTTCAAATTTTCAGAAAGGATGTTCCAGATAAGGTCAAAAACGACATACTCAGATCTTCACCAAACTTTGCAGGGATACATTGGATATCAAGACACGTGGAAAAAACGTACAAAACAAGAGATTGGGGTCATCAAGATTTTGGACGGATTTTTTAGGAATTTTCAAATTTTCAGATGGGAGGTTCCAGATAAGGTCAAAAACTACATACTCAGATCTTCACCAAACATTGCAGGGATACATTGGATGTCAAGACACGTGGAAAAAACGTACAAAACAAGAGATTGGAGACATCAAAATTTTGGACGAATTTTTTAAGAATTTTCAAATTTTCAGATAGGAGGTTCCAGATGAGGTCAAAAACTACATACTCAGATCTTCACCAAACTTTGCAGGAATACTTTGCATGTCAAGACACGTGGAAAAAACGTACAAAACAAGAGATCGGAGACATCAAGATTTTCGACGAATTTTTTAAGAATTTTCAATTTTTCAGATGGGAGGTTCCAGATAAGGTCAAAAACGACATACTCAGATCTTCACCAAACTTTGCATGGATACATTGGATGTCAAGACACGTGGAAAAAACATACAAAACATAGGATTGGTGACATCAAGATTTTGGACGAATTTTTTAAGAATTTTCAAATTTTCAGATAGGAGGTTCCATATAAGGTCAAAAACTACATACTCAGATCTTCACCAAACTTTGCAGGGATACATTGGATGTCAAGACACGTGGAAAAAACGTACAAAACAAGAGATTGGAGACATCAAGATTATGGACGAATTTTTTGAGAATTTTCAAATTTTCAGAAAGGAGGTTCCATATAAGGTCAAAAACTACATACTCAGATCTTCACCAAACTTTGCAGGGATACATTGGATGTCAAGACACGTGGAAAAAACGTACAAAACAAGAGATTGGAGACATCAAGATTTTCGACGAATTTTTTAAGAATTTTCAAATTTTCAGAAAGGATGATCCAGATAAGGTCAAAAACGACATACTCAGATCTTCACCAAACTTTGCAGGGATACATTGGAGGTCGAGACACGTGGAAAAAACGTACAAAACAAGAGATTGGAGACATCAAGATTTTGGACGAATTTTTGAAGAATTTTCAAATTTTCTGATAGGAGGTCCCAGATAAGGTCAAAAACTACATACTCAGATCTCCACCAAACATTGCAGGGATACATTGGATGTCAAGACACGTGGAAAAAACGTACAAAACAAGAGATTGGAGACATCAAGATTTTCGACGAATTTTTGAAGAATTTTCAAATTTTCAGATAGGAGGTTCCATATAAGGTCAAAAACTACATACTCAGATCTTCACCAAACGTTGCAGGGATACTTTGCATGTCAAGACACGTGGAAAAAACGTACAAAACAAAAGATTGGAGACATCAAGATTTTCGACGAATTTTTTAAGAATTTTCAAATTTTCAGATGGGAGGTTCCAGATAAGGTCAAAAACGACATACTCAGATCTTCACCAAACTTTGCATGGATACATTGGATGTCAAGACACGTGGAAAAAACGTACAAAACAAGAGATTGGAGACATCAAGATTTTGGACGAATTTTTTAAGAATTCTCAAATTTTCAGAAAGGAGGTTCCATATAAGGTCAAAAACTACATACTCAGATCTTCACCAAACTTTGCAGGGATACTTTGGATGTCAAGACACGTGGAAAAAACGTACAAAACAAGAGATTGGGGTCATCAAGATTTTGGACGAATTTTTTAAGAATTTTCAAATTTTCAGATGGGAGGTTCAATATAAGGTCAAAAACTACATACTCAGATCTTCACCAAACTTTGCATGGATACATTGGATGTCAAGACACGTGGAAAAAACATACAAAACATAGGATTCGGAACATCAAGATTTTGGTCGAATTTTTTAAGAATTTTCAAATTTTCAGATAGGAGGTTCCATATAAGGTCAAAAACTACATACTCAGATCTTCACCAAACATTGCAGGAATACATTGGATGTCAAGACACGTGGAAAAAACGTACAAAACAAGAGATTGGGGTCATCAAGATTTTGCACGGATTTTTTAGGAATTTTCAAATTTTCAGATGGGAGGTTCCAGATAAGGTCAAAAACTACATACTCAGATCTTCACCAAACTTTGCAGGGATACATTGGATGTCAAGACACGTGGAAAAAACGTACAAAACAAGAGATTGGAGACATCAAGATTTTGGACGAATTTTTTAAGAATTTTCAAATTTTCAGATGGGAGGTTCAATATAAGGTCAAAAACTACATACTCAGATCTTCACCAAACTTTGCATGGATACATTGGATGTCAAGACACGTGGAAAAAACGTACAAAACAAGAGATTGGAGACATCAAGATTTTGGACGAATTTTTTAAGAATTTTCAAATTTTCAGATAGGAGGTTCCATATAAGGTCAAAAACTACATACTCAGATCTTCACCAAACTTTGCATGGATACATTATGTGTCAAGACACGTGGAAAAAACGTACAAAACAAAAGATTGGAGACATCAAGATTTTGGTCGAATTTTTTAAGAATTTTCAAATTTTCAGATGGGAGGTTCCAGATAAGGTCAAAAACTACATACTCAGATCTTCACCAAACTTTGCAGGGATACATTGGATGTCAAGACACGTGGAAAAAACGTACAAAAAAGAGATTGGAGACATCAAGATTTTGGACGAATTTTTTAACAATTTTCAAATTTTCAGAAAGGATGTTCCAGATAAGGTCAAAAACGACATACTCAGATCTTCACCAAACTTTGCAGGGATACATTGGATATCAAGACACGTGGAAAAAACGTACAAAACAAGAGATTGGAGACATCAAGATTTTGGACGAATTTTTTAAGAATTTTCAAATTTTCAGATAGGAGGTTCCAGATAAGGTCAAAAACTACATACTCAGATCTTCACCAAACTTTGCAGGGATACATTGGATGTCAAGACACGTGGAAAAAACGTACAAAACAAGAGATTGGAGACATCAAGATTATGGACGAATTTTTTGAGAATTTTCAAATTTTCAGAAAGGAGGTTCCATATAAGGTCAAAAACTACATACTCAGATCTTCACCAAACTTTGCAGGGATACATTGGATGTCAAGACACGTGGAAAAAACGTACAAAACAAGAGATTGGAGACATCAAGATTTTCGACGAATTTTTTAAGAATTTTCAAATTTTCAGAAAGGATGATCCAGATAAGGTCAAAAACGACATACTCAGATCTTCACCAAACTTTGCAGGGATACATTGGAGGTCGAGACACGTGGAAAAAACGTACAAAACAAGAGATTGGAGACATCAAGATTTTGGACGAATTTTTGAAGAATTTTCAAATTTTCTGATAGGAGGTCCCAGATAAGGTCAAAAACTACATACTCAGATCTCCACCAAACATTGCAGGGATACATTGGATGTCAAGACACGTGGAAAAAACGTACAAAACAAGAGATTGGAGACATCAAGATTTTCGACGAATTTTTGAAGAATTTTCAAATTTTCAGATAGGAGGTTCCATATAAGGTCAAAAACTACATACTCAGATCTTCACCAAACGTTGCAGGGATACTTTGCATGTCAAGACACGTGGAAAAAACGTACAAAACAAAAGATTGGAGACATCAAGATTTTCGACGAATTTTTTAAGAATTTTCAAATTTTCAGATGGGAGGTTCCAGATAAGGTCAAAAACGACATACTCAGATCTTCACCAAACTTTGCATGGATACATTGGATGTCAAGACACGTGGAAAAAACGTACAAAACAAGAGATTGGAGACATCAAGATTTTGGACGAATTTTTTAAGAATTCTCAAATTTTCAGATAGGAGGTTCCAGATAAGGTCAAAAACTACATACTCAGATCTTCACCAAACGTTGCAGGGATACTTTGCATGTCAAGACACGTGGAAAAAACGTACAAAACAAAAGATTGGAGACATCAAGATTTTCGACGAATTTTTTAAGAATTTTCAAATTTTCAGATGGGAGGTTCCAGATAAGGTCAAAAACGACATACTCAGATCTTCACCAAACTTTGCATGGATACATTGGATGTCAAGACACGTGGAAAAAACGTACAAAACAAGAGATTGGAGACATCAAGATTTTGGACGAATTTTTTAAGAATTCTCAAATTTTCAGAAAGGAGGTTCCATATTAGGTCAAAAACTACATACTCAGATCTTCACCAAACTTTGCAGGGATACTTTGGATGTCAAGACACGTGGAAAAAACGTACAAAACAAGAGATTGGGGTCATCAAGATTTTGGACGAATTTTTTAAGAATTTTCAAATTTTCAGATGGGAGGTTCAATATAAGGTCAAAAACTACATACTCAGATCTTCACCAAACTTTGCATGGATACATTGGATGTCAAGACACGTGGAAAAAACATACAAAACATAGGATTCGGAACATCAAGATTTTGGTCGAATTTTTTAAGAATTTTCAAATTTTCAGATAGGAGGTTCCATATAAGGTCAAAAACTACATACTCAGATCTTCACCAAACATTGCAGGAATACATTGGATGTCAAGACACGTGGAAAAAACGTACAAAACAAGAGATTGGGGTCATCAAGATTTTGCACGGATTTTTTAGGAATTTTCAAATTTTCAGATGGGAGGTTCCAGATAAGGTAAAAAACTACATACTCAGATCTTCATAAAACTTTGCAGGGATACATTGGATGTCAAGACACGTGGAAAAAACGTACAAAACAAGAGATTGGAGACATCAAGATTTTGGACGAATTTTTTAAGAATTTTCAAATTTTCAGATAGGAGGTTCCATATAAGGTCAAAAACTACATACTCAGATCTTCACCAAACTTTGCATGGATACATTATGTGTCAAGACACGTGGAAAAAACGTACAAAACAAAAGATTGGAGACATCAAGATTTTGGTCGAATTTTTTAAGAATTTTCAAATTTTCAGATGGGAGGTTCCAGATAAGGTCAAAAACTACATACTCAGATCTTCACCAAACTTTGCAGGGATACATTGGATGTCAAGACACGTGGAAAAAACGTACAAAAAAGAGATTGGAGACATCAAGATTTTGGACGAATTTTTTAACAATTTTCAAATTTTCAGAAAGGATGTTCCAGATAAGGTCAAAAACGACATACTCAGATCTTCACCAAACTTTGCAGGGATACATTGGATATCAAGACACGTGGAAAAAACGTACAAAACAAGAGATTGGAGACATCAAGATTTTGGACGAATTTTTTAAGAATTTTCAAATTTTCAGATAGGAGGTTCCAGATAAGGTCAAAAACTACATACTCAGATCTTCACCAAAATTGCAGGGATACATTGGATGTCAAGACACGTGGAAAAAACGTACAAAACAAGAGATTGGGGTCATCAAGATTTTGGACGGATTTTTTAGGAATTTTCAAATTTTCAGATGGGAGGTTCCAGATAAGGTCAAAAACTACATACTCAGATCTTCACCAAACATTGCAGGGATACATTGGATGTCAAGACACGTGGAAAAAACGTACAAAACAAGAGATTGGAGACATCAAAATTTTGGACGAATTTTTTAAGAATTTTCAAATTTTCAGATAGGAGGTTCCAGATGAGGTCAAAAACTACATACTCAGATCTTCACCAAACTTTGCAGGAATACTTTGCATGTCAAGACACGTGGAAAAAACGTACAAAACAAGAGATCGGAGACATCAAGATTTTCGACGAATTTTTTAAGAATTTTCAAATTTTCAGATGGGAGGTTCCAGATAAGGTCAAAAACGACATACTCAGATCTTCACCAAACTTTGCATGGATACATTGGATGTCAAGACACGTGGAAAAAACATACAAAACATAGGATTGGTGACATCAAGATTTTGGACGAATTTTTTAAGAATTTTCAAATTTTCAGATAGGAGGTTCCATATAAGGTCAAAAACTACATACTCAGATCTTCACCAAACTTTGCAGGGATACATTGGATGTCAAGACACGTGGAAAAAACGTACAAAACAAGAGATTGGAGACATCAAGATTATGGACGAATTTTTTGAGAATTTTCAATTTTTCAGAAATTAGGTTCCATATAAGATCAAAAACTACATACTCAGATCTTCACCAAACTTTGCAGGGATACATTGGATGTCAAGACACGTGGAAAAAACGTACAAAACAAGAGATTGGAGACATCAAGATTTTCGACGAATTTTTTAAGAATTTTCAAATTTTCAGAAAGGATGTTCCAGATAAGGTCAAAAACGACATACTCAGATCTTCACCAAACTTTGCAGGGATACATTGGAGGTCGAGACACGTGGAAAAAACGTACAAAACAAGAGATTGGAGACATCAAGATTTTGGACGAATTTTTGAAGAATTTTCAAATTTTCTGATAGGAGGTCCCAGATAAGGTCAAAAACTACATACTCAGATCTCCACCAAACATTGCAGGGATACATTGGATGTCAAGACACGTGGAAAAAACGTACAAAACAAGAGATTGGAGACATCAAGATTTTCGACGAATTTTTGAAGAATTTTCAAATTTTCAGATAGGAGGTTCCAGATAAGGTCAAAAACGACATACTCAGATCTTCACCAAACGTTGCAGGGATACTTTGCATGTCAAGACACGTGGAAAAAACGTACAAAACAAGAGATTGGAGACATCAAGATTTTCGACGAATTTTTTAAGAATTTTCAAATTTTCAGATGGGAGGTTCCAGATAAGGTCAAAAACGACATACTCAGATCTTCACCAAACTTTGCATGGATACATTGGATGTCAAGACACGTGGAAAAAACGTACAAAACAAGAGATTGGGGTCATCAAGATTTTGCACGGATTTTTTAGGAATTTTCAAATTTTCAGATGGGAGGTTCCAGATAAGGTCAAAAACTACATACTCAGATCTTCACCAAACTTTGCAGGGATACATTGGATGTCAAGACACGTGGAAAAAACGTACAAAACAAGAGATTGGAGACATCAAGATTTTGGACGAATTTTTTAAGAATTTTCAAATTTTCAGATAGGAGGTTCCATATAAGGTCAAAAACTACATACTCAGATCTTCACCAAACTTTGCATGGATACATTATGTGTCAAGACACGTGGAAAAAACGTACAAAACAAAAGATTGGAGACATCAAGATTTTGGTCGAATTTTTTAAGAATTTTCAAATTTTCAGATGGGAGGTTCCAGATAAGGTCAAAAACTACATACTCAGATCTTCACCAAACTTTGCAGGGATACATTGGATGTCAAGACACGTGGAAAAAACGTACAAAAAAGAGATTGGAGACATCAAGATTTTGGACGAATTTTTTAACAATTTTCAAATTTTCAGAAAGGATGTTCCAGATAAGGTCAAAAACGACATACTCAGATCTTCACCAAACTTTGCAGGGATACATTGGATATCAAGACACGTGGAAAAAACGTACAAAACAAGAGATTGGAGACATCAAGATTTTGGACGAATTTTTTAAGAATTTTCAAATTTTCAGATAGGAGGTTCCAGATAAGGTCAAAAACTACATACTCAGATCTTCACCAAACTTTGCAGGGATACATTGGATATCAAGACACGTGGAAAAAACGTACAAAACAAGAGATTGGAGACATCAAGATTTTGGACGAATTTTTTAAGAATTTTCAAATTTTCAGATAGGAGGTTCCAGATAAGATCAAAAACTACATACTCAGATCTTCACCAAACTTTGCAGGGATACATTGGATGTCAAGACACGTGGAAAAAAAGTACAAAACAAGAGATTGGGGTCATCAAGATTTTGGACGGATTTTTTAGGAATTTTCAAATTTTCAGATGGGAGGTTCCAGATAAGGTCAAAAACTACATACTCAGATCTTCACCAAACATTGCAGGGATACATTGGATGTCAAGACACGTGGAAAAAACGTACAAAACAAGAGATTGGAGACATCAAGATTTTGGACGAATTTTTTAAGAATTTTCAAATTTTCAGATAGGAGGTTCCAGATGAGGTCAAAAACTACATACTCAGATCTTCACCAAACTTTGCAGGAATACTTTGCATGTCAAGACACGTGGAAAAAACGTACAAAACAAGAGATCGGAGACATCAAGATTTTCGACGAATTTTTTAAGAATTTTCAAATTTTCAGATGGGAGGTTCCAGATAAGGTCAAAAACGACATACTCAGATCTTCACCAAACTTTGCAGGGATCCATTGGAGGTCGAGACACGTGGAAAAAACGTACAAAACAAGAGATTGGAGACATCAAGATTTTGGACGAATTTTTTAAGAATTTTCAAATTTTCAGATAGGAGGTTCCATATAAGGTCAAAAACTACATACTCAGATCTTCACCAAACTTTGCAGGGATACATTGGATGTCAAGACACGTGGAAAAAACGTACAAAACAAGAGATTGGAGACATCAAGATTTTCGATGAATTTTTTAAGAATTTTCAAATTTTCAGAAAGGATGTTCCAGATAAGGTAAAAAACGACATACTCAGATCTTCACCAAACTTTGCAGGGATCCATTGGAGGTCGAGACACGTGGAAAAAACGTACAAAACAAGAGATTGGAGACATCAAGATTTTGGACGAATTTTTGAAGAATTTTCAAATTTTCAGATAGGAGGTTCCAGATAAGGTCTAAAACTACATACTCAGATCTCCACCAAACATTGCAGGAATACATTGGATGTCAAGACACGTGGAAAATACGTACAAAACAAGAGATTGGAGACATCAAGATTTTCGACGAATTTTTGAAGAATTTTCAAATTTTCAGATAGGAGGTTCCAGATAAGGTCAA
The DNA here is from genome assembly GCF_977018435.1 of Lepisma saccharinum. Taxonomy (NCBI): domain Eukaryota; kingdom Metazoa; phylum Arthropoda; class Insecta; order Zygentoma; family Lepismatidae; genus Lepisma; species Lepisma saccharinum. The sequence continues at coordinate 437,656 of NW_028142915.1, forward strand.
AAACTACATACTCAGATCTTCACCAAACGTTGCAGGGATACTTTGCATGTCAAGACACGTGGAAAAAACGTACAAAACAAAAGATTGGAGACATCAAGATTTTCGACGAATTTTTTAAGAATTTTCAAATTTTCAGATGGGAGGTTCCAGATAAGGTCAAAAACGACATACTCAGATCTTCACCAAACTTTGCATGGATACATTGGATGTCAAGACACGTGGAAAAAACGTACAAAACAAGAGATTGGAGACATCAAGATTTTGGACGAATTTTTTAAGAATTCTCAAATTTTCAGAAAGGAGGTTCCATATAAGGTCAAAAACTACATACTCAGATCTTCACCAAACTTTGCAGGGATACTTTGGATGTCAAGACACGTGGAAAAAACGTACAAAACAAGAGATTGGGGTCATCAAGATTTTGGACGAATTTTTTAAGAATTTTCAAATTTTCAGATGGGAGGTTCAATATAAGGTCAAAAACTACATACTCAGATCTTCACCAAACTTTGCATGGATACATTGGATGTCAAGACACGTGGAAAAAACATACAAAACATAGGATTCGGAACATCAAGATTTTGGTCGAATTTTTTAAGAATTTTCAAATTTTCAGATAGGAGGTTCCATATAAGGTCAAAAACTACATACTCAGATCTTCACCAAATATTGCAGGAATACATTGGATGTCAAGACACGTGGAAAAAACGTACAAAACAAGAGATTGGGGTCATCAAGATTTTGCACGGATTTTTTAGGAATTTTCAAATTTTCAGATGGGAGGTTCCAGATAAGGTCAAAAACTACATACTCAGATCTTCACCAAACTTTGCAGGGATACATTGGATGTCAAGACACGTGGAAAAAACGTACAAAACAAGAGATTGGAGACATCAAGATTTTGGACGAATTTTTTAAGAATTTTCAAATTTTCAGATAGGAGGTTCCATATAAGGTCAAAAACTACATACTCAGATCTTCACCAAACTTTGCATGGATACATTATGTGTCAAGACACGTGGAAAAAACGTACAAAACAAAAGATTGGAGACATCAAGATTTTGGTCGAATTTTTTAAGAATTTTCAAATTTTCAGATGGGAGGTTCCAGATAAGGTCAAAAACTACATACTCAGATCTTCACCAAACTTTGCAGGGATACATTGGATGTCAAGACACGTGGAAAAAACGTACAAAAAAGAGATTGGAGACATCAAGATTTTGGACAAATTTTTTAACAATTTTCAAATTTTCAGAAAGGATGTTCCAGATAAGGTCAAAAACGACATACTCAGATCTTCACCAAACTTTGCAGGGATACATTGGATATCAAGACACGTGGAAAAAACGTACAAAACAAGAGATTGGAGACATCAAGATTTTGGACGAATTTTTTAAGAATTTTCAAATTTTCAGATAGGAGGTTCCAGATAAGGTCAAAAACTACATACTCAGATCTTCACCAAACTTTGCAGGGATACATTGGATGTCAAGACACGTGGAAAAAACGTACAAAACAAGAGATTGGGGTCATCAAGATTTTGGACGGATTTTTTATAAATTTTCAAATTTTCAGATGGGAGGTTCCAGATAAGGTCAAAAACTACATACTCAGATCTTCACCAAACATTGCAGGGATACATTGGATGTCAAGACACGTGGAAAAAACGTACAAAACAAGAGATTGGAGACATCAAAATTTTGGACGAATTTTTTAAGAATTTTCAAATTTTCAGATAGGAGGTTCCAGATGAGGTCAAAAACTACATACTCAGATCTTCACCAAACTTTGCAGGAATACTTTGCATGTCAAGACACGTGGAAAAAACGTACAAAACAAGAGATCGGAGACATCAAAATTTTGGACGAATTTTTTAAGAATTTTCAAATTTTCAGATAGGAGGTTCCATATAAGGTCAAAAACTACATACTCAGATCTTCACCAAACTTTGCAGGGATACATTGGATGTCAAGACACGTGGAAAAAACGTACAAAACAAGAGATTGGAGACATCAAGATTATGGACGAATTTTTTGAGAATTTTCAAATTTTCAGAAAGGAGGTTCCATATAAGGTCAAAAACTACATACTCAGATCTTCACCAAACTTTGCAGGGATACATTGGATGTCAAGACACGTGGAAAAAACGTACAAAACAAGAGATTGGAGACATCAAGATTTTCGACGAATTTTTTAAGAATTTTCAAATTTTCAGAAAGGATGTTCCAGATAAGGTCAAAAACGACATACTCAGATCTTCACCAAACTTTGCAGGGATACATTGGATATCAAGACACGTGGAAAAAACGTACAAAACAAGAGATTGGGGTCATCAAGATTTTGGACGGATTTTTTAGGAATTTTCAAATTTTCAGATGGGAGGTTCCAGATAAGGTCAAAAACTACATACTCAGATCTTCACCAAACATTGCAGGGATACATTGGATGTCAAGACACGTGGAAAAAACGTACAAAACAAGAGATTGGAGACATCAAAATTTTGGACGAATTTTTTAAGAATTTTCAAATTTTCAGATAGGAGGTTCCAGATGAGGTCAAAAACTACATACTCAGATCTTCACCAAACTTTGCAGGAATACTTTGCATGTCAAGACACGTGGAAAAAACGTACAAAACAAGAGATCGGAGACATCAAGATTTTCGACGAATTTTTTAAGAATTTTCAAATTTTCAGATGGGAGGTTCCAGATAAGGTCAAAAACGACATACTCAGATCTTCACCAAACTTTGCATGGATACATTGGATGTCAAGACACGTGGAAAAAACATACAAAACATAGGATTGGTGACATCAAGATTTTGGACGAATTTTTTAAGAATTTTCAAATTTTCAGATAGGAGGTTCCATATAAGGTCAAAAACTACATACTCAGATCTTCACCAAACTTTGCAGGGATACATTGGATGTCAAGACACGTGGAAAAAACGTACAAAACAAGAGATTGGAGACATCAAGATTATGGACGAATTTTTTGAGAATTTTCAAATTTTCAGAAAGGAGGTTCCATATAAGGTCAAAAACTACATACTCAGATCTTCACCAAACTTTGCAGGGAAACATTGGATGTCAAGACACGTGGAAAAAACGTACAAAACAAGAGATTGGAGACATCAAGATTTTCGACGAATTTTTTAAGAATTTTCAAATTTTCAGAAAGGATGATCCAGATAAGGTCAAAAACGACATACTCAGATCTTCACCAAACTTTGCAGGGATACATTGGAGGTCGAGACACGTGGAAAAAACGTACAAAACAAGAGATTGGAGACATCAAGATTTTGGACGAATTTTTGAAGAATTTTCAAATTTTCTGATAGGAGGTCCCAGATAAGGTCAAAAACTACATACTCAGATCTCCACCAAACATTGCAGGGATACATTGGATGTCAAGACACGTGGAAAAAACGTACAAAACAAGAGATTGGAGACATCAAGATTTTCGACGAATTTTTGAAGAATTTTCAAATTTTCAGATAGGAGGTTCCATATAAGGTCAAAAACTACATACTCAGATCTTCACCAAACGTTGCAGGGATACTTTGCATGTCAAGACACGTGGAAAAAACGTACAAAACAAAAGATTGGAGACATCAAGATTTTCGACGAATTTTTTAAGAATTTTCAAATTTTCAGATGGGAGGTTCCAGATAAGGTCAAAAACGACATACTCAGATCTTCACCAAACTTTGCATGGATACATTGGATGTCAAGACACGTGGAAAAAACGTACAAAACAAGAGATTGGAGACATCAAGATTTTGGACGAATTTTTTAAGAATTCTCAAATTTTCAGAAAGGAGGTTCCATATAAGGTCAAAAACTACATACTCAGATCTTCACCAAACTTTGCAGGGATACTTTGGATGTCAAGACACGTGGAAAAAACGTACAAAACAAGAGATTGGGGTCATCAAGATTTTGGACGAATTTTTTAAGAATTTTCAAATTTTCAGATGGGAGGTTCAATATAAGGTCAAAAACTACATACTCAGATCTTCACCAAACTTTGCATGGATACATTGGATGTCAAGACACGTGGAAAAAACATACAAAACATAGGATTCGGAACATCAAGATTTTGGTCGAATTTTTTAAGAATTTTCAAATTTTCAGATAGGAGGTTCCATATAAGGTCAAAAACTACATACTCAGATCTTCACCAAACATTGCAGGAATACATTGGATGTCAAGACACGTGGAAAAAACGTACAAAACAAGAGATTGGGGTCATCAAGATTTTGCACGGATTTTTTAGGAATTTTCAAATTTTCAGATGGGAGGTTCCAGATAAGGTCAAAAACTACATACTCAGATCTTCACCAAACTTTGCAGGGATACATTGGATGTCAAGACACGTGGAAAAAACGTACAAAACAAGAGATTGGAGACATCAAGATTTTGGACGAATTTTTTAAGAATTTTCAAATTTTCAGATGGGAGGTTCAATATAAGGTCAAAAACTACATACTCAGATCTTCACCAAACTTTGCATGGATACATTGGATGTCAAGACACGTGGAAAAAACGTACAAAACAAGAGATTGGAGACATCAAGATTTTGGACGAATTTTTTAAGAATTTTCAAATTTTCAGATAGGAGGTTCCATATAAGGTCAAAAACTACATACTCAGATCTTCACCAAACTTTGCATGGATACATTATGTGTCAAGACACGTGGAAAAAACGTACAAAACAAAAGATTGGAGACATCAAGATTTTGGTCGAATTTTTTAAGAATTTTCAAATTTTCAGATGGGAGGTTCCAGATAAGGTCAAAAACTACATACTCAGATCTTCACCAAACTTTGCAGGGATACATTGGATGTCAAGACACGTGGAAAAAACGTACAAAAAAGAGATTGGAGACATCAAGATTTTGGACGAATTTTTTAACAATTTTCAAATTTTCAGAAAGGATGTTCCAGATAAGGTCAAAAACGACATACTCAGATCTTCACCAAACTTTGCAGGGATACATTGGATATCAAGACACGTGGAAAAAACGTACAAAACAAGAGATTGGAGACATCAAGATTTTGGACGAATTTTTTAAGAATTTTCAAATTTTCAGATAGGAGGTTCCAGATAAGGTCAAAAACTACATACTCAGATCTTCACCAAACTTTGCAGGGATACATTGGATGTCAAGACACGTGGAAAAAACGTACAAAACAAGAGATTGGAGACATCAAGATTATGGACGAATTTTTTGAGAATTTTCAAATTTTCAGAAAGGAGGTTCCATATAAGGTCAAAAACTACATACTCAGATCTTCACCAAACTTTGCAGGGATACATTGGATGTCAAGACACGTGGAAAAAACGTACAAAACAAGAGATTGGAGACATCAAGATTTTCGACGAATTTTTTAAGAATTTTCAAATTTTCAGAAAGGATGATCCAGATAAGGTCAAAAACGACATACTCAGATCTTCACCAAACTTTGCAGGGATACATTGGAGGTCGAGACACGTGGAAAAAACGTACAAAACAAGAGATTGGAGACATCAAGATTTTGGACGAATTTTTGAAGAATTTTCAAATTTTCTGATAGGAGGTCCCAGATAAGGTCAAAAACTACATACTCAGATCTCCACCAAACATTGCAGGGATACATTGGATGTCAAGACACGTGGAAAAAACGTACAAAACAAGAGATTGGAGACATCAAGATTTTCGACGAATTTTTGAAGAATTTTCAAATTTTCAGATAGGAGGTTCCATATAAGGTCAAAAACTACATACTCAGATCTTCACCAAACGTTGCAGGGATACTTTGCATGTCAAGACACGTGGAAAAAACGTACAAAACAAAAGATTGGAGACATCAAGATTTTCGACGAATTTTTTAAGAATTTTCAAATTTTCAGATGGGAGGTTCCAGATAAGGTCAAAAACGACATACTCAGATCTTCACCAAACTTTGCATGGATACATTGCATGTCAAGACACGTGGAAAAAACGTACAAAACAAGAGATTGGAGACATCAAGATTTTGGACGAATTTTTTAAGAATTCTCAAATTTTCAGAAAGGAGGTTCCATATAAGGTCAAAAACTACATACTCAGATCTTCACCAAACTTTGCAGGGATACTTTGGATGTCAAGACACGTGGAAAAAACGTACAAAACAAGAGATTGGGGTCATCAAGATTTTGGACGAATTTTTTAAGAATTTTCAAATTTTCAGATGGGAGGTTCAATATAAGGTCAAAAACTACATACTCAGATCTTCACCAAACTTTGCATGGATACATTGGATGTCAAGACACGTGGAAAAAACATACAAAACATAGGATTCGGAACATCAAGATTTTGGTCGAATTTTTTAAGAATTTTCAAATTTTCAGATAGGAGGTTCCATATAAGGTCAAAAACTACATACTCAGATCTTCACCAAACATTGCAGGAATACATTGGATGTCAAGACACGTGGAAAAAACGTACAAAACAAGAGATTGGGGTCATCAAGATTTTGCACGGATTTTTTAGGAATTTTCAAATTTTCAGATGGGAGGTTCCAGATAAGGTCAAAAACTACATACTCAGATCTTCACCAAACTTTGCAGGGATACATTGGATGTCAAGACACGTGGAAAAAACGTACAAAACAAGAGATTGGAGACATCAAGATTTTGGACGAATTTTTTAAGAATTTTCAAATTTTCAGATAGGAGGTTCCATATAAGATCAAAAACTACATACTCAGATCTTCACCAAACTTTGCATGGATACATTATGTGTCAAGACACGTGGAAAAAACGTACAAAACAAAAGATTGGAGACATCAAGATTTTGGTCGAATTTTTTAAGAATTTTCAAATTTTCAGATGGGAGGTTCCAGATAAGGTCAAAAACTACATACTCAGATCTTCACCAAACTTTGCAGGGATACATTGGATGTCAAGACACGTGGAAAAAACGTACAAAAAAGAGATTGGAGACATCAAGATTTTGGACGAATTTTTTAACAATTTTCAAATTTTCAGAAAGGATGTTCCAGATAAGGTCAAAAACGACATACTCAGATCTTCACCAAACTTTGCAGGGATACATTGGATATCAAGACACGTGGAAAAAACGTACAAAACAAGAGATTGGAGACATCAAGATTTTGGACGAATTTTTTAAGAATTTTCAAATTTTCAGATAGGAGGTTCCAGATAAGGTCAAAAACTACATACTCAGATCTTCACCAAACTTTGCAGGGATACATTGGATGTCAAGACACGTGGAAAAAACGTACAAAACAAGAGATTGGGGTCATCAAGATTTTGGACGGATTTTTTAGGAATTTTCAAATTTTCAGATGGGAGGTTCCAGATAAGGTCAAAAACTAAATACTCAGATCTTCACCAAACATTGCAGGGATACATTGGATGTCAAGACACGTGGAAAAAACGTACAAAACAAGAGATTGGAGACATCAAAATTTTGGACGAATTTTTTAAGAATTTTCAAATTTTCAGATAGGAGGTTCCAGATGAGGTCAAAAACTACATACTCAGATCTTCACCAAACTTTGCAGGAATACTTTGCATGTCAAGACACGTGGAAAAAACGTACAAAACAAGAGATCGGAGACATCAAGATTTTCGACGAATTTTTTAAGAATTTTCAAATTTTCAGATGGGAGGTTCCAGATAAGGTCAAAAACGACATACTCAGATCTTCACCAAACTTTGCATGGATACATTGGATGTCAAGACACGTGGAAAAAACATACAAAACATAGGATTGGTGACATCAAGATTTTGGACGAATTTTTTAAGAATTTTCAAATTTTCAGATAGGAGGTTCCATATAAGGTCAAAAACTACATACTCAGATCTTCACCAAACTTTGCAGGGATACATTGGATGTCAAGACACGTGGAAAAAACGTACAAAACAAGAGATTGGAGACATCAAGATTATGGACGAATTTTTTGAGAATTTTCAATTTTTCAGAAATTAGGTTCCATATAAGATCAAAAACTACATACTCAGATCTTCACCAAACTTTGCAGGGATACATTGGATGTCAAGACACGTGGAAAAAACGTACAAAACAAGAGATTGGAGACATCAAGATTTTCGACGAATTTTTTAAGAATTTTCAAATTTTCAGAAAGGATGTTCCAGATAAGGTCAAAAACGACATACTCAGATCTTCACCAAACTTTGCAGGGATACATTGGAGGTCGAGACACGTGGAAAAAACGTACAAAACAAGAGATTGGAGACATCAAGATTTTGGACGAATTTTTGAAGAATTTTCAAATTTTCTGATAGGAGGTCCCAGATAAGGTCAAAAACTACATACTCAGATCTCCACCAAACATTGCAGGGATACATTGGATGTCAAGACACGTGGAAAAAACGTACAAAACAAGAGATTGGAGACATCAAGATTTTCGACGAATTTTTGAAGAATTTTCAAATTTTCAGATAGGAGGTTCCAGATAAGGTCAAAAACGACATACTCAGATCTTCACCAAACGTTGCAGGGATACTTTGCATGTCAAGACACGTGGAAAAAACGTACAAAACAAGAGATTGGAGACATCAAGATTTTCGACGAATTTTTTAAGAATTTTCAAATTTTCAGATGGGAGGTTCCAGATAAGGTCAAAAACGACATACTCAGATCTTCACCAAACTTTGCATGGATACATTGGATGTCAAGACACGTGGAAAAAACGTACAAAACAAGAGATTGGGGTCATCAAGATTTTGCACGGATTTTTTAGGAATTTTCAAATTTTCAGATGGGAGGTTCCAGATAAGGTCAAAAACTACATACTCAGATCTTCACCAAACTTTGCAGGGATACATTGGATGTCAAGACACGTGGAAAAAACGTACAAAACAAGAGATTGGAGACATCAAGATTTTGGACGAATTTTTTAAGAATTTTCAAATTTTCAGATAGGAGGTTCCATATAAGGTCAAAAACTACATACTCAGATCTTCACCAAACTTTGCATGGATACATTATGTGTCAAGACACGTGGAAAAAACGTACAAAACAAAAGATTGGAGACATCAAGATTTTGGTCGAATTTTTTAAGAATTTTCAAATTTTCAGATGGGAGGTTCCAGATAAGGTCAAAAACTACATACTCAGATCTTCACCAAACTTTGCAGGGATACATTGGATGTCAAGACACGTGGAAAAAACGTACAAAAAAGAGATTGGAGACATCAAGATTTTGGACGAATTTTTTAACAATTTTCAAATTTTCAGAAAGGATGTTAAAGATAAGGTCAAAAACGACATACTCAGATCTTCACCAAACTTTGCAGGGATACATTGGATATCAAGACACGTGGAAAAAACGTACAAAACAAGAGATTGGAGACATCAAGATTTTGGACGAATTTTTTAAGAATTTTCAAATTTTCAGATAGGAGGTTCCAGATAAGGTCAAAAACTACATACTCAGATCTTCACCAAACTTTGCAGGGATACATTGGATGTCAAGACACGTGGAAAAAACGTACAAAACAAGAGATTGGGGTCATCAAGATTTTGGACGGATTTTTTAGGAATTTTCAAATTTTCAGATGGGAGGTTCCAGATAAGGTCAAAAACTACATACTCAGATCTTCACCAAACATTGCAGGGATACATTGGATGTCAAGACACGTGGAAAAAACGTACAAAACAAGAGATTGGAGACATCAAAATTTTGGACGAATTTTTTAAGAATTTTCAAATTTTCAGATAGGAGGTTCCAGATGAGGTCAAAAACTACATACTCAGATCTTCACCAAACTTTGCAGGAATACTTTGCATGTCAAGACACGTGGAAAAAACGTACAAAACAGGAGATCGGAGACATCAAGATTTTCGACGAATTTTTTAAGAATTTTCAAATTTTCAGATGGGAGGTTCCAGATAAGGTCAAAAACGACATACTCAGATCTTCACCAAACTTTGCATGGATACATTGGATGTCAAGACACGTGGAAAAAACATACAAAACATAGGATTGGTGACATCAAGATTTTGGACGAATTTTTTAAGAATTTTCAAATTTTCAGATAGGAGGTTCCATATAAGGTCAAAAACTACATACTCAGATCTTCACCAAACTTTGCAGGGATACATTGGATGTCAAGACACGTGGAAAAAACGTACAAAACAAGAGATTGGAGACATCAAGATTATGGACGAATTTTTTGAGAATTTTCAAATTTTCAGAAAGGAGGTTCCATATAAGGTCAAAAACTACATACTCAGATCTTCACCAAACTTTGCAGGGATACATTGGATGTCAAGACACGTGGAAAAAACGTACAAAACAAGAGATTGGAGACATCAAGATTTTCGACGAATTTTTTAAGAATTTTCAAATTTTCAGAAAGGATGTTCCAGATAAGGTCAAAAACGACATACTCAGATCTTCACCAAACTTTGCAGGGATACATTGGAGGTCGAGACACGTGGAATAAACGTACAAAACAAGAGATTGGAGACATCAAGATTTTGGACGAATTTTTGAAGAATTTTCAAATTTTCTGATAGGAGGTCCCAGATAAGGTCAAAAACTACATACTCAGATCTCCACCAAACATTGCAGGGATACATTAGATGTCAAGACACGTGGAAAAAACGTACAAAACAAGAGATTGGAGACATCAAGATTTTCGACGAATTTTTGAAGAATTTTCAAATTTTCAGATAGGAGGTTCCAGATAAGGTCAAAAACTACATACTCAGATCTTCACCAAACGTTGCAGGGATACTTTGCATGTCAAGACACGTGGAAAAAACGTACAAAACAAGAGATTGGAGACATCAAGATTTTCGACGAATTTTTTAAGAATTTTCAAATTTTCAGATGGGAGGTTCCAGATAAGGTCAAAAACGACATACTCAGATCTTCACCAAACTTTGCATGGATACATTGGATGTCAAGACACGTGGAAAAAACGTACAAAACAAGAGATTGGGGTCATCAAGATTTTGCACGGATTTTTTAGGAATTTTCAAATTTTCAGATGGGAGGTTCCAGATAAGGTCAAAAACTACATACTCAGATCTTCACCAAACTTTGCAGGGATACATTGGATGTCAAGACACTTGGAAAAAACGTACAAAACAAGAGATTGGAGACATCAAGATTTTGGACGAATTTTTTAAGAATTTTCAAATTTTCAGATAGGAGGTTCCATATAAGGTCAAAAACTACATACTCAGATCTTCACCAAACTTTGCATGGATACATTATGTGTCAAGACACGTGGAAAAAACGTACAAAACAAAAGATTGGAGACATCAAGATTTTGGTCGAATTTTTTAAGAATTTTCAAATTTTCAGATGGGAGGTTCCAGATAAGGTCAAAAACTACATACTCAGATCTTCACCAAACTTTGCAGGGATACATTGGATGTCAAGACACGTGGAAAAAACGTACAAAACAAGAGATAGGAGACATCAAGATTTTGGACGAATTTTTTAACAATTTTCAAATTTTCAGAAAGGATGTTCCAGATAAGGTCAAAAACAACATACTCAGATCTTCACCAAACTTTGCAGGGATACATTGGATATCAAGACACGTGGAAAAAACGTACAAAACAAGAGATTGGAGACATCAAGATTTTGGACGAATTTTTTAAGAATTTTCAAATTTTCAGATAGGAGGTTCCAGATAAAGTCAAAAACTACATACTCAGATCTTCACCAAACTTTGCAGGGATACATTGGATGTCAAGACACGTGGAAAAAACGTACAAAACAAGAGATTGGGGTCATCAAGATTTTGGACGGATTTTTTATGAATTTTCAAATTTTCAGATGGGAGGTTCCAGATAAGGTCAAAAATTACATACTCAGATCTTCACCAAACATTGCAGGGATACATTGGATGTCAAGACACGTGGAAAAAACGTACAAAACAAGAGATTGGAGACATCAAAATTTTGGACGAATTTTTTAAGAATTTTCAAATTTTCAGATAGGAGGTTCCAGATGAGGTCAAAAACTACATACTCAGATCTTCACCAAACTTTGCAGGAATACTTTGCATGTCAAGACACGTGGAAAAAACGTACAAAAGAAGAGATTGGAGACATCAAGATTTTGGTCGAATTTTTTAAGAATTTTCAAATTTTCAGATGGGAGGTTCCAGATAAGGTCAAAAACTACATACTCAGATCTTCACCAAACTTTGCAGGGATACATTGGATGTCAAGACACGTGGAAAAAACGTACAAAACAAGAGATAGGAGACATCAAGATTTTGGACGAATTTTTTAACAATTTTCAAATTTTCAGAAAGGATGTTCCAGATAAGGTCAAAAACGACATACTCAGATCTTCACCAAACTTTGCAGGGATACATTGGATATCAAGACACGTGGAAAAAACGTACAAAACAAGAGATTGGAGACATCAAGATTTTGGACGAATTTTTTAAGAATTTTCAAATTTTCAGATAGGAGGTTCCAGATAAGGTCAAAAACTACATACTCAGATCTTCACCAAACTTTGCAGGGATACATTGGATGTCAAGACACGTGGAAAAAACGTACAAAACAAGAGATTGGGGTCATCAAGATTTTGGACGGATTTTTTAGGAATTTTCAAATTTTCAGATGGGAGGTTCCAGATAAGGTCAAAAACTACATACTCAGATCTTCACCAAACATTGCAGGGATACATTGGATGTCAAGACACGTGGAAAAACGTACAAAAAAAAGAGATTGGAGACATCAATATTTTGGACGAATTTTTAAAGAATTTTCAAATTTTCAGATAGGAGGTTCCAGATGAGGTCAAAAACTACATAGTCAGATCTTCACCAAACTTTGCAGGAATACTTTGCATGTCAAGACACGTGAAAAAAACGTACAAAACAAGAGATCGGAGACATCAAGATTTTCGACGAATTTTTTAAGAATTTTCAAATTTTCAGATAGGAGGTTCCATATAAGGTCAAAAACTACATACTCAGATCTTCACCAAACTTTGCATGGATACATTGGATGTCAAGACACGTGGAAAAAACGTACAAAACAAGAGATTGGAGACATCAAGATTTTGGACGAATTTTTTAAGAATTCTCAAATTTTCAGAAAGGAGGTTCCATATAAGGTCAAAAACTACAAACTCAGATCTTCACCAAACTTTGCAGGGATACATTGGATGTCAAGACACGTGGAAAAAACGTACAAAACAAGAGATTGGGGTCATCAAGATTTTGGACGAATTTTTTAAGAATTTTCAAATTTTCAGAAAGGAGGTTCCATATAAGGTCAAAAACTACATACTCAGATCTTCACCAAACTTTGCAGGGATACATTGAATGTCAAGACACGTGGAAAAAACGTACAAAACAAGAGATTGGGGTCATCAAGATTTTGGACGGATTTTTTAGGAATTTTCAAATTTTCAGATGGGAGGTTCCAGATAAGGTCAAAAACTACATACTCAGATCTTCACCAAACTTTGCAGGGATACATTGGATGTCAAGACACGTGGAAAAAACGTACAAAACAAGAGATTGGAGACATCAAGATTTTGGACGAATTTTTTAAGAATTTTTAAATTTTCAGATAGGAGGTTCCATATAAGGTCAAAAACTACATACTCAGATCTTCACCAAACTTTGCATGGATACATTATGTGTCAAGACACGTGGAAAAAACGTACAAAACAAGAGATTGGAGACATCAAGATATTGGTCGAATTTTTTAAGAATTTTCAAATTTTCAGATGGGAGGTTCCAGATAAGGTCAAAAACTACATACTCAGATCTTCACCAAACTTTGCAGGGATACATTGGATGTCAAGACACGTGGAAAAAACGTACAAAACAAGAGATAGGAGACATCAAGATTTTGGACGAATTTTTTAAGAATTTTCAAATTTTCAGAAAGGATGTTCCAGATAAGGTCAAAAACGACATACTCAGATCTTCACCAAACTTTGCAGGGATACATTGGAGGTCGAGACACGTGGAAAAAACGTACAAAACAAGAGATTGGAGACATCAAGATTTTGGACGAATTTTTGAAGAATTTTCAAATTTTCAGATAGGAGGTTCCAGATAAGGTCAAAAACTACATACTCAGATCTCAACCAAACATTGCAGGGATACATTGGATGTCAAGACACGTGGAAAAAACGTACAAAACAAGAGATTGGAGACATCAAGATTTTGGACGAATTTTTGAAGAATTTTCAAATTTTCAGATAGGAGGTTCCAGATAAGGTCAAAAACTACATACTCAGATCTTCACCAAACGTTGCAGGGATACTTTGCATGTCAAGACACGTGGAAAAAACGTACAAAACAAGAGATTGGAGACATCAAGATTTTCGACGAATTTTTTAAGAATTTTCAAATTTTCAGATGGGAGGTTCCAGATAAGGTCAAAAACGACATACTCAGATCTTCACCAAACTTTGCATGGATACATTGGATGTCAAGACACGTGGAAAAAACGTACAAAACAAGAGATTGGAGACATCAAGATTTTGGACGAATTTTTTAAGAATTCTCAAATTTTCAGAAAGGAGGTTCCATATAAGGTCAAAAACTACAAACTCAGATCTTCACCAAACTTTGCAGGGATACATTGGATGTCAAGACACGTGGAAAAAACGTACAAAACAAGAGATTGGGGTCATCAAGATTTTGGACGAATTTTTTAAGAATTTTCAAATTTTCAGAAAGGAGGTTCCATATAAGGTCAAAAACTACATACTCAGATCTTCACCAAACTTTGCAGGGATACATTGAATGTCAAGACACGTGGAAAAAACGTACAAAACAAGAGATTGGGGTCATCAAGATTTTGGACGGATTTTTTAGGAATTTTCAAATTTTCAAATGGGAGGTTCCAGATAAGGTCAAAAACTACATACTCAGATCTTCACCAAACTTTGCAGGGATACATTGGATGTCAAGACACGTGGAAAAACGTACAAAACAAGAGATTGGAGACATCAAGATTTTGGACGAATTTTTTAAGAATTTTTAAATTTTCAGATAGGAGGTTCCATATAAGGTCAAAAACTACATACTCAGATCTTCACCAAACTTTGCATGGATACATTATGTGTCAAGACACGTGGAAAAAACGTACAAAACAAGAGATTGGAGACATCAAGATATTGGTCGAATTTTTTAAGAATTTTCAAATTTTCAGATGGGAGGTTCCAGATAAGGTCAAAAACTACATACTCAGATCTTCACCAAACTTTGCAGGGATACATTGGATGTCAAGACACGTGGAAAAAACGTACAAAACAAGAGATAGGAGACATCAAGATTTTGGACGAATTTTTTAACAATTTTCAAATTTTCAGAAAGGATGTTCCAGATAAGGTCAAAAACAACATACTCAGATCTTCACCAAACTTTGCAGGGATACATTGGATATCAAGACACGTGGAAAAAACGTACAAAACAAGAGATTGGAGACATCAAGATTTTGGACGAATTTTTTAAGAATTTTCAAATTTTCAGATAGGAGGTTCCAGATAAGATCAAAAACTACATACTCAGATCTTCACCAAACTTTTCAGGGATACATTGGATGTCAAGACACGTGGAAAAAAAGTACAAAACAAGAGATTGGGGTCATCAAGATTTTGGACGGATTTTTTAGGAATTTTCAAATTTTCAGATGGGAGGTTCCAGATAAGGTCAAAAACTACATACTCAGATCTTCACCAAACATTGCAGGGATACATTGGATGTCAAGACACGTGGAAAAAACGTACAAAACAAGAGATTGGAGACATCAAGATTTTGGACGAATTTTTTAAGAATTTTCAAATTTTCAGATAGGAGGTTCCAGATGAGGTCAAAAACTACATACTCAGATCTTCACCAAACTTTGCAGGAATACTTTGCATGTCAAGACACGTGGAAAAAACGTACAAAACAAGAGATCGGAGACATCAAGATTTTCGACGAATTTTTTAAGAATTTTCAAATTTTCAGATAGGAGGTTCCATATAAGGTCAAAAACTACATACTCAGATCTTCACCAAACTTTGCAGGGATACATTGGATGTCAAGACACGTGGAAAAAACGTACAAAACAAGAGATTGGAGACATCAAGATTTTCGACGAATTTTTTAAGAATTTTCAAATTTTCAGAAAGGATGTTCCAGATAAGGTCAAAAACGACATACTCAGATCTTCACCAAACTTTGCAGGGATACATTGGAGGTCGAGACACGTGGAAAAAACGTACAAAACAAGAGATTGGGGTCATCAAGATTTTGGACGGATTTTTTATGAATTTTCAAATTTTCAGATGGGAGGTTCCAGATAAGGTCAAAAACTACATACTCAGATCTTCACCAAACATTGCAGGGATACATTGGATGTCAAGACACGTGGAAAAAACGTACAAAACAAGAGATTGGAGACATCAAAATTTTGGACGAATTTTTTAAGAATTTTCAAATTTTCAGATAGGAGGTTCCAGATGAGGTCAAAAACTACATACTCAGATCTTCACCAAACTTTGCAGGAATACTTTGCATGTCAAGACACGTGGAAAAAACGTACAAAAGAAGAGATTGGAGACATCAAGATTTTGGTCGAATTTTTTAAGAATTTTCAAATTTTCAGATGGGAGGTTCCAGATAAGGTCAAAAACTACATACTCAGATCTTCACCAAACTTTGCAGGGATACATTGGATGTCAAGACACGTGGAAAAAACGTACAAAACAAGAGATAGGAGACATCAAGATTTTGGACGAATTTTTTAACAATTTTCAAATTTTCAGAAAGGATGTTCCAGATAAGGTCAAAAACGACATACTCAGATCTTCACCAAACTTTGCAGGGATACATTGGATATCAAGACACGTGGAAAAAACGTACAAAACAAGAGATTGGAGACATCAAGATTTTGGACGAATTTTTTAAGAATTTTCAAATTTTCAGATAGGAGGTTCCAGATAAGGTCAAAAACTACATACTCAGATCTTCACCAAACTTTGCAGGGATACATTGGATGTCAAGACACGTGGAAAAAACGTACAAAACAAGAGATTGGAGACATCAAGATTTTGGACGAATTTTTTAAGAATTTTCAAATTTTCAGATAGGAGGTTCCAGATGAGGTCAAAAACTACATACTCAGATCTTCACCAAACTTTGCAGGAATACTTTGCATGTCAAGACACGTGGAAAAAACGTACAAAACAAGAGATCGGAGACATCAAGATTTTCGACGAATTTTTTAAGAATTTTCAAATTTTCAGATGGGAGGTTCCAGATAAGGTCAAAAACGACATACTCAGATCTTCACCAAACTTTGCAGGGATCCATTGGAGGTCGAGACACGTGGAAAAAACGTACAAAACAAGAGATTGGAGACATCAAGATTTTGGACGAATTTTTTAAGAATTTTCAAATTTTCAGATAGGAGGTTCCATATAAGGTCAAAAACTACATACTCAGATCTTCACCAAACTTTGCAGGGATACATTGGATGTCAAGACACGTGGAAAAAACGTACAAAACAAGAGATTGGAGACATCAAGATTTTCGACGAATTTTTTAAGAATTTTCAAATTTTCAGATAGGAGGTTCCATATAAGGTCAAAAACTACATACTCAGATCTTCACCAAACTTTGCAGGGATACATTGGATGTCAAGACACGTGGAAAAACGTACAAAACAAGAGATTGGAGACATCAAGATTTTCGACGAATTTTTTAAGAATTTTCAAATTTTCAGAAAGGATGTTCCAGATAAGGTCAAAAACGACATACTCAGATCTTCACCAAACTTTGCAGGGATACATTGGAGGTCGAGACACGTGGAAAAAACGTACAAAACAAGAGATTGGAGACATCAAGATTTTGGACGAATTTTTGAAGAATTTTCAAATTTTCAGATAGGAGGTTCCAGATAAGGTCAAAAACTACATACTCAGATCTCAACCAAACATTGCAGGGATACATTGGATGTCAAGACACGTGGAAAAAACGTACAAAACAAGAGATTGGAGACATCAAGATTTTCGACGAATTTTTGAAGAATTTTCAAATTTTCAGATAGGAGGTTCCAGATAAGGTCAAAAACTACATACTCAGATCTTCACCAAACGTTGCAGGGATACTTTGCATGTCAAGACACGTGGAAAAAACGTACAAAACAAGAGATTGGAGACATCAAGATTTTCGACGAATTTTTTAAGAATTTTCAAATTTTCAGATGGGAGGTTCCAGATAAGGTCAAAAACGACATACTCAGATCTTCACCAAACTTTGCATGGATACATTGGATGTCAAGACACGTGGAAAAAACGTACAAAACAAGAGATTGGAGACATCAAGATTTTGGACGAATTTTTTAAGAATTCTCAAATTTTCAGAAAGGAGGTTCCATATAAGGTCAAAAACTACAAACTCAGATCTTCACCAAACTTTGCAGGGATACATTGGATGTCAAGACACGTGGAAAAAACGTACAAAACAAGAGATTGGGGTCATCAAGATTTTGGACGGATTTTTTATGAATTTTCAAATTTTCAGATGGGAGGTTCCAGATAAGGTCAAAAACTACATACTCAGATCTTCACCAAACATTGCAGGGATACATTGGATGTCAAGACACGTGGAAAAAACGTACAAAACAAGAGATTGGAGACATCAAAATTTTGGACGAATTTTTTAAGAATTTTCAAATTTTCAGATAGGAGGTTCCAGATGAGGTCAAAAACTACATACTCAGATCTTCACCAAACTTTGCAGGAATACTTTGCATGTCAAGACACGTGGAAAAAACGTACAAAAGAAGAGATTGGAGACATCAAGATTTTGGTCGAATTTTTTAAGAATTTTCAAATTTTCAGATGGGAGGTTCCAGATAAGGTCAAAAACTACATACTCAGATCTTCACCAAACTTTGCAGGGATACATTGGATGTCAAGACACGTGGAAAAAACGTACAAAACAAGAGATAGGAGACATCAAGATTTTGGACGAATTTTTTAACAATTTTCAAATTTTCAGAAAGGATGTTCCAGATAAGGTCAAAAACGACATACTCAGATCTTCACCAAACTTTGCAGGGATACATTGGATATCAAGACACGTGGAAAAAACGTACAAAACAAGAGATTGGAGACATCAAGATTTTGGACGAATTTTTTAAGAATTTTCAAATTTTCAGATAGGAGGTTCCAGATAAGGTCAAAAACTACATACTCAGATCTTCACCAAACTTTGCAGGGATACATTGGATGTCAAGACACGTGGAAAAAACGTACAAAACAAGAGATTGGGGTCATCAAGATTTTGGACGGATTTTTTAGGAATTTTCAAATTTTCAGATGGGAGGTTCCAGATAAGGTCAAAAACTACATACTCAGATCTTCACCAAACATTGCAGGGATACATTGGATGTCAAGACACGTGGAAAAAACGTACAAAAAAAGAGATTGGAGACATCAATATTTTGGACGAATTTTTAAAGAATTTTCAAATTTTCAGATAGGAGGTTCCAGATGAGGTCAAAAACTACATAGTCAGATCTTCACCAAACTTTGCAGGAATACTTTGCATGTCAAGACACGTGGAAAAAACGTACAAAACAAGAGATCGGAGACATCAAGATTTTCGACGAATTTTTTAAGAATTTTCAAATTTTGAGATAGGAGGTTCCATATAAGGTCAAAAACTACATACTCAGATCTTCACCAAACTTTGCAGGGATACATTGGATGTCAAGACACGTGGAAAAAACGTACAAAACAAGAGATTGGAGACATCAAGATTTTCGACGAATTTTTTAAGAATTTTCAAATTTTCAGAAAGGATGTTCCAGATAAGGTCAAAAACGACATACTCAGATCTTCACCAAACTTTGCAGGGATACATTGGAGGTCGAGACACGTGGAAAAAACGTACAAAACAAGAGATTGGAGACATCAAGATTTTGGACGAATTTTTGAAGAATTTTCAAATTTTCAGATAGGAGGTTCCAGATAAGGTCAAAAACTACATACTCAGATCTCAACCAAACATTGCAGGGATACATTGGATGTCAAGACACGTGGAAAAAACGTACAAAACAAGAGATTGGAGACATCAAGATTTTCGACGAATTTTTGAAGAATTTTCAAATTTTCAGATAGGAGGTTCCAGATAAGGTCAAAAACTACATACTCAGATCTTCACCAAACGTTGCAGGGATACTTTGCATGTCAAGACACGTGGAAAAAACGTACAAAACAAGAGATTGGAGACATCAAGATTTTCGACGAATTTTTTAAGAATTTTCAAATTTTCAGATGGGAGGTTCCAGATAAGGTCAAAAACGACATACTCAGATCTTCACCAAACTTTGCATGGATACATTGGATGTCAAGACACGTGGAAAAAACGTACAAAACAAGAGATTGGAGACATCAAGATTTTGGACGAATTTTTTAAGAATTCTCAAATTTTCAGAAACGAGGTTCCATATAAGGTCAAAAACTACAAACTCAGATCTTCACCAAACTTTGCAGGGATACATTGGATGTCAAGACACGTGGAAAAAACGTACAAAACAAGAGATTGGGGTCATCAAGATTTTGGACGAATTTTTTAAGAATTTTCAAATTTTCAGAAAGGAGGTTCCATATAAGGTCAAAAACTACATACTCAGATCTTCACCAAACTTTGCAGGGATACATTGAATGTCAAGACACGTGGAAAAAACGTACAAAACAAGAGATTGGGGTCATCAAGATTTTGGACGGATTTTTTAGGAATTTTCAAATTTTCAGATGGGAGGTTCCAGATAAGGTCAAAAACTACATACTCAGATCTTCACCAAACTTTGCAGGGATACATTGGATGTCAAGACACGTGGAAAAAACGTACAAAACAAGAGATTGGAGACATCAAGATTTTGGACGAATTTTTTAAGAATTTTTAAATTTTCAGATAGGAGGTTCCATATAAGGTCAAAAACTACATACTCAGATCTTCACCAAACTTTGCATGGATACATTATGTGTCAAGACACGTGGAAAAAACGTACAAAACAAGAGATTGGAGACATCAAGATATTGGTCGAATTTTTTAAGAATTTTCAAATTTTCAGATGGGAGGTTCCAGATAAGGTCAAAAACTACATACTCAGATCTTCACCAAACTTTGCAGGGATACATTGGATGTCAAGACACGTGGAAAAAACGTACAAAACAAGAGATAGGAGACATCAAGATTTTGGACGAATTTTTTAACAATTTTCAAATTTTCAGAAAGGATGTTCCAGATAAGGTCAAAAACAACATACTCAGATCTTCACCAAACTTTGCAGGGATACATTGGATATCAAGACACGTGGAAAAAACGTACAAAACAAGAGATTGGAGACATCAAGATTTTGGACGAATTTTTTAAGAATTTTCAAATTTTCAGATAGGAGGTTCCAGATAAGATCAAAAACTACATACTCAGATCTTCACCAAACTTTTCAGGGATACATTGGATGTCAAGACACGTGGAAAAAAAGTACAAAACAAGAGATTGGGGTCATCAAGATTTTGGACGGATTTTTTAGGAATTTTCAAATTTTCAGATGGGAGGTTCCAGATAAGGTCAAAAACTACATACTCAGATCTTCACCAAACATTGCAGGGATACATTGGATGTCAAGACACGTGGAAAAAACGTACAAAACAAGAGATTGGAGACATCAAGATTTTGGACGAATTTTTTAAGAATTTTCAAATTTTCAGATAGGAGGTTCCAGATGAGGTCAAAAACTACATACTCAGATCTTCACCAAACTTTGCAGGAATACTTTGCATGTCAAGACACATGGAAAAAACGTACAAAACAAGAGATCGGAGACATCAAGATTTTCGACGAATTTTTTAAGAATTTTCAAATTTTCAGATGGGAGGTTCCAGATAAGGTCAAAAACGACATACTCAGATCTTCACCAAACTTTGCAGGGATCCATTGGAGGTCGAGACACGTGGAAAAAACGTACAAAACAAGAGATTGGAGACATCAAGATTTTGGACGAATTTTTGAAGAATTTTCAAATTTTCAGATAGGAGGTTCCAGATAAGGTCTAAAACTACATACTCAGATCTCCACCAAACATTGCTTGAATACATTGGATGTCAAGACACGTGGAAAAAACGTACAAAACAAGAGATTGGAGACATCAAGATTTTCGACGAATTTTTGAAGAATTTTCAAATTTTCAGATAGGAGGTTCCAGATAAGGTCAAAAACTACATACTCAGATCTTCACCAAACGTTGCAGGGATACTTTGCATGTCAAGACACGTGGAAAAAACGTACAAAACAAAAGATTGGAGACATCAAGATTTTCGACGAATTTTTTAAGAATTTTCAAATTTTCAGATGGGAGGTTCCAGATAAGGTCAAAAACGACATACTCAGATCTTCACCAAACTTTGCATGGATACATTGGATGTCAAGACACGTGGAAAAAACGTACAAAACAAGAGATTGGGGTCATCAAGATTTTGCACGGATTTTTTAGGAATTTTCAAATTTTCAGATGGGAGGTTCCAGATAAGGTCAAAAACTACATACTCAGATCTTCACCAAACTTTGCAGGGATACATTGGATGTCAAGACACTTGGAAAAAACGTACAAAACAAGAGATTGGAGACATCAAGATTTTGGACGAATTTTTTAAGAATTTTCAAATTTTCAGATAGGAGGTTCCATATAAGGTCAAAAACTACATACTCAGATCTTCACCAAACTTTGCATGGATACATTATGTGTCAAGACACGTGGAAAAAACGTACAAAACAAAAGATTGGAGACATCAAGATTTTGGTCGAATTTTTTAAGAATTTTCAAATTTTCAGATGGGAGGTTCCAGATAAGGTCAAAAACTACATACTCAGATCTTCACCAAACTTTGCAGGGATACATTGGATGTCAAGACACGTGGAAAAAACGTACAAAAAAGAGATTGGAGACATCAAGATTTTGGACGAATTTTTTAACAATTTTCAAATTTTCAGAAAGGATGTTCCAGATAAGGTCAAAAACGACATACTCAGATCTTCACCAAACTTTGCAGGGATACATTGGATATCAAGACACGTGGAAAAAACGTACAAAACAAGAGATTGGAGACATCAAGATTTTGGACGAATTTTTTAAGAATTTTCAAATTTTCAGATAGGAGGTTCCAGATAAAGTCAAAAACTACATACTCAGATCTTCACCAAACTTTGCAGGGATACATTGGATGTCAAGACACGTGGAAAAAACGTACAAAACAAGAGATTGGGGTCATCAAGATTTTGGACGGATTTTTTAGGAATTTTCAAATTTTCAGATGGGAGGTTCCAGATAAGGTCAAAAACTACATACTCAGATCTTCACCAAACATTGCAGGGATACATTGGATGTCAAGACACGTGGAAAAAACGTACAAAACAAGAGATTGGAGACATCAAAATTTTGGACGAATTTTTTAAGAATTTTCAAATTTTCAGATAGGAGGTTCCAGATGAGGTCAAAAACTACATACTCAGATCTTCACCAAACTTTGCAGGAATACTTTGCATGTCAAGACACGTGGAAAAAACGTACAAAAGAAGAGATTGGAGACATCAAGATTTTGGTCGAATTTTTTAAGAATTTTCAAATTTTCAGATGGGAGGTTCCAGATAAGGTCAAAAACTACATACTCAGATCTTCACCAAACTTTGCAGGGATACATTGGATGTCAAGACACGTGGAAAAAACGTACAAAACAAGAGATAGGAGACATCAAGATTTTGGACGAATTTTTTAACAATTTTCAAATTTTCAGAAAGGATGTTCCAGATAAGGTCAAAAACGACATACTCAGATCTTCACCAAACTTTGCAGGGATACATTGGATATCAAGACACGTGGAAAAAACGTACAAAACAAGAGATTGGAGACATCAAGATTTTGGACGAATTTTTTAAGAATTTTCAAATTTTCAGATAGGAGGTTCCAGATAAGGTCAAAAACTACATACTCAGATCTTCACCAAACTTTGCAGGGATACATTGGATGTCAAGACACGTGGAAAAAACGTACAAAACAAGAGATTGGGGTCATCAAGATTTTGGACGGATTTTTTAGGAATTTTCAAATTTTCAGATGGGAGGTTCCAGATAAGGTCAAAAACTACATACTCAGATCTTCACCAAACATTGCAGGGATACATTGGATGTCAAGACACGTGGAAAAAAACGTACAAAACAAGAGATTGGAGACATCAATATTTTGGACGAATTTTTAAAGAATTTTCAAATTTTCAGATAGGAGGTTCCAGATGAGGTCAAAAACTACATAGTCAGATCTTCACCAAACTTTGCAGGAATACTTTGCATGTCAAGACACGTGGAAAAAACGTACAAAACAAGAGATCGGAGACATCAAGATTTTCGACGAATTTTTTAAGAATTTTCAAATTTTCAGATGGGAGGTTCCAGATAAGGTCAAAAACGACATACTCAGATCTTCACCAAACTTTGCATGGATACATTGGATGTCAAGACACGTGGAAAAAACATACAAAACATAGGATTGGTGACATCAAGATTTTGGACGAATTTTTTAAGAATTTTCAAATTTTCAGATAGGAGGTTCCATATAAGGTCAAAAACTACATACTCAGATCTTCACCAAACTTTGCAGGGATACATTGGATGTCAAGACACGTGGAAAAAACGTACAAAACAAGAGATTGGAGACATCAAGATTTTCGACGAATTTTTTAAGAATTTTCAAATTTTCAGAAAGGATGTTCCAGATAAGGTCAAAAACGACATACTCAGATCTTCACCAAACTTTGCAGGGATACATTGGAGGTCGAGACACGTGGAAAAAACGTACAAAACAAGAGATTGGAGACATCAAGATTTTGGACGAATTTTTGAAGAATTTTCAAATTTTCAGATAGGAGGTTCCAGATAAGGTCAAAAACTACATACTCAGATCTCAACCAAACATTGCAGGGATACATTGGATGTCAAGACACGTGGAAAAAACGTACAAAACAAGAGATTGGAGACATCAAGATTTTCGACGAATTTTTTAAGAATTTTCAAATTTTCTGATGGGAGGTTCCAGATAAGGTCAAAAACGACATACTCAGATCTTCACCAAACTTTGCATGGATACATTGGATGTCAAGACACGTGGAAAAAACGTACAAAACAAGAGATTGGAGACATCAAGATTTTGGACGAATTTTTTAAGAATTCTCAAATTTTCAGAAAGGAGGTTCCATATAAGGTCAAAAACTACAAACTCAGATCTTCACCAAACTTTGCAGGGATACATTGGATGTCAAGACACGTGGAAAAAACGTACAAAACAAGAGATTGGGGTCATCAAGATTTTGGACGAATTTTTTAAGAATTTTCAAATTTTCAGATGGGAGGTTCCAGATAAGGTCAAAAACTACATACTCAGATCTTCACCAAACTTTGCAGGGATACATTGGATGTCAAGACACGTGGAAAAAACGTACAAAACAAGAGATTGGAGACATCAAGATTTTGGACGAATTTTTTAAGAATTTTTAAATTTTCAGATAGGAGGTTCCATATAAGGTCAAAAACTACATACTCAGATCTTCACCAAACTTTGCATGGATACATTATGTGTCAAGACACGTGGAAAAAACGTACAAAACAAGAGATTGGAGACATCAAGATATTGGTCGAATTTTTTAAGAATTTTCAAATTTTCAGATGGGAGGTTCCAGATAAGGTCAAAAACTACATACTCAGATCTTCACCAAACTTTGCAGGGATACATTGGATGTCAAGACACGTGGAAAAAACGTACAAAACAAGAGATAGGAGACATCAAGATTTTGGACGAATTTTTTAACAATTTTCAAATTTTCAGAAAGGATGTTCCAGATAAGGTCAAAAAAAACATACTCAGATCTTCACCAAACTTTGCAGGGATACATTGGATATCAAGACACGTGGAAAAAACGTACAAAACAAGAGATTGGAGACATCAAGATTTTGGACGAATTTTTTAAGAATTTTCAAATTTTCAGATAGGAGGTTCCAGATAAGATCAAAAACTACATACTCAGATCTTCACCAAACTTTTCAGGGATACATTGGATGTCAAGACACGTGGAAAAAAAGTACAAAACAAGAGATTGGGGTCATCAAGATTTTGGACGGATTTTTTAGGAATTTTCAAATTTTCAGATGGGAGGTTCCAGATAAGGTCAAAAACTACATACTCAGATCTTCACCAAACATTGCAGGGATACATTGGATGTCAAGACACGTGGAAAAAACGTACAAAACAAGAGATTGGAGACATCAAGATTTTGGACGAATTTTTTAAGAATTTTCAAATTTTCAGATAGGAGGTTCCAGATGAGGTCAAAAACTACATACTCAGATCTTCACCAAACTTTGCAGGAATACTTTGCATGTCAAGACACGTGGAAAAAACGTACAAAACAAGAGATCGGAGACATCAAGATTTTCGACGAATTTTTTAAGAATTTTCAAATTTTCAGATGGGAGGTTCCAGATAAGGTCAAAAACGACATACTCAGATCTTCACCAAACTTTGCAGGGATCCATTGGAGGTCGAGACACGTGGAAAAAACGTACAAAACAAGAGATTGGAGACATCAAGATTTTGGACGAATTTTTGAAGAATTTTCAAATTTTCAGATAGGAGGTTCCAGATAAGGTCTAAAACTACATACTCAGATCTCCACCAAACATTGCAGGAATACATTGGATGTCAAGACACGTGGAAAAAACGTACAAAACAAGAGATTGGAGACATCAAGATTTTCGACGAATTTTTGAAGAATTTTCAAATTTTCAGATAGGAGGTTCCAGATAAGGTCAAAAACTACATACTCAGATCTTCACCAAACGTTGCAGGGATACTTTGCATGTCAAGACACGTGGAAAAAACGTACAAAACAAAAGATTGGAGACATCAAGATTTTCGACGAATTTTTTAAGAATTTTCAAATTTTCAGATGGGAGGTTCCAGATAAGGTCAAAAACGACATACTCAGATCTTCACCAAACTTTGCATGGATACATTGGATGTCAAGACACGTGGAAAAAACGTACAAAACAAGAGATTGGGGTCATCAAGATTTTGCACGGATTTTTTAGGAATTTTCAAATTTTCAGATGGGAGGTTCCAGATAAGGTCAAAAACTACATACTCAGATCTTCACCAAACTTTGCAGGGATACATTGGATGTCAAGACACTTGGAAAAAACGTACAAAACAAGAGATTGGAGACATCAAGATTTTGGACGAATTTTTTAAGAATTTTCAAATTTTCAGATAGGAGGTTCCATATAAGGTCAAAAACTACATACTCAGATCTTCACCAAACTTTGCATGGATACATTATGTGTCAAGACACGTGGAAAAAACGTACAAAACAAAAGATTGGAGACATCAAGATTTTGGTCGAATTTTTTAAGAATTTTCAAATTTTCAGATGGGAGGTTCCAGATAAGGTCAAAAACTACATACTCAGATCTTCACCAAACTTTGCAGGGATACATTGGATGTCAAGACACGTGGAAAAAACGTACAAAAAAGAGATTGGAGACATCAAGATTTTGGACGAATTTTTTAACAATTTTCAAATTTTCAGAAAGGATGTTCCAGATAAGGTCAAAAACGACATACTCAGATCTTCACCAAACTTTGCAGGGATACATTGGATATCAAGACACGTGGAAAAAACGTACAAAACAAGAGATTGGAGACATCAAGATTTTGGACGAATTTTTTAAGAATTTTCAAATTTTCAGATAGGAGGTTCCAGATAAAGTCAAAAACTACATACTCAGATCTTCACCAAACTTGGCAGGGATACATTGGATGTCAAGACACGTGGAAAAAACGTACAAAACAAGAGATTGGGGTCATCAAGATTTTGGACGGATTTTTTAGGAATTTTCAAATTTTCAGATGGGAGGTTCCAGATAAGGTCAAAAACTACATACTCAGATCTTCACCAAACATTGCAGGGATACATTGGATGTCAAGACACGTGGAAAAAACGTACAAAACAAGAGATTGGAGACATCAAAATTTTGGACGAATTTTTTAAGAATTTTCAAATTTTCAGATAGGAGGTTCCAGATGAGGTCAAAAACTACATACTCAGATCTTCACCAAACTTTGCAGGAATACTTTGCATGTCAAGACACGTGGAAAAAACGTACAAAAGAAGAGATTGGAGACATCAAGATTTTGGTCGAATTTTTTAAGAATTTTCAAATTTTCAGATGGGAGGTTCCAGATAAGGTCAAAAACTACATACTCAGATCTTCACCAAACTTTGCAGGGATACATTGGATGTCAAGACACGTGGAAAAAACGTACAAAACAAGAGATAGGAGACATCAAGATTTTGGACGAATTTCTTAACAATTTTCAAATTTTCAGAAAGGATGTTCCAGATAAGGTCAAAAACGACATACTCAGATCTTCACCAAACTTTGCAGGGATACATTGGATATCAAGACACGTGGAAAAAACGTACAAAACAAGAGATTGGAGACATCAAGATTTTGGACGAATTTTTTAAGAATTTTCAAATTTTCAGATAGGAGGTTCCAGATAAGGTCAAAAACTACATACTCAGATCTTCACCAAACTTTGCAGGGATACATTGGATGTCAAGACACGTGGAAAAAACGTACAAAACAAGAGATTGGAGACATCAATATTTTGGACGAATTTTTAAAGAATTTTCAAATTTTCAGATAGGAGGTTCCAGATGAGGTCAAAAACTACATAGTCAGATCTTCACCAAACTTTGCAGGGATACATTGGATGTCAAGACACGTGGAAAAAACGTACAAAACAAGAGATTGGAGACATCAAGATTTTCGACGAATTTTTTAAGAATTTTCAAATTTTCAGAAAGGATGTTCCAGATAAGGTCAAAAACGACATACTCAGATCTTCACCAAACTTTGCAGGGATACATTGGAGGTCGAGACACGTGGAAAAAACGTACAAAACAAGAGATTGGAGACATCAAGATTTTGGACGAATTTTTGAAGAATTTTCAAATTTTCAGATAGGAGGTTCCAGATAAGGTCAAAAACTACATACTCAGATCTCAACCAAACATTGCAGGGATACATTGGATGTCAAGACATGTGGAAAAAACGTACAAAACAAGAGATTGGAGACATCAAGATTTTCGACGAATTTTTGAAGAATTTTCAAATTTTCAGATAGGAGGTTCCAGATAAGGTCAAAAACTACATACTCAGATCTTCACCAAACGTTGCAGGGATACTTTGCATGTCAAGACACGTGGAAAAAACGTACAAAACAAGAGATTGGAGACATCAAGATTTTCGACGAATTTTTTAAGAATTTTCAAATTTTCAGATGGGAGGTTCCAGATAAGGTCAAAAACGACATACTCAGATCTTCACCAAACTTTGCATGGATACATTGGATGTCAAGACACGTGGAAAAAACGTACAAAACAAGAGATTGGAGACATCAAGATTTTGGACGAATTTTTTAAGAATTCTCAAATTTTCAGAAAGGAGGTTCCATATAAGGTCAAAAACTACAAACTCAGATCTTCACCAAACTTTGCAGGGATACATTGGATGTCAAGACACGTGGAAAAAACGTACAAAACAAGAGATTGGGGTCATCAAGATTTTGGACGAATTTTTTAAGAATTTTCAAATTTTCAGAAAGGAGGTTCCATATAAGGTCAAAAACTACATACTCAGATCTTCACCAAACTTTGCAGGGATACATTGAATGTCAAGACACGTGGAAAAAACGTACAAAACAAGAGATTGGGGTCATCAAGATTTTGGACGGATTTTTTAGGAATTTTCAAATTTTCAGATGGGAGGTTCCAGATAAGGTCAAAAACTACATACTCAGATCTTCACCAAACTTTGCAGGGATACATTGGATGTCAAGACACGTGGAAAAAACGTACAAAACAAGAGATTGGAGACATCAAGATTTTGGACGAATTTTTTAAGAATTTTTAAATTTTCAGATAGGAGGTTCCATATAAGGTCAAAAACTACATACTCAGATCTTCACCAAACTTTGCATGGATACATTATGTGTCAAGACACGTGGAAAAAACGTACAAAACAAGAGATTGGAGACATCAAGATATTGGTCGAATTTTTTAAGAATTTTCAAATTTTCAGATGGGAGGTTCCAGATAAGGTCAAAAACTACATACTCAGATCTTCACCAAACTTTGCAGGGATACATTGGATGTCAAGACACGTGGAAAAAACGTACAAAACAAGAGATAGGAGACATCAAGATTTTGGACGAATTTTTTAACAATTTTCAAATTTTCAGAAAGGATGTTCCAGATAAGGTCAAAAACAACATACTCAGATCTTCACCAAACTTTGCAGGGATACATTGGATATCAAGACACGTGGAAAAAACGTACAAAACAAGAGATTGGAGACATCAAGATTTTGGACGAATTTTTTAAGAATTTTCAAATTTTCAGATAGGAGGTTCCAGATAAGATCAAAAACTACATACTCAGATCTTCACCAAACTTTTCAGGGATACATTGGATGTCAAGACACGTGGAAAAAAAGTACAAAACAAGAGATTGGGGTCATCAAGATTTTGGACGGATTTTTTAGGAATTTTCAAATTTTCAGATGGGAGGTTCCAGATAAGGTCAAAAACTACATACTCAGATCTTCACCAAACATTGCAGGGATACATTGGATGTCAAGACACGTGGAAAAAACGTACAAAACAAGAGATTGGAGACATCAAGATTTTGGACGAATTTTTTAAGAATTTTCAAATTTTCAGATAGGAGGTTCCAGATGAGGTCAAAAACTACATACTCAGATCTTCACCAAACTTTGCAGGAATACTTTGCATGTCAAGACACGTGGAAAAAACGTACAAAACAAGAGATCGGAGACATCAAGATTTTCGACGAATTTTTTAAGAATTTTCAAATTTTCAGATGGGAGGTTCCAGATAAGGTCAAAAACGACATACTCAGATCTTCACCAAACTTTGCAGGGATCCATTGGAGGTCGAGACACGTGGAAAAAACGTACAAAACAAGAGATTGGAGACATCAAGATTTTGGACGAATTTTTTAAGAATTTTCAAATTTTCAGATAGGAGGTTCCATATAAGGTCAAAAACTACATACTCAGATCTTCACCAAACTTTGCAGGGATACATTGGATGTCAAGACACGTGGAAAAAACGTACAAAACAAGAGATTGGAGACATCAAGATTTTCGACGAATTTTTTAAGAATTTTCAAATTTTCAGAAAGGATGTTCCAGATAAGGTCAAAAACGACATACTCAGATCTTCACCAAACTTTGCAGGGATCCATTGGAGGTCGAGACACGTGGAAAAAACGTACAAAACAAGAGATTGGAGACATCAAGATTTTGGACGAATTTTTGAAGAATTTTCAAATTTTCAGATAGGAGGTTCCAGATAAGGTCTAAAACTACATACTCAGATCTCCACCAAACATTGCAGGAATACATTGGATGTCAAGACACGTGGAAAAAACGTACAAAACAAGAGATTGGAGACATCAAGATTTTCGACGAATTTTTGAAGAATTTTCAAATTTTCAGATAGGAGGTTCCAGATAAGGTCAAAAACTACATACTCAGATCTTCACCAAACGTTGCAGGGATACTTTGCATGTCAAGACACGTGGAAAAAACGTACAAAACAAAAGATTGGAGACATCAAGATTTTCGACGAATTTTTTAAGAATTTTCAAATTTTCAGATGGGAGGTTCCAGATAAGGTCAAAAACGACATACTCAGATCTTCACCAAACTTTGCATGGATACATTGGATGTCAAGACACGTGGAAAAAACGTACAAAACAAGAGATTGGAGACATCAAGATTTTGGACGAATTTTTTAAGAATTCTCAAATTTTCAGAAAGGAGGTTCCATATAAGGTCAAAAACTACATACTCAGATCTTCACCAAACTTTGCAGGGATACTTTGGATGTCAAGACACGTGGAAAAAACGTACAAAACAAGAGATTGGGGTCATCAAGATTTTGGACGAATTTTTTAAGTATTTTCAAATTTTCAGATGGGAGGTTCAATATAAGGTCAAAAACTACATACTCAGATCTTCACCAAACTTTGCATGGATACATTGGATGTCAAGACACGTGGAAAAAACATACAAAACATAGGATTCGGAACATCAAGATTTTGGTCGAATTTTTTAAGAATTTTCAAATTTTCAGATAGGAGGTTCCATATAAGGTCAAAAACTACAGACTCAGATCTTCACCAAACATTGCAGGAATACATTGGATGTCAAGACACGTGGAAAAAACGTACAAAACAAGAGATTGGAGACATCAAGATTTTGGACGAATTTTTTAAGAATTTTCAAATTTTCAGATAGGAGGTTCCATTAAAGGTCAAAAACTACATACTCAGATCTTCACCAAACTTTGCATGGATACATTATGTGTCAAGACACGTGGAAAAAACGTACAAAACAAAAGATTGGAGACATCAAGATTTTGGTCGAATTTTTTAAGAATTTTCAAATTTTCAGATGGGAGGTTCCAGATAAGGTCAAAAACTACATACTCAGATCTTCACCAAACTTTGCAGGGATACATTGGATGACAAGACACGTGGAAAAAACGTACAAAACAAGAGATTGGAGACATCAAGATTTTGGACGAATTTTTTAAGAATTTTTAAATTTTCAGAAAGGATGTTCCATATAAGGTCAAAAACTACATACTCAGATCTTCACCAAACTTTGCATGGATACATTATGTGTCAAGACACGTGGAAAAAACGTACAAAACAAGAGATTGGAGACATCAAGATATTGGTCGAATTTTTTAAGAATTTTCAAATTTTCAGATGGGAGGTTCCAGATAAGGTCAAAAACTACATACTCAGATCTTCACCAAACTTTGCAGGGATACATTGGATGTCAAGACACGTGGAAAAAACGTACAAAACAAGAGATAGGAGACATCAAGATTTTGGACGAATTTTTTAACAATTTTCAAATTTTCAGAAAGGATGTTCCAGATAAGGTCAAAAACAAAATACTCAGATCTTCACCAAACTTTGCAGGGATACATTGGATATCAAGACACGTGGAAAAAACGTACAAAACAAGAGATTGGAGACATCAAGATTTTGGACGAATTTTTTAAGAATTTTCAAATTTTCAGATAGGAGGTTCCAGATAAGATCAAAAACTACATACTCAGATCTTCACCAAACTTTGCAGGGATACATTGGATGTCAAGACACGTGGAAAAAAAGTACAAAACAAGAGATTGGGGTCATCAAGATTTTGGACGGATTTTTTAGGAATTTTCAAATTTTCAGATGGGAGGTTCCAGATAAGGTCAAAAACTACATACTCAGATCTTCACCAAACATTGCAGGGATACATTGGATGTCAAGACACGTGGAAAAAACGTACAAAACAAGAGATTGGAGACATCAAGATTTTGGACGAATTTTTTAAGAATTTTCAAATTTTCAGATAGGAGGTTCCAGATGAGGTCAAAAACTACATACTCAGATCTTCACCAAACTTTGCAGGAATACTTTGCATGTCAAGACACGTGGAAAAAACGTACAAAACAAGAGATCGGAGACATCAAGATTTTCGACGAATTTTTTAAGAATTTTCAAATTTTCAGATGGGAGGTTCCAGATAAGGTCAAAAACGACATACTCAGATCTTCACCAAACTTTGCAGGGATCCATTGGAGGTCGAGTCACGTGGAAAAAACGTACAAAACAAGAGATTGGAGACATCAAGATTTTGGACGAATTTTTTAAGAATTTTCAAATTTTCAGATAGGAGGTTCCATATAAGGTCAAAAACTACATACTCAGATCTTCACCAAACTTTGCAGGGATACATTGGATGTCAAGACACGTGGAAAAAACGTACAAAACAAGAGATTGGAGACATCAAGATTTTCGACGAATTTTTTAAGAATTTTCAAATTTTCAGAAAGGATGTTCCAGATAAGGTCAAAAACGACATACTCAGATCTTCACCAAACTTTGCAGGGATCCATTGGAGGTCGAGACACGTGGAAAAAACGTACAAAACAAGAGATTGGAGACATCAAGATTTTGGACGAATTTTTGAAGAATTTTCAAATTTTCAGATAGGAGGTTCCAGATAAGGTCTAAAACTACATACTCAGATCTCCACCAAACATTGCAGGAATACATTGGATGTCAAGACACGTGGAAAAAACGTACAAAACAAGAGATTGGAGACATCAAGATTTTCGACGAATTTTTGAAGAATTTTCAAATTTTCAGATAGGAGGTTCCAGATAAAGTCAAAAACTACATACTCAGATCTTCACCAAACGTTGCAGGGATACTTTGCATGTCAAGACACGTGGAAAAAACGTACAAAACAAAAGATTGGAGACATCAAGATTTTCGACGAATTTTTTAAGAATTTTCAAATTTTCAGATGGGAGGTTCCAGATAAAGTCAAAAACGACATACTCAGATCTTCACCAAACTTTGCATGGATACATTGGATGTCAAGACACGTGGAAAAAACGTACAAAACAAGAGATTGGAGACATCAAGATTTTGGACGAATTTTTTAAGAATTCTCAAATTTTCAGAAAGGAGGTTCCATATAAGATCAAAAACTACATACTCAGATCTTCACCAAACTTTGCAGGGATACTTTGGATGTCAAGACACGTGGAAAAAACGTACAAAACAAGAGATTGGGGTCATCAAGATTTTGGACGAATTTTTTAAGAATTTTCAAATTTTCAGATGGGAGGTTCAATATAAGGTCAAAAACTACATACTCAGATCTTCACCAAACTTTGCATGGATACATTGGATGTTAAGACACGTGGAAAAAACATACAAAACATAGGATTCGGAACATCAAGATTTTGGTCGAATTTTTTAAGAATTTTCAAATTTTCAGATAGGAGGTTCCATATAAGGTCAAAAACTACATACTCAGATCTTCACCAAACATTGCAGGAATACATTGGATGTCAAGACACGTGGAAAAAACGTACAAAACAAGAGATAGGGGTCATCAAGATTTTGCACGGATTTTTTAGGAATTTTCAAATTTTCAGATGGGAGGTTCCAGATAAGGTCAAAAACTACATACTCAGATCTTCACCAAACTTTGCAGGGATACATTGGATGTCAAGACACGTGGAAAAAACGTACAAAACAAGAGATTGGAGACATCAAGATTTTGGACGAATTTTTTAAGAATTTTCAAATTTTCAGATAGGAGGTTCCAGATGAGGTCAAAAACTACATACTCAGATCTTCACCAAACTTTGCAGGAATACTTTGCATGTCAAGACACGTGGAAAAAACGTACAAAACAAGAGATCGGAGACATCAAGATTTTCGACGAATTTTTTAAGAATTTTCAAATTTTCAGATGGGAGGTTCCAGATAAGGTCAAAAACGACATACTCAGATCTTCACCAAACTTTGCAGGGATCCATTGGAGGTCGAGACACGTGGAAAAAACGTACAAAACAAGAGATTGGAGACATCAAGATTTTGGACGAATTTTTTAAGAATTTTCAAATTTTCAGATAGGAGGTTCCATATAAGGTCAAAAACTACATACTCAGATCTTCACCAAACTTTGCAGGGATACATTGGATGTCAAGACACGTGGAAAAAACGTACAAAACAAGAGATTGGAGACATCAAGATTTTCGACGAATTTTTTAAGAATTTTCAAATTTTCAGAAAGGATGTTCCAGATAAGGTCAAAAACTACATACTCAGATCTCCACCAAACATTGCAGGAATACATTGGATGTCAAGACACGTGGAAAAAACGTACAAAACAAGAGATTGGAGACATCAAGATTTTCGACGAATTTTTGAAGAATTTTCAAATTTTCAGATAGGAGGTTCCAGATAAGGTCAAAAACTACATACTCAGATCTTCACCAAACGTTGCAGGGATACTTTGCATGTCAAGACACGTGGAAAAAACGTACAAAACAAAAGATTGGAGACATCAAGATTTTCGACGAATTTTTTAAGAATTTTCAAATTTTCAGATGGGAGGTTCCAGATAAGGTCAAAAACGACATACTCAGATCTTCACCAAACTTTGCATGGATACATTGGATGTCAAGACACGTGGAAAAAACGTACAAAACAAGAGATTGGAGACATCAAGATTTTGGACGAATTTTTTAAGAATTCTCAAATTTTCAGAAAGGAGGTTCCATATAAGGTCAAAAACTACATACTCAGATCTTCACCAAACTTTGCAGGGATACTTTGGATGTCAAGACACGTGGAAAAAACGTACAAAACAAGAGATTGGGGTCATCAAGATTTTGGACGAATTTTTTAAGAATTTTCAAATTTTCAGATGGGAGGTTCAATATAAGGTCAAAAACTACATACTCAGATCTTCACCAAACTTTGCATGGATACATTGGATGTCAAGACACGTGGAAAAAACATACAAAACATAGGATTCGGAACATCAAGATTTTGGTCGAATTTTTTAAGAATTTTCAAATTTTCAGATAGGAGGTTCCATATAAGGTCAAAAACTACAGACTCAGATCTTCACCAAACATTGCAGGAATACATTGGATGTCAAGACACGTGGAAAAAACGTACAAAACAAGAGATTGGGGTCATCAAGATTTTGCACGGATTTTTTAGGAATTTTCAAATTTTCAGATGGGAGGTTCCAGATAAGGTCAAAAACTACATACTCAGATCTTCACCAAACTTTGCAGGGATACATTGGATGTCAAGACACGTGGAAAAAACGTACAAAACAAGAGATTGGAGACATCAAGATTTTGGACGAATTTTTTAAGAATTTTCAAATTTTCAGATAGGAGGTTCCATATAAGGTCAAAAACTACATACTCAGATCTTCACCAAACTTTGCATGGATACATTATGTGTCAAGACACGTGGAAAAAACGTACAAAACAAAAGATTGGAGACATCAAGATTTTGGTCGAATTTTTTAAGAATTTTCAAATTTTCAGATGGGAGGTTCCAGATAAGGTCAAAAACTACATACTCAGATCTTCACCAAACTTTGCAGGGATACATTGGATGACAAGACACGTGGAAAAAACGTACAAAACAAGAGATTGGAGACATCAAGATTTTGGACGAATTTTTTAAGAATTTTTAAATTTTCAGAAAGGATGTTCCATATAAGGTCAAAAACTACATACTCAGATCTTCACCAAACTTTGCATGGATACATTATGTGTCAAGACACGTGGAAAAAACGTACAAAACAAGAGATTGGAGACATCAAGATATTGGTCGAATTTTTTAAGAATTTTCAAATTTTCAGATGGGAGGTTCCAGATAAGGTCAAAAACTACATACTCAGATCTTCACCAAACTTTGCAGGGATACATTGGATGTCAAGACACGTGGAAAAAACGTACAAAACAAGAGATAGGAGACATCAAGATTTTGGACGAATTTTTTAACAATTTTCAAATTTTCAGAAAGGATGTTCCAGATAAGGTCAAAAACAAAATACTCAGATCTTCACCAAACTTTGCAGGGATACATTGGATATCAAGACACGTGGAAAAAACGTACAAAACAAGAGATTGGAGACATCAAGATTTTGGACGAATTTTTTAAGAATTTTCAAATTTTCAGATAGGAGGTTCCAGATAAGATCAAAAACTACATACTCAGATCTTCACCAAACTTTGCAGGGATACATTGGATGTCAAGACACGTGGAAAAAAAGTACAAAACAAGAGATTGGGGTCATCAAGATTTTGGACGGATTTTTTAGGAATTTTCAAATTTTCAGATGGGAGGTTCCAGATAAGGTCAAAAACTACATACTCAGATCTTCACCAAACATTGCAGGGATACATTGGATGTCAAGACACGTGGAAAAAACGTACAAAACAAGAGATTGGAGACATCAAGATTTTGGACGAATTTTTTAAGAATTTTCAAATTTTCAGATAGGAGGTTCCAGATGAGGTCAAAAACTACATACTCAGATCTTCACCAAACTTTGCAGGAATACTTTGCATGTCAAGACACGTGGAAAAAACGTACAAAACAAGAGATCGGAGACATCAAGATTTTCGACGAATTTTTTAAGAATTTTCAAATTTTCAGATGGGAGGTTCCAGATAAGGTCAAAAACGACATACTCAGATCTTCACCAAACTTTGCAGGGATCCATTGGAGGTCGAGTCACGTGGAAAAAACGTACAAAACAAGAGATTGGAGACATCAAGATTTTGGACGAATTTTTTAAGAATTTTCAAATTTTCAGATAGGAGGTTCCATATAAGGTCAAAAACTACATACTCAGATCTTCACCAAACTTTGCAGGGATACATTGGATGTCAAGACACGTGGAAAAAACGTACAAAACAAGAGATTGGAGACATCAAGATTTTCGACGAATTTTTTAAGAATTTTCAAATTTTCAGAAAGGATGTTCCAGATAAGGTCAAAAACGACATACTCAGATCTTCACCAAACTTTGCAGGGATCCATTGGAGGTCGAGACACGTGGAAAAAACGTACAAAACAAGAGATTGGAGACATCAAGATTTTGGACGAATTTTTGAAGAATTTTCAAATTTTCAGATAGGAGGTTCCAGATAAGGTCTAAAACTACATACTCAGATCTCCACCAAACATTGCAGGAATACATTGGATGTCAAGACACGTGGAAAAAACGTACAAAACAAGAGATTGGAGACATCAAGATTTTCGACGAATTTTTGAAGAATTTTCAAATTTTCAGATAGGAGGTTCCAGATAAGGTCAAAAACTACATACTCAGATCTTCACCAAACGTTGCAGGGATACTTTGCATGTCAAGACACGTGGAAAAAACGTACAAAACAAAAGATTGGAGACATCAAGATTTTCGACGAATTTTTTAAGAATTTTCAAATTTTCAGATGGGAGGTTCCAGATAAAGTCAAAAACGACATACTCAGATCTTCACCAAACTTTGCATGGATACATTGGATGTCAAGACACGTGGAAAAAACGTACAAAACAAGAGATTGGAGACATCAAGATTTTGGACGAATTTTTTAAGAATTCTCAAATTTTCAGAAAGGAGGTTCCATATAAGGTCAAAAACTACATACTCAGATCTTCACCAAACTTTGCAGGGATACTTTGGATGTCAAGACACGTGGAAAAAACGTACAAAACAAGAGATTGGGGTCATCAAGATTTTGGACGAATTTTTTAAGAATTTTCAAATTTTCAGATGGGAGGTTCAATATAAGGTCAAAAACTACATACTCAGATCTTCACCAAACTTTGCATGGATACATTGGATGTCAAGACACGTGGAAAAAACATACAAAACATAGGATTCGGAACATCAAGATTTTGGTCGAATTTTTTAAGAATTTTCAAATTTTCAGATAGGAGGTTCCATATAAGGTCAAAAACTACATACTCAGATCTTCACCAAACATTGCAGGAATACATTGGATGTCAAGACACGTGGAAAAAACGTACAAAACAAGAGATTGGGGTCATCAAGATTTTGCACGGATTTTTTAGGAATTTTCAAATTTTCAGATGGGAGGTTCCAGATAAGGTCAAAAACTACATACTCAGATCTTCACCAAACTTTGCAGGGATACATTGGATGTCAAGACACGTGGAAAAAACGTACAAAACAAGAGATTGGAGACATCAAGATTTTGGACGAATTTTTTAAGAATTTTCAAATTTTCAGATAGGAGGTTCCAGATAAGGTCAAAAACTACATACTCAGATCTTCACCAAACTTTGCAGGGATACATTGGATGTCAAGACACGTGGAAAAAACGTACAAAACAAGAGATTGGGGTCATCAAGATTTTGGACGGATTTTTTAGGAATTTTCAAATTTTCAGATGGGAGGTTCCAGATAAGGTCAAAAACTACATACTCAGATCTTCACCAAACATTGCAGGGATACATTGGATGTCAAGACACGTGGAAAAAACGTACAAAACAAGAGATTGGAGACATCAAAATTTTGGACGAATTTTTTAAGAATTTTCAAATTTTCAGATAGGAGGTTCCAGATGAGGTCAAAAACTACATACTCAGATCTTCACCAAACTTTGCAGGAATACTTTGCATGTCAAGACACGTGGAAAAAACGTACAAAACAAGAGATCGGAGACATCAAGATTTTCGACGAATTTTTTAAGAATTTTCAAATTTTCAGATGGGAGGTTCCAGATAAGGTCAAAAACGACATACTCAGATCTTCACCAAACTTTGCATGGATACATTGGATGTCAAGACACGTGGAAAAAACATACAAAACATAGGATTGGTGACATCAAGATTTTGGACAAATTTTTTAAGAATTTTCAAATTTTCAGATAGGAGGTTCCATATAAGGTCAAAAACTACATACTCAGATCTTCACCAAACTTTGCAGGGATACATTGGATGTCAAGACACGTGGAAAAAACGTACAAAACAAGAGATTGGAGACATCAAGATTATGGACGAATTTTTTGAGAATTTTCAAATTTTCAGAAAGGAGGTTCCATATAAGGTCAAAAACTACATACTCAGATCTTCACCAAACTTTGCAGGGATACATTGGATGTCAAGACACGTGGAAAAAACGTACAAAACAAGAGATTGGAGACATCAAGATTTTCGACGAATTTTTTAAGAATTTTCAAATTTTCAGAAAGGATGTTCCAGATAAGGTCAAAAACGACATACTCAGATCTTCACCAAACTTTGCAGGGATACATTGGAGGTCGAGACACGTGGAAAAAACGTACAAAACAAGAGATTGGAGACATCAAGATTTTGGACGAATTTTTGAAGAATTTTCAAATTTTCTGATAGGAGGTCCCAGATAAGGTCAAAAACTACATACTCAGATCTCCACCAAACATTGCAGGGATACATTGGATGTCAAGACACGTGGAAAAAACGTACAAAACAAGAGATTGGAGACATCAAGATTTTCGACGAATTTTTGAAGAATTTTCAAATTTTCAGATAGGAGGTTCCAGATAAGGTCAAAAACTACATACTCAGATCTTCACCAAACGTTGCAGGGATACTTTGCATGTCAAGACACGTGGAAAAAACGTACAAAACAAGAGATTGGAGACATCAAGATTTTCGACGAATTTTTTAAGAATTTTCAAATTTTCAGATGGGAGGTTCCAGATAAGGTCAAAAACGACATACTCAGATCTTCACCAAACTTTGCATGGATACATTGGATGTCAAGACACGTGGAAAAAACGTACAAAACAAGAGATTGGGGTCATCAAGATTTTGCACGGATTTTTTAGGAATTTTCAAATTTTCAGATGGGAGGTTCCAGATAAGGTCAAAAACTACATACTCAGATCTTCACCAAACTTTGCAGGGATACATTGGATGTCAAGACACGTGGAAAAAACGTACAAAACAAGAGATTGGAGACATCAAGATTTTGGACGAATTTTTTAAGAATTTTCAAATTTTCAGATAGGAGGTTCCATATAAGGTCAAAAACTACATACTCAGATCTTCACCAAACTTTGCATGGATACATTATGTGTCAAGACACGTGGAAAAAACGTACAAAACAAAAGATTGGAGACATCAAGATTTTGGTCGAATTTTTTAAGAATTTTCAAATTTTCAGATGGGAGGTTCCAGATAAGGTCAAAAACTACATACTCAGATCTTCACCAAACTTTGCAGGGATACATTGGATGTCAAGACACGTGGAAAAAACGTACAAAAAAGAGATTGGAGACATCAAGATTTTGGACGAATTTTTTAACAATTTTCAAATTTTCAGAAAGGATGTTCCAGATAAGGTCAAAAACGACATACTCAGATCTTCACCAAACTTTGCAGGGATACATTGGATATCAAGACACGTGGAAAAAACGTACAAAACAAGAGATTGGAGACATCAAGATTTTGGACGAATTTTTTAAGAATTTTCAAATTTTCAGATAGGAGGTTCCAGATAAGGTCAAAAACGACATACTCAGATCTTCACCAAACTTTGCAGGGATACATTGGATGTCAAGACACGTGGAAAAAACGTACAAAACAAGAGATTGGGGTCATCAAGATTTTGGACGGATTTTTTAGGAATTTTCAAATTTTCAGATGGGAGGTTCCAGATAAGGTCAAAAACTACATACTCAGATCTTCACCAAACATTGCAGGGATACATTGGATGTCAAGACACGTGGAAAAAACGTACAAAACAAGAGATTGGAGACATCAAAATTTTGGACGAATTTTTTAAGAATTTTCAAATTTTCAGATAGGAGGTTCCAGATGAGGTCAAAAACTACATACTCAGATCTTCACCAAACTTTGCAGGAATACTTTGCATGTCAAGACACGTGGAAAAAACGTACAAAACAAGAGATCGGAGACATCAAGATTTTCGACGAATTTTTTAAGAATTTTCAAATTTTCAGATGGGAGGTTCCAGATAAGGTCAAAAACGACATACTCAGATCTTCACCAAACTTTGCATGGATACATTGGATGTCAAGACACGTGGAAAAAACATACAAAACATAGGATTGGTGACATCAAGATTTTGGACGAATTTTTTAAGAATTTTCAAATTTTCAGATAGGAGGTTCCATATAAGGTCAAAAACTACATACTCAGATCTTCACCAAACTTTGCATGGATACATTATGTGTCAAGACACGTGGAAAAAACGTACAAAACAAAAGATTGGAGACATCAAGATTTTGGTCGAATTTTTTAAGAATTTTCAAATTTTCAGATGGGAGGTTCCAGATAAGGTCAAAAACTACATACTCAGATCTTCACCAAACTTTGCAGGGATACATTGGATGTCAAGACACGTGGAAAAAACGTACAAAAAAGAGATTGGAGACATCAAGATTTTGGACGAATTTTTTAACAATTTTCAAATTTTCAGAAAGGATGTTCCAGATAAGGTCAAAAACGACATACTCAGATCTTCACCAAACTTTGCAGGGATACATTGGATATCAAGACACGTGGAAAAAACGTACAAAACAAGAGATTGGAGACATCAAGATTTTGGACGAATTTTTTAAGAATTTTCAAATTTTCAGATAGGAGGTTCCAGATAAGGTCAAAAACTACATACTCAGATCTTCACCAAACTTTGCAGGGATACATTGGATGTCAAGACACGTGGAAAAAACGTACAAAACAAGAGATTGGGGTCATCAAGATTTTGGACGGATTTTTTAGGAATTTTCAAATTTTCAGATGGGAGGTTCCAGATAAGGTCAAAAACTACATACTCAGATCTTCACCAAACATTGCAGGGATACATTGGATGTCAAGACACGTGGAAAAAACGTACAAAACAAGAGATTGGAGACATCAAAATTTTGGACGAATTTTTTAAGAATTTTCAAATTTTCAGATAGGAGGTTCCAGATGAGGTCAAAAACTACATACTCAGATCTTCACCAAACTTTGCAGGAATACTTTGCATGTCAAGACACGTGGAAAAAACGTACAAAACAAGAGATCGGAGACATCAAGATTTTCGACGAATTTTTTAAGAATTTTCAAATTTTCAGATGGGAGGTTCCAGATAAGGTCAAAAACGACATACTCAGATCTTCACCAAACTTTGCATGGATACATTGGATGTCAAGACACGTGGAAAAAACATACAAAACATAGGATTGGTGACATCAAGATTTTGGACGAATTTTTTAAGAATTTTCAAATTTTCAGATAGGAGGTTCCATATAAGGTCAAAAACTACATACTCAGATCTTCACCAAACTTTGCAGGGATACATTGGATGTCAAGACACGTGGAAAAAACGTACAAAACAAGAGATTGGAGACATCAAGATTATGGACGAATTTTTTGAGAAT
This sequence comes from Lepisma saccharinum, assembly GCF_977018435.1. Taxonomy (NCBI): domain Eukaryota; kingdom Metazoa; phylum Arthropoda; class Insecta; order Zygentoma; family Lepismatidae; genus Lepisma; species Lepisma saccharinum. Next base: position 481,609 of record NW_028142915.1, read on the forward strand.
TTTCAAATTTTCAGAAAGGAGGTTCCATATAAGGTCAAAAACTACATACTCAGATCTTCACCAAACTTTGCATGGATACATTATGTGTCAAGACACGTGGAAAAAACGTACAAAACAAAAGATTGGAGACATCAAGATTTTGGTCGAATTTTTTAAGAATTTTCAAATTTTCAGATGGGAGGTTCCAGATAAGGTCAAAAACTACATACTCAGATCTTCACCAAACTTTGCAGGGATACATTGGATGTCAAGACACGTGGAAAAAACGTACAAAAAAGAGATTGGAGACATCAAGATTTTGGACGAATTTTTTAACAATTTTCAAATTTTCAGAAAGGATGTTCCAGATAAGGTCAAAAACGACATACTCAGATCTTCACCAAACTTTGCAGGGATACATTGGATATCAAGACACGTGGAAAAAACGTACAAAACAAGAGATTGGAGACATCAAGATTTTGGACGAATTTTTTAAGAATTTTCAAATTTTCAGATAGGAGGTTCCAGATAAGATCAAAAACTACATACTCAGATCTTCACCAAACTTTGCAGGGATACATTGGATGTCAAGACACGTGGAAAAAAAGTACAAAACAAGAGATTGGGGTCATCAAGATTTTGGACGGATTTTTTAGGAATTTTCAAATTTTCAGATGGGAGGTTCCAGATAAGGTCAAAAACTACATACTCAGATCTTCACCAAACATTGCAGGGATACATTGGATGTCAAGACACGTGGAAAAAACGTACAAAACAAGAGATTGGAGACATCAAGATTTTGGACGAATTTTTTAAGAATTTTCAAATTTTCAGATAGGAGGTTCCAGATGAGGTCAAAAACTACATACTCAGATCTTCACCAAACTTTGCAGGAATACTTTGCATGTCAAGACACGTGGAAAAAACGTACAAAACAAGAGATCGGAGACATCAAGATTTTCGACGAATTTTTTAAGAATTTTCAAATTTTCAGATGGGAGGTTCCAGATAAGGTCAAAAACGACATACTCAGATCTTCACCAAACTTTGCAGGGATCCATTGGAGGTCGAGTCACGTGGAAAAAACGTACAAAACAAGAGATTGGAGACATCAAGATTTTGGACGAATTTTTTAAGAATTTTCAAATTTTCAGATAGGAGGTTCCATATAAGGTCAAAAACTACATACTCAGATCTTCACCAAACTTTGCAGGGATACATTGGATGTCAAGACACGTGGAAAAAACGTACAAAACAAGAGATTGGAGACATCAAGATTTTCGACGAATTTTTTAAGAATTTTCAAATTTTCAGAAAGGATGTTCCAGATAAGGTCAAAAACGACATACTCAGATCTTCACCAAACTTTGCAGGGATCCATTGGAGGTCGAGACACGTGGAAAAAACGTACAAAACAAGAGATTGGAGACATCAAGATTTTGGACGAATTTTTGAAGAATTTTCAAATTTTCAGATAGGAGGTTCCAGATAAGGTCTAAAACTACATACTCAGATCTCCACCAAACATTGCAGGAATACATTGGATGTCAAGACACGTGGAAAAAACGTACAAAACAAGAGATTGGAGACATCAAGATTTTCGACGAATTTTTGAAGAATTTTCAAATTTTCAGATAGGAGGTTCCAGATAAAGTCAAAAACTACATACTCAGATCTTCACCAAACGTTGCAGGGATACTTTGCATGTCAAGACACGTGGAAAAAACGTACAAAACAAAAGATTGGAGACATCAAGATTTTCGACGAATTTTTTAAGAATTTTCAAATTTTCAGATGGGAGGTTCCAGATAAAGTCAAAAACGACATACTCAGATCTTCACCAAACTTTGCATGGATACATTGGATGTCAAGACACGTGGAAAAAACGTACAAAACAAGAGATTGGAGACATCAAGATTTTGGACGAATTTTTTAAGAATTCTCAAATTTTCAGAAAGGAGGTTCCATATAAGATCAAAAACTACATACTCAGATCTTCACCAAACTTTGCAGGGATACTTTGGATGTCAAGACACGTGGAAAAAACGTACAAAACAAGAGATTGGGGTCATCAAGATTTTGGACGAATTTTTTAAGAATTTTCAAATTTTCAGATGGGAGGTTCAATATAAGGTCAAAAACTACATACTCAGATCTTCACCAAACTTTGCATGGATACATTGGATGTTAAGACACGTGGAAAAAACATACAAAACATAGGATTCGGAACATCAAGATTTTGGTCGAATTTTTTAAGAATTTTCAAATTTTCAGATAGGAGGTTCCATATAAGGTCAAAAACTACATACTCAGATCTTCACCAAACATTGCAGGAATACATTGGATGTCAAGACACGTGGAAAAAACGTACAAAACAAGAGATAGGGGTCATCAAGATTTTGCACGGATTTTTTAGGAATTTTCAAATTTTCAGATGGGAGGTTCCAGATAAGGTCAAAAACTACATACTCAGATCTTCACCAAACTTTGCAGGGATACATTGGATGTCAAGACACGTGGAAAAAACGTACAAAACAAGAGATTGGAGACATCAAGATTTTGGACGAATTTTTTAAGAATTTTCAAATTTTCAGATAGGAGGTTCCAGATGAGGTCAAAAACTACATACTCAGATCTTCACCAAACTTTGCAGGAATACTTTGCATGTCAAGACACGTGGAAAAAACGTACAAAACAAGAGATCGGAGACATCAAGATTTTCGACGAATTTTTTAAGAATTTTCAAATTTTCAGATGGGAGGTTCCAGATAAGGTCAAAAACGACATACTCAGATCTTCACCAAACTTTGCAGGGATCCATTGGAGGTCGAGACACGTGGAAAAAACGTACAAAACAAGAGATTGGAGACATCAAGATTTTGGACGAATTTTTTAAGAATTTTCAAATTTTCAGATAGGAGGTTCCATATAAGGTCAAAAACTACATACTCAGATCTTCACCAAACTTTGCAGGGATACATTGGATGTCAAGACACGTGGAAAAAACGTACAAAACAAGAGATTGGAGACATCAAGATTTTCGACGAATTTTTTAAGAATTTTCAAATTTTCAGAAAGGATGTTCCAGATAAGGTCAAAAACTACATACTCAGATCTCCACCAAACATTGCAGGAATACATTGGATGTCAAGACACGTGGAAAAAACGTACAAAACAAGAGATTGGAGACATCAAGATTTTCGACGAATTTTTGAAGAATTTTCAAATTTTCAGATAGGAGGTTCCAGATAAGGTCAAAAACTACATACTCAGATCTTCACCAAACGTTGCAGGGATACTTTGCATGTCAAGACACGTGGAAAAAACGTACAAAACAAAAGATTGGAGACATCAAGATTTTCGACGAATTTTTTAAGAATTTTCAAATTTTCAGATGGGAGGTTCCAGATAAGGTCAAAAACGACATACTCAGATCTTCACCAAACTTTGCATGGATACATTGGATGTCAAGACACGTGGAAAAAACGTACAAAACAAGAGATTGGAGACATCAAGATTTTGGACGAATTTTTTAAGAATTCTCAAATTTTCAGAAAGGAGGTTCCATATAAGGTCAAAAACTACATACTCAGATCTTCACCAAACTTTGCAGGGATACTTTGGATGTCAAGACACGTGGAAAAAACGTACAAAACAAGAGATTGGGGTCATCAAGATTTTGGACGAATTTTTTAAGAATTTTCAAATTTTCAGATGGGAGGTTCAATATAAGGTCAAAAACTACATACTCAGATCTTCACCAAACTTTGCATGGATACATTGGATGTCAAGACACGTGGAAAAAACATACAAAACATAGGATTCGGAACATCAAGATTTTGGTCGAATTTTTTAAGAATTTTCAAATTTTCAGATAGGAGGTTCCATATAAGGTCAAAAACTACAGACTCAGATCTTCACCAAACATTGCAGGAATACATTGGATGTCAAGACACGTGGAAAAAACGTACAAAACAAGAGATTGGGGTCATCAAGATTTTGCACGGATTTTTTAGGAATTTTCAAATTTTCAGATGGGAGGTTCCAGATAAGGTCAAAAACTACATACTCAGATCTTCACCAAACTTTGCAGGGATACATTGGATGTCAAGACACGTGGAAAAAACGTACAAAACAAGAGATTGGAGACATCAAGATTTTGGACGAATTTTTTAAGAATTTTCAAATTTTCAGATAGGAGGTTCCATATAAGGTCAAAAACTACATACTCAGATCTTCACCAAACTTTGCATGGATACATTATGTGTCAAGACACGTGGAAAAAACGTACAAAACAAAAGATTGGAGACATCAAGATTTTGGTCGAATTTTTTAAGAATTTTCAAATTTTCAGATGGGAGGTTCCAGATAAGGTCAAAAACTACATACTCAGATCTTCACCAAACTTTGCAGGGATACATTGGATGACAAGACACGTGGAAAAAACGTACAAAACAAGAGATTGGAGACATCAAGATTTTGGACGAATTTTTTAAGAATTTTTAAATTTTCAGAAAGGATGTTCCATATAAGGTCAAAAACTACATACTCAGATCTTCACCAAACTTTGCATGGATACATTATGTGTCAAGACACGTGGAAAAAACGTACAAAACAAGAGATTGGAGACATCAAGATATTGGTCGAATTTTTTAAGAATTTTCAAATTTTCAGATGGGAGGTTCCAGATAAGGTCAAAAACTACATACTCAGATCTTCACCAAACTTTGCAGGGATACATTGGATGTCAAGACACGTGGAAAAAACGTACAAAACAAGAGATAGGAGACATCAAGATTTTGGACGAATTTTTTAACAATTTTCAAATTTTCAGAAAGGATGTTCCAGATAAGGTCAAAAACAAAATACTCAGATCTTCACCAAACTTTGCAGGGATACATTGGATATCAAGACACGTGGAAAAAACGTACAAAACAAGAGATTGGAGACATCAAGATTTTGGACGAATTTTTTAAGAATTTTCAAATTTTCAGATAGGAGGTTCCAGATAAGATCAAAAACTACATACTCAGATCTTCACCAAACTTTGCAGGGATACATTGGATGTCAAGACACGTGGAAAAAAAGTACAAAACAAGAGATTGGGGTCATCAAGATTTTGGACGGATTTTTTAGGAATTTTCAAATTTTCAGATGGGAGGTTCCAGATAAGGTCAAAAACTACATACTCAGATCTTCACCAAACATTGCAGGGATACATTGGATGTCAAGACACGTGGAAAAAACGTACAAAACAAGAGATTGGAGACATCAAGATTTTGGACGAATTTTTTAAGAATTTTCAAATTTTCAGATAGGAGGTTCCAGATGAGGTCAAAAACTACATACTCAGATCTTCACCAAACTTTGCAGGAATACTTTGCATGTCAAGACACGTGGAAAAAACGTACAAAACAAGAGATCGGAGACATCAAGATTTTCGACGAATTTTTTAAGAATTTTCAAATTTTCAGATGGGAGGTTCCAGATAAGGTCAAAAACGACATACTCAGATCTTCACCAAACTTTGCAGGGATCCATTGGAGGTCGAGTCACGTGGAAAAAACGTACAAAACAAGAGATTGGAGACATCAAGATTTTGGACGAATTTTTTAAGAATTTTCAAATTTTCAGATAGGAGGTTCCATATAAGGTCAAAAACTACATACTCAGATCTTCACCAAACTTTGCAGGGATACATTGGATGTCAAGACACGTGGAAAAAACGTACAAAACAAGAGATTGGAGACATCAAGATTTTCGACGAATTTTTTAAGAATTTTCAAATTTTCAGAAAGGATGTTCCAGATAAGGTCAAAAACGACATACTCAGATCTTCACCAAACTTTGCAGGGATCCATTGGAGGTCGAGACACGTGGAAAAAACGTACAAAACAAGAGATTGGAGACATCAAGATTTTGGACGAATTTTTGAAGAATTTTCAAATTTTCAGATAGGAGGTTCCAGATAAGGTCTAAAACTACATACTCAGATCTCCACCAAACATTGCAGGAATACATTGGATGTCAAGACACGTGGAAAAAACGTACAAAACAAGAGATTGGAGACATCAAGATTTTCGACGAATTTTTGAAGAATTTTCAAATTTTCAGATAGGAGGTTCCAGATAAGGTCAAAAACTACATACTCAGATCTTCACCAAACGTTGCAGGGATACTTTGCATGTCAAGACACGTGGAAAAAACGTACAAAACAAAAGATTGGAGACATCAAGATTTTCGACGAATTTTTTAAGAATTTTCAAATTTTCAGATGGGAGGTTCCAGATAAAGTCAAAAACGACATACTCAGATCTTCACCAAACTTTGCATGGATACATTGGATGTCAAGACACGTGGAAAAAACGTACAAAACAAGAGATTGGAGACATCAAGATTTTGGACGAATTTTTTAAGAATTCTCAAATTTTCAGAAAGGAGGTTCCATATAAGGTCAAAAACTACATACTCAGATCTTCACCAAACTTTGCAGGGATACTTTGGATGTCAAGACACGTGGAAAAAACGTACAAAACAAGAGATTGGGGTCATCAAGATTTTGGACGAATTTTTTAAGAATTTTCAAATTTTCAGATGGGAGGTTCAATATAAGGTCAAAAACTACATACTCAGATCTTCACCAAACTTTGCATGGATACATTGGATGTCAAGACACGTGGAAAAAACATACAAAACATAGGATTCGGAACATCAAGATTTTGGTCGAATTTTTTAAGAATTTTCAAATTTTCAGATAGGAGGTTCCATATAAGGTCAAAAACTACATACTCAGATCTTCACCAAACATTGCAGGAATACATTGGATGTCAAGACACGTGGAAAAAACGTACAAAACAAGAGATTGGGGTCATCAAGATTTTGCACGGATTTTTTAGGAATTTTCAAATTTTCAGATGGGAGGTTCCAGATAAGGTCAAAAACTACATACTCAGATCTTCACCAAACTTTGCAGGGATACATTGGATGTCAAGACACGTGGAAAAAACGTACAAAACAAGAGATTGGAGACATCAAGATTTTGGACGAATTTTTTAAGAATTTTCAAATTTTCAGATAGGAGGTTCCAGATAAGGTCAAAAACTACATACTCAGATCTTCACCAAACTTTGCAGGGATACATTGGATGTCAAGACACGTGGAAAAAACGTACAAAACAAGAGATTGGGGTCATCAAGATTTTGGACGGATTTTTTAGGAATTTTCAAATTTTCAGATGGGAGGTTCCAGATAAGGTCAAAAACTACATACTCAGATCTTCACCAAACATTGCAGGGATACATTGGATGTCAAGACACGTGGAAAAAACGTACAAAACAAGAGATTGGAGACATCAAAATTTTGGACGAATTTTTTAAGAATTTTCAAATTTTCAGATAGGAGGTTCCAGATGAGGTCAAAAACTACATACTCAGATCTTCACCAAACTTTGCAGGAATACTTTGCATGTCAAGACACGTGGAAAAAACGTACAAAACAAGAGATCGGAGACATCAAGATTTTCGACGAATTTTTTAAGAATTTTCAAATTTTCAGATGGGAGGTTCCAGATAAGGTCAAAAACGACATACTCAGATCTTCACCAAACTTTGCATGGATACATTGGATGTCAAGACACGTGGAAAAAACATACAAAACATAGGATTGGTGACATCAAGATTTTGGACAAATTTTTTAAGAATTTTCAAATTTTCAGATAGGAGGTTCCATATAAGGTCAAAAACTACATACTCAGATCTTCACCAAACTTTGCAGGGATACATTGGATGTCAAGACACGTGGAAAAAACGTACAAAACAAGAGATTGGAGACATCAAGATTATGGACGAATTTTTTGAGAATTTTCAAATTTTCAGAAAGGAGGTTCCATATAAGGTCAAAAACTACATACTCAGATCTTCACCAAACTTTGCAGGGATACATTGGATGTCAAGACACGTGGAAAAAACGTACAAAACAAGAGATTGGAGACATCAAGATTTTCGACGAATTTTTTAAGAATTATTTTCAAATTTTCAGAAAGGATGTTCCAGATAAGGTCAAAAACGACATACTCAGATCTTCACCAAACTTTGCAGGGATACATTGGAGGTCGAGACACGTGGAAAAAACGTACAAAACAAGAGATTGGAGACATCAAGATTTTGGACGAATTTTTGAAGAATTTTCAAATTTTCTGATAGGAGGTCCCAGATAAGGTCAAAAACTACATACTCAGATCTCCACCAAACATTGCAGGGATACATTGGATGTCAAGACACGTGGAAAAAACGTACAAAACAAGAGATTGGAGACATCAAGATTTTCGACGAATTTTTGAAGAATTTTCAAATTTTCAGATAGGAGGTTCCAGATAAGGTCAAAAACTACATACTCAGATCTTCACCAAACGTTGCAGGGATACTTTGCATGTCAAGACACGTGGAAAAAACGTACAAAACAAGAGATTGGAGACATCAAGATTTTCGACGAATTTTTTAAGAATTTTCAAATTTTCAGATGGGAGGTTCCAGATAAGGTCAAAAACGACATACTCAGATCTTCACCAAACTTTGCATGGATACATTGGATGTCAAGACACGTGGAAAAAACGTACAAAACAAGAGATTGGGGTCATCAAGATTTTGCACGGATTTTTTAGGAATTTTCAAATTTTCAGATGGGAGGTTCCAGATAAGGTCAAAAACTACATACTCAGATCTTCACCAAACTTTGCAGGGATACATTGGATGTCAAGACACGTGGAAAAAACGTACAAAACAAGAGATTGGAGACATCAAGATTTTGGACGAATTTTTTAAGAATTTTCAAATTTTCAGATAGGAGGTTCCATATAAGGTCAAAAACTACATACTCAGATCTTCACCAAACTTTGCATGGATACATTATGTGTCAAGACACGTGGAAAAAACGTACAAAACAAAAGATTGGAGACATCAAGATTTTGGTCGAATTTTTTAAGAATTTTCAAATTTTCAGATGGGAGGTTCCAGATAAGGTCAAAAACTACATACTCAGATCTTCACCAAACTTTGCAGGGATACATTGGATGTCAAGACACGTGGAAAAAACGTACAAAAAAGAGATTGGAGACATCAAGATTTTGGACGAATTTTTTAACAATTTTCAAATTTTCAGAAAGGATGTTCCAGATAAGGTCAAAAACGACATACTCAGATCTTCACCAAACTTTGCAGGGATACATTGGATATCAAGACACGTGGAAAAAACGTACAAAACAAGAGATTGGAGACATCAAGATTTTGGACGAATTTTTTAAGAATTTTCAAATTTTCAGATAGGAGGTTCCAGATAAGGTCAAAAACGACATACTCAGATCTTCACCAAACTTTGCAGGGATACATTGGATGTCAAGACACGTGGAAAAAACGTACAAAACAAGAGATTGGGGTCATCAAGATTTTGGACGGATTTTTTAGGAATTTTCAAATTTTCAGATGGGAGGTTCCAGATAAGGTCAAAAACTACATACTCAGATCTTCACCAAACATTGCAGGGATACATTGGATGTCAAGACACGTGGAAAAAACGTACAAAACAAGAGATTGGAGACATCAAAATTTTGACGAATTTTTTAAGAATTTTCAAATTTTCAGATAGGAGGTTCCAGATGAGGTCAAAAACTACATACTCAGATCTTCACCAAACTTTGCAGGAATACTTTGCATGTCAAGACACGTGGAAAAAACGTACAAAACAAGAGATCGGAGACATCAAGATTTTCGACGAATTTTTTAAGAATTTTCAAATTTTCAGATGGGAGGTTCCAGATAAGGTCAAAAACGACATACTCAGATCTTCACCAAACTTTGCATGGATACATTGGATGTCAAGACACGTGGAAAAAACATACAAAACATAGGATTGGTGACATCAAGATTTTGGACGAATTTTTTAAGAATTTTCAAATTTTCAGATAGGAGGTTCCATATAAGGTCAAAAACTACATACTCAGATCTTCACCAAACTTTGCATGGATACATTATGTGTCAAGACACGTGGAAAAAACGTACAAAACAAAAGATTGGAGACATCAAGATTTTGGTCGAATTTTTTAAGAATTTTCAAATTTTCAGATGGGAGGTTCCAGATAAGGTCAAAAACTACATACTCAGATCTTCACCAAACTTTGCAGGGATACATTGGATGTCAAGACACGTGGAAAAAACGTACAAAAAAGAGATTGGAGACATCAAGATTTTGGACGAATTTTTTAACAATTTTCAAATTTCAGAAAGGATGTTCCAGATAAGGTCAAAAACGACATACTCAGATCTTCACCAAACTTTGCAGGGATACATTGGATATCAAGACACGTGGAAAAAACGTACAAAACAAGAGATTGGAGACATCAAGATTTTGGACGAATTTTTTAAGAATTTTCAAATTTTCAGATAGGAGGTTCCAGATAAGGTCAAAACTACATACTCAGATCTTCACCAAACTTTGCAGGGATACATTGGATGTCAAGACACGTGGAAAAAACGTACAAAACAAGAGATTGGGGTCATCAAGATTTTGGACGGATTTTTTAGGAATTTTCAAATTTTCAGATGGGAGGTTCCAGATAAGGTCAAAAACTACATACTCAGATCTTCACCAAACATTGCAGGGATACATTGGATGTCAAGACACGTGGAAAAAACGTACAAAACAAGAGATTGGAGACATCAAAATTTTGGACGAATTTTTTAAGAATTTTCAAATTTTCAGATAGGAGGTTCCAGATGAGGTCAAAAACTACATACTCAGATCTTCACCAAACTTTGCAGGAATACTTTGCATGTCAAGACACGTGGAAAAAACGTACAAAACAAGAGATCGGAGACATCAAGATTTTCGACGAATTTTTTAAGAATTTTCAAATTTTCAGATGGGAGGTTCCAGATAAGGTCAAAAACGACATACTCAGATCTTCACCAAACTTTGCATGGATACATTGGATGTCAAGACACGTGGAAAAAACATACAAAACATAGGATTGGTGACATCAAGATTTTGGACGAATTTTTTAAGAATTTTCAAATTTTCAGATAGGAGGTTCCATATAAGGTCAAAAACTACATACTCAGATCTTCACCAAACTTTGCAGGGATACATTGGATGTCAAGACACGTGGAAAAAAACGTACAAAACAAGAGATTGGAGACATCAAGATTATGGACGAATTTTTTGAGAATTTTCAAATTTTCAGAAAGGAGGTTCCATATAAGGTCAAAAACTACATACTCAGATCTTCACCAAACTTTGCATGGATACATTATGTGTCAAGACACGTGGAAAAAACGTACAAAACAAAAGATTGGAGACATCAAGATTTTGGTCGAATTTTTAAGAATTTTCAAATTTTCAGATGGGAGGTTCCAGATAAGGTCAAAAACTACATACTCAGATCTTCACCAAACTTTGCAGGGATACATTGGATGTCAAGACACGTGGAAAAAACGTACAAAAAAGAGATTGGAGACATCAAGATTTTGGACGAATTTTTTAACAATTTTCAAATTTTCAGAAAGGATGTTCCAGATAAGGTCAAAAACGACATACTCAGATCTTCACCAAACTTTGCAGGGATACATTGGATATCAAGACACGTGGAAAAAACGTACAAAACAAGAGATTGGAGACATCAAGATTTTGGACGAATTTTTTAAGAATTTTCAAATTTTCAGATAGGAGGTTCCAGATAAGGTCAAAAACGACATACTCAGATCTTCACCAAACTTTGCAGGGATACATTGGATGTCAAGACACGTGGAAAAAACGTACAAAACAAGAGATTGGGGTCATCAAGATTTTGGACGGATTTTTTAGGAATTTTCAAATTTTCAGATGGGAGGTTCCAGATAAGGTCAAAAACTACATACTCAGATCTTCACCAAACATTGCAGGGATACATTGGATGTCAAGACACGTGGAAAAAACGTACAAAACAAGAGATTGGAGACATCAAAATTTTGGACGAATTTTTTAAGAATTTTCAAATTTTCAGATAGGAGGTTCCAGATGAGGTCAAAAACTACATACTCAGATCTTCACCAAACTTTGCAGGAATACTTTGCATGTCAAGACACGTGGAAAAAACGTACAAAACAAGAGATCGGAGACATCAAGATTTTCGACGAATTTTTTAAGAATTTTCAAATTTTCAGATGGGAGGTTCCAGATAAGGTCAAAAACGACATACTCAGATCTTCACCAAACTTTGCATGGATACATTGGATGTCAAGACACGTGGAAAAAACATACAAAACATAGGATTGGTGACATCAAGATTTTGGACGAATTTTTTAAGAATTTTCAAATTTTCAGATAGGAGGTTCCATATAAGGTCAAAAACTACATACTCAGATCTTCACCAAACTTTGCATGGATACATTATGTGTCAAGACACGTGGAAAAAACGTACAAAACAAAAGATTGGAGACATCAAGATTTTGGTCGAATTTTTTAAGAATTTTCAAATTTTCAGATGGGAGGTTCCAGATAAGGTCAAAAACTACATACTCAGATCTTCACCAAACTTTGCAGGGATACATTGGATGTCAAGACACGTGGAAAAAACGTACAAAAAAGAGATTGGAGACATCAAGATTTTGGACGAATTTTTTAACAATTTTCAAATTTTCAGAAAGGATGTTCCAGATAAGGTCAAAAACGACATACTCAGATCTTCACCAAACTTTGCAGGGATACATTGGATATCAAGACACGTGGAAAAAACGTACAAAACAAGAGATTGGAGACATCAAGATTTTGGACGAATTTTTTAAGAATTTTCAAATTTTCAGATAGGAGGTTCCAGATAAGGTCAAAAACTACATACTCAGATCTTCACCAAACTTTGCAGGGATACATTGGATGTCAAGACACGTGGAAAAAACGTACAAAACAAGAGATTGGGGTCATCAAGATTTTGGACGGATTTTTTAGGAATTTTCAAATTTTCAGATGGGAGGTTCCAGATAAGGTCAAAAACTACATACTCAGATCTTCACCAAACATTGCAGGGATACATTGGATGTCAAGACACGTGGAAAAAACGTACAAAACAAGAGATTGGAGACATCAAAATTTTGGACGAATTTTTTAAGAATTTTCAAATTTTCAGATAGGAGGTTCCAGATGAGGTCAAAAACTACATACTCAGATCTTCACCAAACTTTGCAGGAATACTTTGCATGTCAAGACACGTGGAAAAAACGTACAAAACAAGAGATCGGAGACATCAAGATTTTCGACGAATTTTTTAAGAATTTTCAAATTTTCAGATGGGAGGTTCCAGATAAGGTCAAAAACGACATACTCAGATCTTCACCAAACTTTGCATGGATACATTGGATGTCAAGACACGTGGAAAAAACATACAAAACATAGGATTGGTGACATCAAGATTTTGGACGAATTTTTTAAGAATTTTCAAATTTTCAGATAGGAGGTTCCATATAAGGTCAAAAACTACATACTCAGATCTTCACCAAACTTTGCAGGGATACATTGGATGTCAAGACACGTGGAAAAAACGTACAAAACAAGAGATTGGAGACATCAAGATTATGGACGAATTTTTTGAGAATTTTCAAATTTTCAGAAAGGAGGTTCCATATAAGGTCAAAAACTACATACTCAGATCTTCACCAAACTTTGCATGGATACATTATGTGTCAAGACACGTGGAAAAAACGTACAAAACAAAAGATTGGAGACATCAAGATTTTGGTCGAATTTTTTAAGAATTTTCAAATTTTCAGATGGGAGGTTCCAGATAAGGTCAAAAACTACATACTCAGATCTTCACCAAACTTTGCAGGGATACATTGGATGTCAAGACACGTGGAAAAAACGTACAAAAAAGAGATTGGAGACATCAAGATTTTGGACGAATTTTTTAACAATTTTCAAATTTTCAGAAAGGATGTTCCAGATAAGGTCAAAAACGACATACTCAGATCTTCACCAAACTTTGCAGGGATACATTGGATATCAAGACACGTGGAAAAAACGTACAAAACAAGAGATTGGAGACATCAAGATTTTGGACGAATTTTTTAAGAATTTTCAAATTTTCAGATAGGAGGTTCCAGATAAGGTCAAAAACGACATACTCAGATCTTCACCAAACTTTGCAGGGATACATTGGATGTCAAGACACGTGGAAAAAACGTACAAAACAAGAGATTGGGGTCATCAAGATTTTGGACGGATTTTTTAGGAATTTTCAAATTTTCAGATGGGAGGTTCCAGATAAGGTCAAAAACTACATACTCAGATCTTCACCAAACATTGCAGGGATACATTGGATGTCAAGACACGTGGAAAAAACGTACAAAACAAGAGATTGGAGACATCAAAATTTTGGACGAATTTTTTAAGAATTTTCAAATTTTCAGATAGGAGGTTCCAGATGAGGTCAAAAACTACATACTCAGATCTTCACCAAACTTTGCAGGAATACTTTGCATGTCAAGACACGTGGAAAAAACGTACAAAACAAGAGATCGGAGACATCAAGATTTTCGACGAATTTTTTAAGAATTTTCAAATTTTCAGATGGGAGGTTCCAGATAAGGTCAAAAACGACATACTCAGATCTTCACCAAACTTTGCATGGATACATTGGATGTCAAGACACGTGGAAAAAACATACAAAACATAGGATTGGTGACATCAAGATTTTGGACGAATTTTTTAAGAATTTTCAAATTTTCAGATAGGAGGTTCCATATAAGGTCAAAAACTACATACTCAGATCTTCACCAAACTTTGCATGGATACATTATGTGTCAAGACACGTGGAAAAAACGTACAAAACAAAAGATTGGAGACATCAAGATTTTGGTCGAATTTTTTAAGAATTTTCAAATTTTCAGATGGGAGGTTCCAGATAAGGTCAAAAACTACATACTCAGATCTTCACCAAACTTTGCAGGGATACATTGGATGTCAAGACACGTGGAAAAAACGTACAAAAAAGAGATTGGAGACATCAAGATTTTGGACGAATTTTTTAACAATTTTCAAATTTTCAGAAAGGATGTTCCAGATAAGGTCAAAAACGACATACTCAGATCTTCACCAAACTTTGCAGGGATACATTGGATATCAAGACACGTGGAAAAAACGTACAAAACAAGAGATTGGAGACATCAAGATTTTGGACGAATTTTTTAAGAATTTTCAAATTTTCAGATAGGAGGTTCCAGATAAGGTCAAAAACTACATACTCAGATCTTCACCAAACTTTGCAGGGATACATTGGATGTCAAGACACGTGGAAAAAACGTACAAAACAAGAGATTGGGGTCATCAAGATTTTGGACGGATTTTTTAGGAATTTTCAAATTTTCAGATGGGAGGTTCCAGATAAGGTCAAAAACTACATACTCAGATCTTCACCAAACATTGCAGGGATACATTGGATGTCAAGACACGTGGAAAAAACGTACAAAACAAGAGATTGGAGACATCAAAATTTTGGACGAATTTTTTAAGAATTTTCAAATTTTCAGATAGGAGGTTCCAGATGAGGTCAAAAACTACATACTCAGATCTTCACCAAACTTTGCAGGAATACTTTGCATGTCAAGACACGTGGAAAAAACGTACAAAACAAGAGATCGGAGACATCAAGATTTTCGACGAATTTTTTAAGAATTTTCAAATTTTCAGATGGGAGGTTCCAGATAAGGTCAAAAACGACATACTCAGATCTTCACCAAACTTTGCATGGATACATTGGATGTCAAGACACGTGGAAAAAACATACAAAACATAGGATTGGTGACATCAAGATTTTGGACGAATTTTTTAAGAATTTTCAAATTTTCAGATAGGAGGTTCCATATAAGGTCAAAAACTACATACTCAGATCTTCACCAAACTTTGCAGGGATACATTGGATGTCAAGACACGTGGAAAAAACGTACAAAACAAGAGATTGGAGACATCAAGATTATGGACGAATTTTTTGAGAATTTTCAAATTTTCAGAAAGGAGGTTCCATATAAGGTCAAAAACTACATACTCAGATCTTCACCAAACTTTGCAGGGATACATTGGATGTCAAGACACGTGGAAAAAACGTACAAAACAAGAGAATGGAGACATCAAGATTTTCGACGAATTTTTTAAGAATTTTCAAATTTTCAGAAAGGATGTTCCAGATAAGGTCAAAAACGACATACTCAGATCTTCACCAAACTTTGCAGGGATACATTGGAGGTCGAGACACGTGGAAAAAACGTACAAAACAAGAGATTGGAGACATCAAGATTTTGGACGAATTTTTGAAGAATTTTCAAATTTTCTGATAGGAGGTCCCAGATAAGGTCAAAAACTACATACTCAGATCTCCACCAAACATTGCAGGGATACATTGGATGTCAAGACACGTGGAAAAAACGTACAAAACAAGAGATTGGAGACATCAAGATTTTCGACGAATTTTTGAAGAATTTTCAAATTTTCAGATAGGAGGTTCCATATAAGGTCAAAAACTACATACTCAGATCTTCACCAAACTTTGCAGGGATACATTGGATGTCAAGACACGTGGAAAAAACGTACAAAACAAGAGATTGGGGTCATCAAGATTTTGGACGGATTTTTTAGGAATTTTCAAATTTTCAGATGGGAGGTTCCAGATAAGGTCAAAAACTACATACTCAGATCTTCACCAAACATTGCAGGGATACATTGGATGTCAAGACACGTGGAAAAAACGTACAAAACAAGAGATTGGAGACATCAAAATTTTGGACGAATTTTTTAAGAATTTTCAAATTTTCAGATAGGAGGTTCCAGATGAGGTCAAAAACTACATACTCAGATCTTCACCAAACTTTGCAGGAATACTTTGCATGTCAAGACACGTGGAAAAAACGTACAAAACAAGAGATCGGAGACATCAAGATTTTCGACGAATTTTTTAAGAATTTTCAAATTTTCAGATGGGAGGTTCCAGATAAGGTCAAAAACGACATACTCAGATCTTCACCAAACTTTGCATGGATACATTGGATGTCAAGACACGTGGAAAAAACATACAAAACATAGGATTGGTGACATCAAGATTTTGGACGAATTTTTTAAGAATTTTCAAATTTTCAGATAGGAGGTTCCATATAAGGTCAAAAACTACATACTCAGATCTTCACCAAACTTTGCAGGGATACATTGGATGTCAAGACACGTGGAAAAAACGTACAAAACAAGAGATTGGAGACATCAAGATTATGGACGAATTTTTTGAGAATTTTCAAATTTTCAGAAAGGAGGTTCCATATAAGGTCAAAAACTACATACTCAGATCTTCACCAAACTTTGCAGGGATACATTGGATGTCAAGACACGTGGAAAAAACGTACAAAACAAGAGAATGGAGACATCAAGATTTTCGACGAATTTTTTAAGAATTTTCAAATTTTCAGAAAGGATGTTCCAGATAAGGTCAAAAACGACATACTCAGATCTTCACCAAACTTTGCAGGGATACATTGGAGGTCGAGACACGTGGAAAAAACGTACAAAACAAGAGATTGGAGACATCAAGATTTTGGACGAATTTTTGAAGAATTTTCAAATTTTCTGATAGGAGGTCCCAGATAAGGTCAAAAACTACATACTCAGATCTCCACCAAACATTGCAGGGATACATTGGATGTCAAGACACGTGGAAAAAACGTACAAAACAAGAGATTGGAGACATCAAGATTTTCGACGAATTTTTGAAGAATTTTCAAATTTTCAGATAGGAGGTTCCAGATAAGGTCAAAAACTACATACTCAGATCTTCACCAAACGTTGCACGGATACTTTGCATGTCAAGACACGTGGAAAAAACGTACAAAACAAGAGATTGGAGACATCAAGATTTTCGACGAATTTTTTAAGAATTTTCAAATTTTCAGATGGGAGGTTCCAGATAAGGTCAAAAACGACATACTCAGATCTTCACCAAACTTTGCATGGATACATTGGATGTCAAGACACGTGGAAAAAACGTACAAAACAAGAGATTGGGGTCATCAAGATTTTGCACGGATTTTTTAGGAATTTTCAAATTTTCAGATGGGAGGTTCCAGATAAGGTCAAAAACTACATACTCAGATCTTCACCAAACTTTGCAGGGATACATTGGATGTCAAGACACGTGGAAAAACGTACAAAACAAGAGATTGGAGACATCAAGATTTTGGACGAATTTTTTAAGAATTTTCAAATTTTCAGATAGGAGGTTCCATATAAGGTCAAAAACTACATACTCAGATCTTCACCAAACTTTGCATGGATACATTATGTGTCAAGACACGTGGAAAAAACGTACAAAACAAAAGATTGGAGACATCAAGATTTTGGTCGAATTTTTTAAGAATTTTCAAATTTTCAGATGGGAGGTTCCAGATAAGGTCAAAAACTACATACTCAGATCTTCACCAAACTTTGCAGGGATACATTGGATGTCAAGACACGTGGAAAAAACGTACAAAAAAGAGATTGGAGACATCAAGATTTTGGACGAATTTTTTAACAATTTTCAAATTTTCAGAAAGGATGTTCCAGATAAGGTCAAAAACGACATACTCAGATCTTCACCAAACTTTGCAGGGATACTTTGCATGTCAAGACACGTGGAAAAAACGTACAAAACAAGAGATCGGAGACATCAAGATTTTCGACGAATTTTTTAAGAATTTTCAAATTTTCAGATGGGAGGTTCCAGATAAGGTCAAAAACGACATACTCAGATCTTCACCAAACTTTGCATGGATACATTGGATGTCAAGACACGTGGAAAAAACATACAAAACATAGGATTGGTGACATCAAGATTTTGGACGAATTTTTTAAGAATTTTCAAATTTTCAGATAGGAGGTTCCATATAAGGTCAAAAACTACATACTCAGATCTTCACCAAACTTTGCAGGGATACATTGGAGGTCGAGACACGTTGAAAAAAAGTACAAAACAAGAGATTGGGGTCATCAAGATTTTGGACGGATTTTTTAGGAATTTTCAAATTTTCAGATGGGAGGTTCCAGATAAGGTCAAAAACTACATACTCAGATCTTCACCAAACATTGCAGGGATACATTGGATGTCAAGACACGTGGAAAAAACGTACAAAACAAGAGATTGGAGACATCAAGATTTTGGACGAATTTTTTAAGAATTTTCAAATTTTCAGATAGGAGGTTCCAGATGAGGTCAAAAACTACATACTCAGATCTTCACCAAACTTTGCAGGAATACTTTGCATGTCAAGACACGTGGAAAAAACGTACAAAACAAGAGATCGGAGACATCAAGATTTTCGACGAATTTTTTAAGAATTTTCAAATTTTCAGATGGGAGGTTCCAGATAAGGTCAAAAACGACATACTCAGATCTTCACCAAACTTTGCAGGGATCCATTGGAGGTCGAGACACGTGGAAAAAACGTACAAAACAAGAGATTGGAGACATCAAGATTTTGGACGAATTTTTTAAGAATTTTCAAATTTTCAGATAGGAGGTTCCATATAAGGTCAAAAACTACATACTCAGATCTTCACCAAACTTTGCAGGGATACATTGGATGTCAAGACACGTGGAAAAAACGTACAAAACAAGAGATTGGAGACATCAAGATTTTCGACGAATTTTTTAAGAATTTTCAAATTTTCAGAAAGGATGTTCCAGATAAGGTCAAAAACGACATACTCAGATCTTCACCAAACTTTGCAGGGATCCATTGGAGGTCGAGACACGTGGAAAAAACGTACAAAACAAGAGATTGGAGACATCAAGATTTTGGACGAATTTTTGAAGAATTTTCAAATTTTCAGATAGGAGGTTCCAGATAAGGTCTAAAACTACATACTCAGATCTCCACCAAACATTGCAGGAATACATTGGATGTCAAGACACGTGGAAAAAACGTACAAAACAAGAGATTGGAGACATCAAGATTTTCGACGAATTTTTGAAGAATTTTCAAATTTTCAGATAGGAGGTTCCAGATAAGGTCAAAAACTACATACTCAGATCTTCACCAAACGTTGCAGGGATACTTTGCATGTCAAGACACGTGGAAAAAACGTACAAAACAAAAGATTGGAGACATCAAGATTTTCGACGAATTTTTTAAGAATTTTCAAATTTTCAGATGGGAGGTTCCAGATAAGGTCAAAAACGACATACTCAGATCTTCACCAAACTTTGCATGGATACATTGGATGTCAAGACACTTGGAAAAAACGTACAAAACAAGAGATTGGAGACATCAAGATTTTGGACGAATTTTTTAGGAATTCTCAAATTTTCAGAAAGGAGGTTCCATATAAGGTCAAAAACTACATACTCAGATCTTCACCAAACTTTGCAGGGATACTTTGGATGTCAAGACACGTGGAAAAAACGTACAAAACAAGAGATTGGGGTCATCAAGATTTTGGACGAATTTTTTAAGAATTTTCAAATTTTCAGATGGGAGGTTCAATATAAGGTCAAAAACTACATACTCAGATCTTCACCAAACTTTGCATGGATACATTGGATGTCAAGACACGTGGAAAAAACATACAAAACATAGGATTCGGAACATCAAGATTTTGGTCGAATTTTTTAAGAATTTTCAAATTTTCAGATAGGAGGTTCCATATAAGGTCAAAAACTACATACTCAGATCTTCACCAAACATTGCAGGAATACATTGGATGTCAAGACACGTGGAAAAAACGTACAAAACAAGAGATTGGGGTCATCAAGATTTTGCACGGATTTTTTAGGAATTTTCAAATTTTCAGATGGGAGGTTCCAGATAAGGTCAAAAACTACATACTCAGATCTTCACCAAACTTTGCAGGGATACATTGGATGTCAAGACACGTGGAAAAAACGTACAAAACAAGAGATTGGAGACATCAAGATTTTGGACGAATTTTTTAAGAATTTTCAAATTTTCAGATAGGAGGTTCCATATAAGGTCAAAAACTACATACTCAGATCTTCACCAAACTTTGCATGGATACATTATGTGTCAAGACACGTGGAAAAAACGTACAAAACAAAAGATTGGAGACATCAAGATTTTGGTCGAATTTTTTAAGAATTTTCAAATTTTCAGATGGGAGGTTCCAGATAAGGTCAAAAACTACATACTCAGATCTTCACCAAACTTTGCATAGATACATTGGATGTCAAGACACGTGGAAAAAACGTACAAAACAAGAGATTGGAGACATCAAGATTTTGGACGAATTTTTTAAGAATTTTCAAATTTTCAGATGGGAGGTTCCAGATAAGGTCAAAAACGACATACTCAGATCTTCACCAAACTTTGCATGGATACATTGGATGTCAAGACACGTGGAAAAAACATACAAAACATAGGATTGGTGACATCAAGATTTTGGACGAATTTTTTAAGAATTTTCAAATTTTCAGATAGGAGGTTCCATATAAGGTCAAAAACTACATACTCAGATCTTCACCAAACTTTGCATGGATACATTATGTGTCAAGACACGTGGAAAAAACGTACAAAACAAAAGATTGGAGACATCAAGATTTTGGTCGAATTTTTTAAGAATTTTCAAATTTTCAGATGGGAGGTTCCAGATAAGGTCAAAAACTACATACTCAGATCTTCACCAAACTTTGCAGGGATACATTGGATGTCAAGACACGTGGAAAAAACGTACAAAAAAGAGATTGGAGACATCAAGATTTTGGACGAATTTTTTAACAATTTTCAAATTTTCAGAAAGGATGTTCCAGATAAGGTCAAAAACGACATACTCAGATCTTCACCAAACTTTGCAGGGATACATTGGATATCAAGACACGTGGAAAAAACGTACAAAACAAGAGATTGGGGTCATCAAGATTTTGGACGGATTTTTTAGGAATTTTCAAATTTTCAGATGGGAGGTTCCAGATAAGGTCAAAAACTACATACTCAGATCTTCACCAAACATTGCAGGGATACATTGGATGTCAAGACACGTGGAAAAAACGTACAAAACAAGAGATTGGAGACATCAAAATTTTGGACGAATTTTTTAAGAATTTTCAAATTTTCAGATAGGAGGTTCCAGATGAGGTCAAAAACTACATACTCAGATCTTCACCAAACTTTGCAGGAATACTTTGCATGTCAAGACACGTGGAAAAAACGTACAAAACAAGAGATCGGAGACATCAAGATTTTCGACGAATTTTTTAAGAATTTTCAAATTTTCAGATGGGAGGTTCCAGATAAGGTCAAAAACGACATACTCAGATCTTCACCAAACTTTGCATGGATACATTGGATGTCAAGACACGTGGAAAAAACATACAAAACATAGGATTGGTGACATCAAGATTTTGGACGAATTTTTTAAGAATTTTCAAATTTTCAGATAGGAGGTTCCATATAAGGTCAAAAACTACATACTCAGATCTTCACCAAACTTTGCAGGGATACATTGGATGTCAAGACACGTGGAAAAAACGTACAAAACAAGAGATTGGAGACATCAAGATTTTCGACGAATTTTTTAAGAATTTTCAAATTTTCAGATGGGAGGTTCCAGATAAGGTCAAAAACGACATACTCAGATCTTCACCAAACTTTGCATGGATACATTGGATGTCAAGACACGTGGAAAAAACGTACAAAACAAGAGATTGGAGACATCAAGATTTTGGACGAATTTTTTAAGAATTCTCAAATTTTCAGAAAGGAGGTTCCATATAAGGTCAAAAACTACATACTCAGATCTTCACCAAACTTTGCAGGGATACTTTGGATGTCAAGACACGTGGAAAAAACGTACAAAACAAGAGATTGGGGTCATCAAGATTTTGGACGATTTTTTTAAGAATTTTCAAATTTTCAGATGGGAGGTTCAATATAAGGTCAAAAACTACATACTCAGATCTTCACCAAACTTTGCATGGATACATTGGATGTCAAGACACGTGGAAAAAACATACAAAACATAGGATTCGGAACATCAAGATTTTGGTCGAATTTTTTAAGAATTTTCAAATTTTCAGATAGGAGGTTCCATATAAGGTCAAAAACTACATACTCAGATCTTCACCAAACATTGCAGGAATACATTGGATGTCAAGACACGTGGAAAAAACGTACAAAACAAGAGATTGGGGTCATCAAGATTTTGCACGGATTTTTTTGGAATTTTCAAATTTTCAGATGGGAGGTTCCAGATAAGGTCAAAAACTACATACTCAGATCTTCACCAAACTTTGCAGGGATACATTGGATGTCAAGACACGTGGAAAAAACGTACAAAACAAGAGTTTGGAGACATCAAGATTTTGGACGAATTTTTTAAGAATTTTCAAACTTTCAAATAGGAGGTTCCATATAAGGTCAAAAACTACATACTCAGATCTTCACCAAACTTTGCATGGATACATTATGTGTCAAGACACGTGGAAAAAACGTACAAAACAAAAGATTGGAGACATCAAGATTTTGGTCGAATTTTTTAAGAATTTTCAAATTTTCAGATGGGAGGTTCCAGATAAGGTCAAAAACTACATACTCAGATCTTCACCAAACTTTGCATAGATACATTGGATGTCAAGACACGTGGAAAAAACGTACAAAACAAGAGATTGGAGACATCAAGATTTTGGACGAATTTTTTAAGAATTTTCAAATTTTCAGATGGGAGGTTCCAGATAATTTCAAAAACGACATACTCAGATCTTCACCAAACTTTGCATGGATACATTGGATGTCAAGACACGTGGAAAAAACATACAAAACATAGGATTGGTGACATCAAGATTTTGGACGAATTTTTTAAGAATTTTCAAATTTTCAGATAGGAGGTTCCATATAAGGTCAAAAACTACATACTCAGATCTTCACCAAACTTTGCATGGATACATTATGTGTCAAGACACGTGGAAAAAACGTACAAAACAAAAGATTGGAGACATCAATATTTTGGTCGAATTTTTTAAGAATTTTCAAATTTTCAGATGGGAGGTTCCAGATAAGGTCAAAAACTACATACTCAGATCTTCACCAAACTTTGCAGGGATACATTGGATGTCAAGACACGTGGAAAAAACGTACAAAAAAGAGATTGGAGACATCAAGATTTTGGACGAATTTTTTAACAATTTTCAAATTTTCAGAAAGGATGTTCCAGATAAGGTCAAAAACGACATACTCAGATCTTCACCAAACTTTGCAGGGATACATTGGATATCAAGACACGTGGAAAAAACGTACAAAACAAGAGATTGGAGACATCAAGATTTTGGACGAATTTTTTAAGAATTTTCAAATTTTCAGATAGGAGGTTCCAGATAAGGTCAAAAACTACATACTCAGATCTTCACCAAACTTTGCAGGGATACATTGGATGTCAAGACACGTGGAAAAAACGTACAAAACAAGAGATTGGGGTCATCAAGATTTTGGACGGATTTTTTAGGAATTTTCAAATTTTCAGATGGGAGGTTCCAGATAAGGTCAAAAACTACATACTCAGATCTTCACCAAACATTGCAGGGATACATTGGATGTCAAGACACGTGGAAAAAACGTACAAAACAAGAGATTGGAGACATCAAAATTTTGGACGAATTTTTTAAGAATTTTCAAATTTTCAGATAGGAGGTTCCAGATGAGGTCAAAAACTACATACTCAGATCTTCACCAAACTTTGCAGGAATACTTTGCATGTCAAGACACGTGGAAAAAACGTACAAAACAAGAGATCGGAGACATCAAGATTTTCGACGAATTTTTTAAGAATTTTCAAATTTTCAGATGGGAGGTTCCAGATAAGGTCAAAAACGACATACTCAGATCTTCACCAAACTTTGCATGGATACATTGGATGTCAAGACACGTGGAAAAAACATACAAAACATAGGATTGGTGACATCAAGATTTTGGACGAATTTTTTAAGAATTTTCAAATTTTCAGATAGGAGGTTCCATATAAGGTCAAAAACTACATACTCAGATCTTCACCAAACTTTGCAGGGATACATTGGATGTCAAGACACGTGGAAAAAACGTACAAAACAAGAGATTGGAGACATCAAGATTATGGACGAATTTTTTGAGAATTTTCAAATTTTCAGAAAGGAGGTTCCATATAAGGTCAAAAACTACATACTCAGATCTTCACCAAACTTTGCAGGGATACATTGGATGTCAAGACACGTGGAAAAAACGTACAAAACAAGAGAATGGAGACATCAAGATTTTCGACGAATTTTTTAAGAATTTTCAAATTTTCAGAAAGGATGTTCCAGATAAGGTCAAAAACGACATACTCAGATCTTCACCAAACTTTGCAGGGATACATTGGAGGTCGAGACACGTGGAAAAAACGTACAAAACAAGAGATTGGAGACATCAAGATTTTGGACGAATTTTTGAAGAATTTTCAAATTTTCTGATAGGAGGTCCCAGATAAGGTCAAAAACTACATACTCAGATCTCCACCAAACATTGCAGGGATACATTGGATGTCAAGACACGTGGAAAAAACGTACAAAACAAGAGATTGGAGACATCAAGATTTTCGACGAATTTTTGAAGAATTTTCAAATTTTCAGATAGGAGGTTCCAGATAAGGTCAAAAACTACATACTCAGATCTTCACCAAACGTTGCAGGGATACTTTGCATGTCAAGACACGTGGAAAAAACGTACAAAACAAGAGATTGGAGACATCAAGATTTTCGACGAATTTTTTAAGAATTTTCAAATTTTCAGATGGGAGGTTCCAGATAAGGTCAAAAACGACATACTCAGATCTTCACCAAACTTTGCATGGATACATTGGATGTCAAGACACGTGGAAAAAACGTACAAAACAAGAGATTGGGGTCATCAAGATTTTGCACGGATTTTTTAGGAATTTTCAAATTTTCAGATGGGAGGTTCCAGATAAGGTCAAAAACTACATACTCAGATCTTCACCAAACTTTGCAGGGATACATTGGATGTCAAGACACGTGGAAAAACGTACAAAACAAGAGATTGGAGACATCAAGATTTTGGACGAATTTTTTAAGAATTTTCAAATTTTCAGATAGGAGGTTCCATATAAGGTCAAAAACTACATACTCAGATCTTCACCAAACTTTGCATGGATACATTATGTGTCAAGACACGTGGAAAAAACGTACAAAACAAAAGATTGGAGACATCAAGATTTTGGTCGAATTTTTTAAGAATTTTCAAATTTTCAGATGGGAGGTTCCAGATAAGGTCAAAAACTACATACTCAGATCTTCACCAAACTTTGCAGGGATACATTGGATGTCAAGACACGTGGAAAAAACGTACAAAAAAGAGATTGGAGACATCAAGATTTTGGACGAATTTTTTAACAATTTTCAAATTTTCAGAAAGGATGTTCCAGATAAGGTCAAAAACGACATACTCAGATCTTCACCAAACTTTGCAGGGATACATTGGATATCAAGACACGTGGAAAAAACGTACAAAACAAGAGATTGGAGACATCAAGATTTTGGACGAATTTTTTAAGAATTTTCAAATTTTCAGATAGGAGGTTCCAGATAAGGTCAAAAACTACATACTCAGATCTTCACCAAACTTTGCAGGGATACATTGGATGTCAAGACACGTGGAAAAAACGTACAAAACAAGAGATTGGGGTCATCAAGATTTTGGACGGATTTTTTAGGAATTTTCAAATTTTCAGATGGGAGGTTCCAGATAAGGTCAAAAACTACATACTCAGATCTTCACCAAACATTGCAGGGATACATTGGATGTCAAGACACGTGGAAAAAACGTACAAAACAAGAGATTGGAGACATCAAAATTTTGGACGAATTTTTTAAGAATTTTCAAATTTTCAGATAGGAGGTTCCAGATGAGGTCAAAAACTACATACTCAGATCTTCACCAAACTTTGCAGGAATACTTTGCATGTCAAGACACGTGGAAAAAACGTACAAAACAAGAGATCGGAGACATCAAGATTTTCGACGAATTTTTTAAGAATTTTCAAATTTTCAGATGGGAGGTTCCAGATAAGGTCAAAAACGACATACTCAGATCTTCACCAAACTTTGCATGGATACATTGGATGTCAAGACACGTGGAAAAAACATACAAAACATAGGATTGGTGACATCAAGATTTTGGACGAATTTTTTAAGAATTTTCAAATTTTCAGATAGGAGGTTCCATATAAGGTCAAAAACTACATACTCAGATCTTCACCAAACTTTGCAGGGATACATTGGAGGTCGAGACACGTGGAAAAAAAGTACAAAACAAGAGATTGGGGTCATCAAGATTTTGGACGGATTTTTTAGGAATTTTCAAATTTTCAGATGGGAGGTTCCAGATAAGGTCAAAAACTACATACTCAGATCTTCACCAAACATTGCAGGGATACATTGGATGTCAAGACACGTGGAAAAAACGTACAAAACAAGAGATTGGAGACATCAAGATTTTGGACGAATTTTTTAAGAATTTTCAAATTTTCAGATAGGAGGTTCCAGATGAGGTCAAAAACTACATACTCAGATCTTCACCAAACTTTGCAGGAATACTTTGCATGTCAAGACACGTGGAAAAAACGTACAAAACAAGAGATCGGAGACATCAAGATTTTCGACGAATTTTTTAAGAATTTTCAAATTTTCAGATGGGAGGTTCCAGATAAGGTCAAAAACGACATGCTCAGATCTTCACCAAACTTTGCAGGGATCCATTGGAGGTCGAGACACGTGGAAAAAACGTACAAAACAAGAGATTGGAGACATCAAGATTTTGGACGAATTTTTTAAGAATTTTCAAATTTTCAGATAGGAGGTTCCATATAAGGTCAAAAACTACATACTCAGATCTTCACCAAACTTTGCAGGGATACATTGGATGTCAAGACACGTGGAAAAAACGTACAAAACAAGAGATTGGAGACATCAAGATTTTCGACGAATTTTTTAAGAATTTTCAAATTTTCAGAAAGGATGTTCCAGATAAGGTCAAAAACGACATACTCAGATCTTCACCAAACTTTGCAGGGATCCATTGGAGGTCGAGACACGTGGAAAAAACGTACAAAACAAGAGATTGGAGACATCAAGATTTTGGACGAATTTTTGAAGAATTTTCAAATTTTCAGATAGGAGGTTCCAGATAAGGTCTAAAACTACATACTCAGATCTCCACCAAACATTGCAGGAATACATTGGATGTCAAGACACGTGGAAAAAACGTACAAAACAAGAGATTGGAGACATCAAGATTTTCGACGAATTTTTGAAGAATTTTCAAATTTTCAGATAGGAGGTTCCAGATAAGGTCAAAAACTACATACTCAGATCTTCACCAAACGTTGCAGGGATACTTTGCATGTCAAGACACGTGGAAAAAACGTACAAAACAAAAGATTGGAGACATCAAGATTTTCGACGAATTTTTTAAGAATTTTCAAATTTTCAGATGGGAGGTTCCAGATAAGGTCAAAAACGACATACTCAGATCTTCACCAAACTTTGCATGGATACATTGGATGTCAAGACACGTGGAAAAAACGTACAAAACAAGAGATTGGAGACATCAAGATTTTGGACGAATTTTTTAAGAATTCTCAAATTTTCAGAAAGGAGGTTCCATATAAGGTCAAAAACTACATACTCAGATCTTCACCAAACTTTGCAGGGATACTTTGGATGTCAAGACACGTGGAAAAAACGTACAAAACAAGAGATTGGGGTCATCAAGATTTTGGACGAATTTTTTAAGAATTTTCAAATTTTCAGATGGGAGGTTCAATATAAGGTCAAAAACTACATACTCAGATCTTCACCAAACTTTGCATGGATACATTGGATGTCAAGACACGTGGAAAAAACATACAAAACATAGGATTCGGAACATCAAGATTTTGGTCGAATTTTTTAAGAATTTTCAAATTTTCAGATAGGAGGTTCCATATAAGGTCAAAAACTACATACTCAGATCTTCACCAAACATTGCAGGAATACATTGGATGTCAAGACACGTGGAAAAAACGTACAAAACAAGAGATTGGGGTCATCAAGATTTTGCACGGATTTTTTAGGAATTTTCAAATTTTCAGATGGGAGGTTCCAGATAAGGTCAAAAACTACATACTCAGATCTTCACCAAACTTTGCAGGGATACATTGGATGTCAAGACACGTGGAAAAAACGTACAAAACAAGAGATTGGAGACATCAAGATTTTGGACGAATTTTTTAAGAATTTTCAAATTTTCAGATAGGAGGTTCCATATAAGGTCAAAAACTACATACTCAGATCTTCACCAAACTTTGCATGGATACATTATGTGTCAAGACACGTGGAAAAAACGTACAAAACAAAAGATTGGAGACATCAAGATTTTGGTCGAATTTTTTAAGAATTTTCAAATTTTCAGATGGGAGGTTCCAGATAAGGTCAAAAACTACATACTCAGATCTTCACCAAACTTTGCATAGATACATTGGATGTCAAGACACGTGGAAAAAACGTACAAAACAAGAGATTGGAGACATCAAGATTTTGGACGAATTTTTTAAGAATTTTTAAATTTTCAGATAGGAGGTTCCATATAAGGTCAAAAATTACATACTCAGATCTTCACCAAACTTTGCATGGATACATTATGTGTCAAGACACGTGGAAAAAACGTACAAAACAAGAGATTGGAGACATCAAGATATTGGTCGAATTTTTTAAGAATTTTCAAATTTTCAGATGGGAGGTTCCAGATAAGGTCAAAAACTACATACTCAGATCTTCACCAAACTTTGCAGGGATACATTGGATGTCAAGACACGTGGAAAAAACGTACAAAACAAGAGATAGGAGACATCAAGATTTTGGACGAATTTTTTAAAAATTTTCAAATTTTCAGAAATGATGTTCCAGATAAGGTCAAAAACAACATACTCAGATCTTCACCAAACTTTGCAGGGATACATTGGATATCAAGACACGTGGAAAAAACGTACAAAACAAGAGATTGGAGACATCAAGATTTTGGACGAATTTTTTTAAGAATTTTCAAATTTTCAGATAGGAGGTTCCAGATAAGATCAAAAACTACATACTCAGATCTTCACCAAACTTTGCAGGGATACATTGGATGTCAAGACACGTGGAAAAAAAGTACAAAACAAGAGATTGGGGTCATCAAGATTTTGGACGGATTTTTTAGGAATTTTCAAATTTTCAGATGGGAGGTTCCAGATAAGGTCAAAAACTACATACTCAGATCTTCACCAAACATTGCAGGGATACATTGGATGTCAAGACACGTGGAAAAAACGTACAAAACAAGAGATTGGAGACATCAAGATTTTGGACGAATTTTTTAAGAATTTTCAAATTTTCAGATAGGAGGTTCCAGATGAGGTCAAAAACTACATACTCAGATCTTCACCAAACTTTGCAGGAATACTTTGCATGTCAAGACACGTGGAAAAAACGTACAAAACAAGAGATCGGAGACATCAAGATTTTCGACGAATTTTTTAAGAATTTTCAAATTTTCAGATGGGAGGTTCCAGATAAGGTCAAAAACGACATACTCAGATCTTCACCAAACTTTGCAGGGATCCATTGGAGGTCGAGACACGTGGAAAAAACGTACAAAACAAGAGATTGGAGACATCAAGATTTTGGACGAATTTTTTAAGAATTTTCAAATTTTCAGATAGGAGGTTCCATATAAGGTCAAAAACTACATACTCAGATCTTCACCAAACTTTGCAGGGATACATTGGATGTCAAGACACGTGGAAAAAACGTACAAAACAAGAGATTGGAGACATCAAGATTTTCGACGAATTTTTTAAGAATTTTCAAATTTTCAGAAAGGATGTTCCAGATAAGGTCAAAAACGACATACTCAGATCTTCACCAAACTTTGCAGGGATCCATTGGAGGTCGAGACACGTGGAAAAAACGTACAAAACAAGAGATTGGAGACATCAAGATTTTGGACGAATTTTTGAAGAATTTTCAAATTTTCAGATAGGAGGTTCCAGATAAGGTCTAAAACTACATACTCAGATCTCCACCAAACATTGCAGGAATACATTGGATGTCAAGACACGTGGAAAAAACGTACAAAACAAGAGATTGGAGACATCAAGATTTTGGACGAATTTTTTAAGAATTTTCAAATTTTCAGATAGGAGGTTCCAGATAAGATCAAAAACTACATACTCAGATCTTCACCAAACTTTGCAGGGATACATTGGATATCAAGACACGTGGAAAAAACGTACAAAACAAGAGATTGGAGACATCAAGATTTTGGACGAATTTTTTAAGAATTTTCAAATTTTCAGATAGGAGGTTCCAGATAAGATCAAAAACTACATACTCAGATCTTCACCAAACTTTGCAGGGATACATTGGATGTCAAGACACGTGGAAAAAAAGTACAAAACAAGAGATTGGGGTCATCAAGATTTTGGACGGATTTTTTAGGAATTTTCAAATTTTCAGATGGGAGGTTCCAGATAAGGTCAAAAACTACATACTCAGATCTTCACCAAACATTGCAGGGATACATTGGATGTCAAGACACGTGGAAAAAACGTACAAAACAAGAGATTGGAGACATCAAGATTTTGGACGAATTTTTTAAGAATTTTCAAATTTTCAGATAGGAGGTTCCAGATGAGGTCAAAAACTACATACTCAGATCTTCACCAAACTTTGCAGGAATACTTTGCATGTCAAGACACGTGGAAAAAACGTACAAAACAAGAGATCGGAGACATCAAGATTTTCGACGAATTTTTTAAGAATTTTCAAATTTTCAGATGGGAGGTTCCAGATAAGGTCAAAAACGACATACTCAGATCTTCACCAAACTTTGCAGGGATCCATTGGAGGTCGAGACACGTGGAAAAAACGTACAAAACAAGAGATTGGAGACATCAAGATTTTGGACGAATTTTTTAAGAATTTTCAAATTTTCAGATAGGAGGTTCCATATAAGGTCAAAAACTACATACTCAGATCTTCACCAAACTTTGCAGGGATACATTGGATGTCAAGACACGTGGAAAAAACGTACAAAACAAGAGATTGGAGACATCAAGATTTTGGACGAATTTTTGAAGAATTTTCAAATTTTCAGATAGGAGGTTCCAGATAAGGTCTAAAACTACATACTCAGATCTCCACCAAACATTGCAGGAATACATTGGATGTCAAGACACGTGGAAAAAACGTACAAAACAAGAGATTGGAGACATCAAGATTTTCGACGAATTTTTGAAGAATTTTCAAATTTTCAGATAGGAGGTTCCAGATAAGGTCAAAAACTACATACTCAGATCTTCACCAAACGTTGCAGGGATACTTTGCATGTCAAGACACGTGGAAAAAACGTACAAAACAAAAGATTGGAGACATCAAGATTTTCGACGAATTTTTTAAGAATTTTCAAATTTTCAGATGGGAGGTTCCAGATAAGGTCAAAAACGACATACTCAGATCTTCACCAAACTTTGCATGGATACATTGGATGTCAAGACACGTGGAAAAAACGTACAAAACAAGAGATTGGAGACATCAAGATTTTGGACGAATTTTTTAAGAATTCTCAAATTTTCAGAAAGGAGGTTCCATATAAGGTCAAAAACTACATATACAGATCTTCACCAAACTTTGCAGGGATACTTTGGATGTCAAGACACGTGGAAAAAACGTACAAAACAAGAGATTGGGGTCATCAAGATTTTGGACGAATTTTTTAAGAATTTTCAAATTTTCAGATGGGAGGTTCAATATAAGGTCAAAAACTACATACTCAGATCTTCACCAAACTTTGCATGGATACATTGGATGTCAAGACACGTGGAAAAAACATACAAAACATAGGATTCGGAACATCAAGATTTTGGTCGAATTTTTTAAGAATTTTCAAATTTTCAGATAGGAGGTTCCATATAAGGTCAAAAACTACATACTCAGATCTTCACCAAACATTGCAGGAATACATTGGATGTCAAGACACGTGGAAAAAACGTACAAAACAAGAGATTGGGGTCATCAAGATTTTGCACGGATTTTTTAGGAATTTTCAAATTTTCAGATGGGAGGTTCCAGATAAGGTCAAAAACTACATACTCAGATCTTCACCAAACTTTGCAGGGATACATTGGATGTCAAGACACGTGGAAAAAACGTACAAAACAAGAGATTGGAGACATCAAGATTTTGGACGAATTTTTTAAGAATTTTTAAATTTTCAGATAGGAGGTTCCATATAAGGTCAAAAACTACATACTCAGATCTTCACCAAACTTTGCATGGATACATTATGTGTCAAGACACGTGGAAAAAACGTACAAAACAAGAGATTGGAGACATCAAGATATTTTCGAATTTTTTAAGAATTTTCAAATTTTCAGATGGGAGGTTCCAGATAAGGTCAAAAACTACATACTCAGATCTTCACCAAACTTTGCAGGGATACATTGGATGTCAAGACACGTGGAAAAAACGTACAAAACAAGAGATAGGAGACATCAAGATTTTGGACGAATTTTTTAACAATTTTCAAATTTTCAGAAAGGATGTTCCAGATAAGGTCAAAAACAACATACTCAGATCTTCACCAAACTTTGCAGGGATACATTGGATATCAAGACACGTGGAAAAAACGTACAAAACAAGAGATTGGAGACATCAAGATTTTGGACGAATTTTTTAAGAATTTTCAAATTTTCAGATAGGAGGTTCCAGATAAGATCAAAAACTACATACTCAGATCTTCACCAAACTTTGCAGGGATACATTGGATGTCAAGACACGTGGAAAAAAAGTACAAAACAAGAGATTGGGGTCATCAAGATTTTGGACGGATTTTTTAGGAATTTTCAAATTTTCAGATGGGAGGTTCCAGATAAGGTCAAAAACTACATACTCAGATCTTCACCAAACATTGCAGGGATACATTGGATGTCAAGACACGTGGAAAAAACGTACAAAACAAGAGATTGGAGACATCAAGATTTTGGACGAATTTTTTAAGAATTTTCAAATTTTCAGATAGGAGGTTCCAGATGAGGTCAAAAACTACATACTCAGATCTTCACCAAACTTTGCAGGAATACTTTGCATGTCAAGACACGTGGAAAAAACGTACAAAACAAGAGATCGGAGACATCAAGATTTTCGACGAATTTTTTAAGAATTTTCAAATTTTCAGATGGGAGGTTCCAGATAAGGTCAAAAACGACATACTCAGATCTTCACCAAACTTTGCAGGGATCCATTGGAGGTCGAGACACGTGGAAAAAACGTACAAAACAAGAGATAGGAGACATCAAGATTTTGGACGAATTTTTTAAGAATTTTCAAATTTTCAGATAGGAGGTTCCATATAAGGTCAAAAACTACATACTCAGATCTTCACCAAACTTTGCATGGATACATTATGTGTCAAGACACGTGGAAAAAACGTACAAAACAAGAGATTGGAGACATCAAGATTTTCGACGAATTTTTTAAGAATTTTCAAATTTTCAGAAAGGATGTTCCAGATAAGGTCAAAAACGACATACTCAGATCTTCACCAAACTTTGCAGGGATCCATTGGAGGTCGAGACACGTGGAAAAAACGTACAAAACAAGAGATTGGAGACATCAAGATTTTGGACGAATTTTTTAAGAATTTTCAAATTTTCAGATGGGAGGTTCAATATAAGGTCAAAAACTACATACTCAGATCTTCACCAAACTTTGCATGGATACATTGGATGTCAAGACACGTGGAAAAAACATACAAAACATAGGATTCGGAACATCAAGATTTTGGTCGAATTTTTTAAGAATTTTCAAATTTTCAGATAGGAGGTTCCATATAAGGTCAAAAACTACATACTCAGATCTTCACCAAACATTGCAGGAATACATTGGATGTCAAGACACGTGGAAAAAACGTACAAAACAAGAGATTGGGGTCATCAAGATTTTGCACGGATTTTTTAGGAATTTTCAAATTTTCAGATGGGAGGTTCCAGATAAGGTCAAAAACTACATACTCAGATCTTCACCAAACTTTGCAGGGATACATTGGATGTCAAGACACGTGGAAAAAACGTACAAAACAAGAGATTGGGGTCATCAAGATTTTGGACGGATTTTTTAGGAATTTTCAAATTTTCAGATGGGAGGTTCCAGATAAGGTCAAAAACTACATACTCAGATCTTCACCAAACTTTGCAGGGATACATTGGATGTCAAGACACGTGGAAAAAACGTACAAAAAAGAGATTGGAGACATCAAGATTTTGGACGAATTTTTTAACAATTTTCAAATTTTCAGAAAGGATGTTCCAGATAAGGTCAAAAACGACATACTCAGATCTTCACCAAACTTTGCAGGGATACATTGGATATCAAGACACGTGGAAAAAACGTACAAAACAAGAGATTGGAGACATCAAGATTTTGGACGAATTTTTTAAGAATTTTCAAATTTTCAGATAGGAGGTTCCAGATAAGGTCAAAAACTACATACTCAGATCTTCACCAAACATTGCAGGGATACATTGGATGTCAAGACACGTGGAAAAAACGTACAAAACAAGAGATTGGAGACATCAAAATTTTGGACGAATTTTTTAAGAATTTTCAAATTTTCAGATAGGAGGTTCCAGATGAGGTCAAAAACTACATACTCAGATCTTCACCAAACTTTGCAGGAATACTTTGCATGTCAAGACACGTGGAAAAAACGTACAAAACAAGAGATCGGAGACATCAAGATTTTCGACGAATTTTTTAAGAATTTTCAAATTTTCAGATGGGAGGCTCCAGATAAGGTCAAAAACGACATACTCAGATCTTCACCAAACTTTGCATGGATACATTGGATGTCAAGACACGTGGAAAAAACATACAAAACATAGGATTGGTGACATCAAGATTTTGGACGAATTTTTTAAGAATTTTCAAATTTTCAGATAGGAGGTTCCATATAAGGTCAAAAACTACATACTCAGATCTTCACCAAACTTTGCAGGGATACATTGGAGGTCGAGACACGTGGAAAAAAAGTACAAAAC
Organism: Lepisma saccharinum; assembly: GCF_977018435.1. NCBI lineage: Eukaryota > Metazoa > Arthropoda > Insecta > Zygentoma > Lepismatidae > Lepisma > Lepisma saccharinum. The sequence goes on from NW_028142915.1 coordinate 517,711, forward strand.
AAGAGATTGGGGTCATCAAGATTTTGGACGGATTTTTTTATTAATTTTCAAATTTTCAGATGGGAGGTTCCAGATAAGGTCAAAAACTACATACTCAGATCTTCACCAAACATTGCAGGGATACATTGGATGTCAAGACACGTGGAAAAAACGTACAAAACAAGAGATTGGAGACATCAAGATTTTGGACGAATTTTTTAAGAATTTTCAAATTTTCAGATAGGAGGTTCCAGATGAGGTCAAAAACTACATACTCAGATCTTCACCAAACTTTGCAGGAATACTTTGCATGTCAAGACACGTGGAAAAAACGTACAAAACAAGAGATCGGAGACATCAAGATTTTCGACGAATTTTTTAAGAATTTTCAAATTTTCAGATGGGAGGTTCCAGATAAGGTCAAAAACGACATACTCAGATCTTCACCAAACTTTGCAGGGATCCATTGGAGGTCGAGACACGTGGAAAAAACGTACAAAACAAGAGATTGGAGACATCAAGATTTTGGACGAATTTTTTAAGAATTTTCAAATTTTCAGATAGGAGGTTCCATATAAGGTCAAAAACTACATACTCAGATCTTCACCAAACTTTGCAGGGATACATTGGATGTCAAGACACGTGGAAAAAACGTACAAAACAAGAGATTGGAGACATCAAGATTTTCGACGAATTTTTTAAGAATTTTCAAATTTTCAGAAAGGATGTTCCAGATAAGGTCAAAAACGACATACTCAGATCTTCACCAAACTTTGCAGGGATCCATTGGAGGTCGAGACACGTGGAAAAAACGTACAAAACAAGAGATTGGAGACATCAAGATTTTGGACGAATTTTTGAAGAATTTTCAAATTTTCAGATAGGAGGTTCCAGATAAGGTCTAAAACTACATACTCAGATCTCCACCAAACATTGCAGGAATACATTGGATGTCAAGACACGTGGAAAAAACGTACAAAACAAGAGATTGGAGACATCAAGATTTTCGACGAATTTTTGAAGAATTTTCAAATTTTCAGATAGGAGGTTCCAGATAAGGTCAAAAACTACATACTCAGATCTTCACCAAACGTTGCAGAGATACTTTGCATGTCAAGACACGTGGAAAAAACGTACAAAACAAAAGATTGGAGACATCAAGATTTTCGACGAATTTTTTAAGAATTTTCAAATTTTCAGATGGGAGGTTCCAGATAAGGTCCAAAACGACATACTCAGATCTTCACCAAACTTTGCATGGATACATTGGATGTCAAGACACGTGGAAAAAACGTACAAAACAAGAGATTGGAGACATCAAGATTTTGGACGAATTTTTTAAGAATTCTCAAATTTTCAGAAAGGAGGTTCCATATAAGGTCAAAAACTACATACTCAGATCTTCACCAAACTTTGCAGGGATACTTTGGATGTCAAGACACGTGGAAAAAACGTACAAAACAAGAGATTGGGGTCATCAAGATTTTGGACGAATTTTTTAAGAATTTTCAAATTTTCAGATGGGAGGTTCAATATAAGGTCAAAAACTACATACTCAGATCTTCACCAAACTTTGCATGGATACATTGGATGTCAAGACACGTGGAAAAAACATACAAAACATAGGATTCGGAACATCAAGATTTTGGTCGAATTTTTTAAGAATTTTCAAATTTTCAGATAGGAGGTTCCATATAAGGTCAAAAACTACATACTCAGATCTTCACCAAACATTGCAGGAATACATTGGATGTCAAGACACGTGGAAAAAACGTACAAAACAAGAGATTGGGGTCATCAAGATTTTGCACGGATTTTTTAGGAATTTTCAAATTTTCAGATGGGAGGTTCCAGATAAGGTCAAAAACTACATACTCAGATCTTCACCAAACTTTGCAGGGATACATTGGATGTCAAGACACGTGGAAAAAACGTACAAAACAAGAGATTGGAGACATCAAGATTTTGGACGAATTTTTTAAGTATTTTCAAATTTTCAGATAGGAGGTTCCATATAAGGTCAAAAACTACATACTCAGATCTTCACCAAACTTTGCATGGATACATTATGTGTCAAGACACGTGGAAAAAACGTACAAAACAAAAGATTGGAGACATCAAGATTTTGGTCGAATTTTTTAAGAATTTTCAAATTTTCAGATGGGAGGTTCCAGATAAGGTCAAAAACTACATACTCAGATCTTCACCAAACTTTGCAGGGATACATTGGATGTCAAGACACGTGGAAAAAACGTACAAAACAAGAGATTGGAGACATCAAGATTTTGGACGAATTTTTTAAGAATTTTTAAATTTTCAGATAGGAGGTTCCATATAAGGTCAAAAACTACATACTCAGATCTTCACCAAACTTTGCATGGATACATTATGTGTCAAGACACGTGGAAAAAACGTACAAAACAAGAGATTGGAGACATCAAGATATTGGTCGAATTTTTTAAGAATTTTCAAATTTTCAGATGGGAGGTTCCAGATAAGGTCAAAAACTACATACTCAGATCTTCACCAAACTTTGCAGGGATACATTGGATGTCAAGACACGTGGAAAAAACGTACAAAACAAGAGATAGGAGACATCAAGATTTTGGACGAATTTTTTAACAATTTTCAAATTTTCAGAAAGGATGTTCCAGATAAGGTCAAAAACAACATACTCAGATCTTCACCAAACTTTGCAGGGATACATTGGATGTCAAGACACGTGGAAAAAACGTACAAAACAAGAGATTGGAGACATCAAGATTTTGGACGAATTTTTTAAGAATTTTCAAATTTTCAGATAGGAGGTTCCATATAAGGTCAAAAACTACATACTCAGATCTTCACCAAACTTTGCATGGATACATTATGTGTCAAGACACGTGGAAAAAACGTACAAAACAAAAGATTGGAGACATCAAGATTTTGGTCGAATTTTTTAAGAATTTTCAAATTTTCAGATGGGAGGTTCCAGATAAGGTCAAAAACTACATACTCAGATCTTCACCAAACTTTGCAGGGATACATTGGATGTCAAGACACGTGGAAAAAACGTACAAAACAAGAGATTGGAGACATCAAGATTTTGGACGAATTTTTTAAGAATTTTTAAATTTTCAGATAGGAGGTTCCATATAAGGTCAAAAACTACATACTCAGATCTTCACCAAACTTTGCATGGATACATTATGTGTCAAGACACGTGGAAAAAACGTACAAAACAAGAGATTGGAGACATCAAGATATTGGTCGAATTTTTTAAGAATTTTCAAATTTTCAGATGGGAGGTTCCAGATAAGGTCAAAAACTACATACTCAGATCTTCACCAAACTTTGCAGGGATACATTGGATGTCAAGACACGTGAAAAAAACGTACAAAACAAGAGATAGGAGACATCAAGATTTTGGACGAATTTTTTAACAATTTTCAAATTTTCAGAAAGGATGTTCCAGATAAGGTCAAAAACGACATACTCAGATCTTCACCAAACTTTGCAGGGATCCATTGGAGGTCGAGACACGTGGAAAAAACGTACAAAACAAGAGATTGGAGACATCAAGATTTTGGACGAATTTTTTAAGAATTTTCAAATTTTCAGATAGGAGGTTCCATATAAGGTCAAAAACTACATACTCAGATCTTCACCAAACTTTGCAGGGATACATTGGATGTCAAGACACGTGGAAAAAACGTACAAAACAAGAGATTGGAGACATCAAGATTTTCGACGAATTTTTTAAGAATTTTCAAATTTTCAGAAAGGATGTTCCAGATAAGGTCAAAAACGACATACTCAGATCTTCACCAAACTTTGCAGGGATCCATTGGAGGTCGAGACACGTGGAAAAAACGTACAAAACAAGAGATTGGAGACATCAAGATTTTGGACGAATTTTTGAAGAATTTTCAAATTTTCAGATAGGAGGTTCCAGATAAGGTCTAAAACTACATACTCAGATCTCCACCAAACATTGCAGGAATACATTGGATGTCAAGACACGTGGAAAAAACGTACAAAACAAGAGATTGGAGACATCAAGATTTTGGACGAATTTTTTAAGAATTTTCAAATTTTCAGATAGGAGGTTCCAGATAAGATCAAAAACTACATACTCAGATCTTCACCAAACTTTGCAGGGATACATTGGATATCAAGACACGTGGAAAAAACGTACAAAACAAGAGATTGGAGACATCAAGATTTTGGACGAATTTTTTAAGAATTTTCAAATTTTCAGATAGGAGGTTCCAGATAAGATCAAAAACTACATACTCAGATCTTCACCAAACTTTGCAGGGATACATTGGATGTCAAGACACGTGGAAAAAAAGTACAAAACAAGAGATTGGGGTCATCAAGATTTTGGACGGATTTTTTAGGAATTTTCAAATTTTCAGATGGGAGGTTCCAGATAAGGTCAAAAACTACATACTCAGATCTTCACCAAACATTGCAGGGATACATTGGATGTCAAGACACGTGGAAAAAACGTACAAAACAAGAGATTGGAGACATCAAGATTTTGGACGAATTTTTTAAGAATTTTCAAATTTTCAGATAGGAGGTTCCAGATGAGGTCAAAAACTACATACTCAGATCTTCACCAAACTTTGCAGGAATACTTTGCATGTCAAGACACGTGGAAAAAACGTACAAAACAAGAGATCGGAGACATCAAGATTTTCGACGAATTTTTTAAGAATTTTCAAATTTTCAGATGGGAGGTTCCAGATAAGGTCAAAAACGACATACTCAGATCTTCACCAAACTTTGCAGGGATCCATTGGAGGTCGAGACACGTGGAAAAAACGTACAAAACAAGAGATTGGAGACATCAAGATTTTGGACGAATTTTTTAAGAATTTTCAAATTTTCAGATAGGAGGTTCCATATAAGGTCAAAAACTACATACTCAGATCTTCACCAAACTTTGCAGGGATACATTGGATGTCAAGACACGTGGAAAAAACGTACAAAACAAGAGATTGGAGACATCAAGATTTTGGACGAATTTTTGAAGAATTTTCAAATTTTCAGATAGGAGGTTCCAGATAAGGTCTAAAACTACATACTCAGATCTTCACCAAACTTTGCATGGATACATTGGATGTCAAGACACGTGGAAAAAACATACAAAACATAGGATTCGGAACATCAAGATTTTGGTCGAATTTTTTAAGAATTTTCAAATTTTCAGATAGGAGGTTCCATATAAGGTCAAAAACTACATACTCAGATCTTCACCAAACATTGCAGGAATACATTGGATGTCAAGACACGTGGAAAAAACGTACAAAACAAGAGATTGGGGTCATCAAGATTTTGCACGGATTTTTTAGGAATTTTCAAATTTTCAGATGGGAGGTTCCAGATAAGGTCAAAAACTACATACTCAGATCTTCACCAAACTTTGCAGGGATACATTGGATGTCAAGACACGTGGAAAAAACGTACAAAACAAGAGATTGGAGACATCAAGATTTTGGACGAATTTTTTAAGTATTTTCAAATTTTCAGATAGGAGGTTCCATATAAGGTCAAAAACTACATACTCAGATCTTCACCAAACTTTGCATGGATACATTGGATGTCAAGACACGTGGAAAAAACATACAAAACATAGGATTCGGAACATCAAGATTTTGGTCGAATTTTTTAAGAATTTTCAAATTTTCAGATAGGAGGTTCCATATAAGGTCAAAAACTACATACTCAGATCTTCACCAAACATTGCAGGAATACATTGGATGTCAAGACACGTGGAAAAAACGTACAAAACAAGAGATTGGGGTCATCAAGATTTTGCACGGATTTTTTAGGAATTTTCAAATTTTCAGATGGGAGGTTCCAGATAAGGTCAAAAACTACATACTCAGATCTTCACCAAACTTTGCAGGGATACATTGGATGTCAAGACACGTGGAAAAAACGTACAAAACAAGAGATTGGAGACATCAAGATTTTGGACGAATTTTTTAAGTATTTTCAAATTTTCAGATAGGAGGTTCCATATAAGGTCAAAAACTACATACTCAGATCTTCACCAAACTTTGCATGGATACATTATGTGTCAAGACACGTGGAAAAAACGTACAAAACAAAAGATTGGAGACATCAAGATTTTGGTCGAATTTTTTAAGAATTTTCAAATTTTCAGATGGGAGGTTCCAGATAAGGTCAAAAACTACATACTCAGATCTTCACCAAACTTTGCAGGGATACATTGGATGTCAAGACACGTGGAAAAAACGTACAAAACAAGAGATTGGAGACATCAAGATTTTGGACGAATTTTTTAAGAATTTTTAAATTTTCAGATAGGAGGTTCCATATAAGGTCAAAAACTACATACTCAGATCTTCACCAAACTTTGCATGGATACATTATGTGTCAAGACACGTGGAAAAAACGTACAAAACAAGAGATTGGAGACATCAAGATATTGGTCGAATTTTTTAAGAATTTTCAAATTTTCAGATGGGAGGTTCCAGATAAGGTCAAAAACTACATACTCAGATCTTCACCAAACTTTGCAGGGATACATTGGATGTCAAGACACGTGGAAAAAACGTACAAAACAAGAGATAGGAGACATCAAGATTTTGGACGAATTTTTTAACAATTTTCAAATTTTCAGAAAGGATGTTCCAGATAAGGTCAAAAACAACATACTCAGATCTTCACCAAACTTTGCAGGGATACATTGGATGTCAAGACACGTGGAAAAAACGTACAAAACAAGAGATTGGAGACATCAAGATTTTGGACGAATTTTTTAAGAATTTTCAAATTTTCAGATAGGAGGTTCCATATAAGGTCAAAAACTACATACTCAGATCTTCACCAAACTTTGCATGGATACATTATGTGTCAAGACACGTGGAAAAAACGTACAAAACAAAAGATTGGAGACATCAAGATTTTGGTCGAATTTTTTAAGAATTTTCAAATTTTCAGATGGGAGGTTCCAGATAAGGTCAAAAACTACATACTCAGATCTTCACCAAACTTTGCAGGGATACATTGGATGTCAAGACACGTGGAAAAAACGTACAAAACAAGAGATTGGAGACATCAAGATTTTGGACGAATTTTTTAAGAATTTTTAAATTTTCAGATAGGAGGTTCCATATAAGGTCAAAAACTACATACTCAGATCTTCACCAAACTTTGCATGGATACATTATGTGTCAAGACACGTGGAAAAAACGTACAAAACAAGAGATTGGAGACATCAAGATATTGGTCGAATTTTTTAAGAATTTTCAAATTTTCAGATGGGAGGTTCCAGATAAGGTCAAAAACTACATACTCAGATCTTCACCAAACTTTGCAGGGATACATTGGATGTCAAGACACGTGAAAAAAACGTACAAAACAAGAGATAGGAGACATCAAGATTTTGGACGAATTTTTTAACAATTTTCAAATTTTCAGAAAGGATGTTCCAGATAAGGTCAAAAACGACATACTCAGATCTTCACCAAACTTTGCAGGGATCCATTGGAGGTCGAGACACGTGGAAAAAACGTACAAAACAAGAGATTGGAGACATCAAGATTTTGGACGAATTTTTTAAGAATTTTCAAATTTTCAGATAGGAGGTTCCATATAAGGTCAAAAACTACATACTCAGATCTTCACCAAACTTTGCAGGGATACATTGGATGTCAAGACACGTGGAAAAAACGTACAAAACAAGAGATTGGAGACATCAAGATTTTCGACGAATTTTTTAAGAATTTTCAAATTTTCAGAAAGGATGTTCCAGATAAGGTCAAAAACGACATACTCAGATCTTCACCAAACTTTGCAGGGATCCATTGGAGGTCGAGACACGTGGAAAAAACGTACAAAACAAGAGATTGGAGACATCAAGATTTTGGACGAATTTTTGAAGAATTTTCAAATTTTCAGATAGGAGGTTCCAGATAAGGTCTAAAACTACATACTCAGATCTCCACCAAACATTGCAGGAATACATTGGATGTCAAGACACGTGGAAAAAACGTACAAAACAAGAGATTGGAGACATCAAGATTTTGGACGAATTTTTTAAGAATTTTCAAATTTTCAGATAGGAGGTTCCAGATAAGATCAAAAACTACATACTCAGATCTTCACCAAACTTTGCAGGGATACATTGGATATCAAGACACGTGGAAAAAACGTACAAAACAAGAGATTGGAGACATCAAGATTTTGGACGAATTTTTTAAGAATTTTCAAATTTTCAGATAGGAGGTTCCAGATAAGATCAAAAACTACATACTCAGATCTTCACCAAACTTTGCAGGGATACATTGGATGTCAAGACACGTGGAAAAAAAGTACAAAACAAGAGATTGGGGTCATCAAGATTTTGGACGGATTTTTTAGGAATTTTCAAATTTTCAGATGGGAGGTTCCAGATAAGGTCAAAAACTACATACTCAGATCTTCACCAAACATTGCAGGGATACATTGGATGTCAAGACACGTGGAAAAAACGTACAAAACAAGAGATTGGAGACATCAAGATTTTGGACGAATTTTTTAAGAATTTTCAAATTTTCAGATAGGAGGTTCCAGATGAGGTCAAAAACTACATACTCAGATCTTCACCAAACTTTGCAGGAATACTTTGCATGTCAAGACACGTGGAAAAAACGTACAAAACAAGAGATCGGAGACATCAAGATTTTCGACGAATTTTTTAAGAATTTTCAAATTTTCAGATGGGAGGTTCCAGATAAGGTCAAAAACGACATACTCAGATCTTCACCAAACTTTGCAGGGATCCATTGGAGGTCGAGACACGTGGAAAAAACGTACAAAACAAGAGATTGGAGACATCAAGATTTTGGACGAATTTTTTAAGAATTTTCAAATTTTCAGATAGGAGGTTCCATATAAGGTCAAAAACTACATACTCAGATCTTCACCAAACTTTGCAGGGATACATTGGATGTCAAGACACGTGGAAAAAACGTACAAAACAAGAGATTGGAGACATCAAGATTTTGGACGAATTTTTGAAGAATTTTCAAATTTTCAGATAGGAGGTTCCAGATAAGGTCTAAAACTACATACTCAGATCTCCACCAAACATTGCAGGAATACATTGGATGTCAAGACACGTGGAAAAAACGTACAAAACAAGAGATTGGAGACATCAAGATTTTCGACGAATTTTTGAAGAATTTTCAAATTTTCAGATAGGAGGTTCCAGATAAGGTCAAAAACTACATACTCAGATCTTCACCAAACGTTGCAGGGATACTTTGCATGTCAAGACACGTGGAAAAAACGTACAAAACAAAAGATTGGAGACATCAAGATTTTCGACGAATTTTTTAAGAATTTTCAAATTTTCAGATGGGAGGTTCCAGATAAGGTCAAAAACGACATACTCAGATCTTCACCAAACTTTGCATGGATACATTGGATGTCAAGACACGTGGAAAAAACGTACAAAACAAGAGATTGGAGACATCAAGATTTTGGACGAATTTTTTAAGAATTCTCAAATTTTCAGAAAGGAGGTTCCATATAAGGTCAAAAACTACATACACAGATCTTCACCAAACTTTGCAGGGATACTTTGGATGTCAAGACACGTGGAAAAAACGTACAAAACAAGAGATTGGGGTCATCAAGATTTTGGACGAATTTTTTAAGAATTTTCAAATTTTCAGATGGGAGGTTCAATATAAGGTCAAAAACTACATACTCAGATCTTCACCAAACTTTGCATGGATACATTGGATGTCAAGACACGTGGAAAAAACATACAAAACATAGGATTCGGAACATCAAGATTTTGGTCGAATTTTTTAAGAATTTTCAAATTTTCAGATAGGAGGTTCCATATAAGGTCAAAAACTACATACTCAGATCTTCACCAAACATTGCAGGAATACATTGGATGTCAAGACACGTGGAAAAAACGTACAAAACAAGAGATTGGGGTCATCAAGATTTTGCACGGATTTTTTAGGAATTTTCAAATTTTCAGATGGGAGGTTCCAGATAAGGTCAAAAACTACATACTCAGATCTTCACCAAACTTTGCAGGGATACATTGGATGTCAAGACACGTGGAAAAAACGTACAAAACAAGAGATTGGAGACATCAAGATTTTGGACGAATTTTTTAAGAATTTTTAAATTTTCAGATAGGAGGTTCCATATAAGGTCAAAAACTACATACTCAGATCTTCACCAAACTTTGCATGGATACATTATGTGTCAAGACACGTGGAAAAAACGTACAAAACAAGAGATTGGAGACATCAAGATATTTTCGAATTTTTTAAGAATTTTCAAATTTTCAGATGGGAGGTTCCAGATAAGGTCAAAAACTACATACTCAGATCTTCACCAAACTTTGCAGGGATACATTGGATGTCAAGACACGTGGAAAAAACGTACAAAACAAGAGATAGGAGACATCAAGATTTTGGACGAATTTTTTAACAATTTTCAAATTTTCAGAAAGGATGTTCCAGATAAGGTCAAAAACAACATACTCAGATCTTCACCAAACTTTGCAGGGATACATTGGATATCAAGACACGTGGAAAAAACGTACAAAACAAGAGATTGGAGACATCAAGATTTTGGACGAATTTTTTAAGAATTTTCAAATTTTCAGATAGGAGGTTCCAGATAAGATCAAAAACTACATACTCAGATCTTCACCAAACTTTGCAGGGATACATTGGATGTCAAGACACGTGGAAAAAAAGTACAAAACAAGAGATTGGGGTCATCAAGATTTTGGACGGATTTTTTAGGAATTTTCAAATTTTCAGATGGGAGGTTCCAGATAAGGTCAAAAACTACATACTCAGATCTTCACCAAACATTGCAGGGATACATTGGATGTCAAGACACGTGGAAAAAACGTACAAAACAAGAGATTGGAGACATCAAGATTTTGGACGAATTTTTTAAGAATTTTCAAATTTTCAGATAGGAGGTTCCAGATGAGGTCAAAAACTACATACTCAGATCTTCACCAAACTTTGCAGGAATACTTTGCATGTCAAGACACGTGGAAAAAACGTACAAAACAAGAGATCGGAGACATCAAGATTTTCGACGAATTTTTTAAGAATTTTCAAATTTTCAGATGGGAGGTTCCAGATAAGGTCAAAAACGACATACTCAGATCTTCACCAAACTTTGCAGGGATCCATTGGAGGTCGAGACACGTGGAAAAAACGTACAAAACAAGAGATTGGAGACATCAAGATTTTGAACGAATTTTTTAAGAATTTTCAAATTTTCAGATAGGAGGTTCCATATAAGGTCAAAAACTACATACTCAGATCTTCACCAAACTTTGCATGGATACATTATGTGTCAAGACACGTGGAAAAAACGTACAAAACAAGAGATTGGAGACATCAAGATTTTCGACGAATTTTTTAAGAATTTTCAAATTTTCAGAAAGGATGTTCCAGATAAGGTCAAAAACGACATACTCAGATCTTCACCAAACTTTGCAGGGATCCATTGGAGGTCGAGACACGTGGAAAAAACGTACAAAACAAGAGATTGGAGACATCAAGATTTTGGACGAATTTTTTAAGAATTTTCAAATTTTCAGATGGGAGGTTCAATATAAGGTCAAAAACTACATACTCAGATCTTCACCAAACTTTGCATGGATACATTGGATGTCAAGACACGTGGAAAAAACATACAAAACATAGGATTCGGAACATCAAGATTTTGGTCGAATTTTTTAAGAATTTTCAAATTTTCAGATAGGAGGTTCCATATAAGGTCAAAAACTACATACTCAGATCTTCACCAAACATTGCAGGAATACATTGGATGTCAAGACACGTGGAAAAAACGTACAAAACAAGAGATTGGGGTCATCAAGATTTTGCACGGATTTTTTAGGAATTTTCAAATTTTCAGATGGGAGGTTCCAGATAAGGTCAAAAACTACATACTCAGATCTTCACCAAACTTTGCAGGGATACATTGGATGTCAAGACACGTGGAAAAAACGTACAAAACAAGAGATTGGGGTCATCAAGATTTTGGACGGATTTTTTAGGAATTTTCAAATTTTCAGATGGGAGGTTCCAGATAAGGTCAAAAACTACATACTCAGATCTTCACCAAACTTTGCAGGGATACATTGGATGTCAAGACACGTGGAAAAAACGTACAAAAAAGAGATTGGAGACATCAAGATTTTGGACGAATTTTTTAACAATTTTCAAATTTTCAGAAAGGATGTTCCAGATAAGGTCAAAAACGACATACTCAGATCTTCACCAAACTTTGCAGGGATACATTGGATATCAAGACACGTGGAAAAAACGTACAAAACAAGAGATTGGAGACATCAAGATTTTGGACGAATTTTTTAAGAATTTTCAAATTTTCAGATAGGAGGTTCCAGATAAGGTCAAAAACTACATACTCAGATCTTCACCAAACATTGCAGGGATACATTGGATGTCAAGACACGTGGAAAAAACGTACAAAACAAGAGATTGGAGACATCAAAATTTTGGACGAATTTTTTAAGAATTTTCAAATTTTCAGATAGGAGGTTCCAGATGAGGTCAAAAACTACATACTCAGATCTTCACCAAACTTTGCAGGAATACTTTGCATGTCAAGACACGTGGAAAAAACGTACAAAACAAGAGATCGGAGACATCAAGATTTTCGACGAATTTTTTAAGAATTTTCAAATTTTCAGATGGGAGGCTCCAGATAAGGTCAAAAACGACATACTCAGATCTTCACCAAACTTTGCATGGATACATTGGATGTCAAGACACGTGGAAAAAACATACAAAACATAGGATTGGTGACATCAAGATTTTGGACGAATTTTTTAAGAATTTTCAAATTTTCAGATAGGAGGTTCCATATAAGGTCAAAAACTACATACTCAGATCTTCACCAAACTTTGCAGGGATACATTGGAGGTCGAGACACGTGGAAAAAAAGTACAAAACAAGAGATTGGGGTCATCAAGATTTTGGACGGATTTTTTTATTAATTTTCAAATTTTCAGATGGGAGGTTCCAGATAAGGTCAAAAACTACATACTCAGATCTTCACCAAACATTGCAGGGATACATTGGATGTCAAGACACGTGGAAAAAACGTACAAAACAAGAGATTGGAGACATCAAGATTTTGGACGAATTTTTTAAGAATTTTCAAATTTTCAGATAGGAGGTTCCAGATGAGGTCAAAAACTACATACTCAGATCTTCACCAAACTTTGCAGGAATACTTTGCATGTCAAGACACGTGGAAAAAACGTACAAAACAAGAGATCGGAGACATCAAGATTTTCGACGAATTTTTTAAGAATTTTCAAATTTTCAGATGGGAGGTTCCAGATAAGGTCAAAAACGACATACTCAGATCTTCACCAAACTTTGCAGGGATCCATTGGAGGTCGAGACACGTGGAAAAAACGTACAAAACAAGAGATTGGAGACATCAAGATTTTGGACGAATTTTTTAAGAATTTTCAAATTTTCAGATAGGAGGTTCCATATAAGGTCAAAAACTACATACTCAGATCTTCACCAAACTTTGCAGGGATACATTGGATGTCAAGACACGTGGAAAAAACGTACAAAACAAGAGATTGGAGACATCAAGATTTTCGACGAATTTTTTAAGAATTTTCAAATTTTCAGAAAGGATGTTCCAGATAAGGTCAAAAACGACATACTCAGATCTTCACCAAACTTTGCAGGGATCCATTGGAGGTCGAGACACGTGGAAAAAACGTACAAAACAAGAGATTGGAGACATCAAGATTTTGGACGAATTTTTGAAGAATTTTCAAATTTTCAGATAGGAGGTTCCAGATAAGGTCTAAAACTACATACTCAGATCTCCACCAAACATTGCAGGAATACATTGGATGTCAAGACACGTGGAAAAAACGTACAAAACAAGAGATTGGAGACATCAAGATTTTCGACGAATTTTTGAAGAATTTTCAAATTTTCAGATAGGAGGTTCCAGATAAGGTCAAAAACTACATACTCAGATCTTCACCAAACGTTGCAGAGATACTTTGCATGTCAAGACACGTGGAAAAAACGTACAAAACAAAAGGGAGACATCAAGATTTTCGACGAATTTTTTAAGAATTTTCAAATTTTCAGATGGGAGGTTCCAGATAAGGTCCAAAACGACATACTCAGATCTTCACCAAACTTTGCATGGATACATTGGATGTCAAGACACGTGAAAAAACGTACAAAACAAGAGATTGGAGACATCAAGATTTTGGACGAATTTTTTAAAGAATTCTCAAATTTTCAGAAAGGAGGTTCCATATAAGGTCAAAAACTACATACTCAGATCTTCACCAAACTTTGCAGGGATACTTTGGATGTCAAGACACGTGGAAAAAACGTACAAAACAAGAGATTGGGGTCATCAAGATTTTGGACGAATTTTTTAAGAATTTTCAAATTTTCAGATGGGAGGTTCAATATAAGGTCAAAAACTACATACTCAGATCTTCACCAAACTTTGCATGGGATACATTGGATGTCAAGACACGTGGAAAAAACATACAAAACATAGGATTCGGAACATCAAGATTTTGGTCGAATTTTTTAAGAATTTTCAAATTTTCAGATAGGAGGTTCCATATAAGGTCAAAAAACTACATACTCAGATCTTCACCAAACATTGCAGGAATACATTGGATGTCAAGACACGTGGAAAAAACGTACAAAAACAAGAGATTGGGGTCATCAAGATTTTTGCACGGATTTTTTTAGGAATCTTTCAAATTTTCAGATGGGAGGTTCCAGATAAGGTCAAAAACTACATACTCAGATCTTCACCAAACTTTGCAGGGATACATTGGATGTCAAGACACGTGGAAAAAACGTACAAAACAAGAGATTGGAGACATCAAGATTTTGGACGAATTTTTTAAGTATTTTCAAATTTTCAGATAGGAGGTTCCATATAAGGTCAAAAACTACATACTCAGATCTTCACCAAACTTTGCATGGATACATTATGTGTCAAGACACGTGGAAAAAACGTACAAAACAAAAGATTGGAGACATCAAGATTTTGGTCGAATTTTTTAAGAATTTTCAAATTTTCAGATGGGAGGTTCCAGATAAGGTCAAAAACTACATACTCAGATCTTCACCAAACTTTGCAGGGATACATTGGATGTCAAGACACGTGGAAAAAACGTACAAAACAAGAGATTGGAGACATCAAGATTTTGGACGAATTTTTTAAGAATTTTTAAATTTTCAGATAGGAGGTTCCATATAAGGTCAAAAACTACATACTCAGATCTTCACCAAACTTTGCATGGATACATTATGTGTCAAGACACGTGGAAAAAACGTACAAAACAAGAGATTGGAGACATCAAGATATTGGTCGAATTTTTTAAGAATTTTCAAATTTTCAGATGGGAGATTCCAGATAAGGTCAAAAACTACATACTCAGATCTTCACCAAACTTTGCAGGGATACATTGGATGTCAAGACACGTGGAAAAAACGTACAAAACAAGAGATAGGAGACATCAAGATTTTGGACGAATTTTTTAACAATTTTCAAATTTTCAGGAAAGGATGTTCCAGATAAGGTCAAAAACAACATACTCAGATCTTCACCAAACTTTGCAGGGATACATTGGATGTCAAGACACGTGGAAAAAAACGTACAAAACAAGAGATTGGAGACATCAAGATTTTGGACGAATTTTTTAAGAATTTTCAAATTTTCAGATAGGAGGTTCCATATAAGGTCAAAAACTACATACTCAGATCTTCACCAAACTTTGCATGGATACATTATGTGTCAAGACACGTGGAAAAAACGTACAAAACAAAAGATTGGAGACATCAAGATTTTTGGTCGAATTTTTTAAGAATTTTCAAATTTTCAGATGGGAGGTTCCAGATAAGGTCAAAAACTACATACTCAGATCTTCACCCAAACTTTGCAGGGATACATTGGATGTCAAGACACGTGGAAAAAAACGTACAAAACAAGAGATTGGAGACATCAAGATTTTGGACGAATTTTTTAAGAATTTTTAAATTTTCAGATAGGAGGTTTCCATATAAGGTCAAAAACTACATACTCAGATCTTCACCAAACTTTGCATGGATACATTATGTGTCAAGACACGTGGAAAAAACGTACAAAACAAGAGATTGGAGACATCAAGATATTGGTCGAATTTTTTTAAGAATTTTCAAATTTTCAGATGGGAGGTTCCAGATAAGGTCAAAAAACTACATACCTCAGATCTTCACCCAAACTTTGCAGGGATACATTGGATGTCAAGACACGTGAAAAAAACGTACAAAACAAGAGATAGGAGACATCAAGATTTTGGACGAATTTTTTAACAATTTCAAATTTTCAGAAAGGATGTTCCAGATAAGGTCAAAAACGACATACTCAGATCTTCACCAAACTTTGCAGGGATACATTGGATATCAAGACACGTGGAAAAAACGTACAAAACAAGAGATTGGAGACATCAAGATTTTGACGAATTTTTTAAGAATTTTCAAATTTTCAGATAGGAGGTTCCAGATAAGGTCAAAAACTACATACTCAGATCTTCACCAAACTTTGCAGGGATACATTGGATGTCAAGACACGTGGAAAAAACGTACAAAACAAGAGATTGGAGACATCAAGATTTTGGACGAATTTTTTAAGAATTTTCAAATTTTCAGATAGGAGGTTCCAGATGAGGTCAAAAACTACATACTCAGATCTTCACCAAACTTTGCAGGAATACTTTGCATGTCAAGACACGTGAAAAAACGTACAAAACAAGAGATCGGAGACATCAAGATTTTGGACGAATTTTTTAAGAATTTTCAAATTTTCAGATGGGAGGTTCCAGATAAGGTCAAAAACTACATACTCAGATCTTCACCAAACATTGCAGGGATACATTGGATGTCAAGACACGTGGAAAAAACGTACAAAACAAGAGATTGGAGACATCAAGATTTTGGACGAATTTTTTAAGAATTTTCAAATTTTCAGATAGGAGGTTCCAGATGAGGTCAAAAACTACATACTCAGATCTTCACCAAACTTTGCAGGAATACTTTGCATGTCAAGACACGTGGAAAAAACGTACAAAACAAGAGATCGGAGACATCAAGATTTTCGACGAATTTTTTAAGAATTTTTCAAATTTTCAGATGGGAGGTTCCAGATAAGGTCAAAAACGACATACTCAGATCTTCACCAAACTTTTGCAGGGATCCATTGGAGGTCAGAGACACGTGGAAAAAAACGTACAAAACAAGAGATTGGAGACATCAAGATTTTGGACGAATTTTTTAAGAATTTTCAAATTTTCAGATAGGAGGTTCCATATAAGGTCAAAAACTACATACTCAGATCTTCACCAAACTTTGCAGGGATACATTGGATGTCAAGACACGTGGAAAAAACGTAACAAAACAAAGAGATTGGAGACATCAAGATTTTCGACGAATTTTTTTAAGAATTTTCAAATTTCAGAAAGGATGTTCCAGTTAAGGTCAAAAACGACATACTCAGATCTTCACCAAACTTTGCAGGGATCCATTGGAGGTCGAGACACGTGGAAAAAACGTACAAAACAAGAGATTGGAGACATCAAGATTTTGGACGAATTTTTGAAGAATTTTCAATTTTCAGATAGGAGGTTCCAGATAGGTCTAAAACTACATACTCAGATCTCCACCAAACATTGCAGGAATACATTGGATGTCAACGACACGTGGAAAAAAACGTACAAAACAAGAGATTGGAGACATCAAGATTTTCGACGAATTTTTGAAGAATTTTCAAATTTTCAGATAGGAGGTTCCAGATAAGGTCAAAAACTACATACTCAGATCTTCACACCAAACGTTGCAGGGATACTTTGCATGTCAAGACACGTGGAAAAAACGTACAAAACAAAAGATTGGAGACATCAAGATTTTCGACGAATTTTTTAAGATTTTCAAATTTTCAGATGGGAGGTTCCAGATAAGGTCAAAAACGACATACTCAGATCTTCACCAAACTTTGCATGGATACATTGGATGTCAAGACACGTGGAAAAAAACGTACAAAACAAGAGATTGGAGACATCAAGATTTTGGACGAATTTTTTAAGAATTCTCAAATTTTCAGAAAGGAGGTTCCATATAAGGTCAAAAACTACATACTCAGATCTTCACCAAACTTTGCCAGGGATACATTGGATGTCAAGACACGTGGAAAAAACGTACAAAACAAGAGATTGGGGTCATCAAGATTTGGTTTGGTGAAGATCTGAGTATGTAGTTTTTGACCTTATATGGAACCTCCTATCTGAAAATTTGAAAATTCTTAAAAAATTCGACCAAAATCTTGATGTCCCCAATCCTATGTTTTGTATGTTTTTTCCACGTGTCTTGACATCCAATGTATCCATGCAAAGTTTGGTGAAGATCTGAGTATGTCGTTTTTGACCTTATCTGGAACCTCCCATCTGAAAATTTGAAAATTCTTAAAAAATTCGTCGAAAATCCTTGATGTCTCCAATCTTTTGTTTTGTACGTTTTTTCCACGTGTCTTGACATGCAAAGTATCCCTGCAACGTTTGGTGAAGATCTGAGTATGTAGTTTTTTGACCTTATCTGGAACCTCCTATCTGAAAATTTGAAAATTCTTCAAAAATTCGTCGAAAATCTTGATGTCTCCAATCTCTTGTTTTGTACGTTTTTTCCACGTGTCTTGACATCCAATGTATTCCTGCAATGTTTGGTGGAGATCTGAGTATGTAGTTTTAGACCTTATCTGGAACCTCCTATCTGAAAATTTGAAAATTCTTAAAAAATTCGTCCAAAATCTTGATGTCTCCAATCTCTTGTTTTGTACGTTTTTTCCACGTGTCTCGACCTCCAATGGATCCCTGCAAAGTTTGGTGAAGATCTGAGTATGTCGTTTTGACCTTATCTGGAACCTCCCATCTGAAAATTTGAAAATTCTTAAAAAATTCGTCGAAAATCTTGATGTCTCCGATCTCTTGTTTTGTACGTTTTTTCCACGTGTCTTGACATGCAAAGTATTCCTGCAAAGTTTGGTGAAGATCTGAGTATGTAGTTTTTGACCTCATCTGGAACCTCCTTTCTGAAAATTTGAAAATTCTTAAAAATTCGTCCAAAATCTTGATGTCTCCAATCTCTTGTTTTGTACGTTTTTTCCACGTGTCTTGACATCCAATGTATCCCTGCAATGTTTGGTGAAGATCTGAGTATGTAGTTTTTGACCTTATCTGGAACCTCCCATCTGAAAATTTGAAAATTCTTAAAAAATTCGTCCAAAATCTTGATGTCTCCGATCTCTTGTTTTGTACGTTTTTTCCACGTGTCTTGACATGCAAAGTATTCCTGCAAAGTTTGGTGAAGATCTGAGTATGTAGTTTTTGACCTCATCTGGAACATCCTATCTGAAAATTTGAAAATTCTTAAAAAATTCGTCCAAAATCTTGATGTCTCCAATCTCTTGTTTTGTACGTTTTTTCCACGTGTCTTGACATCCAATGTATCCCTGCAAAGTTTGGTGAAGATCTGAGTATGTAGTTTTTGACCTTATCTGGAACCTCCTATCTGAAAATTTTGAAAATTCTTAAAAAATTCGTCCAAAATCTTGATGTCTCCAATCTCTTGTTTGTACGTTTTTTCCACGTGTCTTGATATCCAATGTATCCCTGCAAAGTTTGGTGAAGATCTGAGTATGTCGTTTTTGACCTTATCTGGAACATCCTTTCTGAAAATTTGAAAATTGTTAAAAAATTCGTCCAAAATCTTGATGTCTCCTATCTCTTGTTTTGTACGTTTTTTCCACGTGTCTTGACATCCAATGTATCCCTGCAAAGTTTGGTGAAGATCTGAGTATGTAGTTTTTGACCTTATCTGGAACATCCTTTCTGAAAATTTGAAAATTTTTAAAAAATTCGTCCAAAATCTTGATGTCTCCTATCTCTTGTTTTGTACGTTTTTTCCACGTGTCTTGACATCCAATGTATCCCTGCAAAGTTTGGTGAAGATCTGAGTATGTAGTTTTTGACCTTATCTGGAACCTCCCATCTGAAAATTTGAAAATTCTTAAAAAATTCGACCAATATCTTGATGTCTCCAATCTCTTGTTTTGTACGTTTTTTCCACGTGTCTTGACACATAATGTATCCATGCAAAGTTTGGTGAAGATCTGAGTATGTAGTTTTTGACCTTATATGGAACCTCCTATCTGAAAATTTAAAAATTCTTAAAAAATTCGTCCAAAATCTTGATGTCTCCAATCTCTTGTTTTGTACGTTTTTTCCACGTGTCTTGACATCCAATGTATCCCTGCAAAGTTTGGTGAAGATCTGAGTATGTAGTTTTTGACCTTATCTGGAACCTCCCATCTGAAAATTTGAAAATTCTTAAAAAATTCGACCAAAATCTTGATGTCTCCAATCTTTTGTTTTGTACGTTTTTTCCACGTGTCTTGACACATAATGTATCCATGCAAAGTTTGGTGAAGATCTGAGTATGTAGTTTTTGACCTTATATGGAACCTCCTATCTGAAAATTTGAAAATTCTTAAAAAATTCGTCCAAAATCTTGATGTCTCCAATCTCTTGTTTTGTACGTTTTTTCCACGTGTCTTGACATCCAATGTATCCCTGCAAAGTTTGGTGAAGATCTGAGTATGTTGTTTTTGACCTTATCTGGAACATCCTTTCTGAAAATTTGAAAATTGTTAAAAAATTCGTCCAAAATCTTGATGTCTCCTATCTCTTGTTTTGTACGTTTTTTCCACGTGTCTTGACATTCAATGTATCCCTGCAAAGTTTGGTGAAGATCTGAGTATGTAGTTTTTGACCTTATCTGGAACCTCCCATCTGAAAATTTGAAAATTCTTAAAAAATTCGACCAATATCTTGATGTCTCCAATCTCTTGTTTTGTACGTTTTTTCCACGTGTCTTGACACATAATGTATCCATGCAAAGTTTGGTGAAGATCTGAGTATGTAGTTTTTGACCTTATATGGAACCTCCTATCTGAAAATTTAAAAATTCTTAAAAAATTCGTCCAAAATCTTGATGTCTCCAATCTCTTGTTTTGTACGTTTTTTCCACGTGTCTTGACATCCAATGTATCCCTGCAAAGTTTGGTGAAGATCTGAGTATGTAGTTTTTGACCTTATCTGGAACCTCCCATCTGAAAATTTGAAAATTCTTAAAAAATTCGACCAAAATCTTGATGTCTCCAATCTTTTGTTTTGTACGTTTTTTCCACGTGTCTTGACACATAATGTATCCATGCAAAGTTTGGTGAAGATCTGAGTATGTAGTTTTTGACCTTATATGGAACCTCCTATCTGAAAATTTGAAAATTCTTAAAAAAATCGTCCAAAATCTTGATGTCTCCAATCTCTTGTTTTGTACGTTTTTTCCACGTGTCTTGACATCCAATGTATCCCTGCAAAGTTTGGTGAAGATCTGAGTATGTAGTTTTTGACCTTATCTGGAACCTCCCATCTGAAAATTTGAAAATTCCTAAAAAATCCGTGCAAAATCTTGATGACCCCAATCTCTTGTTTTGTACGTTTTTTCCACGTGTCTTGACATCCAATGTATTCCTGCAATGTTTGGTGAAGATCTGAGTATGTAGTTTTTGACCTTATATGGAACCTCCTATCTGAAAATTTGAAAATTCTTAAAAAATTCGACCAAAATCTTGATGTTCCGAATCCTATGTTTTGTATGTTTTTTCCACGTGTCTTGACATCCAATGTATCCATGCAAAGTTTGGTGAAGATCTGAGTATGTAGTTTTTGACCTTATATTGAACCTCCCATCTGAAAATTTGATAATTCTTAAAAAATTCGTCCAAAATCTTGATGACCCCAATCTCTTGTTTTGTACGTTTTTTCCACGTGTCTTGACATCCAAAGTATCCCTGCAAAGTTTGGTGAAGATCTGAGTATGTAGTTTTTGACCTTATATGGAACCTCCTTTCTGAAAATTTGAGAATTCTTAAAAAATTCGTCCAAAATCTTGATGTCTCCAATCTCTTGTTTTGTACGTTTTTTCCACGTGTCTTGACATCCAATGTATCCATGCAAAGTTTGGTGAAGATCTGAGTATGTCGTTTTGGACCTTATCTGGAACCTCCCATCTGAAAATTTGAAAATTCTTAAAAAATTCGTCGAAAATCTTGATGTCTCCAATCTTTTGTTTTGTACGTTTTTTCCACGTGTCTTGACATGCAAAGTATCCCTGCAACGTTTGGTGAAGATCTGAGTATGTAGTTTTTGACCTTATCTGGAACCTCCTATCTGAAAATTTGAAAATTCTTCAAAAATTCGTCGAAAATCTTGATGTCTCCAATCTCTTGTTTTGTACGTTTTTTCCACGTGTCTTGACATCCAATGTATTCCTGCAATGTTTGGTGGAGATCTGAGTATGTAGTTTTAGACCTTATCTGGAACCTCCTATCTGAAAATTTGAAAATTCTTCAAAAATTCGTCCAAAATATTGATGTCTCCAATCTCTTGTTTTGTACGTTTTTTCCACGTGTCTCGACCTCCAATGGATCCCTGCAAAGTTTGGTGAAGATCTGAGTATGTCGTTTTTGACCTTATCTGGAACATCCTTTCTGAAAATTTGAAAATTCTTAAAAAATTCGTCGAAAATCTTGATGTCTCCAATCTCTTGTTTTGTACGTTTTTTCCACGTGTCTTGACATCCAATGTATCCCTGCAATGTTTGGTGAAGATCTGAGTATGTAGTTTTTGACCTTATCTGGAACCTCCCATCTGAAAATTTGAAAATTCCTAAAAAATCCGTCCAAAATCTTGATGACCCCAATCTCTTGTTTTGTACTTTTTTTCCACGTGTCTCGACCTCCAATGTATCCCTGCAAAGTTTGGTGAAGATCTGAGTATGTAGTTTTTGACCTTATATGGAACCTCCTATCTGAAAATTTGAAAATTCTTAAAAAATTCGTCCAAAATCTTGATGTCACCAATCCTATGTTTTGTATGTTTTTTCCACGTGTCTTGACATCCAATGTATCCATGCAAAGTTTGGTGAAGATCTGAGTATGTCGTTTTTGACCTTATCTGGAACCTCCCATCTGAAAATTTGAAAATTCTTAAAAAATTCGTCGAAAATCTTGATGTCTCCGATCTCTTGTTTTGTACGTTTTTTCCACGTGTCTTGACATGCAAAGTATTCCTGCAAAGTTTGGTGAAGATCTGAGTATGTAGTTTTTGACCTCATCTGGAACCTCCTATCTGAAAATTTGAAAATTCTTAAAAAATTCGTCCAAAATTTTGATGTCTCCAATCTCTTGTTTTGTACGTTTTTTCCACGTGTCTTGACATCCAATGTATCCCTGCAATGTTTGGTGAAGATCTGAGTATGTAGTTTTTGACCTTATCTGGAACCTCCCATCTGAAAATTTGAAAATTCCTAAAAAATCCGTCCAAAATCTTGATGACCCCAATCTCTTGTTTTGTACGTTTTTTCCACGTGTCTTGACATCCAATGTATCCCTGCAAAGTTTGGTGAAGATCTGAGTATGTAGTTTTTGACCTTATCTGGAACCTCCTATCTGAAAATTTGAAAATTCTTAAAAAATTCGTCCAAAATATTGATGTCTCCAATCTCTTGTTTTGTACGTTTTTTCCACGTGTCTTGATATCCAATGTATCCCTGCAAAGTTTGGTGAAGATCTGAGTATGTCGTTTTTGACCTTATCTGGAACATCCTTTCTGAAAATTTGAAAATTGTTAAAAAATTCGTCCAAAATCTTGATGTCTCCAATCTCTTTTTTGTACGTTTTTTCCACGTGTCTTGACATCCAATGTATCCCTGCAAAGTTTGGTGAAGATCTGAGTATGTAGTTTTTGACCTTATCTGGAACCTCCCATCTGAAAATTTGAAAATTCCTAAAAAATCCGTCCAAAATCTTGATGACCCCAATCTCTTGTTTTGTACGTTTTTTCCACGTGTCTTGACATCCAATGTATCCCTGCAAAGTTTGGTGAAGATCTGAGTATGTAGTTTTTGACCTTATCTGGAACCTCCTATCTGAAAATTTGAAAATTCTTAAAAAATTCGTCCAAAATCTTGATGTCTCCAATCTCTTGTTTTGTACGTTTTTTCCACGTGTCTTGATATCCAATGTATCCCTGCAAAGTTTGGTGAAGATCTGAGTATGTCGTTTTTGACCTTATCTGGAACATCCTTTCTGAAAATTTGAAAATTGTTAAAAAATTCGTCCAAAATCTTGATGTCTCCAATCTCTTTTTTGTACGTTTTTTCCACGTGTCTTGACATCCAATGTATCCCTGCAAAGTTTGGTGAAGATCTGAGTATGTAGTTTTTGACCTTATCTGGAACCTCCCATCTGAAAATTTGAAAATTCTTAAAAAATTCGACCAAAATCTTGATGTCTCCAATCTTTTGTTTTGTACGTTTTTTCCACGTGTCTTGACACATAATGTATCCATGCAAAGTTTGGTGAAGATCTGAGTATGTAGTTTTTGACCTTATATGGAACCTCCTATCTGAAAATTTGAAAATTCTTAAAAAATTCGTCCAAAATCTTGATGTCTCCAATCTCTTGTTTTGTACGTTTTTTCCACGTGTCTTGACATCCAATGTATCCCTGCAAAGTTTGGTGAAGATCTGAGTATGTAGTTTTTGACCTTATCTGGAACCTCCCATCTGAAAATTTGAAAATTCCTAAAAAATCCGTGCAAAATCTTGATGACCCCAATCTCTTGTTTTGTACGTTTTTTCCACGTGTCTTGACATCCAATGTATTCCTGCAATGTTTGGTGAAGATCTGAGTATGTAGTTTTTGACCTTATATGGAACCTCCTATCTGAAAATTTGAAAATTCTTAAAAAATTCGACCAAAATCTTGATGTTCCGAATCCTATGTTTTGTATGTTTTTTCCACGTGTCTTGACATCCAATGTATCCATGCAAAGTTTGGTGAAGATCTGAGTTTGTAGTTTTTGACCTTATATTGAACCTCCCATCTGAAAATTTGAAAATTCTTAAAAAATTCGTCCAAAATCTTGATGACCCCAATCTCTTGTTTTGTACGTTTTTTCCACGTGTCTTGACATCCAAAGTATCCCTGCAAAGTTTGGTGAAGATCTGAGTATGTAGTTTTTGACCTTATATGGAACCTCCTTTCTGAAAATTTGAGAATTCTTAAAAAATTCGTCCAAAATCTTGATGTCTCCAATCTCTTGTTTTGTACGTTTTTTCCACGTGTCTTGACATCCAATGTATCCATGCAAAGTTTGGTGAAGATCTGAGTATGTCGTTTTTGACCTTATCTGGAACCTCCCATCTGAAAATTTGAAAATTCTTAAAAAATTCGTCGAAAATCTTGATGTCTCCAATCTTTTGTTTTGTACGTTTTTTCCACGTGTCTTGACATGCAAAGTATCCCTGCAACGTTTGGTGAAGATCTGAGTATGTAGTTTTTGACCTTATCTGGAACCTCCTATCTGAAAATTTGAAAATTCTTCAAAAATTCGTCGAAAATCTTGATGTCTCCAATCTCTTGTTTTGTACGTTTTTTCCACGTGTCTTGACATCCAATGTATTCCTGCAATGTTTGGTGGAGATCTGAGTATGTAGTTTTAGACCTTATCTGGAACCTCCTATCTGAAAATTTGAAAATTCTTCAAAAATTCGTCCAAAATCTTGATGTCTCCAATCTCTTGTTTTGTACGTTTTTTCAACGTGTCTCGACCTCCAATGGATCCCTGCAAAGTTTGGTGAAGATCTGAGTATGTCGTTTTTGACCTTATCTGGAACATCCTTTCTGAAAATTTGAAAATTCTTAAAAAATTCGTCGAAAATCTTGATGTCTCCAATCTCTTGTTTTGTACGTTTTTTCCACGTGTCTTGACATCCAATGTATCCCTGCAAAGTTTGGTGAAGATCTGAGTATGTAGTTTTTGACCTTATATGGAACCTCCTATCTGAAAATTTGAAAATTCTTAAAAAATTCGTCCAAAATCTTGATGTCTCCAATCTCTTGTTTTGTACGTTTTTTCCACGTGTCTCGACCTCCAATGTATCCCTGCAAAGTTTGGTGAAGATCTGAGTATGTCGTTTTTGACCTTATCTGGAACCTCCCATCTGAAAATTTGAAAATTCTTAAAAAATTCGTCGAAAATCTTGATGTCTCCGATCTCTTGTTTTGTACGTTTTTTCCACGTGTCTTGACATGCAAAGTATTCCTGCAAAGTTTGGTGAAGATCTGAGTATGTAGTTTTTGACCTCATCTGGAACCTCCTATCTGAAAATTTGAAAATTCTTAAAAAATTCGTCCAAAATCTTGATGTCTCCAATCTCTTGTTTTGTACGTTTTTTCCACGTGTCTTGACATCCAATGTATCCATGCAAAGTTTGGTGAAGATCTGAGTATGTAGTTTTTGACCTTATATGGAACCTCCTATCTGAAAATTTGAAAATTCTTAAAAAATTCGTCCAAAATCTTGATGTCTCCAATCTCTTGTTTTGTACGTTTTTTCCACGTGTCTTGACATCCAATGTATCCCTGCAAAGTTTGGTGAAGATCTGAGTATGTTGTTTTTGACCTTATCTGGAACATCCTTTCTGAAAATTTGAAAATTGTTAAAAAATTCGTCCAAAATCTTGATGTCTCCTATCTCTTGTTTTGTACGTTTTTTCCACGTGTCTTGACATTCAATGTATCCCTGCAAAGTTTGGTGAAGATCTGAGTATGTAGTTTTTGACCTTATCTGGAACCTCCCATCTGAAAATTTGAAAATTCTTAAAAAATTCGACCAATATCTTGATGTCTCCAATCTCTTGTTTTGTACGTTTTTTCCACGTGTCTTGACACATAATGTATCCATGCAAAGTTTGGTGAAGATCTGAGTATGTAGTTTTTGACCTTATATGGAACCTCCTATCTGAAAATTTAAAAATTCTTAAAAAATTCGTCCAAAATCTTGATGTCTCCAATCTCTTGTTTTGTACGTTTTTTCCACGTGTCTTGACATCCAATGTATCCCTGCAAAGTTTGGTGAAGATCTGAGTATGTAGTTTTTGACCTTATCTGGAACCTCCCATCTGAAAATTTGAAAATTCTTAAAAAATTCGACCAAAATCTTGATGTCTCCAATCTTTTGTTTTGTACGTTTTTTCCACGTGTCTTGACACATAATGTATCCATGCAAAGTTTGGTGAAGATCTGAGTATGTAGTTTTTGACCTTATATGGAACCTCCTATCTGAAAATTTGAAAATTCTTAAAAAATTCGTCCAAAATCTTGATGTCTCCAATCTCTTGTTTTGTACGTTTTTTCCACGTGTCTTGACATCCAATGTATCCCTGCAAAGTTTGGTGAAGATCTGAGTATGTAGTTTTTGACCTTATCTGGAACCTCCCATCTGAAAATTTGAAAATTCCTAAAAAATCCGTGCAAAATCTTGATGACCCCAATCTCTTGTTTTGTACGTTTTTTCCACGTGTCTTGACATCCAATGTATTCCTGCAATGTTTGGTGAAGATCTGAGTATGTAGTTTTTGACCTTATATGGAACCTCCTATCTGAAAATTTGAAAATTCTTAAAAAATTCGACCAAAATCTTGATGTTCCGAATCCTATGTTTTGTATGTTTTTTCCACGTGTCTTGACATCCAATGTATCCATGCAAAGTTTGGTGAAGATCTGAGTATGTAGTTTTTGACCTTATATTGAACCTCCCATCTGAAAATTTGAAAATTCTTAAAAAATTCGTCCAAAATCTTGATGACCCCAATCTCTTGTTTTGTACGTTTTTTCCACGTGTCTTGACATCCAAAGTATCCCTGCAAAGTTTGGTGAAGATCTGAGTATGTAGTTTTTGACCTTATATGGAACCTCCTTTCTGAAAATTTGAGAATTCTTAAAAAATTCGTCCAAAATCTTGATGTCTCCAATCTCTTGTTTTGTACGTTTTTTCCACGTGTCTTGACATCCGATGTATTCCTGCAATGTTTGGTGGAGATCTGAGTATGTAGTTTTAGACCTTATCTGGAACCTCCTATCTGAAAATTTGAAAATTCTTCAAAAATTCGTCCAAAATATTGATGTCTCCAATCTCTTGTTTTGTACGTTTTTTCCACGTGTCTCGACCTCCAATGGATCCCTGCAAAGTTTGGTGAAGATCTGAGTATGTCGTTTTTGACCTTATCTGGAACATCCTTTCTGAAAATTTGAAAATTCTTAAAAAATTCGTCGAAAATCTTGATGTCTCCAATCTCTTGTTTTGTACGTTTTTTCCACGTGTCTTGACATCCAATGTATCCCTGCAAAGTTTGGTGAAGATCTGAGTATGTAGTTTTTGACCTTATATGGAACCTCCTATCTGAAAATTTGAAAATTCTTAAAAAATTCGTCCAAAATCTTGATGTCTCCAATCTCTTGTTTTGTACGTTTTTTCCACGTGTCTCGACCTCCAATGGATCCCTGCAAAGTTTGGTGAAGATCTGAGTATGTCGTTTTTGACCTTATCTGGAACCTCCCATCTGAAAATTTGAAAATTCTTAAAAAATTCGTCGAAAATCTTGATGTCTCCGATCTCTTGTTTTGTACGTTTTTTCCACGTGTCTTGACATGCAAAGTATTCCTGCAAAGTTTGGTGAAGATCTGAGTATGTAGTTTTTGACCTCATCTGGAACCTCCTATCTGAAAATTTGAAAATTCTTAAAAAATTCGTCCAAAATCTTGATGTCTCCAATCTCTTGTTTTGTACGTTTTTTCCACGTGTCTTGACATCCAACGTATCCCTGCAATGTTTGGTGAAGATCTGAGTATGTAGTTTTTGACCTTATCTGGAACCTCCCATCTGAAAATTTGAAAATTCCTAAAAAATCCGTCCAAAATCTTGATGACCCCAATCTCTTGTTTTGTACTTTTTTTCCACGTGTCTCGACCTCCAATGTATCCCTGCAAAGTTTGGTGAAGATCTGAGTATGTAGTTTTTGACCTTATATGGAACCTCCTATCTGAAAATTTGAAAATTCTTAAAAAATTCGTCCAAAATCTTGATGTCACCAATCCTATGTTTTGTATGTTTTTTCCACGTGTCTTGACATCCAATGTATCCATGCAAAGTTTGGTGAAGATCTGAGTATGTCGTTTTTGACCTTATCTGGAACCTCCCATCTGAAAATTTGAAAATTCTTAAAAAATTCGTCGAAAATCTTGATGTCTCCGATCTCTTGTTTTGTACGTTTTTTCCACGTGTCTTGACATGCAAAGTATTCCTGCAAAGTTTGGTGAAGATCTGAGTATGTAGTTTTTGACCTCATCTGGAACCTCCTATCTGAAAATTTGAAAATTCTTAAAAAATTCGTCCAAAATTTTGATGTCTCCAATCTCTTGTTTTGTACGTTTTTTCCACGTGTCTTGACATCCAATGTATCCCTGCAATGTTTGGTGAAGATCTGAGTATGTAGTTTTTGACCTTATCTGGAACCTCCCATCTGAAAATTTGAAAATTCCTAAAAAATCCGTCCAAAATCTTGATGACCCCAATCTCTTGTTTTGTACGTTTTTTCCACGTGTCTTGACATCCAATGTATCCCTGCAAAGTTTGGTGAAGATCTGAGTATGTAGTTTTTGACCTTATCTGGAACCTCCTATCTGAAAATTTGAAAATTCTTAAAAAATTCGTCCAAAATCTTGATGTCTCCAATCTCTTGTTTTGTACGTTTTTTCCACGTGTCTTGATATCCAATGTATCCCTGCAAAGTTTGGTGAAGATCTGAGTATGTCGTTTTTGACCTTATCTGGAACATCCTTTCTGAAAATTTGAAAATTGTTAAAAAATTCGTCCAAAATCTTGATGTCTCCAATCTCTTTTTTGTACGTTTTTTCCACGTGTCTTGACATCCAATGTATCCCTGCAAAGTTTGGTGAAGATCTGAGTATGTAGTTTTTGACCTTATCTGGAACCTCCCATCTGAAAATTTGAAAATTCCTAAAAAATCCGTCCAAAATCTTGATGACCCCAATCTCTTGTTTTGTACGTTTTTTCCACGTGTCTTGACATCCAATGTATCCCTGCAAAGTTTGGTGAAGATCTGAGTATGTAGTTTTTGACCTTATCTGGAACCTCCTATCTGAAAATTTGAAAATTCTTAAAAAATTCGTCCAAAATCTTGATGTCTCCAATCTCTTGTTTTGTACGTTTTTTCCACGTGTCTTGATATCCAATGTATCCCTGCAAAGTTTGGTGAAGATCTGAGTATGTCGTTTTTGACCTTATCTGGAACATCCTTTCTGAAAATTTGAAAATTGTTAAAAAATTCGTCCAAAATCTTGATGTCTCCAATCTCTTTTTTGTACGTTTTTTCCACGTGTCTTGACATCCAATGTATCCCTGCAAAGTTTGGTGAAGATCTGAGTATGTAGTTTTTGACCTTATCTGGAACCTCCCATCTGAAAATTTGAAAATTCTTAAAAAATTCGACCAAAATATTGATGTCTCCAATCTTTTGTTTTGTACGTTTTTTCCACGTGTCTTGACACATAATGTATCCATGCAAAGTTTGGTGAAGATCTGAGTATGTAGTTTTTGACCTTATATGGAACCTCCTATCTGAAAATTTGAAAATTCTTAAAAAATTCGTCCAAAATCTTGATGTCTCCAATCTCTTGTTTTGTACGTTTTTTCCACGTGTCTTGACATCCAATGTATCCCTGCAAAGTTTGGTGAAGATCTGAGTATGTAGTTTTTAACCTTATCTGGAACCTCCCATCTGAAAATTTGAAAATTCCTAAAAAATCCGTGCAAAATCTTGATGACCCCAATCTCTTGTTTTGTACGTTTTTTCCACGTGTCTTGACATCCAATGTATTCCTGCAATGTTTGGTGAAGATCTGAGTATGTAGTTTTTGACCTTATATGGAACCTCCTATCTGAAAATTTGAAAATTCTTAAAAAATTCGACCAAAATCTTGATGTTCCGAATCCTATGTTTTGTATGTTTTTTCCACGTGTCTTGACATCCAATGTATCCATGCAAAGTTTGGTGAAGATCTGAGTATGTAGTTTTTGACCTTATATTGAACCTCCCATCTGAAAATTTGAAAATTCTTAAAAAATTCGTCCAAAATCTTGATGACCCCAATCTCTTGTTTTGTACGTTTTTTCCACGTGTCTTGACATCCAAAGTATCCCTGCAAAGTTTGGTGAAGATCTGAGTATGTAGTTTTTGACCTTATATGGAACCTCCTTTCTGAAAATTTGAGAATTCTTAAAAAATTCGTCCAAAATCTTGATGTCTCCAATCTCTTGTTTTGTACGTTTTTTCCACGTGTCTTGACATCCAATGTATCCATGCAAAGTTTGGTGAAGATCTGAGTATGTCGTTTTTGACCTTATCTGGAACCTCCCATCTGAAAATTTGAAAATTCTTAAAAAATTCCTCGAAAATCTTGATGTCTCCAATCTTTTGTTTTGTACGTTTTTTCCACGTGTCTTGACATGCAAAGTATCCCTGCAACGTTTGGTGAAGATCTGAGTATGTAGTTTTTGACCTTATCTGGAACCTCCTATCTGAAAATTTGAAAATTCTTCAAAAATTCGTCGAAAATCTTGATGTCTCCAATCTCTTGTTTTGTACGTTTTTTCCACGTGTCTTGACATCCAATGTATTCCTGCAATGTTTGGTGGAGATCTGAGTATGTAGTTTTAGACCTTATCTGGAACCTCCTATCTGAAAATTTGAAAATTCTTCAAAAATTCGTCCAAAATCTTGATGTCTCCAATCTCTTGTTTTGTACGTTTTTTCCACGTGTCTCGACCTCCAATGGATCCCTGCAAAGTTTGGTGAAGATCTGAGTATGTCGTTTTTGACCTTATCTGGAACATCCTTTCTGAAAATTTGAAAATTCTTAAAAAATTCGTCGAAAATCTTGATGTCTCCAATCTCTTGTTTTGTACGTTTTTTCCACGTGTCTTGACATCCAATGTATCCCTGCAAAGTTTGGTGAAGATCTGAGTATGTAGTTTTTGACCTTATATGGAACCTCCTATCTGAAAATTTGAAAATTCTTAAAAAATTCGTCCAAAATCTTGATGTCTCCAATCTCTTGTTTTGTACGTTTTTTCCACGTGTCTCGACCTCCAATGTATCCCTGCAAAGTTTGGTGAAGATCTGAGTATGTCGTTTTTGACCTTATCTGGAACCTCCCATCTGAAAATTTGAAAATTCTTAAAAAATTCGTCGAAAATCTTGATGTCTCCGATCTCTTGTTTTGTACGTTTTTTCCACGTGTCTTGACATGCAAAGTATTCCTGCAAAGTTTGGTGAAGATCTGAGTATGTAGTTTTTGACCTCATCTGGAACCTCCTATCTGAAAATTTGAAAATTCTTAAAAAATTCGTCCAAAATCTTGATGTCTCCAATCTCTTGTTTTGTACGTTTTTTCCACGTGTCTTGACATCCAATGTATCCCTGCAATGTTTGGTGGAGATCTGAGTATGTAGTTTTTGACCTTATCTGGAACCTCCCATCTGAAAATTTGAAAATTCCTAAAAAATCCGTCCAAAATCTTGATGACCCCAATCTCTTGTTTTGTACTTTTTTTCCACGTGTCTTGACATCCAATGTATCCCTGCAAAGTTTGGTGAAGATCTGAGTATGTAGTTTTTGATCTTATCTGGAACCTCCTATCTGAAAATTTGAAAATTCTTAAAAAATTCGTCCAAAATCTTGATGTCTCCAATCTCTTGTTTTGTACGTTTTTTCCACGTGTCTTGATATCCAATGTATCCCTGCAAAGTTTGGTGAAGATCTGAGTATGTTGTTTTTGACCTTATCTGGAACCTCATTTCTGAAAATTTGAAAATTGTTAAAAAATTCGTCCAAAATCTTGATGTCTCCTATCTCTTGTTTTGTACGTTTTTTCCACGTGTCTTGACATCCAATGTATCCCTGCAAAGTTTGGTGAAGATCTGAGTATGTAGTTTTTGACCTTATCTGGAACCTCCCATCTGAAAATTTGAAAATTCTTAAAAAATTCGACCAATAGCTTGATGTCTCCAATCTCTTGTTTTGTACGTTTTTTCCACGTGTCTTGACACATAATGTAT
Organism: Lepisma saccharinum; assembly: GCF_977018435.1. Classification (NCBI taxonomy): domain Eukaryota; kingdom Metazoa; phylum Arthropoda; class Insecta; order Zygentoma; family Lepismatidae; genus Lepisma; species Lepisma saccharinum. The sequence goes on from NW_028142915.1 coordinate 550,862, forward strand.
CCATGCAAAGTTTGGTGAAGATCTGAGTATGTAGTTTTTGACCTTATATGGAACCTCCTATCTGAGAATTTAAAAATTCTTAAAAAATTCGTCCAAAATCTTGATGTCTCCAATCTCTTGTTTTGTACGTTTTTTCCACGTGTCTTGACATCCAATGTATCCCTGCAAAGTTTGGTGAAGATCTGAGTATGTAGTTTTTGACCTTATCTGGAACCTCCCATCTGAAAATTTGAAAATTCTTAAAAAATTCGACCAAAATCTTGATGTCTCCAATCTTTTGTTTTGTACGTTTTTTCCACGTGTCTTGACACATAATGTATCCATGCAAAGTTTGGTGAAGATCTGAGTATGTAGTTTTTGACCTTATATGGAACCTCCTATCTGAAAATTTGAAAATTCTTAAAAAATTCGTCCAAAATCTTGATGTCTCCAATCTCTTGTTTTGTACGTTTTTTCCACGTGTCTTGACATCCAATGTATCCCTGCAAAGTTTGGTGAAGATCTGAGTATGTAGTTTTTGACCTTATCTGGAACCTCCCATCTGAAAATTTGAAAATTCCTAAAAAATCCGTGCAAAATCTTGATGACCCCAATCTCTTGTTTTGTACGTTTTTTCCACGTGTCTTGACATCCAATGTATTCCTGCAATGTTTGGTAAAGATCTGAGTATGTAGTTTTTGACCTTATATGGAACCTCCTATCTGAAAATTTGAAAATTCTTAAAAAATTCGACCAAAATCTTGATGTTCCGAATCGTATGTTTTGTATGTTTTTTCCACGTGTCTTGACATCCAATGTATCCATGCAAAGTTTGGTGAAGATCTGAGTATGTAGTTTTTGACCTTATATTGAACCTCCCATCTGAAAATTTGAAAATTCTTAAAAAATTCGTCCAAAATCTTGATGACCCCAATCTCTTGTTTTGTACGTTTTTTCCACGTGTCTTGACATCCAAAGTATCCCTGCAAAGTTTGGTGAAGATCTGAGTATGTAGTTTTTGACCTTATATGGAACCTCCTTTCTGAAAATTTGAGAATTCTTAAAAAATTCGTCCAAAATCTTGATGTCTCCAATCTCTTGTTTTGTACGTTTTTTCCACGTGTCTTGACATCCAATGTATCCATGCAAAGTTTGGTGAAGATCTGAGTATGTCGTTTTTGACCTTATCTGGAACCTCCCATCTGAAAATTTGAAAATTCTTAAAAAATTCGTCGAAAATCTTGATGTCTCCAATCTTTTGTTTTGTACGTTTTTTCCACGTGTCTTGACATGCAAAGTATCCCTGCAACGTTTGGTGAAGATCTGAGTATGTAGTTTTTGACCTTATCTGGAACCTCCTATCTGAAAATTTGAAAATTCTTCAAAAATTCGTCGAAAATCTTGATGTCTCCAATCTCTTGTTTTGTACGTTTTTTCCACGTGTCTTGACATCCAATGTATTCCTGCAATGTTTGGTGGAGATCTGAGTATGTAGTTTTAGACCTTATCTGGAACCTCCTATCTGAAAATTTGAAAATTCTTCAAAAATTCGTCCAAAATCTTGATGTCTCCAATCTCTTGTTTTGTACGTTTTTTCCACGTGTCTCGACCTCCAATGGATCCCTGCAAAGTTTGGTGAAGATCTGAGTATGTCGTTTTTGACCTTATCTGGAACATCCTTTCTGAAAATTTGAAAATTCTTAAAAAATTCGTCGAAAATCTTGATGTCTCCAATCTCTTGTTTTGTACGTTTTTTCCACGTGTCTTGACATCCAATGTATCCCTGCAAAGTTTGGTGAAGATCTGAGTATGTAGTTTTTGACCTTATATGGAACCTCCTATCTGAAAATTTGAAAATTCTTAAAAAATTCGTCCAAAATCTTGATGTCTCCAATCTCTTGTTTTGTACGTTTTTTCCACGTGTCTCGACCTCCAATGGATCCCTGCAAAGTTTGGTGAAGATCTGAGTATGTCGTTTTTGACCTTATCTGGAACCTCCCATCTGAAAATTTGAAAATTCTTAAAAAATTCGTCGAAAATCTTGATGTCTCCGATCTCTTGTTTTGTACGTTTTTTCCACGTGTCTTGACATGCAAAGTATTCCTGCAAAGTTTGGTGAAGATCTGAGTATGTAGTTTTTGACCTCATCTGGAACCTCCTATCTGAAAATTTGAAAATTCTTAAAAAATTCGTCCAAAATCTTGATGTCTCCAATCTCTTGTTTTGTACGTTTTTTCCACGTGTCTTGACATCCAATGTATCCCTGCAATGTTTGGTGAAGATCTGAGTATGTAGTTTTTGACCTTATCTGGAACCTCCCATCTGAAAATTTGAAAATTCCTAAAAAATCCGTCCAAAATCTTGATGACCCCAATCTCTTGTTTTGTACTTTTTTTCCACGTGTCTTGACATCCAATGTATCCCTGCAAAGTTTGGTGAAGATCTGAGTATGTAGTTTTTGATCTTATCTGGAACCTCCTATCTGAAAATTTGAAAATTCTTAAAAAATTCGTCCAAAATCTTGATGTCTCCAATCTCTTGTTTTGTACGTTTTTTCCACGTGTCTTGATATCCAATGTATCCCTGCAAAGTTTGGTGAAGATCTGAGTATGTAGTTTTTGATCTTATCTGGAACCTCCTATCTGAAAATTTGAAAATTCTTAAAAAATTCGTCCAAAATCTTGATGTCTCCAATCTCTTGTTTTGTACGTTTTTTCCACGTGTCTTGACATCCAATGTATTCCTGCAATGTTTGGTGGAGATCTGAGTATGTAGTTTTAGACCTTATCTGGAACCTTTTATCTGAAAATTTGAAAATTCTTCAAAAATTCGTCCAAAATCTTGATGTCTCCAATCTCTTGTTTTGTACGTTTTTTCCACGTGTCTCGACCTCCAATGGATCCCTGCAAAGTTTGGTGAAGATCTGAGTATGTCGTTTTTGACCTTATCTGGAACATCCTTTCTGAAAATTTGAAAATTCTTAAAAAATTCGTCGAAAATCTTGATGTCTCCAATCTCTTGTTTTGTACGTTTTTTCCACGTGTCTTGACATCCAATGTATCCCTGCAAAGTTTGGTGAAGATCTGAGTATGTAGTTTTTGACCTTATATGTAACCTCCTATCTGAAAATTTGAAAATTCTTAAAAAATTCGTCCAAAATCTTGATGTCTCCAATCTCTTGTTTTGTACGTTTTATCCACGTGTCTCGACCTCCAATGGATCCCTGCAAAGTTTGGTGAAGATCTGAGTATGTCGTTTTTGACCTTATCTGGAACCTCCCATCTGAAAATTTGAAAATTCTTAAAAAATTCGTCGAAAATCTTGATGTCTCCGATCTCTTGTTTTGTACGTTTTTTCCACGTGTCTTGACATGCAAAGTATTCCTGCAAAGTTTGGTGATGATCTGAGTATGTAGTTTTTGACCTCAACTGGAACCTCCTATCTGAAAATTTGAAAATTCTTAAAAAATTCGTCCAAAATCTTGATGTCTCCAATCTCTTGTTTTGTACGTTTTTTCCACGTGTCTTGACATCCAATGTATCCCTGCAATGTTTGGTGAAGATCTGAGTATGTAGTTTTTGACCTTATCTGGAACCTCCCATCTGAAAATTTGAAAATTCCTAAAAAATCCGTCCAAAATCTTGATGACCCCAATCTCTTGTTTTGTACTTTTTTTCCACGTGTCTTGACATCCAATGTATCCCTGCAAAGTTTGGTGAAGATCTGAGTATGTAGTTTTTGATCTTATCTGGAACCTCCTATCTGAAAATTTGAAAATTCTTAAAAAATTCGTCCAAAATCTTGATGTCTCCAATCTCTTGTTTTGTACGTTTTTTCCACGTGTCTTGATATCCAATGTATCCCTGCAAAGTTTGGTGAAGATCTGAGTATGTTGTTTTTGACCTTATCTGGAACATCCTTTCTGAAAATTTGAAAATTGTTAAAAAATTCATCCAAAATCTTGATGTCTCCTATCTCTTGTTTTGTACGTTTTTTCCACGTGTCTTGACATCCAATGTATCCCTGCAAAGTTTGGTGAAGATCTGAGTATGTAGTTTTTGACCTTATCTGGAACCTCCCATCTGAAAATTTGAAAATTCTTAAAAAATTCGACCAATATCTTGATGTCTCCAATCTCTTGTTTTGTACGTTTTTTCCACGTGTCTTGACACATAATGTATCCATGCAAAGTTTGGTGAAGATCTGAGTATGTAGTTTTTGACCTTATATGGAACCTCCTATCTGAAAATTTAAAAATTCTTAAAAAATTCGTCCAAAATCTTGATGTCTCCAATCTCTTGTTTTGTACGTTTTTTCCACGTGTCTTGACATCCAATGTATCCCTGCAAAGTTTGGTGAAGATCTGAGTATGTAGTTTTTGACCTTATCTGGAACCTCCCATCTGAAAATTTGAAAATTCTTAAAAAATTCGACCAAAATCTTGATGTCTCCAATCTTTTGTTTTGTACGTTTTTTCCACGTGTCTTGACACATAATGTATCCATGCAAAGTTTGGTGAAGATCTGAGTATGTAGTTTTTGACCTTATATGGAACCTCCTATCTGAAAATTTGAAAATTCTTAAAAAATTCGTCCAAAATCTTGATGTCTCCAATCTCTTGTTTTGTACGTTTTTTCCACGTGTCTTGACATCCAATGTATCCCTGCAAAGTTTGGTGAAGATCTGAGTATGTAGTTTTTGACCTTATCTGGAACCTCCCACCTGAAAATTTGAAAATTCCTAAAAAATCCGTGCAAAATCTTGATGACCCCAATCTCTTGTTTTGTACGTTTTTTCCACGTGTCTTGACATCCAAAGTATCCCTGCAAAGTTTGGTGAAGATCTGAGTATGTAGTTTTTGACCTTATATGAAACCTCCTTTCTGAAAATTTGAGAATTCTTAAAAAATTCGTCCAAAATCTTGATGTCTCCAATCTCTTGTTTTGTACGTTTTTTCCACGTGTCTTGACATCCAATGTATCCATGCAAAGTTTGGTGAAGATCTGAGTATGTCGTTTTTGACCTTATCTGGAACCTCCCATCTGAAAATTTGAAAATTCTTAAAAAATTCGTCGAAAATCTTGATGTCTCCAATCTTTTGTTTTGTACGTTTTTCCACGTGTCTTGACATGCAAAGTATCCCTGCAACGTTTGGTGAAGATCTGAGTATGTAGTTTTTGACCTTATCTGGAACCTCCTATCTGAAAATTTGAAAATTCTTCAAAAATTCGTCCAAAATCTTGATGTCTCCAATCTCTTGTTTTGTACGTTTTTTCCACGTGTCTCGACCTCCAATGGATCCCTGCAAAGTTTGGTGAAGATCTGAGTATGTCGTTTTTGACCTTATCTGGAACATCCTTTCTGAAAATTTGAAAATTCTTAAAAAATTCGTCGAAAATCTTGATGTCTCCAATCTCTTGTTTTGTACGTTTTTTCCACGTGTCTTGACATCCAATGTATCCCTGCAAAGTTTGGTGAAGATCTGAGTATGTAGTTTTTGACCTTATATGGAACCTCCTATCTGAAAATTTGAAAATTCTTAAAAAATTCGTCCAAAATCTTGATGTCTCCAATCTCTTGTTTTGTACGTTTTTTCCACGTGTCTCGACCTCCAATGGATCCCTGCAAAGTTTGGTGAAGATCTGAGTATGTCGTTTTTGACCTTATCTGGAACCTCCCATCTGAAAATTTGAAAATTCTTAAAAAATTCGTCCAAAATCTTGATGTTTCCAATCTCTTGTTTTGTACGTTTTTTCCACGTGTCTTGACATCCAATGTATCCCTGCAATGTTTGGTGAAGATCTGAGTATGTAGTTTTTGACCTTATCTGGAACCTCCCATCTGAAAATTTGAAAATTCCTAAAAAATCCGTCCAAAATCTTGATGACCCCAATCTCTTGTTTTGTACTTTTTTTCCACGTGTCTTGACATCCAATGTATCCCTGCAAAGTTTGGTGAAGATCTGAGTATGTAGTTTTTGATCTTATCTGGAACCTCCTATCTGAAAATTTGAAAATTCTTAAAAAATTCGTCCAAAATCTTGATGTCTCCAATCTCTTGTTTTGTACGTTTTTTCCACGTGTCTTGATATCCAATGTATCCCTGCAAAGTTTGGTGAAGATCTGAGTATGTAGTTTTTGATCTTATCTGGAACCTCCTATCTGAAAATTTGAAAATTCTTAAAAAATTCGTCCAAAATCTTGATGTCTCCAATCTCTTGTTTTGTACGTTTTTTCCACGTGTCTTGACATCCAATGTATTCCTGCAATGTTTGGTGGAGATCTGAGTATGTAGTTTTAGACCTTATCTGGAACCTCCTATCTGAAAATTTGAAAATTCTTCAAAAATTCGTCCAAAATCTTGATGTCTCCAATCTCTTGTTTTGTACGTTTTTTCCACGTGTCTCGACCTCCAATGGATCCCTGCAAAGTTTGGTGAAGATCTGAGTATGTAGTTTTTGACCTTATATGTAACCTCCTATCTGAAAATTTGAAAATTCTTAAAAAATTCGTCCAAAATCTTGATGTCTCCAATCTCTTGTTTTGTACGTTTTTTCCACGTGTCTCGACCTCCAATGGATCCCTGCAAAGTTTGGTGAAGATCTGAGTATGTCGTTTTTGACCTTATCTGGAACCTCCCATCTGAAAATTTGAAAATTCTTAAAAAATTCGTCGAAAATCTTGATGTCTCCGATCTCTTGTTTTGTACGTTTTTTCCACGTGTCTTGACATGCAAAGTATTCCTGCAAAGTTTGGTGATGATCTGAGTATGTAGTTTTTGACCTCAACTGGAACCTCCTATCTGAAAATTTGAAAATTCTTAAAAAATTCGTCCAAAATCTTGATGTCTCCAATCTCTTGTTTTGTACGTTTTTTCCACGTGTCTTGACATCCAATGTATCCCTGCAATGTTTGGTGAAGATCTGAGTATGTAGTTTTTGACCTTATCTGGAACCTCCCATCTGAAAATTTGAAAATTCCTAAAAAATCCGTCCAAAATCTTGATGACCCCAATCTCTTGTTTTGTACTTTTTTTCCACGTGTCTTGACATCCAATGTATCCCTGCAAAGTTTGGTGAAGATCTGAGTATGTAGTTTTTGATCTTATCTGGAACCTCCTATCTGAAAATTTGAAAATTCTTAAAAAATTCTTCCAAAATCTTGATGTCTCCAATCTCTTGTTTTGTACGTTTTTTCCACGTGTCTTGATATCCAATGTATCCCTGCAAAGTTTGGTGAAGATCTGAGTATGTTGTTTTTGACCTTATCTGGAACATCCTTTCTGAAAATTTGAAAATTGTTAAAAAATTCATCCAAAATCTTGATGTCTCCTATCTCTTGTTTTGTACGTTTTTTCCACGTGTCTTGACATCCAATGTATCCCTGCAAAGTTTGGTGAAGATCTGAGTATGTAGTTTTTGACCTTATCTGGAACCTCCCATCTGAAAATTTGAAAATTCTTAAAAAATTCGACCAATATCTTGATGTCTCCAATCTCTTGTTTTGTACGTTTTTTCCACGTGTCTTGACACATAATGTATCCATGCAAAGTTTGGTGAAGATCTGAGTATGTAGTTTTTGACCTTATATGGAACCTCCTATCTGAAAATTTAAAAATTCTTAAAAAATTCGTCCAAAATCTTGATGTCTCCAATCTCTTGTTTTGTACGTTTTTTCCACGTGTCTTGACATCCAATGTATCCCTGCAAAGTTTGGTGAAGATCTGAGTATGTAGTTTTTGACCTTATCTGGAACCTCCCATCTGAAAATTTGAAAATTCTTAAAAAATTCGACCAAAATCTTGATGTCTCCAATCTTTTGTTTTGTACGTTTTTTCCACGTGTCTTGACACATAATGTATCCATGCAAAGTTTGGTGAAGATCTGAGTATGTAGTTTTTGACCTTATATGGAACCTCCTATCTGAAAATTTGAAAATTCTTAAAAAATTCGTCCAAAATCTTGATGTCTCCAATCTCTTGTTTTGTACGTTTTTTCCACGTGTCTTGACATCCAATGTATCCCTGCAAAGTTTGGTGAAGATCTGAGTATGTAGTTTTTGACCTTATCTGGAACCTCCCATCTGAAAATTTGAAAATTCCTAAAAAATCCGTGCAAAATCTTGATGACCCCAATCTCTTGTTTTGTACGTTTTTTCCACGTGTCTTGACATCCAATGTATTCCTGCAATGTTTGGTGAAGATCTGAGTATGTAGTTTTTGACCTTATATGGAACCTCCTATCTGAAAATTTGAAAATTCTTAAAAAATTCGACCAAAATCTTGATGTTCCGAATCCTATGTTTTGTATGTTTTTTCCACGTGTCTTGACATCCAATGTATCCATGCAAAGTTTGGTGAAGATCTGAGTATGTAGTTTTTGACCTTATATTGAACCTCCCATCTGAAAATTTGAAAATTCTTAAAAAATTCGTCCAAAATCTTGATGACCCCAATCTCTTGTTTTGTACGTTTTTTCCACGTGTCTTGACATCCAAAGTATCCCTGCAAAGTTTGGTGAAGATCTGAGTATGTAGTTTTTGACCTTATATGGAACCTCCTTTCTGAAAATTTGAGAATTCTTAAAAAATTCGTCCAAAATCTTGATGTCTCCAATCTCTTGTTTTGTACGTTTTTTCCACGTGTCTTGACATCCAATGTATCCATGCAAAGTTTGGTGAAGATCTGAGTATGTCGTTTTTGACCTTATCTGGAACCTCCCATCTGAAAATTTGAAAATTCTTAAAAAATTCGTCGAAAATCTTGATGTCTCCAATCTTTTGTTTTGTACGTTTTTTCCACGTGTCTTGACATGCAAAGTATCCCTGCAACGTTTGGTGAAGATCTGAGTATGTAGTTTTTGACCTTATCTGGAACCTCCTATCTGAAAATTTGAAAATTCTTCAAAAATTCGTCGAAAATCTTGATGTCTCCAATCTCTTGTTTTGTACGTTTTTTCCACGTGTCTTGACATCCAATGTATTCCTGCAATGTTTGGTGGAGATCTGAGTATGTAGTTTTAGACCTTATCTGGAACCTCCTATCTGAAAATTTGAAAATTCTTCAAAAATTCGTCCAAAATCTTGATGTCTCCAATCTCTTGTTTTGTACGTTTTTTCCACGTGTCTTGACATCCAATGTATTCCTGCAATGTTTGGTGGAGATCTGAGTATGTAGTTTTAGACCTTATCTGGAACCTCCTATCTGAAAATTTGAAAATTCTTAAAAAATTCGTCCAAAATCTTGATGTCTCCAATCTCTTGTTTTGTACGTTTTTTCCACGTGTCTCGACCTCCAATGGATCCCTGCAAAGTTTGGTGAAGATCTGAGTATGTCGTTTTTGACCTTATCTGGAACCTCCCATCTGAAAATTTGAAAATTCTTAAAAAATTCGTCGAAAATCTTGATGTCTCCGATCTCTTGTTTTGTACGTTTTTTCCACGTGTCTTGACATGCAAAGTATTCCTGCAAAGTTTGGTGAAGATCTGAGTATGTAGTTTTTGACCTCATCTGGAACCTCCTATCTGAAAATTTGAAAATTCTTAAAAAATTCGTCCAAAATCTTGATGTCTCCAATCTCTTGTTTTGTACGTTTTTTCCACGTGTCTTGACATCCAATGTATCCCTGCAATGTTTGGTGAAGATCTGAGTATGTAGTTTTTGACCTTATCTGGAACCTCCCATCTGAAAATTTGAAAATTCCTAAAAAATCCGTCCAAAATCTTGATGACCCCAATCTCTTGTTTTGTACTTTTTTTCCACGTGTCTCGACCTCCAATGTATCCCTGCAAAGTTTGGTGAAGATCTGAGTATGTAGTTTTTGACCTTATATGGAACCTCCTATCTGAAAATTTGAAAATTCTTAAAAAATTCGTCCAAAATCTTGATGTCACCAATCCTATGTTTTGTATGTTTTTTCCACGTGTCTTGACATCCAATGTATCCATGCAAAGTTTGGTGAAGATCTGAGTATGTCGTTTTTGACCTTATCTGGAACCTCCCATCTGAAAATTTGAAAATTCTTAAAAAATTCGTCGAAAATCTTGATGTCTCCGATCTCTTGTTTTGTACGTTTTTTCCACGTGTCTTGACATGCAAAGTATTCCTGCAAAGTTTGGTGAAGATCTGAGTATGTAGTTTTTGACCTCATCTGGAACCTCCTATCTGAAAATTTGAAAATTCTTAAAAAATTCGTCCAAAATTTTGATGTCTCCAATCTCTTGTTTTGTACGTTTTTTCCACGTGTCTTGACATCCAATGTATCCCTGCAATGTTTGGTGAAGATCTGAGTATGTAGTTTTTGACCTTATCTGGAACCTCCCATCTGAAAATTTGAAAAATCCTAAAAAATCCGTCCAAAATCTTGATGACCCCAATCTCTTGTTTTGTACGTTTTTTCCACGTGTCTTGACATCCAATGTATCCCTGCAAAGTTTGGTGAAGATCTGAGTATGTAGTTTTTGACCTTATCTGGAACCTCCTATCTGAAAATTTGAAAATTCTTAAAAAATTCGTCCAAAATCTTGATGTCTCCAATCTCTTGTTTTGTACGTTTTTTCCACGTGTCTTGATATCCAATGTATCCCTGCAAAGTTTGGTGAAGATCTGAGTATGTCGTTTTTGACCTTATCTGGAACATCCTTTCTGAAAATTTGAAAATTGTTAAAAAATTCGTCCAAAATCTTGATGTCTCCAATTTCTTTTTTGTACGTTTTTTCCACGTGTCTTGACATCCAATGTATCCCTGCAAAGTTTGGTGAAGATCTGAGTATGTAGTTTTTGACCTTATCTGGAACTTCCCATCTGAAAATTTGAAAATTCTTAAAAAATTCGACCAAAATCTTGATGTCTCCAATCTTTTGTTTTGTACGTTTTTTCCACGTGTCTTGACACATAATGTATCCATGCAAAGTTTGGTGAAGATCTGAGTATGTAGTTTTTGACCTTATATGGAACCTCCTATCTGAAAATTTGAAAATTCTTAAAAAATTCGTCCAAAATCTTGATATCTCCAATCTCTTGTTTTGTACGTTTTTCCACGTGTCTTGACATCCAATGTATCCCTGCAAAGTTTGGTGAAGATCTGAGTATGTAGTTTTTGACCTTATCTGGAACCTCCCATCTGAAAATTTGAAAATTCCTAAAAAATCCGTGCAAAATCTTGATGACCCCAATCTCTTGTTTTGTACGTTTTTTCCACGTGTCTTGACATCCAATGTATCCATGCAAAGTTTGGTGAAGATCTGAGTATGTCGTTTTTGACCTTATCTGGAACCTCCCATCTGAAAATTTGAAAATTCTTAAAAAATTCGTCGAAAATCTTGATGTCTCCAATCTCTTGTTTTGTACGTTTTTTCCACGTGTCTTGACATGCAAAGTATCCCTGCAACGTTTGGTGAAGATCTGAGTATGTAGTTTTTGACCTTATCTGGAACCTCCTATCTGAAAATTTGAAAATTCTTCAAAAATTCGTCGAAAATCTTGATGTCTCCAATCTCTTGTTTTGTACGTTTTTTCCACGTGTCTTGACATCCAATGTATCCCTGCAATGTTTGGTGGAGATCTGAGTATGTAGTTTTTGACCTTATCTGGGACCTCCTATCAGAAAATTTGAAAATTCTTCAAAAATTCGTCCAAAATCTTGATGTCTCCAATCTCTTGTTTTGTACGTTTTTTCCACGTGTCTCGACCTCCAATGTATCCCTGCAAAGTTTGGTGAAGATCTGAGTATGTCGTTTTTGACCTTATCTGGAACATCCTTTCTGAAAATTTGAAAATTCTTAAAAAATTCGTCGAAAATCTTGATGTCTCCAATCTCTTGTTTTGTACGTTTTTTCCACGTGTCTTGACATCCAATGTATCCCTGCAAAGTTTGGTGAAGATCTGAGTATGTAGTTTTTGACCTTATATGGAACCTCCTTTCTGAAAATTTGAAAATTCTCAAAAAATTCGTCCATAATCTTGATGTCTCCAGTCTCTTGTTTTGTACGTTTTTTCCACGTGTCTTGACATCCAATGTATCCCTGCAAAGTTTGGTGAAGATCTGAGTATGTAGTTTTTGACCTTATATGGAACCTCCTATCTGAAAATTTGAAAATTCTTCAAAAATTCGTCCAAAATCTTGATGTCACCAATCCTATGTTTTGTATGTTTTTTCCACGTGTCTTGACATCCAATGTATCCATGCAAAGTTTGGTGAAGATCTGAGTATGTAGTTTTAGACCTTATCTGGAACCTCCTATCTGAAAATTTGAAAATTCTTCAAAAATTCGTCCAAAATCTTGATGTCTCCAATCTCTTGTTTTGTACGTTTTTTCCACGTGTCTCGACCTCCAATGGATCCCTGCAAAGTTTGGTGAAGATCTGAGTATGTCGTTTTTGACCTTATCTGGAACATCCTTTCTGAAAATTTGAAAATTCTTAAAAAATTCGTCGAAAATCTTGATGTCTCCAATCTCTTGTTTTGTACGTTTTTTCCACGTGTCTTGACATCCAATGTATCCCTGCAAAGTTTGGTGAAGATCTGAGTATGTAGTTTTTGACCTTATATGGAACCTCCTATCTGAAAATTTGAAAATTCTTAAAAAATTCGTCCAAAATCTTGATGTCTCCAATCTCTTGTTTTGTACGTTTTTTCCACGTGTCTCGACCTCCAATGGATCCCTGCAAAGTTTGGTGAAGATCTGAGTATGTCGTTTTTGACCTTATCTGGAACCTCCCATCTGAAAATTTGAAAATTCTTAAAAAATTCGTCGAAAATCTTGATGTCTCCGATCTCTTGTTTTGTACGTTTTTTCCACGTGTCTTGACATGCAAAGTATTCCTGCAAAGTTTGGTGAAGATCTGAGTATGTAGTTTTTGACCTCATCTGGAACCTCCTATCTGAAAATTTGAAAATTGTTAAAAAATTCGTCCAAAATCTTGATGTCTCCAATCTCTTGTTTTGTACGTTTTTTCCACGTGTCTTGACATCCAATGTATCCCTGCAATGTTTGGTGAAGATCTGAGTATGTAGTTTTTGACCTTATCTGGAACCTCAAATCTGAAAATTTGAAAATTCCTAAAAAATCCGTCCAAAATCTTGATGACCCCAATCTCTTGTTTTGTACTTTTTTTCCACGTGTCTTGACATCCAATGTATCCCTGCAAAGTTTGGTGAAGATCTGAGTATGTAGTTTTTGATCTTATCTGGAACCTCCTATCTGAAAATTTGAAAATTCTTAAAAAATTCGTCCAAAATCTTGATGTCTCCAATCTCTTGTTTTGTACGTTTTTTCCACGTGTCTTGATATCCAATGTATCCCTGCAAAGTTTGGTGAAGATCTGAGTATGTAGTTTTTGATCTTATCTGGAACCTCCTATCTGAAAATTTGAAAATTCTTAAAAAATTCGTCCAAAATCTTGATGTCTCCAATCTCTTGTTTTGTACGTTTTTTCCACGTGTCTTGACATCCAATGTATTCCTGCAATGTTTGGTGGAGATCTGAGTATGTAGTTTTAGACCTTATCTGGAACCTCCTATCTGAAAATTTGAAAATTCTTCAAAAATTCGTCCAAAATCTTGATGTCTCCAATCTCTTGTTTTGTACGTTTTTTCCACGTGTCTCGACCTCCAATGGATCACTGCAAAGTTTGGTGAAGATCTGAGTATGTCGTTTTTGACCTTATCTGGAACATCCTTTCTGAAAATTTGAAAATTCTTAAAAAATTCGTCGAAAATCTTGATGTCTCCAATCTCTTGTTTTGTACGTTTTTTCCACGTGTCTTGACATCCAATGTATCCCTGCAAAGTTTGGTGAAGATCTGAGTATGTAGTTTTTGACCTTATATGTAACCTCCTATCTGAAAATTTGAAAATTCTTAAAAAATTCGTCCAAAATCTTGATGTCTCCAATCTCTTGTTTTGTACGTTTTTTCCACGTGTCTCGACCTCCAATGGATCCCTGCAAAGTTTGGTGAAGATCTGAGTATGTCGTTTTTGACCTTATCTGGAACCTCCCATCTGAAAATTTGAAAATTCTTAAAAAATTCGTCGAAAATCTTGATGTCTCCGATCTCTTGTTTTGTACGTTTTTTCCACGTGTCTTGACATGCAAAGTATTCCTGCAAAGTTTGGTGAAGATCTGAGTATGTAGTTTTTGACCTCATCTGGAACCTCCTATCTGAAAATTTGAAAATTCTTAAAAAATTCGTCCAAAATCTTGATGTCTCCAATCTCTTGTTTTGTACGTTTTTTCCACGTGTCTTGACATCCAATGTATCCCTGCAATGTTTGGTGAAGATCTGAGTATGTAGTTTTTGACCTTATCTGGAACCTCAAATCTGAAAATTTGAAAATTCCTAAAAAATCCGTCCAAAATCTTGATGACCCCAATCTCTTGTTTTGTACTTTTTTTCCACGTGTCTTGACATCCAATGTATCCCTGCAAAGTTTGGTGAAGATCTGAGTATGTAGTTTTTGATCTTATCTGGAACCTCCTATCTGAAAATTTGAAAATTCTTAAAAAATTCGTCCAAAATCTTGATGTCTCCAATCTCTTGTTTTGTACGTTTTTTCCACGTGTCTTGATATCCAATGTATCCCTGCAAAGTTTGGTGAAGATCTGAGTATGTAGTTTTTGATCTTATCTGGAACCTCCTATCTGAAAATTTGAAAATTCTTAAAAAATTCGTCCAAAATCTTGATGTCTCCAATCTCTTGTTTTGTACGTTTTTTCCACGTGTCTTGACATCCAATGTATTCCTGCAATGTTTGGTGGAGATCTGAGTATGTAGTTTTAGACCTTATCTGGAACCTCCTATCTGAAAATTTGAAAATTCTTCAAAAATTCGTCCAAAATCTTGATGTCTCCAATCTCTTGTTTTGTACGTTTTTTCCACGTGTCTCGACCTCCAATGGATCACTGCAAAGTTTGGTGAAGATCTGAGTATGTCGTTTTTGACCTTATCTGGAACATCCTTTCTGAAAATTTGAAAATTCTTAAAAAATTCGTCGAAAATCTTGATGTCTCCAATCTCTTGTTTTGTACGTTTTTTCCACGTGTCTTGACATCCAATGTATCCCTGCAAAGTTTGGTGAAGATCTGAGTATGTAGTTTTTGACCTTATATGTAACCTCCTATCTGAAAATTTGAAAATTCTTAAAAAATTCGTCCAAAATCTTGATGTCTCCAATCTCTTGTTTTGTACGTTTTTTCCACGTGTCTCGACCTCCAATGGATCCCTGCAAAGTTTGGTGAAGATCTGAGTATGTCGTTTTTGACCTTATCTGGAACCTCCCATCTGAAAATTTGAAAATTCTTAAAAAATTCGTCGAAAATCTTGATGTCTCCGATCTCTTGTTTTGTACGTTTTTTCCACGTGTCTTGACATGCAAAGTATTCCTGCAAAGTTTGGTGAAGATCTGAGTATGTAGTTTTTGACCTCATCTGGAACCTCCTATCTGAAAATTTGAAAATTCTTAAAAAATTCGTCCAAAATCTTGATGTCTCCAATCTCTTGTTTTGTACGTTTTTTCCACGTGTCTTGACATCCAATGTATCCCTGCAATGTTTGGTGAAGATCTGAGTATGTAGTTTTTGACCTTATCTGGAACCTCCCATCTGAAAATTTGAAAATTCCTAAAAAATCCGTCCAAAATCTTGATGACCCCAATCTCTTGTTTTGTACTTTTTTTCCACGTGTCTTGACATCCAATGTATCCCTGCAAAGTTTGGTGAAGATCTGAGTATGTAGTTTTTGATCTTATCTGGAACCTCCTATCTGAAAATTTGAAAATTCTTAAAAAATTCGTCCAAAATCTTGATGTCTCCAATCTCTTGTTTTGTACGTTTTTTCCACGTGTCTTGATATCCAATGTATCCCTGCAAAGTTTGGTGAAGATCTGAGTATGTTGTTTTTGACATTATCTGGAACATCCTTTCTGAAAATTTGAAAATTGTTAAATAATTCATCCAAAATCTTGATGTCTCCCATCTCTTGTTTTGTACGTTTTTTCCACGTGTCTTGACATCCAATGTATCCATGCAAAGTTTGGTGAAGATCTGAGTATGTAGTTTTTGACCTTATCTGGAACCTCCCATCTGAAAATTTGAAAATTCCTAAAAAATCCGTGCAAAATCTTGATGACCCCAATCTCTTGTTTTGTACGTTTTTTCCACGTGTCTTGACATCCAATGTATTCCTGCAATGTTTGGTGAAGATCTGAGTATGTAGTTTTTGACCTTATATGGAACCTCCTATCTGAAAATTTGAAAATTCTTAAAAAATTCGACCAAAATCTTGATGTTCCGAATCCTATGTTTTGTATGTTTTTTCCACGTGTCTTGACATCCAATGTATCCATGCAAAGTTTGGTGAAGATCTGAGTATGTAGTTTTTGACCTTATATTGAACCTCCCATCTGAAAATTTGAAAATTCTTAAAAAATTCGTCCAAAATCTTGATGACCCCAATCTCTTGTTTTGTACGTTTTTTCCACGTGTCTTGACATCCAAAGTATCCCTGCAAAGTTTGGTGAAGATCTGAGTATGTAGTTTTTGACCTTATATGGAACCTCCTTTCTGAAAATTTGAGAATTCTTAAAAAATTCGTCCAAAATCTTGATGTCTCCAATCTCTTGTTTTGTACGTTTTTTCCACGTGTCTTGACATGCAAAGTATCCCTGCAACGTTTGGTGAAGATCTGAGTATGTAGTTTTTGACCTTATCTGGAACCTCCTATCTGAAAATTTGAAAATTCTTCAAAAATTCGTCGAAAATCTTGATGTCTCCAATCTCTTGTTTTGTACGTTTTTTCCACGTGTCTTGACATCCAATGTATTCCTGCAATGTTTGGTGGAGATCTGAGTATGTAGTTTTAGACCTTATCTGGAACCTCCTATCTGAAAATTTGAAAATTCTTCAAAAATTCGTCCAAAATCTTGATGTCTCCAATCTCTTGTTTTGTACGTTTTTTCCACGTGTCTCGACTTCCAATGGATCCCTGCAAAGTTTGGTGAAGATCTGAGTATGTCGTTTTTGACCTTATCTGGAACATCCTTTCTGAAAATTTGAAAATTCTTAAAAAATTCGTCGAAAATCTTGATGTCTCCAATCTCTTGTTTTGTACGTTTTTTCCACGTGTCTTGACATCCAATGTATCCCTGCAAAGTTTGGTGAAGATCTGAGTATGTAGTTTTTGACCTTATATGGAACCTCCTATCTGAAAATTTGAAAATTCTTAAAAAATTCGTCCAAAATCTTGATGTCTCCAATCTCTTGTTTTGTACGTTTTTTCCACGTGTCTCGACCTCCAATGGATCCCTGCAAAGTTTGGTGAAGATCTGAGTATGTCGTTTTTGACCTTATCTGGAACCTCCCATCTGAAAATTTGAAAATTCTTAAAAAATTCGTCGAAAATCTTGATGTCTCCGATCTCTTGTTTTGTACGTTTTTTCCACGTGTCTTGACATGCAAAGTATTCCTGCAAAGTTTGGTGAAGATCTGAGTATGTAGTTTTTGACCTCATCTGGAACCTCCTATCTGAAAATTTGAAAATTCTTAAAAAATTCGTCCAAAATCTTGATGTCTCCAATCTCTTGTTTTGTACGTTTTTTCCACGTGTCTTGACATCCAATGTATCCCTGCAATGTTTGGTGAAGATCTGAGTATGTAGTTTTTGACCTTATCTGGAACCTCCCATCTGAAAATTTGAAAATTCCTAAAAAATCCGTCCAAAATCTTGATGACCCCAATCTCTTGTTTTGTACTTTTTTTCCACGTGTCTCGACCTCCAATGTATCCCTGCAAAGTTTGGTGAAGATCTGAGTATGTAGTTTTTGACCTTATATGGAACCTCCTATCTGAAAATTTGAAAATTCTTAAAAAATTCGTCCAAAATCTTGATGTCACCAATCCTATGTTTTGTATGTTTTTTCCACGTGTCTTGACATCCAATGTATCCATGCAAAGTTTGGTGAAGATCTGAGTATGTCGTTTTTGACCTTATCTGGAACCTCCCATCTGAAAATTTGAAAATTCTTAAAAAATTCGTCGAAAATCTTGATGTCTCCGATCTCTTGTTTTGTACGTTTTTTCCACGTGTCTTGACATGCAAAGTATTCCTGCAAAGTTTGGTGAAGATCTGAGTATGTAGTATTTGACCTCATCTGGAACCTCCTATCTGAAAATTTGAAAATTCTTAAAAAATTGGTCCAAAATTTTGATGTCTCCAATCTCTTGTTTTGTACGTTTTTTCCACGTGTCTTGACATCCAATGTATCCCTGCAATGTTTGGTGAAGATCTGAGTATGTAGTTTTTGACCTTATCTGGAACCTCCCATCTGAAAATTTGAAAATTCCTAAAAAATCCGTCCAAAATCTTGATGACCCCAATCTCTTGTTTTGTACGTTTTTTCCACGTGTCTTGACATCCAATGTATCCCTGCAAAGTTTGGTGAAGATCTGAGTATGTAGTTTTTGACCTTATCTGGAACCTCCTATCTGAAAATTTGAAAATTCTTAAAAAATTCGTCCAAAATCTTGATGTCTCCAATCTCTTGTTTTGTACGTTTTTTCCACGTGTCTTGATATCCAATGTATCCCTGCAAAGTTTGGTGAAGATCTGAGTATGTCGTTTTTGACCTTATCTGGAACATCCTTTCTGAAAATTTGAAAATTGTTAAAAAATTCGTCCAAAATCTTGATGTCTCCAATCTCTTTTTTGTACGTTTTTTCCACGTGTCTTGACATCCAATGTATCCCTGCAAAGTTTGGTGAAGATCTGAGTATGTAGTTTTTGACCTTATCTGGAACCTCCCATCTGAAAATTTGAAAATTCTTAAAAAATTAGACCAAAATCTTGATGTCTCCAATCTTTTGTTTTGTACGTTTTTTCCACGTGTCTTGACACATAATGTATCCATGCAAAGTTTGGTGAAGATCTGAGTATGTAGTTTTTGACCTTATATGGAACCTCCTATCTGAAAATTTGAAAATTCTTAAAAAATTCGTCCAAAATCTTGATGTCTCCAATCTCTTGTTTTGTACGTTTTTCCACGTGTCTTGACATCCAATGTATCCCTGCAAAGTTTGGTGAAGATCTGAGTATGTAGTTTTTGACCTTATCTGGAACCTCCCATCTGAAAATTTGAAAATTCCTAAAAAATCCGTGCAAAATCTTGATGACCCCAATCTCTTGTTTTGTACGTTTTTTCCACGTGTCTTGACATCCAATGTATCCATGCAAAGTTTGGTGAAGATCTGAGTATGTCGTTTTTGACCTTATCTGGAACCTCCCATCTGAAAATTTGAAAATTCTTAAAAAATTCGTCGAAAATCTTGATGTCTCCAATCTCTTGTTTTGTACGTTTTTTCCACGTGTCTTGACATGCAAAGTATCCCTGCAACGTTTGGTGAAGATCTGAGTATGTAGTTTTTGACTTTATCTGGAACCTCCTATCTGAAAATTTGAAAATTCTTCAAAAATTCGTCGAAAATCTTGATGTCTCCAATCTCTTGTTTTGTACGTTTTTTCCACGTGTCTTGACATCCAATGTATCCCTGCAATGTTTGGTGGAGATCTGAGTATGTAGTTTTTGACCTTATCTGGGACCTCCTATCAGAAAATTTGAAAATTCTTCAAAAATTCGTCCAAAATCTTGATCTCTCCAATCTCTTGTTTTGTACGTTTTTTCCACGTGTCTCGACCTCCAATGGATCCCTGCAAAGTTTGGTGAAGATCTGAGTATGTCGTTTTTGACCTTATCTGGAACCTCCCATCTGAAAATTTGAAAATTCTTAAAAAATTCGTCGAAAATCTTGATGTCTCCGATCTCTTGTTTTGTACGTTTTTTCCACGTGTCTTGACATGCAAAGTATTCCTGCAAAGTTTGGTGAAGATCTGAGTATGTAGTTTTTGACCTCATCTGGAACCTCCTATCTGAAAATTTGAAAATTCTTAAAAAATTCGTCCAAAATCTTGATGTCTCCAATCTCTTGTTTTGTACGTTTTTTCCACGTGTCTTGACATCCAATGTATCCCTGCAATGTTTGGTGAAGATCTGAGTATGTAGTTTTTGACCTTATCTGGAACCTCCCATCTGAAAATTTGAAAATTCCTAAAAAATCCGTCCAAAATCTTGATGACCCCAATCTCTTGTTTTGTACTTTTTTTCCACGTGTCTCGACCTCCAATGTATCCCTGCAAAGTTTGGTGAAGATCTGAGTATGTAGTTTTTGACCTTATATGGAACCTCCTATCTGAAAATTTGAAAATTCTTAAAAAATTCGTCCAAAATCTTGATGTCACCAATCCTATGTTTTGTACGTTTTTTCCACGTGTCTTGACATCCAATGTATCCATGCAAAGTTTGGTGAAGATCTGAGTATGTCGTTTTTGACCTTATCTGGAACCTCCCATCTGAAAATTTGAAAATTCTTAAAAAATTCGTCGAAAATCTTGATGTCTCCGATCTCTTGTTTTGTACGTTTTTTCCACGTGTCTTGACATGCAAAGTATTCCTGCAAAGTTTGGTGAAGATCTGAGTATGTAGTTTTTGACCTCATCTGGAACCTCCTATCTGAAAATTTGAAAATTCTTAAAAAATTCGTCCAAAATTTTGATGTCTCCAATCTCTTGTTTTGTACGTTTTTTCCACGTGTCTTGACATCCAATGTATCCCTGCAATGTTTGGTGAAGATCTGAGTATGTAGTTTTTGACCTTATCTGGAACCTCCCATCTGAAAATTTGAAAATTCCTAAAAAATCCGTCCAAAATCTTGATGACCCCAATCTCTTGTTTTGTACGTTTTTTCCACGTGTCTTGACATCCAATGTATCCCTGCAAAGTTTGGTGAAGATCTGAGTATGTAGTTTTTGACCTTATCTGGAACCTCCTATCTGAAAATTTGAAAATTCTTAAAAAATTCGTCCAAAATCTTGATGTCTCCAATCTCTTGTTTTGTACGTTTTTTCCACGTGTCTTGATATCCAATGTATCCCTGCAAAGTTTGGTGAAGATCTGAGTATGTCGTTTTTGACCTTATCTGGAACATCCTTTCTGAAAATTTGAAAATTGTTAAAAAATTCGTCCAAAATCTTGATGTCTCCAATCTCTTTTTTGTACGTTTTTTCCACGTGTCTTGACATCCAATGTATCCCTGCAAAGTTTGGTGAAGATCTGAGTATGTAGTTTTTGACCTTATCTGGAACCTCCCATCTGAAAATTTGAAAATTCTTAAAAATTTCGACCAAAATCTTGATGTCTCCAATCTTTTGTTTTGTACGTTTTTTCCACGTGTCTTGACACATAATGTATCCATGCAAAGTTTGGTGAAGATCTGAGTATGTAGTTTTTGACCTTATATGGAACCTCCTATCTGAAAATTTGAAAATTCTTAAAAAATTCGTCCAAAATCTTGATGTCTCCAATCTCTTGTTTTGTACGTTTTTCCACGTGTCTTGACATCCAATGTATCCCTGCAAAGTTTGGTGAAGATCTGAGTATGTAGTTTTTGACCTTATCTGGAACCTCCCATCTGAAAATTTGAAAATTCCTAAAAAATCCGTGCAAAATCTTGATGACCCCAATCTCTTGTTTTGTACGTTTTTTCCACGTGTCTTGACATCCAATGTATCCATGCAAAGTTTGGTGAAGATCTGAGTATGTCGTTTTTGACCTTATCTGGAACCTCCCATCTGAAAATTTGAAAATTCTTAAAAAATTCGTCGAAAATCTTGATGTCTCCAATCTCTTGTTTTGTACGTTTTTTCCACGTGTCTTGACATGCAAAGTATCCCTGCAACGTTTGGTGAAGATCTGAGTATGTAGTTTTTGACCTTATCTGGAACCTCCTATCTGAAAATTTGAAAATTCTTCAAAAATTCGTCGAAAATCTTGATGTCTCCAATCTCTTGTTTTGTACGTTTTTTCCACGTGTCTTGACATCCAATGTATCCCTGCAATGTTTGGTGGAGATCTGAGTATGTAGTTTTTGACCTTATCTGGGACCTCCTATCAGAAAATTTGAAAATTCTTCAAAAATTCGTCCAAAATCTTGATGTCTCCAATCTCTTGTTTTGTACGTTTTTTCCACGTGTCTCGACCTCCAATGTATCCCTGCAAAGTTTGGTGAAGATCTGAGTATGTCGTTTTTGACCTTATCTGGAACATCCTTTCTGAAAATTTGAAAATTCTTAAAAAATTCGTCGAAAATCTTGATGTCTCCAATCTCTTGTTTTGTACGTTTTTTCCACGTGTCTTGACATCCAATGTATCCCTGCAAAGTTTGGTGAAGATCTGAGTATGTAGTTTTTGACCTTATATGGAACCTCCTTTCTGAAAATTTGAAAATTCTCAAAAAATTCGTCCATAATCTTGATGTCTCCAATCTCTTGTTTTGTACGTTTTTTCCACGTGTCTTGACATCCAATGTATCCCTGCAAAGTTTGGTGAAGATCTGAGTATGTAGTTTTTGACCTTATATGGAACCTCCTATCTGAAAATTTGAAAATTCTTAAAAAATTCGTCCAAAATCTTGATGTCACCAATCCTATGTTTTGTATGTTTTTTCCACGTGTCTTGACATCCAATGTATCCATGCAAAGTTTGGTGAAGATCTGAGTATGTCGTTTTTGACCTTATCTGGAACCTCCCATCTGAAAATTTGAAAATTCTTAAAAAATTCGTCGAAAATCTTGATGTCTCCGATCTCTTGTTTTGTACGTTTTTTCCACGTGTCTTGACATGCAAAGTATTCCTGCAAAGTTTGGTGAAGATCTGAGTATGTAGTTTTTGACCTCATCTGGAACCTCCTATCTGAAAATTTGAAAATTCTTAAAAAATTCGTCCAAAATTTTGATATCTCCAATCTCTTGTTTTGTACGTTTTTTCCACGTGTCTTGACATCCAATGTATCCCTGCAATGTTTGGTGAAGATCTGAGTATGTAGTTTTTGACCTTATCTGGAACCTCCCATCTGAAAATTTGAAAATTCCTAAAAAATCCGTCCAAAATCTTGATGACCCCAATCTCTTGATTTGTACGTTTTTTCCACGTGTCTTGACATCCAATGTATCCCTGCAAAGTTTGGTGAAGATCTGAGTATGTAGTTTTTGACCTTATCTGGAACCTCCTATGTGAAAATTTGAAAATTCTTAAAAAATTCGTCCAAAATCTTGATGTCTCCAATCTCTTGTTTTGTACGTTTTTTCCACGTGTCTTGATATCCAATGTATCCCTGCAAAGTTTGGTGAAGATCTGAGTATGTCGTTTTTGACCTTATCTGGAACATCCTTTCTGAAAATTTGAAAATTGTTAAAAAATTCGTCCAATTTTTCCACGTGTCTTGACATCCAATGTATCCCTGCAAAGTTTGGTGAAGATCTGAGTATGTAGTTTTTGACCTTATCTGGAACCTCCCATCTGAAAATTTGAAAATTCTTAAAAAATTCGACCAAAATCTTGATGTCTCCAATCTTTTGTTTTGTACGTTTTTTCCACGTGTCTTGACATCCAATGTATCCATGCAAAGTTTGGTGAAGATCTGAGTATGTCGTTTTTGACCTTATCTGGAACCTCCCATCTGAAAATTTGAAAATTCTTAAAAAATTCGTCGAAAATCTTGATGTCTCCGATCTCTTGTTTTGTACGTTTTTTCCACGTGTCTTGACATGCAAAGTATTCCTGCAAAGTTTGGTGAAGATCTGAGTATGTAGTTTTTGACCTCATCTGGAACCTCCTATCTGAAAATTTGAAAATTCTTAAAAAATTCGTCCAAAATTTTGATGTCTCCAATCTCTTGTTTTGTACGTTTTTTCCACGTGTCTTGACATCCAATGTATCCCTGCAATGTTTGGTGAAGATCTGAGTATGTAGTTTTTGACCTTATCTGGAACCTCCCATCTGAAAATTTGAAAATTCCTAAAAAATCCGTCCAAAATCTTGATGACCCCAATCTCTTGTTTTGTACGTTTTTTCCACGTGTCTTGACATCCAATGTATCCCTGCAAAGTTTGGTGAAGATCTGAGTATGTCGTTTTTGACCTTATCTGGAACCTCCTATCTGAAAATTTGAAAATTCTTAAAAAATTCGTCCAAAATCTTGATGTCTCCAATCTCTTGTTTTGTACGTTTTTTCCACGTGTCTTGATATCCAATGGATCCCTGCAAAGTTTGGTGAAGATCTGAGTATGTCGTTTTTGACCTTATCTGGAACATCCTTTCTGAAAATTTGAAAATTGTTAAAAAATTCGTCCAAAATCTTGATGTCTCCAATCTCTTTTTTGTACGTTTTTCCACGTGTCTTGACATCCAATGTATCCCTGCAAAGTTTGGTGAAGATCTGAGTATGTAGTTTTTGACCTTATCTGGAACCTCCCATCTGAAAATTTGAAAATTCTTAAAAAATTCGACCAAAATCTTGATGTCTCCAATCTTTTGTTTTGTACGTTTTTTCCACGTGTCTTGACACATAATGTATCCATGCAAAGTTTGGTGAAGATCTGAGTATGTAGTTTTTGACCTTATATGGAACCTCCTATCTGAAAATTTGAAAATTCTTAAAAAATTCGTCCAAAATCTTGATGTCTCCAATCTCTTGTTTTGTACGTTTTTTCCACGTGTCTTGACATCCAATGTATCCCTGCAAAGTTTGGTGAAGATCTGAGTATGTAGTTTTTGACCTTATCTGGAACCTCCCATCTGAAAATTTGAAAATTCCTAAAAAATCCGTGCAAAATCTTGATGACCCCAATCTCTTGTTTTGTACGTTTTTTCCACGTGTCTTGACATCCAATGTATCCATGCAAAGTTTGGTGAAGATCTGAGTATGTCGTTTTTGACCTTATCTGGAACCTCCCATCTGAAAATTTGAAAATTCTTAAAAAATTCGTCGAAAATCTTGATGTCTCCAATCTCTTGTTTTGTACGTTTTTTCCACGTGTCTTGACATGCAAAGTATCCCTGCAACGTTTGGTGAAGATCTGAGTATGTAGTTTTTGACCTTATCTGGAACCTCCTATCTGAAAATTTGAAAATTCTTCAAAAATTCGTCGAAAATCTTGATGTCTCCAATCTCTTGTTTTGTACGTTTTTTCCACGTGTCTCGACCTCCAATGTATCCCTGCAAAGTTTGGTGAAGATCTGAGTATGTCGTTTTTGACCTTATCTGGAACATCCTTTCTGAAAATTTGAAAATTCTTAAAAAATTCGTCGAAAATCTTGATGTCTCCAATCTCTTGTTTTGTACGTTTTTTCCACGTGTCTTGACATCCAATGTATCCCTGCAAAGTTTGGTGAAGATCTGAGTATGTAGTTTTTGACCTTATATGGAACCTCCTTTCTGAAAATTTGAAAATTCTCAAAAAATTCGTCCATAATCTTGATGTCTCCAATCTCTTGTTTTGTACGTTTTTTCCACGTGTCTTGACATCCAATGTATCCCTGCAAAGTTTGGTGAAGATCTGAGTATGTAGTTTTTGACCTTATATGGAACCTCCTATCTGAAAATTTGAAAATTCTTAAAAAATTCGTCCAAAATCTTGATGTCACCAATCCTATGTTTTGTATGTTTTTTCCACGTGTCTTGACATCCAATGTATCCATGCAAAGTTTGGTGAAGATCTGAGTATGTCGTTTTTGACCTTATCTGGAACCTCCCATCTGAAAATTTGAAAATTCTTAAAAAATTCGTCGAAAATCTTGATGTCTCCGATCTCTTGTTTTGTACGTTTTTTCCACGTGTCTTGACATGCAAAGTATTCCTGCAAAGTTTGGTGAAGATCTGAGTATGTAGTTTTTGACCTCATCTGGAACCTCCTATCTGAAAATTTGAAAATTCTTAAAAAATTCGTCCAAAATTTTGATGTCTCCAATCTCTTGTTTTGTACGTTTTTTCCACGTGTCTTGACATCCAATGTATCCCTGCAATGTTTGGTGAAGATCTGAGTATGTAGTTTTTGACCTTATCTGGAACCTCCCATCTGAAAATTTGAAAATTCCTAAAAAATCCGTCCAAAATCTTGATGACCCCAATCTCTTGTTTTGTACGTTTTTTCCACGTGTCTTGACATCCAATGTATCCCTGCAAAGTTTGGTGAAGATCTGAGTATGTAGTTTTTGACCTTATCTGGAACCTCCTATCTGAAAATTTGAAAATTCTTAAAAAATTCGTCCAAAATCTTGATGTCTCCAATCTCTTGTTTTGTACGTTTTTTCCACGTGTCTTGATATCCAATGTATCCCTGCAAAGTTTGGTGAAGATCTGAGTATGTCGTTTTTGACCTTATCTGGAACATCCTTTCTGAAAATTTGAAAATTGTTAAAAAATTCGTCCAAAATCTTGATGTCTCCAATCTCTTTTTTGTACGTTTTTTCCACGTGTCTTGACATCCAATGTATCCCTGCAAAGTTTGGTGAAGATCTGAGTATGTAGTTTTTGACCTTATCTGGAACCTCCCATCTGAAAATTTGAAAATTCTTAAAAAATTCGACCAAAATCTTGATGTCTCCAATCTTTTGTTTTGTACGTTTTTTCCACGTGTCTTGACACATAATGTATCCATGCAAAGTTTGGTGAAGATCTGAGTATGTAGTTTTTGACCTTATATTGAACCTCCCATCTGAAAATTTGAAAATTCTTAAAAAATTCGTCCAAAATCTTGATGACCCCAATCTCTTGTTTTGTACGTTTTTTCCACGTGTCTTGACATCCAAAGTATCCCTGCAAAGTTTGGTGAAGATCTGAGTATGTAGTTTTTGACCTTATCTGGAACCTCCCATCTGAAAATTTGAAAATTCCTAAAAAATCCGTGCAAAATCTTGATGACCCCAATCTCTTGTTTTGTACGTTTTTTCCACGTGTCTTGACATCCAATGTATCCATGCAAAGTTTGGTGAAGATCTGAGTATGTCGTTTTTGACCTTATCTGGAACCTCCCATCTGAAAATTTGAAAATTCTTAAAAAATTCGTCGAAAATCTTGATGTCTCCAATCTCTTGTTTTGTACGTTTTTTCCACGTGTCTTGACATGCAAAGTATCCCTGCAACGTTTGGTGAAGATCTGAGTATGTAGTTTTTGACCTTATCTGGAACCTCCTATCTGAAAATTTGAAAATTCTTCAAAAATTCGTCGAAAATCTTGATGTCTCCAATCTCTTGTTTTGTACGTTTTTTCCACGTGTCTTGACATCCAATGTATCCCTGCAATGTTTGGTGGAGATCTGAGTATGTAGTTTTTGACCTTATCTGGGACCTCCTATCAGAAAATTTGAAAATTCTTCAAAAATTGGTCCAAAATCTTGATGTCTCCAATCTCTTGTTTTGTACGTTTTTTCCACGTGTCTCGACCTCCAATGTATCCCTGCAAAGTTTGGTGAAGATCTGAGTATGTCGTTTTTGACCTTATCTGGAACATCCTTTCTGAAAATTTGAAAATTCTTAAAAAATTCGTCGAAAATCTTGATGTCTCCAATCTCTTGTTTTGTACGTTTTTTCCACGTGTCTTGACATCCAATGTATCCCTGCAAAGTTTGGTGAAGATCTGAGTATGTAGTTTTTGACCTTATATGGAACCTCCTTTCTGAAAATTTGAAAATTCTCAAAAAATTCGTCCATAATCTTGATGTCTCCAATCTCTTGTTTTGTACGTTTTTTCCACGTGTCTTGACATCCAATGTATCCCTGCAAAGTTTGGTGAAGATCTGAGTATGTAGTTTTTGACCTTATATGGAACCTCCTATCTGAAAATTTGAAAATTCTTAAAAAATTCGACCAAAATCTTGATGTCACCAATCCTATGTTTTGTATGTTTTTTCCACGTGTCTTGACATCCAATGTATCCATGCAAAGTTTGGTGAAGATCTGAGTATGTCGTTTTTGACCTTATCTGGAACCTCCCATCTGAAAATTTGAAAATTCTTAAAAAATTCGTCGAAAATCTTGATGTCTCCGATCTCTTGTTTTGTACGTTTTTTCCACGTGTCTTGACATGCAAAGTATTCCTGCAAAGTTTGGTGAAGATCTGAGTATGTAGTTTTTGACCTCATCTGGAACCTCCTATCTGAAAATTTGAAAATTCTTAAAAAATTCGTCCAAAATTTTGATGTCTCCAATCTCTTGTTTTGTACGTTTTTTCCACGTGTCTTGACATCCAATGTATCCCTGCAATGTTTGGTGAAGATCTGAGTATGTAGTTTTTGACCTTATCTGGAACCTCCCATCTGAAAATTTGAAAATTCCTAAAAAATCCGTCCAAAATCTTGATGACCCCAATCTCTTGTTTTGTACGTTTTTTCCACGTGTCTTGACATCCAATGTATCCCTGCAAAGTTTGGTGAAGATCTGAGTATGTAGTTTTTGACCTTATCTGGAACCTCCTATCTGAAAATTTGAAAATTCTTAAAAAATTCGTCCAAAATCTTGATGTCTCCAATCTCTTGTTTTGTACGTTTTTTCCACGTGTCTTGATATCCAATGTATCCCTGCAAAGTTTGGTGAAGATCTGAGTATGTCGTTTTTGACCTTATCTGGAACATCCTTTCTGAAAATTTGAAAATTGTTAAAAAATTCGTCCAAAATCTTGATGTCTCCAATCTCTTTTTTGTACGTTTTTTCCACGTGTCTTGACATCCAATGTATCCCTGCAAAGTTTGGTGAAGATCTGAGTATGTAGTTTTTGACCTTATCTGGAACCTCCCATCTGAAAATTTGAAAATTCTTAAAAAATTCGACCAAAATCTTGATGTCTCCAATCTTTTGTTTTGTACGTTTTTTCCACGTGTCTTGACACATAATGTATCCATGCAAAGTTTGGTGAAGATCTGAGTATGTAGTTTTTGACCTTATATTGAACCTCCCATCTGAAAATTTGAAAATTCTTAAAAAATTCGTCCAAAATCTTGATGTCTCCAATCTCTTGTTTTGTACGTTTTTTCCACGTGTCTCGACCTCCAATGGATCCCTGCAAAGTTTGGTGAAGATCTGAGTATGTCGTTTTTGACCTTATCTGGAACATCCTTTCTGAAAATTTGAAAATTCTTAAAAAATTCGTCCAAAATCTTGATGTCTCCAATCTCTTGTTTTGTACGTTTTTTCCACGTGTCTTGACATCCAATGTATCCCTGCAAAGTTTGGTGAAGATCTGAGTATGTAGTTTTTGACCTTATATGGAACCTCCTATCTGAAAATTTGAAAATTCTCAAAAAATTCGTCCATAATCTTGATGTCTCCAATCTCTTGTTTTGTACGTTTTTTCCACGTGTCTTGACATCCAATGTATCCCTGCAAAGTTTGGTGAAGATCTGAGTATGTAGTTTTTGACCTTATATGGAACCTCCTATCTGAAAATTTGAAAATTCTTAAAAAATTCGTCCAAAATCTTGATGTCACCAATCCTATGTTTTGTATGTTTTTTCCACGTGTCTTGACATCCAATGTATCCATGCAAAGTTTGGTGAAGATCTGAGTATGTCGTTTTTGACCTTATCTGGAACCTCCCATCTGAAAATTTGAAAATTCTTAAAAAATTCGTCGAAAATCTTGATGTCTCCGATCTCTTGTTTTGTACGTTTTTTCCACGTGTCTTGACATGCAAAGTATTCCTGCAAAGTTTGGTGAAGATCTGAGTATGTAGTTTTTGACCTCATCTGGAACCTCCTATCTGAAAATTTGAAAATTCTTAAAAAATTCGTCCAAAATTTTGATGTCTCCAATCTCTTGTTTTGTACGTTTTTTCCACGTGTCTTGACATCCAATGTATCCCTGCAATGTTTGGTGAAGATCTGAGTATGTAGTTTTTGACCTTATCTGGAACCTCCCATCTGAAAATTTGAAAATTCCTAAAAAATCCGTCCAAAATCTTGATGACCCCAATCTCTTGTTTTGTACTTTTTTCCACGTGTCTTGACATCCAATGTATCCCTGCAAAGTTTGGTGAAGATCTGAGTATGTAGTTTTTGACCTTATCTGGAACCTCCTATCTGAAAATTTGAAAATTCTTAAAAAATTCGTCCAAAATCTTGATGTCTCCAATCTCTTGTTTTGTACGTTTTTTCCACGTGTCTTGATATCCAATGTATCCCTGCAAAGTTTGGTGAAGATCTGAGTATGTCGTTTTTGACCTTATCTGGAACATCCTTTCTGAAAATTTGAAAATTGTTAAAAAATTCGTCCAAAATCTTGATGTCTCCAATCTCTTTTTTGTACGTTTTTTCCACGTGTCTTGACATCCAATGTATCCCTGCAAAGTTTGGTGAAGATCTGAGTATGTAGTTTTTGACCTTATCTGGAACCTCCCATCTGAAAGTTTGAAAATTCTTAAAAAATTCGACCAAAATCTTGATGTCTCCAATCTTTTGTTTTGTACGTTTTTTCCACGTGTCTTGACACATAATGTATCCATGCAAAGTTTGGTGAAGATCTGAGTATGTAGTTTTTGACCTTATATTGAACCTCCCATCTGAAAATTTGAAAATTCTTAAAAAATTCGTCCAAAATCTTGATGACCCCAATCTCTTGTTTTGTACGTTTTTTCCACGTGTCTTGACATCCAAAGTATCCCTGCAAAGTTTGGTGAAGATCTGAGTATGTAGTTTTTGACCTTATGTGGAACCTCCTTTCTGAAAATTTGAGAATTCTTAAAAAATTCGTCCAAAATCTTGATGTCTCCAATCTCTTGTTTTGTACGTTTTTTCCACGTGTCTTGACATCCAATGTATCCATGCAAAGTTTGGTGAAGATCTGAGTATGTCGTTTTTGACCTTATCTGGAACCTCCCATCTGAAAATTTGAAAATTCTTAAAAAATTCGTCGAAAATCTTGATGTCTCCAATCTTTTGTTTTGTACGTTTTTTCCACGTGTCTTGACATGCAAAGTATCCCTGCAACGTTTGGTGAAGATCTGAGTATGTAGTTTTTGACCTTATCTGGAACCTCCTATCTGAAAATTTGAAAATTCTTCAAAAATTCGTCCAAAATCTTGATGTCTCCAATCTCTTGTTTTGTACGTTTTTTCCACGTGTCTTGATATCCAATGGATCCCTGCAAAGTTTGGTGAAGATCTGAGTATGTCGTTTTTGACCTTATCTGGAACATCCTTTCTGAAAATTTGAAAATTGTTAAAAAATTCGTCCAAAATCTTGATGTCTCCAATCTCTTTTTTGTACGTTTTTTCCACGTGTCTTGACATCCAATGTATCCCTGCAAAGTTTGGTGAAGATCTGAGTATGTAGTTTTTGACCTTATCTGGAACCTCCCATCTGAAAATTTGAAAATTCTTAAAAAATTCGACCAAAATCTTGATGTCTCCAATCTTTTGTTTTGTACGTTTTTTCCACGTGTCTTGACACATAATGTATCCATGCAAAGTTTGGTGAAGATCTGAGTATGTAGTTTTTGACCTTATATGGAACCTCCTATCTGAAAATTTGAAAATTCTTAAAAAATTCGTCCAAAATCTTGATGTCTCCAATCTCTTGTTTTGTACGTTTTTTCCACGTGTCTTGACATCCAATGTATCCCTGCAAAGTTTGGTGAAGATCTGAGTATGTAGTTTTTGACCTTATCTGGAACCTCCCATCTGAAAATTTGAAAATTCCTAAAAAATCCGTGCAAAATCTTGATGACCCCAATCTCTTGTTTTGTACGTTTTTTCCACGTGTCTTGACATCCAATGTATCCATGCAAAGTTTGGTGAAGATCTGAGTATGTCGTTTTTGACCTTATCTGGAACCTCCCATCTGAAAATTTGAAAATTCTTAAAAAATTCGTCGAAAATCTTGATGTCTCCAATCTCTTGTTTTGTACGTTTTTTCCACGTGTCTTGACATGCAAAGTATCCCTGCAACGTTTGGTGAAGATCTGAGTATGTAGTTTTTGACCTTATCTGGAACCTCCTATCTGAAAATTTGAAAATTCTTCAAAAATTCGTCGAAAATCTTGATGTCTCCAATCTCTTGTTTTGTACGTTTTTTCCACGTGTCTTGACATCCAATGTATCCCTGCAATGTTTGGTGGAGATCTGAGTATGTAGTTTTTGACCTTATCTGGGACCTCCTATCAGAAAATTTGAAAATTCTTCAAAAATTCGTCCAAAATCTTGATGTCTCCAATCTCTTGTTTTGTACGTTTTTTCCACGTGTCTCGACCTCCAATGTATCCCTGCAAAGTTTGGTGAAGATCTGAGTATGTCGTTTTTGACCTTATCTCGAACATCCTTTCTGAAAATTTGAAAATTCTTAAAAAATTCGTCGAAAATCTTGATGTCTCCAATCTCTTGTTTTGTACGTTTTTTCCACGTGTCTTGACATCCAATGTATCCCTGCAAAGTTTGGTGAAGATCTGAGTATGTAGTTTTTGACCTTATATGGAACCTCCTTTCTGAAAATTTGAAAATTCTCAAAAAATTCGTCCATAATCTTGATGTCTCCAATCTCTTGTTTTGTACGTTTTTTCCACGTGTCTTGACATCCAATGTATCCCTGCAAAGTTTGGTGAAGATCTGAGTATGTAGTTTTTGACCTTATATGGAACCTCCTATCTGAAAATTTGAAAATTCTTAAAAAATTCGTCCAAAATCTTGATGTCACCAATCCTATGTTTTGTATGTTTTTTCCACGTGTCTTGACATCCAATGTATCCATGCAAAGTTTGGTGAAGATCTGAGTATGTCGTTTTTGACCTTATCTGGAACCTCCCATCTGAAAATTTGAAAATTCTTAAAAAATTCGTCGAAAATCTTGATGTCTCCGATCTCTTGTTTTGTACGTTTTTTCCACGTGTCTTGACATGCAAAGTATTCCTGCAAAGTTTGGTGAAGATCTGAGTATGTAGTTTTTGACCTCATCTGGAACCTCCTATCTGAAAATTTGAAAATTCTTAAAAAATTCGTCCAAAATTTTGATGTCTCCAATCTCTTGTTTTGTACGTTTTTTCCACGTGTCTTGACATCCAATGTATCCCTGCAATGTTTGGTGAAGATCTGAGTATGTAGTTTTTGACCTTATCTGGAACCTCCCATCTGAAAATTTGAAAATTCCTAAAAAATCCGTCCAAAATCTTGATGACCCCAATCTCTTGTTTTGTACGTTTTTTCCACGTGTCTTGACATCCAATGTATCCCTGCAAAGTTTGGTGAAGATCTGAGTATGTAGTTTTTGACCTTATCTGGAACCTCCTATCTGAAAATTTGAAAATTCTTAAAAAATTCGTCCAAAATCTTGATGTCTCCAATCTCTTGTTTTGTACGTTTTTTCCACGTGTCTTGATATCCAATGTATCCCTGCAAAGTTTGGTGAAGATCTGAGTATGTCGTTTTTGACCTTATCTGGAACATCCTTTCTGAAAATTTGAAAATTGTTAAAAAATTCGTCCAAAATCTTGATGTCTCCAATCTCTTTTTTGTACGTTTTTTCCACGTGTCTTGACATCCAATGTATCCCTGCAAAGTTTGGTGAAGATCTGAGTATGTAGTTTTTGACCTTATCTGGAACCTCCCATCTGAAAATTTGAAAATTCTTAAAAAATTCGACCAAAATCTTGATGTCTCCAATCTTTTGTTTTGTACGTTTTTTCCACGTGTCTTGACACATAATGTATCCATGCAAAGTTTGGTGAAGATCTGAGTATGTAGTTTTTGACCTTATATTGAACCTCCCATCTGAAAATTTGAAAATTCTTAAAAAATTCGTCCAAAATCTTGATGTCTCCAATCTCTTGTTTTGTACGTTTTTTCCACGTGTCTCGACCTCCAATGGATCCCTGCAAAGTTTGGTGAAGATCTGAGTATGTCGTTTTTGACCTTATCTGGAACATCCTTTCTGAAAATTTGAAAATTCTTAAAAAATTCGTCCAAAATCTTGATGTCTCCAATCTCTTGTTTTGTACGTTTTTTCCACGTGTCTTGACATCCAATGTATCCCTGCAAAGTTTGGTGAAGATCTGAGTATGTAGTTTTTGACCTTATATGGAACCTCCTATCTGAAAATTTGAAAATTCTTAAAAAATTCGTCCAAAATCTTGATGTCTCCAATCTCTTGTTTTGTACGTTTTTTCCACGTGTCTCGACCTCCAATGGATCCCTGCAAAGTTTGGTGAAGATCTGAGTATGTCGTTTTTGACCTTATCTGGAACCTCCCATCTGAAAATTTGAAAATTCTTAAAAAATTCGTCGAAAATCTTGATGTCTCCGATCTCTTGTTTTGTACGTTTTTTCCACGTGTCTTGACATGCAAAGTATTCCTGCAAAGTTTGGTGAAGATCTGAGTATGTAGTTTTTGACCTCATCTGGAACCTCCTATCTGAAAATTTGAAAATTCTTAAAAAATTCGTCCAAAATCTTGATGTCTCCAATCTCTTGTTTTGTACGTTTTTTCCACGTGTCTTGACATCCAATGTATCCCTGCAATGTTTGGTGAAGATCTGAGTATGTAGTTTTTGACCTTATCTGGAACCTCGAATCTGAAAATTTGAAAATTCCTAAAAAATCCGTCCAAAATCTTGATGACCCCAATCTCTTGTTTTGTACTTTTTTCCACGTGTCTTGACATCCAATGTATCCCTGCAAAGTTTGGTGAAGATCTGAGTATGTAGTTTTTGATCTTATCTGGAACCTCCTATCTGAAAATTTGAAAATTCTTAAAAAATTCGTCCAAAATCTTGATGTCTCCAATCTCTTGTTTTGTACGTTTTTTCCACGTGTCTTGATATCCAATGTATCCCTGCAAAGTTTGGTGAAGATCTGAGTATGTTGTTTTTGACCTTATCTGGAACATCCTTTCTGAAAATTTGAAAATTGTTAAAAAATTCGTCCAAAATCTTGATGTCTCCTATCTCTTGTTTTGTACGTTTTTTCCACGTGTCTTGACATCCAATGTATCCCTGCAAAGTTTGGTGAAGATCTGAGTATGTAGTTTTTGACCTTATCTGGAACCTCCCATCTGAAAATTTGAAAATTCTTAAAAAATTCGACCAATATCTTGATGTCTCCAATCTCTTGTTTTGTACGTTTTTTCCACGTGTCTTGACACATAATGTATCCATGCAAAGTTTGGTGAAGATCTGAGTATGTAGTTTTTGACCTTATATGGAACATCCTTTCTGAAAATTTAAAAATTCTTAAAAAATTCGTCCAAAATCTTGATGTCTCCAATCTCTTGTTTTGTACGTTTTTTCCACGTGTCTTGACATCCAATGTATCCCTGCAAAGTTTGGTGAAGATCTGAGTATGTAGTTTTTGACCTTATCTGGAACCTCCCATCTGAAAATTTGAAAATTCTTAAAAAATTCGACCAAAATCTTGATGTCTCCAATCTTTTGTTTTGTACGTTTTTTCCACGTGTCTTGACACATAATGTATCCATGCAAAGTTTGGTGAAGATCTGAGTATGTAGTTTTTGACCTTATATGGAACCTCCTATCTGAAAATTTGAAAATTCTTAAAAAAATCGTCCAAAATCTTGATGTCTCCAATCTCTTGTTTTGTACGTTTTTTCCACGTGTCTTGACATCCAATGTATCCCTGCAAAGTTTGGTGAAGATCTGAGTATGTAGTTTTTGACCTTATATGGAACCTCCCATCTGAAAATTTGAAAATTCCTAAAAAATCCGTGCAAAATCTTGATGACCCCAATCTCTTGTTTTGTACGTTTTTTCCACGTGTCTTGACATCCAATGTATTCCTGCAATGTTTGGTGAAGATCTGAGTATGTAGTTTTTGACCTTATATGGAACCTCCTATCTGAAAATTTGAAAATTCTTAAAAAATTCGACCAAAATCTTGATGTTCCGAATCCTATGTTTTGTATGTTTTTTCCACGTGTCTTGACATCCAATGTATCCATGCAAAGTTTGGTGAAGATCTGAGTATGTAGTTTTTGACCTTATATTGAACCTCCCATCTGAAAATTTGAAAATTCTTAAAAAATTCGTCCAAAATCTTGATGACCCCAATCTCTTGTTTTGTACGTTTTTTCCACGTGTCTTGACATCCAAAGTATCCCTGCAAAGTTTGGTGAAGATCTGAGTATGTAGTTTTTGACCTTATATGGAACCTCCTTTCTGAAAATTTGAGAATTCTTAAAAAATTCGTCCAAAATCTTGATGTCTCCAATCACTTGTTTTGTACGTTTTTTCCACGTGTCTTGACATCCAATGTATCCATGCAAAGTTTGGTGAAGATCTGAGTATGTCGTTTTTGACCTTATCTGGAACCTCCCATCTGAAAATTTGAAAATTCTTAAAAAATTCGTCGAAAATCTTGATGTCTCCAATCTTTTGTTTTGTACGTTTTTTCCACGTGTCTTGACATGCAAAGTATCCCTGCAACGTTTGGTGAAGATCTGAGTATGTAGTTTTTGACCTTATCTGGAACCTCCTATCTGAAAATTTGAAAATTCTTCAAAAATTCGTCGAAAATCTTGATGTCTCCAATCTCTTGTTTTGTACGTTTTTTCCACGTGTCTTGACATCCAATGTATTCCTGCAATGTTTGGTGGTGATCTGAGTATGTAGTTTTAGACCTTATCTGGAACCTCCTATCTGAAAATTTGAAAATTCTTCAAAAATTCGTCCAAAATCTTGATGTCTCCTATCTCTTGTTTTGTACGTTTTTTCCACGTGTCTCGACCTCCAATGGATCCCTGCAAAGTTTGGTGAAGATCTGAGTATGTCGTTTTTGACCTTATCTGGAACATCCTTTCTGAAAATTTGAAAATTCTTAAAAAATTCGTCGAAAATCTTGATGTCTCCAATCTCTTGTTTTGTACGTTTTTTCCACGTGTCTTGACATCCAATGTATCCGTGCAAAGTTTGGTGAAGATCTGAGTATGTAGTTTTTGACCTTATATGGAACCTCCTATCTGAAAATTTGAAAATTCTTAAAAAATTCGTCCAAAATCTTGATGTCTCCAATCTCTTGTTTTGTACGTTTTTACCACGTGTCTCGACCTCCAATGGATCCCTGCAAAGTTTGGTGAAGATCTGAGTATGTCGTTTTTGACCTTATCTGGAACCTCCCATCTGAAAATTTGAAAATTCTTAAAAAATTCGTCGAAAATCTTGATGTCTCCGATCTCTTGTTTTGTACGTTTTTTCCACGTGTCTTGACATGCAAAGTATTCCTGCAAAGTTTGGTGAAGATCTGAGTATGTAGTTTTTGACCTCATCTGGAACCTCCTATCTGAAAATTTGAAAATTCTTAAAAAATTCGTCCAAAATCTTGATGTCTCCAATCTCTTGTTTTGTACGTTTTTTCCACGTGTCTTGACATCCAATGTATCCCTGCAATGTTTGGTGAAGATCTGAGTATGTAGTTTTTGACCTTATCTGGAACCTCCCATCTGAAAATTTGAAAATTCCTAAAAAATCCGTCCAAAATCTTGATGACCCCAATCTCTTGTTTTGTACTTTTTTTCCACGTGTCTTGACATCCAATGTATCCCTGCAAAGTTTGGTGAAGATCTGAGTATGTAGTTTTTGATCTTATCTGGAACCTCCTATCTGAAAATTTGAAAATTCTTAAAAAATTCGTCCAAAATCTTGATGTCTCCAATCTCTTGTTTTGTACGTTTTTTCCACGTGTCTTGATATCCAATGTATCCCTGCAAAGTTTGGTGAAGATCTGAGTATGTTGTTTTTGACCTTATCTGGAACATCCTTTCTGAAAATTTGAAAATTGTTAAAAAATTCGTCCAAAATCTTGATGTCTCCTATCTCTTGTTTTGTACGTTTTTTCCACGTGTCTTGACATCCAATGTATCCCTGCAAAGTTTGGTGAAGATCTGAGTATGTAGTTTTTGACCTTATCTGGAACCTCCCATCTGAAAATTTGAAAATTCTTAAAAAATTCGACCAATATCTTGATGTCTCCAATCTCTTGTTTTGTACGTTTTTTCCACGTGTCTTGACACATAATGTATCCATGCAAAGTTTGGAGAAGATCTGAGTATGTAGTTTTTGACCTTATATGGAACCTCCTATCTGAAAATTTAAAAATTCTTAAAAAATTCGTCCAAAATCTTGATGTCTCAAATCTCTTGTTTTGTACGTTTTTTCCACGTGTCTTGACATCCAATGTATCCCTGCAAAGTTTGGTGAAGATCTGAGTATGAAGTTTTTGACCTTATCTGGAACCTCCCATCTGAAAATTTGAAAATTCCTAAAAAATCCGTCCAAAATCTTGATGACCCCAATCTCTTGTTTTGTACGTTTTTCCACGTGTCTTGACATTCAATGTATCCCTGCAAAGTTTGGTGAAGATCTGAGTATGTAGTTTTTGACCTTATATGGAACCTCCTTTCTGAAAATTTGAAAATTCTTAAAAAATTCGTCCAAAATCTTGATGACCCCAATCTCTTGTTTTGTACGTTTTTTCCACGTGTTTTGACATCCAATGTATCCCTGCAAAGTTTGGTGAAGATCTGAGTTTGTAGTTTTTGACCTTATATGGAACCTCCTTTCTGAAAATTTGAGAATTCTTAAAAAATTCGTCCAAAATCTTGATGTCTCCAATCTCTTGTTTTGTACGTTTTTTCCACGTGTCTTGACATCCAATGTATCCATGCAAAGTTTGGTGAAGATCTGAGTATGTCGTTTTTGACCTTATCTGGAACCTCCCATCTGAAAATTTGAAAATTCTTAAAAAATTCGTCGAAAATCTTGATGTCTCCAATCTCTTGTTTTGTACGTTTTTTCCACGTGTCTTGACATGCAAAGTATCCCTGCAACGTTTGGTGAAGATCTGAGTATGTAGTTTTTGACCTTATCTGGAACCTCCTATCTGAAAATTTGAAAATTCTTCAAAAATTCGTCGAAAATCTTGATGTCTCCAATCTCTTGTTTTGTACGTTTTTTCCACGTGTCTTGACATCCAATGTATCCCTGCAATGTTTGCTTGAGATCTGAGTATGTAGTTTTTGACCTTATCTGGAACCTCCTATCTGAAAATTTGAAAATTCTTCAAAAATTCGTCCAAAAACTTGATGTCTCCAATCTCTTGTTTTGTACGTTTTTTCCACGTGTCTCGACCTCCAATGTATCCCTGCAAAGTTTGGTGAAGATCTGAGTATGTCGTTTTTGACCTTATCTGGAACATCCTTTCTGAAAATTTGAAAATTCTTAAAAAATTCGTCGAAAATCTTGATGTCTCCAATCTCTTGTTTTGTACGTTTTTTCCACGTGTCTTGACATCCAATGTATCCCTGCAAAGTTTGGTGAAGATCTGAGTATGTAGTTTTTGACCTTATATGGAACCTCCTATCTGAAAATTTGAAAATTCTTAAAAAATTCGTCCAAAATCTTGATGTCACCAATCCTATGTTTTGTATGTTTTTTCCACGTGTCTTGACATCCAATGTATCCATGCAAAGTTTGGTGAAGATCTGAGTATGTCGTTTTTGACCTTATCTGGAACCTCCCATCTGAAAATTTGAAAATTCTTAAAAAATTCGTCGAAAATCTTGATGTCTCCGATCTCTTGTTTTGTACGTTTTTTCCACGTGTCTTGACATGCAAAGTATTCCTGCAAAGTTTGGTGAAGATCTGACTATGTAGTTTTTGACCTCATCTGGAACCTCCTATCTGAAAATTTGAAAATTCTTTAAAAATTCGTCCAAAATATTGATGTCTCCAATCTCTTGTTTTGTACGTTTTTTCCACGTGTCTTGACATCCAATGTATCCCTGCAATGTTTGGTGAAGATCTGAGTATGTAGTTTTTGACCTTATCTGGAACCTCCTATCTGAAAATTTGAAAATTCTTAAAAAATTCGTCCAAAATCTTGATGTCTCCAATATCTTGTTTTGTACGTTTTTTCCACGTGTCTTGATATCCAATGTATCCCTGCAAAGTTTGGTGAAGATCTGAGTATGTCGTTTTTGACCTTATCTGGAACATCCTTTCTGAAAATTTGAAAATTGTTAAAAAATTCCTCCAAAATCTTGATGTCTCCTATCTCTTGTTTTGTACGTTTTTTCCACGTGTCTTGACATCCAATGTATCCCTGCAAAGTTTGGTGAAGATCTGAGTATGTAGTTTTTGACCTTATCTGGAACCTCCCATCTGAAAATTTGAAAATTCTTAAAAAATTCGACCAAAATCTTGATGTCTCCAATCTCTTCTTTTGTACGTTTTTTCCACGTGTCTTGACATGCAAAGTATTCCTGCAAAGTTTGGTGAAGATCTGAGTATGTAGTTTTTGACCTCATCTGGATCCTCCTATCTGAAAATTTGAAAATTCTTAAAAAATTCGTCCAAAATTTTGATGTCTCCAATCTCTTGTTTTGTACGTTTTTTCCACGTGTCTTGACATCCAATGTATCCCTGCAATGTTTGGTGAAGATCTGAGTATGTAGTTTTTGACCTTATCTGGAACCTCCCATCTGAAAATTTGAAAATTCCTAAAAAATCCGTCCAAAATCTTGATGACCCCAATCTCTTGTTTTGTACGTTTTTTCCACGTGTCTTGACATCCAATGTATCCCTGCAAAGTTTGGTGAAGATCTGAGTATGTAGTTTTTGACCTTATCTGGAACCTCCTATCTGAAAATTTGAAAATTCTTAAAAAATTCGTCCAAAATCTTGATGTCTCCAATCTCTTGTTTTGTACGTTTTTTCCACGTGTCTTGATATCCAATGTATCCCTGCAAAGTTTGGTGAAGATCTGAGTATGTCGTTTTTGACCTTATCTGGAACATCCTTTCTGAAAATTTGAAAATTGTTAAAAAATTCGTCCAAAATCTTGATGTCTCCAATCTCTTTTTTGTACGTTTTTTCCACGTGTCTTGACATCCAATGTATCCCTGCAAAGTTTGGTGAAGATCTGAGTATGTAGTTTTTGACCTTATCTGGAACCTCCCAACTGAAAATTTGAAAATTCTTAAAAAATTCGACCAAAATCTTGATGTCTCCAATCTTTTGTTTTGTACGTTTTTTCCACGTGTCTTGACACATAATGTATCCATGCAAAGTTTGGTGAAGATCTGAGTATGTAGTTTTTGACCTTATATGGAACCTCCTATCTGAAAATTTGAAAATTCTTAAAAAATTCGTCCAAAATCTTGATGTCTCCAATCTCTTGTTTTGTACGTTTTTTCCACGTGTCTTGACATCCAATGTATCCCTGCAAAGTTTGGTGAAGATCTGAGTATGTAGTTTTTGACCTTATCTGGAACCTCCCATCTGAAAATTTGAAAATTCCTAAAAAATCCGTGCAAAATCTTGATGACCCCAATCTCTTGTTTTGTACGTTTTTTCCACGTGTCTTGACATCCAATGTATCCATGCAAAGTTTGGTGAAGATCTGAGTATGTCGTTTTTGACCTTAACTGGAACCTCCCATCTGAAAATTTGAAAATTCTTAAAAAATTCGTCGAAAATCTTGATGTCTCCAATCTCTTGTTTTGTACGTTTTTTCCGCGTGTCTTGACATGCAAAGTATCCCTGCAACGTTTGGTGAAGATCTGAGTATGTAGTTTTTGACCTTATCTGGAACCTCCTATCTGAAAATTTGAAAATTCTTCAAAAATTCGTCGAAAATCTTGATGTCTCCAATCTCTTGTTTTGTACGTTTTTTCCACGTGTCTTGACATCCAATGTATCCCTGCAATGTTTGGTGGAGATCTGAGTATGTAGTTTTTGACCTTATCTGGGACCTCCTATCAGAAAATTTGAAAATTCTTCAAAAATTCGTCCAAAATCTTGATGTCTCCAATCTCTTGTTTTGTACGTTTTTTCCACGTGTCTCGACCTCCAATGTATCCCTGCAAAGTTTGGTGAAGATCTGAGTATGTCGTTTTTGACCTTATCTGGAACATCCTTTCCGAAAATTTGAAAATTCTTAAAAAATTCGTCGAAAATCTTGATGTCTCCAATCTCTTGTTTTGTACGTTTTTTCCACGTGTCTTGACATCCAATGTATCCCTGCAAAGTTTGGTGAAGATCTGAGTATGTAGTTTTTGACCTTATATGGAACCTCCTTTCTGAAAATTTGAAAATTCTCAAAAAATTCGTCCATAATCTTGATGTCTCCAATCTCTTGTTTTGTACGTTTTTTCCACGTGTCTTGACATCCAATGTATCCCTGCAAAGTTTGGTGAAGATCTGAGTATGTAGTTTTTGACCTTATATGGAACCTCCTATCTGAAAATTTGAAAATTCTTAAAAAATTCGTCCAAAATCTTGATGTCAACAATCCTATGTTTTGTATGTTTTTTCCACGTGTCTTGACATCCAATGTATCCATGCAAAGTTTGGTGAAGATCTGAGTATGTCGTTTTTGACCTTATCTGGAACCTCCCATCTGAAAATTTGAAAATTCTTAAAAAAATCGTCGAAAATCTTGATGTCTCCGATCTCCTGTTTTGTACGTTTTTTCCACGTGTCTGGACATGCAAAGTATTCCTGCAAAGTTTGGTGAAGATCTGAGTATGTAGTTTTTGACCTCATCTGGAACCTCCTATCTGAAAATTTGAAAATTCTTAAAAAATTCGTCCAAAATTTTGATGTCTCCAATCTCTTGTTTTGTACGTTTTTTCCACGTGTCTTCACATCCAATGTATCCCTGCAATGTTTGGTGAAGATCTGAGTATGTAGTTTTTGACCTTATCTGGAACCTCCCATCTGAAAATTTGAAAATTCCTAAAAAATCCGTCCAAAATCTTGATGACCCCAATCTCTTGTTTTGTACGTTTTTTCCACGTGTCTTGACATCCAATGTATCCCTGCAAAGTTTGGTGAAGATCTGAGTATGTAGTTTTTGACCTTATCTGGAACCTCCTATCTGAAAATTTGAAAATTCTTAAAAAATTCGTCCAAAATCTTGATGTCTCCAATCTCTTGTTTTGTACGTTTTTTCCACGTGTCTTGATATCCAATGTATCCCTGCAAAGTTTGGTGAAGATCTGAGTATGTCGTTTTTGACCTTATCTGGAACATCCTTTCTGAAAATTTGAAAATTGTTAAAAAATTCGTCCAAAATCTTGATGTCTCCAATCTCTTTTTTGTACGTTTTTTCCATGTGTCTTGACATCCAATGTATCCATGCAAAGT
The DNA here is from genome assembly GCF_977018435.1 of Lepisma saccharinum. Classification (NCBI taxonomy): domain Eukaryota; kingdom Metazoa; phylum Arthropoda; class Insecta; order Zygentoma; family Lepismatidae; genus Lepisma; species Lepisma saccharinum. The sequence continues at coordinate 593,860 of NW_028142915.1, forward strand.
TTGGTGAAGATCTGAGTATGTAGTTTTTGACCTTATCTGGAACCTCCCATCTGAAAATTTGAAAATTCTTAAAAAATTCGACCAAAATCTTGATGTCTCCAATCTTTTGTTTTGTACGTTTTTTCCACGTGTCTTGACACATAATGTATCCATGCAAAGTTTGGTGAAGATCTGAGTATGTAGTTTTTGACCTTATATGGAACCTCCTATCTGAAAATTTGAAAATTCTTAAAAAATTCGTCCAAAATCTTGATGTCTCCAATCTCTTGTTTTGTACGTTTTTTCCACGTGTCTTGACATCCAATGTATCCCTGCAAAGTTTGGTGAAGATCTGAGTATGTAGTTTTTGACCTTATCTGGAACCTCCCATCTGAAAATTTGAAAATTCCTAAAAAATCCGTGCAAAATCTTGATGACCCCAATCTCTTGTTTTGTACGTTTTTTCCACGTGTCTTGACATCCAATGTATCCATGCAAAGTTTGGTGAAGATCTGAGTATGTCGTTTTTGACCTTATCTGGAACCTCCCATCTGAAAATTTGAAAATTCTTAAAAAATTCGTCGAAAATCTTGATGTCTCCAATCTCTTGTTTTGTACGTTTTTTCCACGTGTCTTGACATGCAAAGTATCCCTGCAACGTTTGGTGAAGATCTGAGTATGTAGTTTTTGACCTTATCTGGAACCTCCTATCTGAAAATTTGAAAATTCTTCAAAAATTCGTCGAAAATCTTGATGTCTCCAATCTCTTGTTTTGTACGTTTTTTCCACGTGTCTTGACATCCAATGTATCCCTGCAATGTTTGGTGGAGATTTGAGTATGTAGTTTTTGACCTTATCTGGGACCTCCTATCAGAAAATTTGAAAATTCTTCAAAAATTCGTCCAAAATCTTGATTTCTCCAATCTCTTGTTTTGTACGTTTTTTCCACGTGTCTCGACCTCCAATGTATCCCTGCAAAGTTTGGTGAAGATCTGAGTATGTCGTTTTTGACCTTATCTGGAACATCCTTTCTGAAAATTTGAAAATTCTTAAAAAATTCGTCGAAAATCTTGATGTCTCCAATCTCTTGTTTTGTACGTTTTTTCCACGTGTCTTGACATCCAATGTATCCCTGCAAAGTTTGGTGAAGATCTGAGTATGTAGTTTTTGACCTTATCTGGAACCTCCCATCTGAAAATTTGAAAATTCTCAAAAAATTCGTCCATAATCTTGATGTCTCCAATCTCTTGTTTTGTACGTTTTTTCCACGTGTCTTGACATCCAATGTATCCCTGCAAAGTTTGGTGAAGATCTGAGTATGTAGTTTTTGACCTTATATGGAACCTCCTATCTGAAAATTTGAAAATTCTTAAAAAATTCGTCCAAAATTTTGATGTCTCCAATCTCTTGTTTTGTACGTTTTTTCCACGTGTCTTGACATCCAATGTATCCCTGCAAAGTTTGGTGAAGATCTGAGTATGTAGTTTTTGACCTTATCTGGAACCTCCTATCTGAAAATTTGAAAATTCTTAAAAAATTCGTCCAAAATCTTGATGTCTCCAATCTCTTGTTTTGTACGTTTTTTCCACGTGTCTTGATATCCAATGTATCCCTGCAAAGTTTGGTGAAGATCTGAGTATGTCGTTTTTGACCTTATCTGGAACATCCTTTCTGAAAATTTGAAAATTGTTAAAAAATTCGTCCAAAATCTTGATGTCTCCAATCTCTTTTTTGTACGTTTTTTCCACGTGTCTTGACATCCAATGTATCCCTGCAAAGTTTGGTGAAGATCTGAGTATGTAGTTTTTGACTTTATCTGGAACCTCCCATCTGAAAATTTGAAAATTCTTAAAAAATTCGACCAAAATCTTGATGTCTCCAATCTTTTGTTTTGTACGTTTTTTCCACGTGTCTTGACACATAATGTATCCATGCAAAGTTTGGTGAAGATCTGAGTATGTAGTTTTTGACCTTATATGGAACCTCCTATCTGAAAATTTGAAAATTCTTAAAAAATTCGTCCAAAATCTTGATGTCTCCAATCTCTTGTTTTGTACGTTTTTTCCACGTGTCTTGACATCCAATGTATCCCTGCAAAGTTTGGTGAAGATCTGAGTATGTAGTTTTTGACCTTATCTGGAACCTCCCATCTGAAAATTTGAAAATTCCTAAAAAATCCGTGCAAAATCTTGATGACCCCAATCTCTTGTTTTGTACGTTTTTTCCACGTGTCTTGACATCCAATGTATTCCTGCAATGTTTGGTGAAGATCTGAGTATGTAGTTTTTGACCTTATATGGAACCTCCTATCTGAAAATTTGAAAATTCTTAAAAAATTCGACCAAAATCTTGATGTTCCGAATCCTATGTTTTGTATGTTTTTTCCACGTGTCTTGACATCCAATGTATCCATGCAAAGTTTGGTGAAGATCTGAGTATGTAGTTTTTGACCTTATATTGAACCTCCCATCTGAAAATTTGAAAATTCTTAAAAAATTCGTCCAAAATCTTGATGACCCCAATCTCTTGTTTTGTACGTTTTTTCCACGTGTCTTGACATCCAAAGTATCCCTGCAAAGTTTGGTGAAGATCTGAGTATGTAGTTTTTGACCTTATATGGAACCTCCTTTCTGAAAATTTGAGAATTCTTAAAAAATTCTTCCAAAATCTTGATGTCTCCAATCTCTTGTTTTGTACGTTTTTTCCACGTGTCTTGACATCCAATGTATCCATGCAAAGTTTGGTGAAGATCTGAGTATGTCGTTTTTGACCTTATCTGGAACCTCCCATCTGAAAATTTGAAAATTCTTAAAAAATTCGTCGAAAATCTTGATGTCTCCAATCTTTTGTTTTGTACGTTTTTTCCACGTGTCTTGACATGCAAAGTATCCCTGCAACGTTTGGTGAAGATCTGAGTATGTAGTTTTTGACCTTATCTGGAACCTCCTATCTGAAAATTTGAAAATTCTTCAAAAATTCGTCCAAAATCTTGATGTCTCCAATCTCTTGTTTTGTACGTTTTTTCCACGTGTCTTGACATCCAATGTATCCCTGCAATGTTTGGTGGAGATCTGAGTATGTAGTTTTTGACCTTATCTGGGACCTCCTATCAGAAAATTTGAAAATTCTTCAAAAATTCGTCCAAAATCTTGATGTCTCCAATCTCTTTTTTGTACGTTTTTTCCATGTGTCTTGACATCCAATGTATCCCTGCAAAGTTTGGTGAAGATCTGAGTATGTAGTTTTTGACCTTATCTGGAACCTCCCATCTGAAAATTTGAAAATTCTTAAAAAATTCGACCAAAATCTTGATGTCTCCAATCTTTTGTTTTGTACGTTTTTTCCACGTGTCTTGACACATAATGTATCCATGCAAAGTTTGGTGAAGATCTGAGTATGTAGTTTTTGACCTTATATGGAACCTCCTATCTGAAAATTTGAAAATTCTTAAAAAATTCGTCCAAAATCTTGATGTCTCCAATCTCTTGTTTTGTACGTTTTTTCCACGTGTCTTGACATCCAATGTATCCCTGCAAAGTTTGGTGAAGATCTGAGTATGTAGTTTTTGACCTTATCTGGAACCTCCCATCTGAAAATTTGAAAATTCCTAAAAAATCCGTGCAAAATCTTGATGACCCCAATCTCTTGTTTTGTACGTTTTTTCCACGTGTCTTGACATCCAATGTATCCCTGCAATGTTTGGTGGAGATCTGAGTATGTAGTTTTTGACCTTATCTGGGACCTCCTATCAGAAAATTTGAAAATTCTAAAAAATTCGTCCAAAATCTTGATGTCTCCAATCTCTTGTTTTGTACGTTTTTTCCACGTGTCTCGACCTCCAATGTATCCCTGCAAAGTTTGGTGAAGATCTGAGTATGTCGTTTTTGACCTTATCTGGAACATCCTTTCTGAAAATTTGAAAATTCTTAAAAAATTCGTCGAAAATCTTGATGTCTCCAATCTCTTGTTTTGTACGTTTTTTCCACGTGTCTTGACATCCAATGTATCCCTGCAAAGTTTGGTGAAGATCTGAGTATGTAGTTTTTGACCTTATATGGAACCTCCTTTCTGAAAATTTGAAAATTCTCAAAAAATTCGTCCATAATCTTGATGTCTCCAATCTCTTGTTTTGTACGTTTTTTCCACGTGTCTTGACATCCAATGTATCCCTGCAAAGTTTGGTGAAGATCTGAGTATGTAGTTTTTGACCTTATATGGAACCTCCTATCTGAAAATTTGAAAATTCTTAAAAAATTCGTCCAAAATCTTGATGTCACCAATCCTATGTTTGGTATGTTTTTTCCACGTGTCTCGACATCCAATGTATCCATGCAAAGTTTGGTGAAGATCTGAGTATGTCGTTTTTGACCTTATCTGGAACCTCCCATCTGAAAATTTGAAAATTCTTAAAAAATTCGTCGAAAATCTTGATGTCTCCGATCTCCTGTTTTGTACGTTTTTTCCACGTGTCTTGACATGCAAAGTATTCCTGCAAAGTTTGGTGAAGATCTGAGTATGTAGTTTTTGACCTCATCTGGAACCTCCTATCTGAAAATTTGAAAATTCTTCAAAAATTCGTCCAAAATTTTGATGTCTCCAATCTCTTGTTTTGTACGTTTTTTCCACGTGTCTTGACATCCAATGTATCCCTGCAATGTTTGGTGAAGATCTGAGTATGTAGTTTTTGACCTTATCTGGAACCTCCCATCTGAAAATTTGAAAATTCCTAAAAAATCCGTCCAAAATCTTGATGACCCCAATCTCTTGTTTTGTACGTTTTTTCCACGTGTCTTGACATCCAATGTATCCCTGCAAAGTTTGGTGAAGATCTGAGTATGTAGTTTTTGACCTTATCTGGAACCTCCTATCTGAAAATTTGAAAATTCTTAAAAAATTCGTCCAAAATCTTGATGTCTCCAATCTCTTGTTTTGTACGTTTTTTCCACGTGTCTTGATATCCAATGTATCCCTGCAAAGTTTGGTGAAGATCTGAGTATGTCGTTTTTGACCTTATCTGGAACATCCTTTCTGAAAATTTGAAAATTGTTAAAAAATTCGTCCAAAATCTTGATGTCTCCAATCTCTTTTTTGTACGTTTTTTCCATGTGTCTTGACATCCAATGTATCCCTGCAAAGTTTGGTGAAGATCTGAGTATGTAGTTTTTGACCTTATCTGGAACCTCCCATCTGAAAATTTGAAAATTCTTAAAAAATTCGACCAAAATCTTGATGTCTCCAATCTTTTGTTTTGTACGTTTTTTCCACGTGTCTTGACACATAATGTATCCATGCAAAGTTTGGTGAAGATCTGAGTATGTAGTTTTTGACCTTATATGGAACCTCCTATCTGAAAATTTGAAAATTCTTAAAAAATTCGTCCAAAATCTTGATGTCTCCAATCTCTTGTTTTGTACGTTTTTTCCACGTGTCTTGACATCCAATGTATCCCTGCAAAGTTTGGTGAAGATCTGAGTATGTAGTTTTTGACCTTATCTGGAACCTCCCATCTGAAAATTTGAAAATTCCTAAAAAATCCGTGCAAAATCTTGATGACCCCAATCTCTTGTTTTGTACGTTTTTTCCACGTGTCTTGACATCCAATGTATCCATGCAAAGTTTGGTGAAGATCTGAGTATGTCGTTTTTGACCTTATCTGGAACCTCCCATCTGAAAATTTGAAAATTCTTAAAAAATTCTTCGAAAATCTTGATGTCTCCAATCTCTTGTTTTGTACGTTTTTTCCACGTGTCTTGACATGCAAAGTATCCCTGCAACGTTTGGTGAAGATCTGAGTATGTAGTTTTTGACCTTATCTGGAACCTCCTATCTGAAAATTTGAAAATTCTTCAAAAATTCGTCGAAAATCTTGATGTCTCCAATCTCTTGTTTTGTACGTTTTTTCCACGTGTCTTGACATCCAATGTATCCCTGCAATGTTTGGTGGAGATCTGAGTATGTAGTTTTTGACCTTATCTGGGACCTCCTATCAGAAAATTTGAAAATTCTTCAAAAATTCGTCCAAAATCTTGATGTCTCCAATCTCTTGTTTTGTACGTTTTTTCCACGTGTCTCGACCTCCAATGTATCCCTGCAAAGTTTGGTGAAGATCTGAGTATGTCGTTTTTGACCTTATCTGGAACATCCTTTCTGAAAATTTGAAAATTCTTAAAAAATTCGTCGAAAATCTTGATGTCTCCAATCTCTTGTTTTGTACGTTTTTTCCACGTGTCTTGACATCCAATGTATCCCTGCAAAGTTTGGTGAAGATCTGAGTATGTAGTTTTTGACCTTATATGGAACCTCCTTTCTGAAAATTTGAAAATTCTCAAAAAATTCGTCCATAATCTTGATGTCTCCAATCTCTTGTTTTGTACGTTTTTTCCACGTGTCTTGACATCCAATGTATCCCTGCAAAGTTTGGTGAAGATCTGAGTATGTAGTTTTTGACCTTATATGGAACCTCCTATCTGAAAATTTGAAAATTCTTAAAAAATTCGTCCAAAATCTTGATGTCACCAATCCTATGTTTTGTATGTTTTTTCCACGTGTCTTGACATCCAATGTATCCATGCAAAGTTTGGTGAAGATCTGAGTATGTCGTTTTTGACCTTATCTGGAACCTCCCATCTGAAAATTTGAAAATTCTTAAAAAATTCGTCGAAAATCTTGATGTCTCCGATCTCTTGTTTTGTACGTTTTTTCCACGTGTCTTGACATGCAAAGTATTCCTGCAAAGTTTGGTGAAGATCTGAGTATGTAGTTTTTGACCTCATCTGGAACCTCCTATCTGAAAATTTGAAAATTCTTAAAAAATTCGTCCAAAATTTTGATGTCTCCAATCTCTTGTTTTGTACGTTTTTTCCACGTGTCTTGACATCCAATGTATCCCTGCAATGTTTGGTGAAGATCTGAGTATGTAGTTTTTGACCTTATCTGGAACCTCCCATCTGAAAATTTGAAAATTCCTAAAAAATCCGTCCAAAATCTTGATGACCCCAATCTCTTGTTTTGTACGTTTTTTCCACGTGTTTTGACATCCAATGTATCCCTGCAAAGTTTGGTGAAGATCTGAGTATGTAGTTTTTGACCTTATCTGGAACCTCCTATCTGAAAATTTGAAAATTCTTAAAAAATTCGTCCAAAATCTTGATGTCTCCAATCTCTTGTTTTGTACGTTTTTTCCACGTGTCTTGATATCCAATGTATCTTTGCAAAGTTTGGTGAAGATCTGAGTATGTCGTTTTTGCCCTTATCTGGAACATCCTTTCTGAAAATTTGAAAATTGTTAAAAAATTCGTCCAAAATCTTGATGTCTCCAATCTCTTTTTTGTACGTTTTTTCCACGTGTCTTGACATCCAATGTATCCCTGCAAAGTTTGGTGAAGATCTGAGTATGTAGTTTTTGACCTTATCTGGAACCTCCCATCTGAAAATTTGAAAATTCTTAAAAAATTCGACCAAAATCTTGATGTCTCCAATCTTTTGTTTTGTACGTTTTTTCCACGTGTCTTGACACATAATGTATCCATGCAAAGTTTGGTGAAGATCTGAGTATGTAGTTTTTGACCTTATATGGAACCTCCTATCTGAAAATTTGAAAATTCTTAAAAAATTCGTCCAAAATCTTGATGTCTCCAATCTCTTGTTTTGTACGTTTTTTCCACGTGTCTTGACATCCAATGTATCCCTGCAAAGTTTGGTGAAGATCTGAGTATGTAGTTTTTGACCTTATCTGGAACCTCCCATCTGAAAATTTGAAAATTCCTAAAAAATCCGTGCAAAATCTTGATGACCCCAATCTCTTGTTTTGTACGTTTTTTCCACGTGTCTTGACTTCCAATGTATTCCTGCAATGTTTGGTGAAGATCTGAGTATGTAGTTTTTGACCTTATATGGAACCTCCTATCTGAAAATTTGAAAATTCTTAAAAAATTCGACCAAAATCTTGATGTTCCGAATCCTATGTTTTGTATGTTTTTTCCACGTGTCTTGACATCCAATGTATCCATGCAAAGTTTGGTGAAGATCTGAGTATGTAGTTTTTGACCTTATATTGAACCTCCCATCTGAAAATTTGAAAATTCTTAAAAAATTCGTCCAAAATCTTGATGACCCCAATCTCTTGTTTTGTACGTTTTTTCCACGTGTCTTGACATCCAAAGTATCCCTGCAAAGTTTGGTGAAGATCTGAGTATGTAGTTTTTGACCTTATATGGAACCTCCTTTCTGAAAATTTGAGAATTCTTAAAAAATTCGTCCAAAATCTTGATGTCTCCAATCTCTTGTTTTGTACGTTTTTTCCACGTGTCTTGACATCCAATGTATCCATGCAAAGTTTGGTGAAGATCTGAGTATGTCGTTTTTGACCTTATCTGGAACCTCCCATCTGAAAATTTGAAAATTCTTAAAAAATTCGTCGAAAATCTTGATGTCTCCAATCTTTTGTTTTGTACGTTTTTTCCACGTGTCTTGACATGCAAAGTATCCCTGCAACGTTTGGTGAAGATCTGAGTATGTAGTTTTTGACCTTATCTGGAACCTCCTATCTGAAAATTTGAAAATTCTTCAAAAATTCGTCGAAAATCTTGATGTCTCCAATCTCTTGTTTTGTACGTTTTTTCCACGTGTCTTGACATCCAATGTATCCCTGCAATGTTTGGTGGAGATCTGAGTATGTAGTTTTTGACCTTATCTGGGACCTCCTATCAGAAAATTTGAAAATTCTTCAAAAATTCGTCCAAAATCTTGATGTCTCCAATCTCTTTTTTGTACGTTTTTTCCATGTGTCTTGACATCCAATGTATCCCTGCAAAGTTTGGTGAAGATCTGAGTATGTAGTTTTTGACCTTATCTGGAACCTCCCATCTGAAAATTTGAAAATTCTTAAAAAATTCGACCAAAATCTTGATGTCTCCAATCTTTTGTTTTGTACGTTTTTTCCACGTGTCTTGACACATAATGTATCCATGCAAAGTTTGGTGAAGATCTGAGTATGTAGTTTTTGACCTTATATGGAACCTCCTATCTGAAAATTTGAAAATTCTTAAAAAATTCGTCCAAAATCTTGATGTCTCCAATCTCTTGTTTTGTACGTTTTTTCCACGTGTCTTGACATCCAATGTATCCCTGCAAAGTTTGGTGAAGATCTGAGTATGTAGTTTTTGACCTTATCTGGAACCTCCCATCTGAAAATTTGAAAATTCCTAAAAAATCCGTGCAAAATCTTGATGACCCCAATCTCTTGTTTTGTACGTTTTTTCCACGTGTCTTGACATCCAATGTATCCATGCAAAGTTTGGTGAAGATCTGAGTATGTCGTTTTTGACCTTATCTGGAACCTCCCATCTGAAAATTTGAAAATTCTTAAAAAATTCGTCGAAAATCTTGATGTCTCCAATCTCTTGTTTTGTACGTTTTTTCCACGTGTCTTGACATGCAAAGTATCCCTGCAACGTTTGGTGAAGATCTGAGTATGTAGTTTTTGACCTTATCTGGAACCTCCTATCTGAAAATTTGAAAATTCTTCAAAAATTCGTCGAAAATCTTGATGTCTCCAATCTCTTGTTTTGTACGTTTTTTCCACGTGTCTTGACATCCAATGTATCCCTGCAATGTTTGGTGGAGATCTGAGTATGTAGTTTTTGACCTTATCTGGGACCTCCTATCAGAAAATTTGAAAATTCTTCAAAAATTCGTCCAAAATCTTGATGTCTCCAATCTCTTGTTTTGTACGTTTTTTCCACGTGTCTCGACCTCCAATGTATCCCTGCAAAGTTTGGTGAAGATCTGAGTATGTCGTTTTTGACCTTATCTGGAACATCCTTTCTGAAAATTTGAAAATTCTTAAAAAATTCGTCGAAAATCTTGATGTCTCCAATCTCTTGTTTTGTACGTTTTTTCCACGTGTCTTGACATCCAATGTATCCCTGCAAAGTTTGGTGAAGATCTGAGTATGTAGTTTTTGACCTTATATGGAACCTCCTTTCTGAAAATTTGAAAATTCTCAAAAAATTCGTCCATAATCTTGATGTCTCCAATCTCTTGTTTTGTACGTTTTTTCCACGTGTCTTGACATCCAATGTATCCCTGCAAAGTTTGGTGAAGATCTGAGTATGTAGTTTTTGACCTCATCTGGAACCTCCTATCTGAAAATTTGAAAATTCTTAAAAAATTCGTCCAAAATCTTGATGTCTCCAATCTCTTGTTTTGTACGTTTTTTCCACGTGTCTTGATATCCAATGTATCCCTGCAAAGTTTGGTGAAGATCTGAGTATGTCGTTTTTGACCTTATCTGGAACATCCTTTCTGAAAATTTGAAAATTGTTAAAAAATTCGTCCAAAATCTTGATGTCTCCAATCTCTTTTTTGTACGTTTTTTCCACGTGTCTTGACATCCAATGTATCCCTGCAAAGTTTGGTGAAGATCTGAGTATGTAGTTTTTGACCTTATCTGGAACCTCCCATCTGAAAATTTGAAAATTCTTAAAAAATTCGACCAAAATCTTGATGTCTCCAATCTTTTGTTTTGTACGTTTTTTCCACGTGTCTTGACACATAATGTATCCATGCAAAGTTTGGTGAAGATCTGAGTATGTAGTTTTTGACCTTATATGGAACCTCCTATCTGAAAATTTGAAAATTCTTAAAAAATTCGACCAAAATCTTGATGTCTCCAATCTCTTGTTTTGTACGTTTTTTCCACGTGTCTTGACATCCAATGTATCCCTGCAAAGTTTGGTGAAGATCTGAGTATGTAGTTTTTGACCTTATCTGGAACCTCCCATCTGAAAATTTGAAAATTCCTAAAAAATCCGTGCAAAATCTTGATGACCCCAATCTCTTGTTTTGTACGTTTTTTCCACGTGTCTTGACATCCAATGTATTCCTGCAATGTTTGGTGAAGATCTGAGTATGTAGTTTTTGACCTTATATGGAACCTCCTATCTGAAAATTTGAAAATTCTTAAAAAATTCGACCAAAATCTTGATGTTCCGAATCCTATGTTTTGTATGTTTTTTCCACGTGTCTTGACATCCAATGTATCCATGCAAAGTTTGGTGAAGATCTGAGTATGTAGTTTTTGACCTTATATTGAACCTCCCATCTGAAAATTTGAAAATTCTTAAAAAATTCGTCCAAAATCTTGATGACCCCAATCTCTTGTTTTGTACGTTTTTTCCACGTGTCTTGACATCCAAAGTATCCCTGCAAAGTTTGGTGAAGATCTGAGTATGTAGTTTTTGACCTTATATGGAACCTCCTTTCTGAAAATTTGAGAATTCTTAAAAAATTCGTCCAAAATCTTGATGTCTCCAATCTCTTGTTTTGTACGTTTTTCCACGTGTCTTGACATCCAATGTATCCATGCAAAGTTTGGTGAAGATCTGAGTATGTCGTTTTTGACCTTATCTGGAACCTCCCATCTGAAAATTTGAAAATTCTTAAAAAATTCGTCGAAAATCTTGATGTCTCCAATCTTTTGTTTTGTACGTTTTTTCCACGTGTCTTGACATGCAAAGTATCCCTGCAACGTTTGGTGAAGATCTGAGTATGTAGTTTTTGACCTTATCTGGAACCTCCTATCTGAAAATTTGAAAATTCTTCAAAAATTCGTCGAAAATCTTGATGTCTCCAATCTCTTGTTTTGTACGTTTTTTCCACGTGTCTTGACATCCAATGTATCCCTGCAATGTTTGGTGGAGATCTGAGTATGTAGTTTTTGACCTTATCTGGGACCTCCTATCAGAAAATTTGAAAATTCTTCAAAAATTCGTCCAAAATCTTGATGTCTCCAATCTCTTGTTTTGTACGTTTTTTCCACGTGTCTCGACCTCCAATGTATCCCTGCAAAGTTTGGTGAAGATCTGAGTATGTCGTTTTTGACCTTATCTGGATCATCCTTTCTGAAAATTTGAAAATTCTTAAAAAATTCGTCGAAAATCTTGATGTCTCCAATCTCTTGTTTTGTACGTTTTTTCCACGTGTCTTGACATCCAATGTATCCCTGCAAAGTTTGGTGAAGATCTGAGTATGTAGTTTTTGACCTTATATGGAACCTCCTATCTGAAAATTTGAAAATTCTTAAAAAATTCGTCCAAAATCTTGATGTCACCAATCCTATGTTTTGTATGTTTTTTCCACGTGTCTTGACATCCAATGTATCCATGCAAAGTTTGGTGAAGATCTGAGTATGTCGTTTTTGACCTTATCTGGAACCTCCCATCTGAAAATTTGAAAATTCTTAAAAAATTCGTCGAAAATCTTGATGTCTCCGATCTCTTGTTTTGTACGTTTTTTCCACGTGTCTTGACATGCAAAGTATTCCTGCAAAGTTTGGTGAAGATCTGAGTATGTAGTTTTTGACCTCATCTGGAACCTCCTATCTGAAAATTTGAAAATTCTTAAAAAATTCGTCCAAAATTTTGATGTCTCCAATCTCTTGTTTTGTACGTTTTTTCCACGTGTCTTGACATCCAATGTATCCCTGCAATGTTTGGTGAAGATCTGAGTATGTAGTTTTTGACCTTATCTGGAACCTCCCATCTGAAAATTTGAAAATTCCTAAAAAATCCGTCCAAAATCTTGATGACCCCAATCTCTTGTTTTGTACGTTTTTTCCACGTGTCTTGATATCCAATGTATCCCTGCAAAGTTTAGTGAAGATCTGAGTATGTCGTTTTTGACCTTATCTGGAACATCCTTTCTGAAAATTTGAAAATTCTTAAAAAATTCGTCGAAAATCTTGATGTCTCCAATCTCTTGTTTTGTACGTTTTTTCCACGTGTCTTGACATCCAATGTATCCCTGCAAAGTTTGGTGAAGATCTGAGTATGTAGTTTTTGACCTTATATGGAACCTCCTTTCTGAAAATTTGAAAATTCTCAAAAAATTCGTCCATAATCTTGATGTCTCCAATCTCTTGTTTTGTACGTTTTTTCCACGTGTCTTGACATCCAATGTATCCCTGCAAAGTTTGGTGAAGATCTGAGTATGTAGTTTTTGACCTTATATGGAACCTCCTATCTGAAAATTTGAAAATTCTTAAAAAATTCGTCCAAAATCTTGATGTCACCAATCCTATGTTTTGTATGTTTATTCCACGTGTCTTGACATCCAATGTATCCATGCAAAGTTTGGTGAAGATCTGAGTATGTCGTTTTTGACCTTATCTGGAACCTCCCATCTGAAAATTTGAAAATTCTTAAAAAATTCGTCGAAAATCTTGATGTCTCCGATCTCTTGTTTTGTACGTTTTTTCCACGTGTCTTGACATGCAAAGTATTCCTGCAAAGTTTGGTGAAGATCTGAGTATGTAGTTTTTGACCTCATCTGGAACCTCCTATCTGAAAATTTGAAAATTCTTAAAAAATTCGTCCAAAATTTTGATGTCTCCAATCTCTTGTTTTGTACGTTTTTTCCACGTGTCTTGACATCCAATGTATCCCTGCAATGTTTGGTGAAGATCTGAGTATGTAGTTTTTGACCTTATCTGGAACCTCCCATCTGAAAATTTGAAAATTCCTAAAAAATCCGTCCAAAATCTTGATGACCCCAATCTCTTGTTTTGTACGTTTTTTCCACGTGTCTTGACATCCAATGTATCCCTGCAAAGTTTGGTGAAGATCTGAGTATGTAGTTTTTGACCTTATCTGGAACCTCCTATCTGAAAATTTGAAAATTCTTAAAAAATTCGTCCAAAATCTTGATGTCTCCAATCTCTTGTTTTGTACGTTTTTTCCACGTGTCTTGATATCCAATGTATCCCTGCAAAGTTTGGTGAAGATCTGAGTATGTCGTTTTTGACCTTATCTGGAACATCCTTTCTGAAAATTTGAAAATTGTTAAAAAATTCGTCCAAAATCTTGATGTCTCCAATCTCTTTTTTGTACGTTTTTTCCACGTGTCTTGACATCCAATGTATCCCTGCAAAGTTTGGTGAAGATCTGAGTATGTAGTTTTTGACCTTATCTGGAACCTCCCATCTGAAAATTTGAAAATTCTTAAAAAATTCGACCAAAATCTTGATGTCTCCAATCTTTTGTTTTGTACGTTTTTTCCACGTGTCTTGACACATAATGTATCCATGCAAAGTTTGGTGAAGATCTGAGTATGTAGTTTTTGACCTTATATGGAACCTCCTATCTGAAAATTTGAAAATTCTTAAAAAATTCGTCCAAAATCTTGATGTCTCCAATCTCTTGTTTTGTACGTTTTTTCCACGTGTCTTGACATCCAATGTATCCCTGCAAAGTTTGGTGAAGATCTGAGTATGTAGTTTTTGACCTTATCTGGAACCTCCCATCTGAAAATTTGAAAATTCCTAAAAAATCCGTGCAAAATCTTGATGACCCCAATCTCTTGTTTTGTACGTTTTTTCCACGTGTCTTGACATCCAATGTATCCATGCAAAGTTTGGTGAAGATCTGAGTATGTCGTTTTTGACCTTATCTGGAACCTCCCATCTGAAAATTTGAAAATTCTTAAAAAATTCGTCGAAAATCTTGATGTCTCCAATCTCTTGTTTTGTACGTTTTTTCCACGTGTCTTGACATGCAAAGTATCCCTGCAACGTTTGGTGAAGATCTGAGTATGTAGTTTTTGACCTTATCTGGAACCTCCTATCTGAAAATTTGAAAATTCTTCAAAAATTCGTCGAAAATCTTGATGTCTCCAATCTCTTGTTTTGTACGTTTTTTCCACGTGTCTTGACATCCAATGTATCCCTGCAATGTTTGGTGGAGATCTGAGTATGTAGTTTTTGACCTTATCTGGGACCTCCTATCAGAAAATTTGAAAATTCTTCAAAAATTCGTCCAAAATCTTGATGTCTCCAATCTCTTGTTTTGTACGTTTTTTCCACGTGTCTCGACCTCCAATGTATCCCTGCAAAGTTTGGTGAAGATCTGAGTATGTCGTTTTTGACCTTATCTGGATCATCCTTTCTGAAAATTTGAAAATTCTTAAAAAATTCGTCGAAAATCTTGATGTCTCCAATCTCTTGTTTTGTACGTTTTTTCCACGTGTCTTGACATCCAATGTATCCCTGCAAAGTTTGGTGAAGATCTGAGTATGTAGTTTTTGACCTTATATGGAACCTCCTATCTGAAAATTTGAAAATTCTTAAAAAATTCGTCCAAAATCTTGATGTCACCAATCCTATGTTTTGTATGTTTTTTCCACGTGTCTTGACATCCAATGTATCCATGCAAAGTTTGGTGAAGATCTGAGTATGTCGTTTTTGACCTTATCTGGAACCTCCCATCTGAAAATTTGAAAATTCTTAAAAAATTCGTCGAAAATCTTGATGTCTCCGATCTCTTGTTTTGTACGTTTTTTCCACGTGTCTTGACATGCAAAGTATTCCTGCAAAGTTTGGTGAAGATCTGAGTATGTAGTTTTTGACCTCATCTGGAACCTCCTATCTGAAAATTTGAAAATTCTTAAAAAATTCGTCCAAAATTTTGATGTCTCCAATCTCTTGTTTTGTACGTTTTTTCCACGTGTCTTGACATCCAATGTATCCCTGCAATGTTTGGTGAAGATCTGAGTATGTAGTTTTTGACCTTATCTGGAACCTCCCATCTGAAAATTTGAAAATTCCTAAAAAATCCGTCCAAAATCTTGATGACCCCAATCTCTTGTTTTGTACGTTTTTTCCACGTGTCTTGACATCCAATGTATCCCTGCAAAGTTTGGTGAAGATCTGAGTATGTAGTTTTTGACCTTATCTGGTGGAAGCGGCCCCGGCGCCTACCCAGCGTCGAATAACATGGGTACCTGGGGGAAACCCTGGGGGGTAAAGGCGGTCAGGGGCGTGATGCTGATCACATCACCCCCACTCACGACCGGATCAAGAAAGTGTGGGGCGTTACCCTCACACCCCCTATGCGCCTTCATGGCGTGGTGCTATGCACAGGGGAACACTTTACCTTTTTTACCTGGAACCTCCTATCTGAAAATTTGAAAATTCTTAAAAAATTCGTCCAAAATCTTGATGTCTCCAATCTCTTGTTTTGTACGTTTTTTCCACGTGTCTTGATATCCAATGTATCCCTGCAAAGTTTGGTGAAGATCTGAGTATGTCGTTTTTGACCTTATCTGGAACATCCTTTCTGAAAATTTGAAAATTGTTAAAAAATTCGTCCAAAATCTTGATGTCTCCAATCTCTTTTTTGTACGTTTTTTCCACGTGTCTTGACATCCAATGTATCCCTGCAAAGTTTGGTGAAGATCTGAGTATGTAGTTTTTGACCTTATCTGGAACCTCCCATCTGAAAATTTGAAAATTCTTAAAAAATTCGACCAAAATCTTGATGTCTCCAATCTTTTGTTTTGTACGTTTTTTCCACGTGTCTTGACACATAATGTATCCATGCAAAGTTTGGTGAAGATCTGAGTATGTAGTTTTTGACCTTATATGGAACCTCCTATCTGAAAATTTGAAAATTCTTAAAAAATTCGTCCAAAATCTTGATGTCTCCAATCTCTTGTTTTGTACGTTTTTTCCACGTGTCTTGACATCCAATGTATCCCTGCAAAGTTTGGTGAAGATCTGAGTATGTAGTTTTTGACCTTATCTGGAACCTCCCATCTGAAAATTTGAAAATTCCTAAAAAATCCGTGCAAAATCTTGATGACCCCAATCTCTTGTTTTGTACGTTTTTTCCACGTGTCTTGACATCCAATGTATCCATGCAAAGTTTGGTGAAGATCTGAGTATGTCGTTTTTGACCTTATCTGGAACCTCCCATCTGAAAATTTGAAAATTCTTAAAAAATTCGTCGAAAATCTTGATGTCTCCAATCTCTTGTTTTGTACGTTTTTTCCACGTGTCTTGACATGCAAAGTATCCCTGCAACGTTTGGTGAAGATCTGAGTATGTAGTTTTTGACCTTATCTGGAACCTCCTATCTGAAAATTTGAAAATTCTTCAAAAATTCGTCGAAAATCTTGATGTCTCCAATCTCTTGTTTTGTACGTTTTTTCCACGTGTCTTGACATCCAATGTATCCCTGCAATGTTTGGTGGAGATCTGAGTATGTAGTTTTTGACCTTATCTGGGACCTCCTATCAGAAAATTTGAAAATTCTTCAAAAATTCGTCCAAAATCTTGATGTCTCCAATCTCTTGTTTTGTACGTTTTTTCCACGTGTCTCGACCTCCAATGTATCCCTGCAAAGTTTGGTGAAGATCTGAGTATGTCGTTTTTGACCTTATCTGGAACATCCTTTCTGAAAATTTGAAAATTCTTAAAAAATTCGTCGAAAATCTTGATGTCTCCAATCTCTTGTTTTGTACGTTTTTTCCACGTGTCTTGACATCCAATGTATCCCTGCAAAGTTTGGTGAAGATCTGAGTATGTAGTTTTTGACCTTATATGGAACCTCCTTTCTGAAAATTTGAAAATTCTCAAAAAATTCGTCCATAATCTTGATGTCTCCAATCTCTTGTTTTGTACGTTTTTTCCACGTGTCTTGACATCCAATGTATCCCTGCAAAGTTTGGTGAAGATCTGAGAATGTAGTTTTTGACCTTATATGGAACCTCCTATCTGAAAATTTGAAAATTCTTAAAAAATTCGTCCAAAATCTTGATGTCAACAATCCTATGTTTTGTATGTTTTTTCCACGTGTCTTGACATCCAATGTATCCATGCAAAGTTTGGTGAAGATCTGAGTATGTCGTTTTTGACCTTATCTGGAACCTCCCATCTGAAAATTTGAAAATTCTTAAAAAATTCGTCGAAAATCTTGGTCTCCGATCTCTTGTTTTGTACGTTTTTTCCACGTGTCTTGACATGCAAAGTATTCCTGCAAAGTTTGGTGAAGATCTGAGTATGTAGTTTTTGACCTCATCTGGAACCTCCTATCTGAAAATTTGAAAATTCTTAAAAAATTCGTCCAAAATCTTGATGTCTCCAATCTCTTGTTTTGTACGTTTTTTCCACGTGTCTTGATATCCAATGTATCCCTGCAAAGTTTGGTGAAGATCTGAGTATGTCGTTTTTGACCTTATCTGGAACATCCTTTCTGAAAATTTGAAAATTGTTAAAAAATTCGTCCAAAATCTTGATGTCTCCAATCTCTTTTTTGTACGTTTTTTCCACGTGTCTTGACATCCAATGTATCCCTGCAAAGTTTGGTGAAGATCTGAGTATGTAGTTTTTGACCTTATCTGGAACCTCCCATCTGAAAATTTGAAAATTCTTAAAAAATTCGACCAAAATCTTGATGTCTCCAATCTTTTGTTTTGTACGTTTTTTCCACGTGTCTTGACACATAATGTATCCATGCAAAGTTTGGTGAAGATCTGAGTATGTAGTTTTTGACCTTATATGGAACCTCCTATCTGAAAATTTGAAAATTCTTAAAAAATTCGACCAAAATCTTGATGTCTCCAATCTCTTGTTTTGTACGTTTTTTCCACGTGTCTTGACATCCAATGTATCCCTGCAAAGTTTGGTGAAGATCTGAGTATGTAGTTTTTGACCTTATCTGGAACCTCCCATCTGAAAATTTGAAAATTCCTAAAAAATCCGTGCAAAATCTTGATGACCCCAATCTCTTGTTTTGTACGTTTTTTCCACGTGTCTTGACATCCAATGTATTCCTGCAATGTTTGGTGAAGATCTGAGTATGTAGTTTTTGACCTTATATGGAACCTCCTATCTGAAAATTTGAAAATTCTTAAAAAATTCGACCAAAATCTTGATGTTCCGAATCCTATGTTTTGTATGTTTTTTCCACGTGTCTTGACATCCAATGTATCCATGCAAAGTTTGGTGAAGATCTGAGTATGTAGTTTTTGACTTTATATTGAACCTCCCATCTGAAAATTTGAAAATTCTTAAAAAATTCGTCCAAAATCTTGATGACCCCAATCTCTTGTTTTGTACGTTTTTTCCACGTGTCTTGACATCCAAAGTATCCCTGCAAAGTTTGGTGAAGATCTGAGTATGTAGTTTTTGACCTTATATGGAACCTCCTTTCTGAAAATTTGAGAATTCTTAAAAAATTCGTCCAAAATCTTGATGTCTCCAATCTCTTGTTTTGTACGTTTTTCCACGTGTCTTGACATCCAATGTATCCATGCAAAGTTTGGTGAAGATCTGAGTATGTCGTTTTTGACCTTATCTGGAACCTCCCATCTGAAAATTTGAAAATTCTTAAAAAATTCGTCGAAAATCTTGATGTCTCCAATCTTTTGTTTTGTACGTTTTTTCCACGTGTCTTGACATGCAAAGTATCCCTGCAACGTTTGGTGAAGATCTGAGTATGTAGTTTTTGACCTTATCTGGAACCTCCTATCTGAAAATTTGAAAATTCTTCAAAAATTCGTCGAAAATCTTGATGTCTCCAATGTCTTGTTTTGTACGTTTTTTCCACGTGTCTTGACATCCAATGTATCCCTGCAATGTTTGGTGGAGATCTGAGTATGTAGTTTTTGACCTTATCTGGGACCTCCTATCAGAAAATTTGAAAATTCTTCAAAAATTCGTCCAAAATCTTGATGTCTCCAATCTCTTGTTTTGTACGTTTTTTCCACGTGTCTCGACCTCCAATGTATCCCTGCAAAGTTTGGTGAAGATCTGAGTATGTCGTTTTTGACCTTATCTGGATCATCCTTTCTGAAAATTTGAAAATTCTTAAAAAATTCGTCGAAAATCTTGATGTCTCCAATCTCTTGTTTTGTACGTTTTTTCCACGTGTCTTGACATCCAATGTATCCCTGCAAAGTTTGGTGAAGATCTGAGTATGTAGTTTTTGACCTTATATGGAACCTCCTATCTGAAAATTTGAAAATTCTTAAAAAATTCGTCCAAAATCTTGATGTCACCAATCCTATGTTTTGTATGTTTTTTCCACGTGTCTTGACATCCAATGTATCCATGCAAAGTTTGGTGAAGATCTGAGTATGTCGTTTTTGACCTTATCTGGAACCTCCCATCTGAAAATTTGAAAATTCTTAAAAAATTCGTCGAAAATCTTGATGTCTCCGATCTCTTGTTTTGTACGTTTTTTCCACGTGTCTTGACATGCAAAGTATTCCTGCAAAGTTTGGTGAAGATCTGAGTATGTAGTTTTTGACCTCATCTGGAACCTCCTATCTGAAAATTTGAAAATTCTTAAAAAATTCGTCCAAAATTTTGATGTCTCCAATCTCTTGTTTTGTACGTTTTTTCCACGTGTCTTGACATCCAATGTATCCCTGCAATGTTTGGTGAAGATCTGAGTATGTAGTTTTTGACCTTATCTGGAACCTCCCATCTGAAAATTTGAAAATTCCTAAAAAATCCGTCCAAAATCTTGATGACCCCAATCTCTTGTTTTGTACGTTTTTTCCACGTGTCTTGATATCCAATGTATCCCTGCAAAGTTTAGTGAAGATCTGAGTATGTCGTTTTTGACCTTATCTGGAACATCCTTTCTGAAAATTTGAAAATTCTTAAAAAATTCGTCGAAAATCTTGATGTCTCCAATCTCTTGTTTTGTACGTTTTTTCCTCGTGTCTTGACATCCAATGTATCCCTGCAAAGTTTGGTGAAGATCTGAGTATGTAGTTTTTGACCTTATATGGAACCTCCTTTCTGAAAATTTGAAAATTCTCAAAAAATTCGTCCATAATCTTGATGTCTCCAATCTCTTGTTTTGTACGTTTTTTCCACGTGTCTTGACATCCAATGTATCCCTGCAAAGTTTGGTGAAGATCTGAGTATGTAGTTTTTGACCTTATATGGAACCTCCTATCTGAAAATTTGAAAATTCTTAAAAAATTCGTCCAAAATCTTGATGTCACCAATCCTATGTTTTGTATGTTTATTCCACGTGTCTTGACATCCAATGTATCCATGCAAAGTTTGGTGAAGATCTGAGTATGTCGTTTTTGACCTTATCTGGAACCTCCCATCTGAAAATTTGAAAATTCTTAAAAAATTCGTCGAAAATCTTGATGTCTCCGATCTCTTGTTTTGTACGTTTTTTCCACGTGTCTTGACATGCAAAGTATTCCTGCAAAGTTTGGTGAAGATCTGAGTATGTAGTTTTTGACCTCATCTGGAACCTCCTATCTGAAAATTTGAAAATTCTTAAAAAATTCGTCCAAAATTTTGATGTCTCCAATCTCTTGTTTTGTACGTTTTTTCCACGTGTCTTGACATCCAATGTATCCCTGCAATGTTTGGTGAAGATCTGAGTATGTAGTTTTTGACCTTATCTGGAACCTCCCATCTGAAAATTTGAAAATTCCTAAAAAATCCGTCCAAAATCTTGATGACCCCAATCTCTTGTTTTGTACGTTTTTTCCACGTGTCTTGACATCCAATGTATCCCTGCAAAGTTTGGTGAAGATCTGAGTATGTAGTTTTTGACCTTATCTGGAATCTCCTATCTGAAAATTTGAAAATTCTTAAAAAATTCGTCCAAAATCTTGATGTCTCCAATCTCTTGTTTTGTACGTTTTTTCCACGTGTCTTGATATCCAATGTATCCCTGCAAAGTTTGGTGAAGATCTGAGTATGTCGTTTTTGACCTTATCTGGAACATCCTTTCTGAAAATTTGAAAATTGTTAAAAAATTCGTCCAAAATCTTGATGTCTCCAATCTCTTTTTTGTACGTTTTTTCCACGTGTCTTGACATCCAATGTATCCCTGCAAAGTTTGGTGAAGATCTGAGTATGTAGTTTTTGACCTTATCTGGAACCTCGCATCTGAAAATTTGAAAATTCTTAAAAAATTCGACCAAAATCTTGATGTCTCCAATCTTTTGTTTTGTACGTTTTTTCCACGTGTCTTGACACATAATGTATCCATGCAAAGTTTGGTGAAGATCTGAGTATGTAGTTTTTGACCTTATATGGAACCTCCTATCTGAAAATTTGAAAATTCTTAAAAAATTCGTCCAAAATCTTGATGTCTCCAATCTCTTGTTTTGTACGTTTTTTCCACGTGTCTTGACATCCAATGTATCCCTGCAAAGTTTGGTGAAGATCTGAGTATGTAGTTTTTGACCTTATCTGGAACCTCCCATCTGAAAATTTGAAAATTCCTAAAAAATCCGTGCAAAATCTTGATGACCCCAATCTCTTGTTTTGTACGTTTTTTCCACGTGTCTTGACATCCAATGTATTCCTGCAATGTTTGGTGAAGATCTGAGTATGTAGTTTTTGACCTTATATGGAACCTCCTATCTGAAAATTTGAAAATTCTTAAAAAATTCGACCAAAATCTTGATGTTCCGAATCCTATGTTTTGTATGTTTTTTCCACGTGTCTTGACATCCAATGTATCCATGCAAAGTTTGGTGAAGATCTGAGTATGTAGTTTTTGACCTTATATTGAACCTCCCATCTGAAAATTTGAAAATTCTTAAAAAATTCGTCCAAAATCTTGATGACCCCAATCTCTTGTTTTGTACGTTTTTTCCACGTGTCTTGACATCCAAAGTATCCCTGCAAAGTTTGGTGAAGATCTGAGTATGTAGTTTTTGACCTTATATGGAACCTCCTTTCTGAAAATTTGAGAATTCTTAAAAAATTCGTCCAAAATCTTGATGTCTCCAATCTCTTGTTTTGTACGTTTTTTCCACGTGTCTTGACATCCAATGTATCCATGCAAAGTTTGGTGAAGATCTGAGTATGTCGTTTTTGACCTTATCTGGAACCTCCCATCTGAAAATTTGAAAATTCTTAAAAAATTCGTCGAAAATCTTGATGTCTCCAATCTTTTGTTTTGTACGTTTTTTCCACGTGTCTTGACATGCAAAGTATCCCTGCAACGTTTGGTGAAGATCTGAGTATGTAGTTTTTGACCTTATCTGGAACCTCCTATCTGAAAATTTGAAAATTCTTCAAAAATTCGTCGAAAATCTTGATGTCTCCAATCTCTTGTTTTGTACGTATTTTCCACGTGTCTTGACATCCAATGTATTCCTGCAATGTTTGGTGGAGATCTGAGTATGTAGTTTTAGACCTTATCTGGAACCTCCTATCTGAAAATTTGAAAATTCTTCAAAAATTCGTCCAAAACCTTCATGTCTCCAATCTCTTGTTTTGTACGTTTTTTCCACGTGTCTCGTCCTCCAATGGATCCCTGCAAAGTTTGGTGAAGATCTGACTATGTCGTTTTTGACCTTATCTGGAACATCCTTTCTGAAAATTTGAAAATTCTTAAAAAATTCGTCGAAAATCTTGATGTCTCCAATCTCTTGTTTTGTACGTTTTTTCCACGTGTCTTGACATCCAATGTATCCCTGCAAAGTTTGGTGAAGATCTGAGTATGTAGTTTTTGACCTTATATGGAACCTCCTATCTGAAAATTTGAAAATTCTTAAAAAATTCGTCCAAAATCTTGATGTCTCCAATCTCTTGTTTTGTACGTTTTTTCCACGTGTCTCGACCTCCAATGGATCCCTGCAAAGTTTGGTGAAGATCTGAGTATGTCGTTTTTGACCTTATCTGGAACCTCCCATCTGAAAATTTGAAAATTCTTAAAAAATTCGTCGAAAATCTTGATGTCTCCGATCTCTTGTTTTGTACGTTTTTTCCACGTGTCTTGACATGCAAAGTATTCCTGCAAAGTTTGGTGAAGATCTGAGTATGTAGTTTTTGACCTCATCTGGAACCTCCTATCTGAAAATTTGAAAATTCTTAAAAAATTCGTCCAAAATCTTGATGTCTCCAATCTCTTGTTTTGTACGTTTTTTCCACGTGTCTTGACATCCAATGTATCCCTGCAATGTTTGGTGAAGATCTGAGTATGTAGTTTTTGACCTTATCTGGAACCTCCCATTTGAAAATTTGAAAATTCCTAAAAAATCCGTCCAAAATCTTGATGACCCCAATCTCTTGTTTTGTACTTTTTTTCCACGTGTCTTGACATCCAATGTATCCCTGCAAAGTTTGGTGAAGATCTGAGTATGTAGTTTTTGATCTTATCTGGAACCTCCTATCTGAAAATTTGAAAATTCTTAAAAAATTCGTCCAAAATCTTGATGTCTCCAATCTCTTGTTTTGTACGTTTTTTCCACGTGTCTTGATATCCAATGTATCCCTGCAAAGTTTGGTGAAGATCTGAGTATGTTGTTTTTGACCTTATCTGGAACATCCTTTCTGAAAATTTGAAAATTGTTAAAAAATTCGTCCAAAATCTTGATGTCTCCTATCTCTTGTTTTGTACGTTTTTTCCACGTGTCTTGACATCCAATGTATCCCTGCAAAGTTTGGTGAAGATCTGAGTATGTAGTTTTTGACCTTATCTGGAACCTCCCATCTGAAAATTTGAAAATTCTTAAAAAATTCGACCAATATCTTGATGTCTCCAATCTCTTGTTTTGTACGTTTTTTCCACGTGTCTTGACACATAATGTATCCATGCAAAGTTTGGTGAAGATCTGAGTATGTAGTTTTTGACCTTATTTGGAACCTCCTATCTGAAAATTTAAAAATTCTTAAAAAATTCGTCCAAAATCTTGATGTCTCCAATCTCTTGTTTTGTACGTTTTTTCCACGTGTCTTGACATCCAATGTATCCCTGCAAAGTTTGGTGAAGATCTGAGTATGTAGTTTTTGACCTTATCTGGAACCTCCCATCTGAAAATTTGAAAATTCTTAAAAAATTCGACCAAAATCTTGATGTCTCCAATCTTTTGTTTTGTACGTTTTTTCCACGTGTCTTGACACATAATGTATCCATGCAAAGTTTGGTGAAGATCTGAGTATGTAGTTTTTGACCGTATATGGAACCTCCTATCTGAAAATTTGAAAATTCTTAAAAAATTCGTCCAAAATCTTGATGTCTCCAATCTCTTGTTTTGTACGTTTTTTCCACGTGTCTTGACATCCAATGTATCCCTGCAAAGTTTGGTGAAGATCTGAGTATGTTGTTTTTGACCTTATCTGGAACATCCTTTCTGAAAATTTGAAAATTCTTCAAAAATTCGTCCAAAATCTTGATGTCTCCTATCTCTTGTTTTGTACGTTTTTTCCACGTGTCTTGACATCCAATGTATCCCTGCAAAGTTTGGTGAAGATCTGAGTATGTAGTTTTTGACCTTATCTGGAACCTCCCATCTGAAAATTTGAAAATTCTTAAAAAATTCGACCAATATCTTGATGTCTCCAATCTCTTGTTTTGTACGTTTTTTCCACGTGTCTTGACACATAATGTATCCATGCAAAGTTTGGTGAAGATCTGAGTATGTAGTTTTTGACCTTATATGGAACCTCCTATCTGAAAATTTAAAAATTCTTAAAAAATTCGTCCAAAATCTTGATGTCTCCAATCTCTTGTTTTGTACGTTTTTTCCACGTGTCTTGACATCCAATGTATCCCTGCAAAGTTTGGTGAAGATCTGAGTATGTAGTTTTTGACCTTATCTGGAACCTCCCATCTGAAAATTTGAAAATTCCTAAAAAATCCGTCCAAAATCTTGATGACCCCAATCTCTTGTTTTGTACGTTTTTTCCACGTGTCTTGACATTCAATGTATCCCTGCAAAGTTTGGTGAAGATCTGAGTATGTAGTTTTTGACCTTATATGGAACCTCCTTTCTGAAAATTTGAAAATTCTTAAAAAATTCGTCCAAAATCTTGATGACCCCAATCTCTTGTTTTGTACGTTTTTTCCACGTGTCTTGACATCCAATGTATCCCTGCAAAGTTTGGTGAAGATCTGAGTTTGTAGTTTTTGACCTTATATGGAACCTCCTTTCTGAAAATTTGAGAATTCTTAAAAAATTCGTCCAAAATCTTGATGTCTCCAATCTCTTGTTTTGTACGTTTTTTCCACGTGTCTTGACATCCAATGTATCCATGCAAAGTTTGGTGAAGATCTGAGTATGTCGTTTTTGAACTTATCTGGAACCTCCCATCTGAAAATTTGAAAATTCTTAAAAAATTCGTCGAAAATCTTGATGTCTCCAATCTCTTGTTTTGTACGTTTTTTCCACGTGTCTTGACATGCAAAGTATCCCTGCAACGTTTGGTGAAGATCTGAGTATGTAGTTTTTGACCTTATCTGGAACCTCCTATCTGAAAATTTGAAAATTCTTCAAAAATTCGTCGAAAATCTTGATGTCTCCAATCTCTTGTTTTGTAGGTTTTTTCCACGTGTCTTGACATCCAATGTATCCCTGCAATGTTTGGTTGAGATCTGAGTATGTAGTTTTTGACCTTATCTGGAACCTCCTATCTGAAAATTTGAAAATTCTTCAAAAATTCGTCCAAAATCTTGATGTCTCCAATCTCTTGTTTTGTACGTTTTTTCCACGTGTCTCGACCTCCAATGTATCCCTGCAAAGTTTGGTGAAGATCTGAGTATGTCGTTTTTGACCTTATCTGGAACATCCTTTCTGAAAATTTGAAAATTCTTAAAAAATTCGTCGAAAATCTTGATGTCTCCAATCTCTTGTTTTGTACGTTTTTTCCACGTGTCTTGACATCCAATGTATCCCTGCAAAGTTTGGTGAAGATCTGAGTATGTAGTTTTTGACCTTATATGGAACCTCCTATCTGAAAATTTGAAAATTCTTAAAAAATTCGTCCAAAATCTTGATGTCACCAATCCTATGTTTTGTATGTTTTTTCCACGTGTCTTGACATCCAATGTATCCATGCAAAGTTTGGTGAAGATCTGAGTATGTCGTTTTTGACCTTATCTGGAACCTCCCATCTGAAAATTTGAAAATTCTTAAAAAATTCGTCGAAAATCTTGATGTCTCCGATCTCTTGTTTTGTACGTTTTTTCCACGTGTCTTGACATGCAAAATATTCCTGCAAAGTTTGGTGAAGATCTGACTATGTAGTTTTTGACCTCATCTGGAACCTCCTATCTGAAAATTTGAAAATTCTTAAAAAATTCGTCCAAAATTTTGATGTCTCCAATCTCTTGTTTTGTACGTTTTTTCCACGTGTCTTGACATCCAATGTATCCCTGCAATGTTTGGTGAAGATCTGAGTATGTAGTTTTTGACCTTATCTGGAACCTCCCATCTGAAAATTTGAAAATTCCTAAAAAATCCGTCCAAAATCTTGATGACCCCAATCTCTTGTTTTGTACGTTTTTTCCACGTGTCTTGACATCCAATGTATGACTGCAAAGTTTGGTGAAGATCTGAGTATGTAGTTTTTACCTTATCTGGAACCTCCTATCTGAAAATTTGAAAATTCTTAAAAAATTCGTCCAAAATCTTGATGTCTCCAATCTCTTGTTTTGTACGTTTTTTCCACGTGTCTTGATATCCAATGTATCCCTGCAAAGTTTGGTGAAGATCTGAGTATGTCGTTTTTGACCTTATCTGGAACATCCTTTCTGAAAATTTGAAAATTGTTAAAAAATTCGTCCAAAATCTTGATGTCTCCAATCTCTTTTTTGTACGTTTTTTCCACGTGTCTTGACATCCAATGTATCCCTGCAAAGTTTGGTGAAGATCTGAGTATGTAGTTTTTGACCTTATCTGGAACATCCCATCTGAAAATTTGAAAATTCTTAAAAAATTCGACCAAAATCTTGATGTCTCCAATCTTTTGTTTTGTACGTTTTTTCCACGTGTCTTGACACATAATGTATCCATGCAAAGTTTGGTGAAGATCTGAGTATGTAGTTTTTGACCTTATATGGAACCTCCTATCTGAAAATTTGAAAATTCTTAAAAAATTCGTCCAAAATCTTGATGTCTCCAATCTCTTGTTTTGTACGTTTTTTCCACGTGTCTTGACATCCAATGTATCCCTGCAAAGTTTGGTGAAGATCTGAGTATGTAGTTTTTGACCTTATCTGGAACCTCCCATCTGAAAATTTGAAAATTCCTAAAAAATCCGTGCAAAATCTTGATGACCCCAATCTCTTGTTTTGTACGTTTTTTCCACGTGTCTTGACATCCAATGTATCCATGCAAAGTTTGGTGAAGATCTGAGTATGTCGTTTTTGACCTTATCTGGAACCTCCCATCTGAAAATTTGAAAATTCTTAAAAAATTCGTCGAAAATCTTGATGTCTCCAATCTCTTGTTTTGTACGTTTTTTCCACGTGTCTTGACATGCAAAGTATCCCTGCAACGTTTGGTGAAGATCTGAGTATGTAGTTTTTGACCTTATCTGGAACCTCCTATCTGAAAATTTGAAAATTCTTCAAAAATTCGTCGAAAATCTTGATGTCTCCAATCTCTTGTTTTGTACGTTTTTTCCACGTGTCTTGACATCCAATGTATCCCTGCAATGTTTGGTGGAGATCTGAGTATGTAGTTTTAGACCTTATCTGGAACCTCCTATCTGAAAATTTGAAAATTCTTCAAAAATTCGTCCAAAACCTTCATGTCTCCAATCTCTTGTTTTGTACGTTTTTTCCACGTGTCTCGACCTCCAATGGATCCCTGCAAAGTTTGGTGAAGATCTGACTATGTCGTTTTTGACCTTATCTGGAACATCCTTTCTGAAAATTTGAAAATTCTTAAAAAATTCGTCGAAAATCTTGATGTCTCCAATCTCTTGTTTTGTACGTTTTTTCCACGTGTCTTGACATCCAATGTATCCCTGCAAAGTTTGGTGAAGATCTGAGTATGTAGTTTTTGACCTTATATGGAACCTCCTATCTGAAAATTTGAAAATTCTTAAAAAATTCGTCCAAAATCTTGATGTCTCCAATCTCTTGTTTTGTACGTTTTTTCCACGTGTCTCGACCTCCAATGGATCCCTGCAAAGTTTGGTGAAGATCTGAGTATGTCGTTTTTGACCTTATCTGGAACCTCCCATCTGAAAATTTGAAAATTCTTAAAAAATTCGTCGAAAATCTTGATGTCTCCGATCTCTTGTTTTGTACGTTTTTTCCACGTGTCTTGACATGCAAAGTATTCCTGCAAAGTTTGGTGAAGATCTGAGTATGTAGTTTTTGACCTCATCTGGAACCTCCTATCTGAAAATTTGAAAATTCTTAAAAAATTCGTCCAAAATCTTGATGTCTCCAATCTCTTGTTTTGTACGTTTTTTCCACGTGTCTTGACATCCAATGTATCCCTGCAATGTTTGGTGAAGATCTGAGTATGTAGTTTTTGACCTTATCTGGAACCTCCCATTTGAAAATTTGAAAATTCCTAAAAAATCCGTCCAAAATCTTGATGACCCCAATCTCTTGTTTTGTACTTTTTTTCCACGTGTCTTGACATCCAATGTATCCCTGCAAAGTTTGGTGAAGATCTGAGTATGTAGTTTTTGATCTTATCTGGAACCTCCTATCTGAAAATTTGAAAATTCTTAAAAAATTCGTCCAAAATCTTGATGTCTCCAATCTCTTGTTTTGTACGTTTTTTCCACGTGTCTTGATATCCAATGTATCCCTGCAAAGTTTGGTGAAGATCTGAGTATGTTGTTTTTGACCTTATCTGGAACATCCTTTCTGAAAATTTGAAAATTGTTAAAAAATTCGTCCAAAATCTTGATGTCTCCTATCTCTTGTTTTGTACGTTTTTTCCACGTGTCTTGACATCCAATGTATCCCTGCAAAGTTTGGTGAAGATCTGAGTATGTAGTTTTTGACCTTATCTGGAACCTCCCATCTGAAAATTTGAAAATTCTTAAAAAATTCGACCAATATCTTGATGTCTCCAATCTCTTGTTTTGTACGTTTTTTCCACGTGTCTTGACACATAATGTATCCATGCAAAGTTTGGTGAAGATCTGAGTATGTAGTTTTTGACCTTATTTGGAACCTCCTATCTGAAAATTTAAAAATTCTTAAAAAATTCGTCCAAAATCTTGATGTCTCCAATCTCTTGTTTTGTACGTTTTTTCCACGTGTCTTGACATCCAATGTATCCCTGCAAAGTTTGGTGAAGATCTGAGTATGTAGTTTTTGACCTTATCTGGAACCTCCCATCTGAAAATTTGAAAATTCTTAAAAAATTCGACCAAAATCTTGATGTCTCCAATCTTTTGTTTTGTACGTTTTTTCCACGTGTCTTGACACATAATGTATCCATGCAAAGTTTGGTGAAGATCTGAGTATGTAGTTTTTGACCGTATATGGAACCTCCTATCTGAAAATTTGAAAATTCTTAAAAAATTCGTCCAAAATCTTGATGTCTCCAATCTCTTGTTTTGTACGTTTTTTCCACGTGTCTTGACATCCAATGTATCCCTGCAAAGTTTGGTGAAGATCTGAGTATGTTGTTTTTGACCTTATCTGGAACATCCTTTCTGAAAATTTGAAAATTCTTCAAAAATTCGTCCAAAATCTTGATGTCTCCTATCTCTTGTTTTGTACGTTTTTTCCACGTGTCTTGACATCCAATGTATCCCTGCAAAGTTTGGTGAAGATCTGAGTATGTAGTTTTTGACCTTATCTGGAACCTCCCATCTGAAAATTTGAAAATTCTTAAAAAATTCGACCAATATCTTGATGTCTCCAATCTCTTGTTTTGTACGTTTTTTCCACGTGTCTTGACACATAATGTATCCATGCAAAGTTTGGTGAAGATCTGAGTATGTAGTTTTTGACCTTATATGGAACCTCCTATCTGAAAATTTAAAAATTCTTAAAAAATTCGTCCAAAATCTTGATGTCTCCAATCTCTTGTTTTGTACGTTTTTTCCACGTGTCTTGACATCCAATGTATCCCTGCAAAGTTTGGTGAAGATCTGAGTATGTAGTTTTTGACCTTATCTGGAACCTCCCATCTGAAAATTTGAAAATTCCTAAAAAATCCGTCCAAAATCTTGATGACCCCAATCTCTTGTTTTGTACGTTTTTTCCACGTGTCTTGACATTCAATGTATCCCTGCAAAGTTTGGTGAAGATCTGAGTATGTAGTTTTTGACCTTATATGGAACCTCCTTTCTGAAAATTTGAAAATTCTTAAAAAATTCGTCCAAAATCTTGATGACCCCAATCTCTTGTTTTGTACGTTTTTTCCACGTGTCTTGACATCCAATGTATCCCTGCAAAGTTTGGTGAA
The DNA here is from genome assembly GCF_977018435.1 of Lepisma saccharinum. Classification (NCBI taxonomy): domain Eukaryota; kingdom Metazoa; phylum Arthropoda; class Insecta; order Zygentoma; family Lepismatidae; genus Lepisma; species Lepisma saccharinum. Next base: position 624,781 of record NW_028142915.1, read on the forward strand.
GATCTGAGTTTGTAGTTTTTGACCTTATATGGAACCTCCTTTCTGAAAATTTGAGAATTCTTAAAAAATTCGTCCAAAATCTTGATGTCTCCAATCTCTTGTTTTGTACGTTTTTTCCACGTGTCTTGACATCCAATGTATCCATGCAAAGTTTGGTGAAGATCTGAGTATGTCGTTTTTGAACTTATCTGGAACCTCCCATCTGAAAATTTGAAAATTCTTAAAAAATTCGTCGAAAATCTTGATGTCTCCAATCTCTTGTTTTGTACGTTTTTTCCACGTGTCTTGACATGCAAAGTATCCCTGCAACGTTTGGTGAAGATCTGAGTATGTAGTTTTTGACCTTATCTGGAACCTCCTATCTGAAAATTTGAAAATTCTTCAAAAATTCGTCGAAAATCTTGATGTCTCCAATCTCTTGTTTTGTAGGTTTTTTCCACGTGTCTTGACATCCAATGTATCCCTGCAATGTTTGGTTGAGATCTGAGTATGTAGTTTTTGACCTTATCTGGAACCTCCTATCTGAAAATTTGAAAATTCTTCAAAAATTCGTCCAAAATCTTGATGTCTCCAATCTCTTGTTTTGTACGTTTTTTCCACGTGTCTCGACCTCCAATGTATCCCTGCAAAGTTTGGTGAAGATCTGAGTATGTCGTTTTTGACCTTATCTGGAACATCCTTTCTGAAAATTTGAAAATTCTTAAAAAATTCGTCGAAAATCTTGATGTCTCCAATCTCTTGTTTTGTACGTTTTTTCCACGTGTCTTGACATCCAATGTATCCCTGCAAAGTTTGGTGAAGATCTGAGTATGTAGTTTTTGACCTTATATGGAACCTCCTATCTGAAAATTTGAAAATTCTTAAAAAATTCGTCCAAAATCTTGATGTCACCAATCCTATGTTTTGTATGTTTTTTCCACGTGTCTTGACATCCAATGTATCCATGCAAAGTTTGGTGAAGATCTGAGTATGTCGTTTTTGACCTTATCTGGAACCTCCCATCTGAAAATTTGAAAATTCTTAAAAAATTCGTCGAAAATCTTGATGTCTCCGATCTCTTGTTTTGTACGTTTTTTCCACGTGTCTTGACATGCAAAATATTCCTGCAAAGTTTGGTGAAGATCTGACTATGTAGTTTTTGACCTCATCTGGAACCTCCTATCTGAAAATTTGAAAATTCTTTAAAAATTCGTCCAAAATATTGATGTCTCCAATCTCTTGTTTTGTACGTTTTTTCCACGTGTCTTGACATCCAATGTATCCCTGCAATGTTTGGTGAAGATCTGAGTATGTAGTTTTTGACCTTATCTGGAACCTCCCATCTGAAAATTTGAAAATTCCTAAAAAATCCGTCCAAAATCTTGATGACCCCAATCTCTTGTTTTGTACGTTTTTTCCACGTGTCTTGACATCCAATGTATCCCTGCAAAGTTTGGTGAAGATCTGAGTATGTAGTTTTTGACCTTATCTGGAACCTCCTATCTGAAAATTTGAAAATTCTTAAAAAATTCGTCCAAAATCTTGATGTCTCCAATCTCTTGTTTTGTACGTTTTTTCCACGTGTCATGATATCCAATGTATCCCTGCAAAGTTTGGTGAAGATCTGAGTATGTCGTTTTTGACCTTATCTGGAACATCCTTTCTGAAAATTTGAAAATTGTTAAAAAATTCGTCCAAAATCTTGATGTCTCCTATCTCTTGTTTTGTACGTTTTTTCCACGTGTCTTGACATCCAATGTATCCCTGCAAAGTTTGGTGAAGATCTGAGTATGTAGTTTTTGACCTTATCTGGAACCTCCCATCTGAAAATTTGAAAATTCTTAAAAAATTCGACCAAAATCTTCATGTCTCCAATCTCTTCTTTTGTACGTTTTTTCCACGTGTCTTGACATGCAAAGTATTCCTGCAAAGTTTGGTGAAGATCTGAGTATGTAGTTTTTGACCTCATCTGGAACCTCCTATCTGAAAATTTGAAAATTCTTAAAAAATTCGTCCAAAATTTTGATGTCTCCAATCTCTTGTTTTGTACGTTTTTTCCACGTGTCTTGACATCCAATGTATCCCTGCAATGTTTGGTGAAGATCTGAGTATGTAGTTTTTGACCTTATCTGGAACCTCCCATCTGAAAATTTGAAAATTCCTAAAAAATCCGTCCAAAATCTTGATGACCCCAATCTCTTGTTTTGTACGTTTTTTCCACGTGTCTTGACATCCAATGTATGACTGCAAAGTTTGGTGAAGATCTGAGTATGTAGTTTTTACCTTATCTGGAACCTCCTATCTGAAAATTTGAAAATTCTTAAAAAATTCGTCCAAAATCTTGATGTCTCCAATCTCTTGTTTTGTACGTTTTTTCCACGTGTCTTGATATCCAATGTATCCCTGCAAAGTTTGGTGAAGATCTGAGTATGTCGTTTTTGACCTTATCTGGAACATCCTTTCTGAAAATTTGAAAATTGTTAAAAAATTCGTCCAAAATCTTGATGTCTCCAATCTCTTTTTTGTACGTTTTTTCCACGTGTCTTGACATCCAATGTATCCCTGCAAAGTTTGGTGAAGATCTGAGTATGTAGTTTTTGACCTTATCTGGAACATCCCATCTGAAAATTTGAAAATTCTTAAAAAATTCGACCAAAATCTTGATGTCTCCAATCTTTTGTTTTGTACGTTTTTTCCACGTGTCTTGACACATAATGTATCCATGCAAAGTTTGGTGAAGATCTGAGTATGTAGTTTTTGACCTTATATGGAACCTCCTATCTGAAAATTTGAAAATTCTTAAAAAATTCGTCCAAAATCTTGATGTCTCCAATCTCTTGTTTTGTACGTTTTTTCCACGTGTCTTGACATCCAATGTATCCCTGCAAAGTTTGGTGAAGATCTGAGTATGTAGTTTTTGACCTTATCTGGAACCTCCCATCTGAAAATTTGAAAATTCCTAAAAAATCCGTGCAAAATCTTGATGACCCCAATCTCTTGTTTTGTACGTTTTTTCCACGTGTCTTGACATCCAATGTATCCATGCAAAGTTTGGTGAAGATCTGAGTATGTCGTTTTTGACCTTATCTGGAACCTCCCATCTGAAAATTTGAAAATTCTTAAAAAATTCGTCGAAAATCTTGATGTCTCCAATCTCTTGTTTTGTACGTTTTTTCCACGTGTCTTGACATGCAAAGTATCCCTGCAACGTTTGGTGAAGATCTGAGTATGTAGTTTTTGACCTTATCTGGAACCTCCTATCTGAAAATTTGAAAATTCTTCAAAAATTCGTCGAAAATCTTGATGTCTCCAATCTCTTGTTTTGTACGTTTTTTCCACGTGTCTTGACATCCAATGTATCCCTGCAATGTTTGGTGGAGATCTGAGTATGTAGTTTTTGACCTTATCAGGGACCTCCTATCAGAAAATTTGAAAATTCTTCAAAAATTCGTCCAAAATCTTGATGTCTCCAATCTCTTGTTTTGTACGTTTTTTCCACGTGTCTCGACCTCCAATGTATCCCTGCAAAGTTTGGTGAAGATCTGAGTATGTCGTTTTTGACCTTATCTGGAACATCCTTTCTGAAAATTTGAAAATTCTTAAAAAATTCGTCGAAAATCTTGATGTCTCCAATCTCTTGTTTTGTACGTTTTTTCCACGTGTCTTGACATCCAATGTATCCCTGCAAAGTTTGGTGAAGATCTGACTATGTAGTTTTTGACCTCATCTGGAACCTCCTATCTGAAAATTTGAAAATTCTTTAAAAATTCGTCCAAAATATTGATGTCTCCAATCTCTTGTTTTGTACGTTTTTTCCACGTGTCTTGACATCCAATGTATCCCTGCAATGTTTGGTGAAGATCTGAGTATGTAGTTTTTGACCTTATCTGGAACCTCCCATCTGAAAATTTGAAAATTCCTAAAAAATCCGTCCAAAATCTTGATGACCCCAATCTCTTGTTTTGTACGTTTTTTCCACGTGTCTTGACATCCAATGTATCCCTGCAAAGTTTGGTGAAGATCTGAGTATGTAGTTTTTGACCTTATCTGGAACCTCCTATCTGAAAATTTGAAAATTCTTAAAAAATTCGTCCAAAATCTTGATGTCTCCAATCTCTTGTTTTGTACGTTTTTTCCACGTGTCTTGATATCCAATGTATCCCTGCAAAGTTTGGTGAAGATCTGAGTATGTCGTTTTTGACCTTATCTGGAACATCCTTTCTGAAAATTTGAAAATTGTTAAAAAATTCGTCCAAAATCTTGATGTCTCCTATCTCTTGTTTTGTACGTTTTTTCCACGTGTCTTGACATCCAATGTATCCCTGCAAAGTTTGGTGAAGATCTGAGTATGTAGTTTTTGACCTTATCTGGAACCTCCCATCTGAAAATTTGAAAATTCTTAAAAAATTCGACCAAAATCTTGATGTCTCCAATCTCTTCTTTTGTACGTTTTTTCCACATGTCTTGACATGCAAAGTATTCCTGCAAAGTTTGGTGAAGATCTGAGTATGTAGTTTTTGACCTCATCTGGAACCTCCTATCTGAAAATTTGAAAATTCTTCAAAAATTCGTCGAAAATCTTGATGTCTCCAATCTCTTGTTTTGTACGTTTTTTCCACGTGTCTTGACATCCAATGTATCCCTGCAATGTTTGGTGAAGATCTGAGTATGTAGTTTTTGACCTTATCTGGAACCTCCCATCTGAAAATTTGAAAATTCCTAAAAAATCCGTCCAAAATCTTGATGACCCCAATCTCTTGTTTTGTACGTTTTTTCCACGTGTCTTGACATCCAATGTATCCCTGCAAAGTTTGGTGAAGATCTGAGTATGTAGTTTTTGACCTTATCTGGAACCTCCTATCTGAAAATTTGAAAATTCTTAAAAAATTCGTCCAAAATCTTGATGTCTCCAATCTCTTGTTTTGTACGTTTTTTCCACGTGTCTTGATATCCAATGTATCCCTGCAAAGTTTGGTGAAGATCTGAGTATGTCGTTTTTGACCTTATCTGGAACATCCTTTCTGAAAATTTGAAAATTGTTAAAAAATTCGTCCAAAATCTTGATGTCTCCAATCTCTTTTTTGTACGTTTTTTCCACGTGTCTTGACATCCAATGTATCCCTGCAAAGTTTGGTGAAGATCTGAGTATGTAGTTTTTGACCTTAACTGGAACCTCCCATCTGAAAATTTGAAAATTCTTAAAAAATTCGACCAAAATCTTGATGTCTCCAATCTTTTGTTTTGTACGTTTTTTCCACGTGTCTTGACACATAATGTATCCATGCAAAGTTTGGTGAAGATCTGAGTATGTAGTTTTTGACCTTATATGGAACCTCCTATCTGAAAATTTGAAAATTCTTAAAAAATTCGTCCAAAATCTTGATGTCTCCAATCTCTTGTTTTGTACGTTTTTTCCACGTGTCTTGACATCCAATGTATCCCTGCAAAGTTTGGTGAAGATCTGAGTATGTAGTTTTTGACCTTATCTGGAACCTCCCATCTGAAAATTTGAAAATTCCTAAAAAATCCGTGCAAAATCTTGATGACCCCAATCTCTTGTTTTGTACGTTTTTTCCACGTGTCTTGACATCCAATGTATCCATGCAAAGTTTGGTGAAGATCTGAGTATGTCGTTTTTGACCTTATCTGGAACCTCCCATCTGAAAATTTGAAAATTCTTAAAAAATTCGTCGAAAATCTTGATGTCTCCAATCTCTTGTTTTGTACGTTTTTTCCACGTGTCTTGACATGCAAAGTATCCCTGCAACGTTTGGTGAAGATCTGAGTATGTAGTTTTTGACCTTATCTGGAACCTCCTATCTGAAAATTTGAAAATTCTTCAAAAATTCGTCGAAAATCTTGATGTCTCCAATCTCTTGTTTTGTACGTTTTTTCCACGTGTCTTGACATCCAATGTATCCCTGCAATGTTTGGTGGAGATCTGAGTATGTAGTTTTTGACCTTATCTGGGACCTCCTATCAGAAAATTTGAAAATTCTTCAAAAATTCGTCCAAAATCTTGATGTCTCCAATCCCTTGTTTTGTACGTTTTTTCCACGTGTCTCGACCTCCAATGTATCCCTGCAAAGTTTGGTGAAGATCTGAGTATGTAGTTTTTGACCTTATATGGAACCTCCTATCTGAAAATTTGAAAATTCTTAAAAAATTCGTCCAAAATCTTGATGTCACCAATCCTATGTTTTGTATGTTTTTTCCACGTGTCTTGACATCCAATGTATCCATGCAAAGTTTGGTGAAGATCTGAGTATGTCGTTTTTGACCTTATCTGGAACCTCCCATCTGAAAATTTGAAAATTCTTAAAAAATTCGTCGAAAATCTTGATGTCTCCGATCTCTTGTTTTGTACGTTTTTTCCACGTGTCTTGACATGCAAAGTATTCCTGCAAAGTTTGGTGAAGATCTGAGTATGTAGTTTTTGACCTCATCTGGAACCTCCTATCTGAAAATTTGAAAATTCTTAAAAAATTCGTCCAAAATTTTGATGTCTCCAATCTCTTGTTTTGTACGTTTTTTCCACGTGTCTTGACATCCAATGTATCCCTGCAATGTTTGGTGAAGATCTGAGTATGTAGTTTTTGACCTTATCTGGAACCTCCCATCTGAAAATTTGAAAATTTTTAAAAAATCCGTCCAAAATCTTGATGACCCCAATCTCTGGTTTGTACGTTTTTTCCACGTGTCTTGACATCCAATGTATCCCTGCAAAGTTTGGTGAAGATCTGAGTATGTAGTTTTTGACCTTATCTGGAACCTCCTATCTGAAAATTTGAAAATTCTTAAAAAATTCGTCCAAAATCTTGATGTCTCCAATCTCTTGTTTTGTACGTTTTTTCCACGTGTCTTGATATCCAATGTATCCCTGCAAAGTTTGGTGAAGATCTGAGTATGTCGTTTTTGACCTTATCTGGAACATCCTTTCTGAAAATTTGAAAATTGTTAAAAAATTCGTCCAAAATCTTGATGTCTCCAATCTCTTGTTTTGTACGTTTTTTCCACGTGTCTTGATATCCAATGTATCCCTGCAAAGTTTGGTGAAGATCTGAGTATGTCGTTTTTGACCTTATCTGGAACATCCTTTCTGAAAATTTGAAAATTGTTAAAAAATTCGTCCAAAATCTTGATGTCTCCAATCTCTTTTTTGTACGTTTTTTCCACGTGTCTTGACATCCAATGTATCCCTGCAAAGTTTGGTGAAGATCTGAGTATGTAGTTTTTGACCTTAACTGGAACCTCCCATCTGAAAATTTGAAAATTCTTAAAAAATTCGACCAAAATCTTGATGTCTCCAATCTTTTGTTTTGTACGTTTTTTCCACGTGTCTTGACACATAATGTATCCATGCAAAGTTTGGTGAAGATCTGAGTATGTAGTTTTTGACCTTATATGGAACCTCCTATCTGAAAATTTGAAAATTCTTAAAAAATTCGTCCAAAATCTTGATGTCTCCAATCTCTTGTTTTGTACGTTTTTTCCACGTGTCTTGACATCCAATGTATCCCTGCAAAGTTTGGTGAAGATCTGAGTATGTAGTTTTTGACCTTATCTGGAACCTCCCATCTGAAAATTTGAAAATTCCTAAAAAATCCGTGCAAAATCTTGATGACCCCAATCTCTTGTTTTGTACGTTTTTTCCACGTGTCTTGACATCCAATGTATCCATGCAAAGTTTGGTGAAGATCTGAGTATGTCGTTTTTGACCTTATCTGGAACCTCCCATCTGAAAATTTGAAAATTCTTAAAAAATTCGTCGAAAATCTTGATGTCTCCAATCTCTTGTTTTGTACGTTTTTTCCACGTGTCTTGACATGCAAAGTATCCCTGCAACGTTTGGTGAAGATCTGAGTATGTAGTTTTTGACCTTATCTGGAACCTCCTATCTGAAAATTTGAAAATTCTTCAAAAATTCGTCGAAAATCTTGATGTCTCCAATCTCTTGTTTTGTACGTTTTTTCCACGTGTCTTGACATCCAATGTATCCCTGCAATGTTTGGTGGAGATCTGAGTATGTAGTTTTTGACCTTATCTGGGACCTCCTATCAGAAAATTTGAAAATTCTTCAAAAATTCGTCCAAAATCTTGATGTCTCCAATCCCTTGTTTTGTACGTTTTTTCCACGTGTCTCGACCTCCAATGTATCCCTGCAAAGTTTGGTGAAGATCTGAGTATGTAGTTTTTGACCTTATATGGAACCTCCTATCTGAAAATTTGAAAATTCTTAAAAAATTCGTCCAAAATCTTGATGTCACCAATCCTATGTTTTGTATGTTTTTTCCACGTGTCTTGACATCCAATGTATCCATGCAAAGTTTGGTGAAGATCTGAGTATGTCGTTTTTGACCTTATCTGGAACCTCCCATCTGAAAATTTGAAAATTCTTAAAAAATTCGTCGAAAATCTTGATGTCTCCGATCTCTTGTTTTGTACGTTTTTTCCACGTGTCTTGACATGCAAAGTATTCCTGCAAAGTTTGGTGAAGATCTGAGTATGTAGTTTTTGACCTCATCTGGAACCTCCTATCTGAAAATTTGAAAATTCTTAAAAAATTCGTCCAAAATTTTGATGTCTCCAATCTCTTGTTTTGTACGTTTTTTCCACGTGTCTTGACATCCAATGTATCCCTGCAATGTTTGGTGAAGATCTGAGTATGTAGTTTTTGACCTTATCTGGAACCTCCCATCTGAAAATTTGAAAATTTTTAAAAAATCCGTCCAAAATCTTGATGACCCCAATCTCTGGTTTGTACGTTTTTTCCACGTGTCTTGACATCCAATGTATCCCTGCAAAGTTTGGTGAAGATCTGAGTATGTAGTTTTTGACCTTATCTGGAACCTCCTATCTGAAAATTTGAAAATTCTTAAAAAATTCGTCCAAAATCTTGATGTCTCCAATCTCTTGTTTTGTACGTTTTTTCCACGTGTCTTGATATCCAATGTATCCCTGCAAAGTTTGGTGAAGATCTGAGTATGTCGTTTTTGACCTTATCTGGAACATCCTTTCTGAAAATTTGAAAATTGTTAAAAAATTCGTCCAAAATCTTGATGTCTCCAATCTCTTTTTTGTACGTTTTTTCCACGTGTCTTGACATCCAATGTATCCCTGCAAAGTTTGGTGAAGATCTGAGTATGTAGTTTTTGACCTTATCTGGAACCTCCCATCTGAAAATTTGAAAATTCTTAAAAAATTCGACCAAAACCTTGATGTCTCCAATCTTTTGTTTTGTACGTTTTTTCCACGTGTCTTGACACATAATGTATCCATGCAAAGTTTGGTGAAGATCTGAGTATGTAGTTTTTGACCTTATATGGAACCTCCTATCTGAAAATTTGAAAATTCTTAAAAAATTCGTCCAAAATCTTGATGTCTCCAATCTCTTGTTTTGTACGTTTTTTCCACGTGTCTTGACATCCAATGTATCCCTGCAAAGTTTGGTGAAGATCTGAGTATGTAGTTTTTGACCTTATCTGGAACCTCCCATCTGAAAATTTGAAAATTCCTAAAAAATCCGTGCAAAATCTTGATGACCCCAATCTCTTGTTTTGTACGTTTTTTCCACGTGTCTTGACATCCAATGTATCCATGCAAAGTTTGGTGAAGATCTGAGTATGTCGTTTTTGACCTTATCTGGAACCTCCCATCTGAAAATTTGAAAATTCTTAAAAAATTCGTCGAAAATCTTGATGTCTCCAATCTCTTGTTTTGTACGTTTTTTCCACGTGTCTTGACATGCAAAGTATCCCTGCAACGTTTGGTGAAGATCTGAGTATGTAGTTTTTGACCTTATCTGGAACCTCCTATCTGAAAATTTGAAAATTCTTCAAAAATTCGTCGAAAATCTTGATGTCTCCAATCTCTTGTTTCGTACGTTTTTTCCACGTGTCTTGACATCCAATGTATCCCTGCAATGTTTGGTGGAGATCTGAGTATGTAGTTTTTGACCTTATCTGGGACCTCCTATCAGAAAATTTGAAAATTCTTCAAAAATTCGTCCAAAATCTTGATGTCTCCAATCTCTTGTTTTGTACGTTTTTTCCACGTGTCTCGACCTCCAATGTATCCCTGCAAAGTTTGGTGAAGATTTGAGTATGTCGTTTTTGACCTTATCTGGAACATCCTTTCTGAAAATTTGAAAATTCTTAAAAAATTCGTCGAAAATCTTGATGTCTCCAATCTCTTGTTTTGTACGTTTTTTCCACGTGTCTTGACATCCAATGTATCCCTGCAAAGTTTGGTGAAGATCTGAGTATGTAGTTTTTGACCTTATATGGAACCTCCTTTCTGAAAATTTGAAAATTCTCAAAAAATTCGTCCATAATCTTGATGTCTCCAATCTCTTGTTTTGTACGTTTTTTCCACGTGTCTTGACATCCAATGTATCCCTGCAAAGTTTGGTGAAGATCTGAGTATGTAGTTTTTGACCTTATATGGAACCTCCTATCTGAAAATTTGAAAATTCTTAAAAAATTCGTCCAAAATCTTGATGTCACCAATCCTATGTTTTGTATGTTTTTTCCACGTGTCTTGACATCCAATGTATCCATGCAAAGTTTGGTGAAGATCTGAGTATGTCGTTTTTGACCTTATCTGGAACCTCCCATCTGAAAATTTGAAAATTCTTAAAAAATTCGTCGAAAATCTTGATGTCTCCGATCTCTTGTTTTGTACGTTTTTTCCACGTGTCTTGACATGCAAAGTATTCCTGCAAAGTTTGGTGAAGATCTGAGTATGTAGTTTTTGACCTCATCTGGAACCTCCTATCTGAAAATTTGAAAATTCTTAAAAAATTCGTCCAAAATTTTGATATCTCCAATCTCTTGTTTTGTACGTTTTTTCCACGTGTCTTGACATCCAATGTATCCCTGCAATGTTTGGTGAAGATCTGAGTATGTAGTTTTTGACCTTATCTGGAACCTCCCATCTGAAAATTTGAAAATTCCTAAAAAATCCGTCCAAAATCTTGATGACCCCAATCTCTTGTTTTGTACGTTTTTTCCACGTGTCTTGACATCCAATGTATCCCTGCAAAGTTTGGTGAAGATCTGAGTATGTAGTTTTTGACCTTATCTGGAACCTCCTATCTGAAAATTTGAAAATTCTTAAAAAATTCGTCCAAAATCTTGATGTCTCCAATCTCTTGTTTTGTACGTTTTTTCCACGTGTCTTGATATCCAATGTATCCCTGCAAAGTTTGGTGAAGATCTGAGTATGTCGTTTTTGACCTTATCTGGAACATCCTTTCTGAAAATTTGAAAATTGTTAAAAAATTCGTCCAAAATCTTGATGTCTCCAATCTCTTTTTTGTACGTTTTTTTCCACGTGTCTTGACATCCAATGTATCCCTGCAAAGTTTGGTGAAGATCTGAGTATGTAGTTTTTGACCTTATCTGGAACCTCCCATCTGAAAATTTGAAAATTCTTAAAAAATTCGACCAAAATCTTGATGTCTCCAATCTTTTGTTTTGTACGTTTTTTCCACGTGTCTTGACACATAATGTATCCATGCAAAGTTTGGTGAAGATCTGAGTATGTAGTTTTTGACCTTATATGGAACCTCCTATCTGAAAATTTGAAAATTCTTAAAAAATTCGTCCAAAAGCTTGATGTCTCCAATCTCTTGTTTTGTACGTTTTTTCCACGTGTCTTGACATCCAATGTATCCCTGCAAAGTTTGGTGAAGATCTGAGTATGTAGTTTTTGACCTTATCTGGAACCTCCCATCTGAAAATTTGAAAATTCCTAAAAAATCCGTGCAAAATCTTGATGACCCCAATCTCTTGTTTTGTACGTTTTTTCCACGTGTCTTGACATCCAATGTATTCCTGCAATGTTTGGTGAAGATCTGAGTATGTAGTTTTTGACCTTATATGGAACCTCCTATCTGAAAATTTGAAAATTCTTAAAAAATTCGACCAAAATCTTGATGTTCCGAATCCTATGTTTTGTATGTTTTTTCCACGTGTCTTGACATCCAATGTATCCATGCAAAGTTTGGTGAAGATCTGAGTATGTAGTTTTTGACCTTATATTGAACCTCCCATCTGAAAATTTGAAAATTCTTAAAAAATTCGTCCAAAATCTTGATGACCCCAATCTCTTGTTTTGTACGTTTTTTCCACGTGTCTTGACATCCAAAGTATCCCTGCAAAGTTTGGTGAAGATCTGAGTATGTAGTTTTTGACCTTATATGGAACCTCCTTTCTGAAAATTTGAGAATTCTTAAAAAATTCGTCCAAAATCTTGATGTCTCCAATCTCTTGTTTTGTACGTTTTTTCCACGTGTCTTGACATCCAATGTATCCATGCAAAGTTTGGTGAAGATCTGAGTATGTCGTTTTTGACCTTATCTGGAACCTCCCATCTGAAAATTTGAAAATTCTTAAAAAATTCGTCGAAAATCTTGATGTCTCCAATCTTTTGTTTTGTACGTTTTTTCCACGTGTCTTGACATGCAAAGTATCCCTGCAACGTTTGGTGAAGATCTGAGTATGTAGTTTTTGACCTTATCTGGAACCTCCTATCTGAAAATTTGAAAATTCTTCAAAAATTCGTCGAAAATCTTGATGTCTCCAATCTCTTGTTTTGTACGTTTTTTCCACGTGTCTTGACATCCAATGTATTCCTGCAATGTTTGGTGGAGATCTGAGTATGTAGTTTTAGACCTTATCTGGAACCTCCTATCTGAAAATTTGAAAATTCTTCAAAAATTCGTCCAAAATCTTGATGTCTCCAATCTCTTGTTTTGTACGTTTTTTCCACGTGTCTCGACCTCCAATGGATCCCTGCAAAGTTTGGTGAAGATCTGAGTATGTCGTTTTTGACCTTATCTGGAACATCCTTTCTGAAAATTTGAAAATTCTTAAAAAATTCGTCGAAAATCTTGATGTCTCCAATCTCTTGTTTTGTACGTTTTTTCCACGTGTCTTGACATCCAATGTATCCCTGCAAAGTTTGGTGAAGATCTGAGTATGTAGTTTTTGACCTTATATGGAACCTCCTATCTGAAAATTTGAAAATTCTTAAAAAATTCGTCCAAAATCTTGATGTCTCCAATCTCTTGTTTTGTACGTTTTTTCCACGTGTCTCGACCTCCAATGGATCCCTGCAAAGTTTAGTGAAGATCTGAGTATGTCGTTTTTGACCTTATCTGGAAACTCCCATCTGAAAATTTGAAAATTCTTAAAAAATTCGTCGAAAATCTTGATGTCTCCGATCTCTTGTTTTGTACGTTTTTTCCACGTGTCTTGACATGCAAAGTATTCCTGCAAAGTTTGGTGAAGATCTGAGTATGTAGTTTTTGACCTCATCTGGAACCTCCTATCTGAAAATTTGAAAATTCTTAAAAAATTCGTCCAAAATCTTGATGTCTCCAATCTCTTGTTTTGTACGTTTTTTCCACGTGTCTTGACATCCAATGTATCCCTGCAATGTTTGGTGAAGATCTGAGTATGTAGTTTTTGACCTTATCTGGAACCTCCCATCTGAAAATTTGAAAATTCCTAAAAAATCCGTCCAAAATCTTGATGACCCCAATCTCTTGTTTTGTACTTTTTTTCCACGTGTCTTGACATCCAATGTATCCCTGCAAAGTTTGGTGAAGATCTGAGTATGTAGTTTTTGATCTTATCTGGAACCTCCTATCTGAAAATTTGAAAATTCTTAAAAAATTCGTCCAAAATCTTGATGTCTCCAATCTCTTGTTTTGTACGTTTTTTCCACGTGTCTTGATATCCAATGTATCCCTGCAAAGTTTGGAGAAGATCTGAGTATGTTGTTTTTGACCTTATCTGGAACATCCTTTCTGAAAATTTGAAAATTGTTAAAAAATTCGTCCAAAATCTTGATGTCTCCTATCTCTTGTTTTGTACGTTTTTTCCACGTGTCTTGACATCCAATGTATCCCTGCAAAGTTTGGTGAAGATCTGAGTATGTAGTTTTTGACCTTATCTGGAACCTCCCATCTGAAAATTTGAAAATTCTT